>NC_142063.1:46161631-46799756 GCF_059756535.1 Pantherophis guttatus
TTTTGCCGTCTTTGTTTTTTGGGGAGAAACAGTAACCTGCATGAAATAATTTTTTTAAAAACCATTTATTTGTTCTCTATTATCCACAACTGTAAATGAGTTTAAAAGGGAGCTTTATAAATGTGGGAATGATTGGACGCCATGACCACATTGATGGTTGAGTTTCTCAGGCTTATGGTCTTGGGGGACTTAACTTGAAGTGAATTGGACATCTGTATAAATATGATAAATATATAAATGAATAAACAAACAAACAAATCTATCTTTCTTGAGCATAATGTTGGAAATAGTTTAGGAATTCATGGCTACTATAGCAACTATGGGCCTGACTTGAGCCATTGAGTGTGTGAAGTACTTTGGGGTGGTGGAGGTAGAGGAGGATCTCAGAGTAATGGCGGCATGATTTGGATATAGGGACTATTGATTCATTCTTATGAATCACCTTTTTGTTTAATTTTGTCTACTTTTTGTGTATATACCTCACCTAGAGTCATAACTATGAGTTTGGCAACCTTACAAATTTCATTCATAAATAAGACTTTTACATTAAGTGAAACATTGATAAAATAGTTGAATGACCCTTCAGCTAACTTCCTTAAACCTCAGGGTGTAGTTGTTTTCTTATGGCATTAATGATGTTAGTACTTCCTAGTTCTTCATATTCATGTATTCTCAGTTTTATACTATTAAAGATATTAAATATATTTTTCTGTATAGTTTCTCTCTACAGTGCAAAAGATGAAAAGTAATGAAGATAAGCATGCACGGCATATAGTTACATTATGTCTGTTTCAAGTATTAGCAATATTTGCAAATCCTACAGAAAGGCCTTGCAACGCATCTCTCTTCATGTTGCATAAACACAGAATGCCTGATGTGTTTATAATGACTACTATCCATTGTAACTACTAATGGAAAAGTATCCATTAAATCAATATGTCATGAAAAATAAAACTTAATTTAAAACTATGAGAATATATACAATCCAGACATTTTTGCAGTGCAGTAAGCAATCAAGTACATGGCTTCCTTATCATTGGCAGTGAAAATTCTAATTTAGCCAAACCATGGCTATGAGTTTCTACAAATAAAATTTGACAGTACCAGTAGAAATGCTGCAGAAAAGCTTTGCAAAATACTTATTTTTAATATTTATGCAGACGAAATTAAGAAATATTTAATTTTACAAAATATTATTTTTATTTATGTTTTAACTTTGTTATTTTTATTTATGTACTCAATATAATAATTATAACATTATTATACAATGCTTCTGGGTTCTAATATAAATTTATGTTTCTTTGTTTAGTTGGTGGAAATACTGAAGCATCTTCTGAAATAGATCTACAACATGGATCAAAATCACCAAACTTGAGTAACTTACAAAATAAAGTGGAAAGTTTAAGTCAACAATTGTCTTCAGCAGAAGAAGAGAAAGACATTCTCTTGAAAGAACTTGAATTTGTAAAAAAAGAGAAAAATCAAGTAAAAGAAGAATACGAAAGTCTAAAATCTGAACACAGTAAAGCCCAAATATCTATTCCTGAAAAACAGACTGGTGTAAAAGTAGAGGAAGTCCCTAGTTTTGTAGAAGAATCGTTGAAGGCTGAAGTGGAACGATTGCAACAAGCACTACTTGGTATGAAAACACTGCAAATTCACCATATGATATATTGCATTTTAGCATCTGAACTTTGTTTCCATGAAACAAAGATTGGAGATTTATGCACAAAATGCTTCTTCATTTAGCAGTGTTTTATTTTGGTACTTTCCTTTCGTGGTTTCCTCTCATTAGAAGCTGCTGCTCAAAGAAGAAAGCTGAAAAGTGGTTGATTCATATGCTGCTTTTTGATTCCTAGCCCAAGTGTTGTATATGAGGAAAACATTCATACCTAAAAAAAGATAATCAAGCTTTTCTAGAAAAAGAAGTTTAAGGGGAGAAAAAAAACAAACCCATTGGCCTCTTTGCATTACTGTACCTTATAATATTGAAAAACAGTTCTTTTGGCTGTCTTTCTTCCTAACCCAAATTGTTTTGAAATGATACAAAAGATGATAATAAATGGACTTGTCATATTTAATTGTTGCTGTACTTTTACTCAGTATATTTCAAGAAACCATTACTTTACTCCACCTATTTGGACAATTTTTCGTCTAGTTTCTCACCTTCCCTTTTTAGGGAAGGTGGTAGGAAAGGTGGTCACACTGCAGCTCCAAAGGATCCTGGATGAAATGGATTATCTAGATCCCTTCCAGCTGGGTTTCAGGCCAGTTTGGTTAGTTTGGGACAGAAACAATATTGGTTGTATTATAGATTATCTCTAGCAAGAGTGGGATACGGGTAGTGCATCCATCCTGGATCTCCTTGACATTTGAGTGGCTTTCAGTACCATTGACCATAGTATCCTTTTAGGTCAACTGCGGCACTTGGAGTTGAGGGGTGCAGTTTTGTGCTGATCCAGCTCCTTCCTCCAAGGCTGGTCCCAGTCAGTGTTGATAGGGAGTAAGAGGTCTAGTCCATGGGATTGTCCTTTGTGGGGTGCTGCAGGATGGGCACTCTCTCTGCTTCTTTTTAGTATCTACATGAAAGCACTGGGTGAGATCATCAGACACCATCTTCAATACACTGATGATGCTCAACTGTATATCTCCATCATGGGTGACCCAAGTGATGCTGTAGTTGCCCTCATAGTGCTGGAATTTGTAGGGGTCTGAATGGGAGACAATGGGCTTCAGCTGAATCCTGGTAAGAGAGAGAGTGGCTGTAGAGATTCTTGGATTTGGGAGTTCATCATCTATCGTTCTAGATAAAGTTGTACAACTTGGAGTCCTTCTGGAATTATGACTCTTGCATCTTTTCCTGGTTCGTGAGAACCCGCACTCAGTCATTCATGCCTTAATCTGTCTTTTGGATTATTGCAAGGCGCTGCAAGTGGGGCTATCCATGAAGAGTGTTTGGAAGGTATAGCTTGTGTAGAATCCGCCAGCCTGACCTTTTTTAGCTGCTCCTAGAGTGGTGTACATAACCTCCACTTTATGAATATATCTTTATATTTGAGGTCTGCCTGGGTTGAAGTCTGCTCCCATACTTTTGGCTTTCTGGAAAGGAGATAAAACCTGGCTCTGCTTGTTATCCTGAGATCTTAATGGAAGTGCTCCAAGTTGGAAGTGGCTAGTGGATTAACTGAGAAGATGCTACTGCCTTATTGATCTTCCTTTTATTTATTTTTTTGCTTCTTCTCTTTGTAGTTAATCTTTATAATGTCTGTTATATTTATAATTTTAATTGTAAGCTGCTCAGAGTCACTTTTCAGAGTCAGATGAGCGGCATAAATAAATAAAATCTTTAAAAATCTTATATTAAGAACTTGAATTCTCTGTTATCAACGAACTTCCTGCTTACATTTTTACAGATGCAGAAAGTGAAATAACAAAATTGAAAACATTAAATCAGGTAACTATGTAAAAGGTAATATAAAAATAATAACAAATAATGTTCCTGAAATTGTATTATTATTGCATAGAAATATTTGCTATATGAGATTAAGTTTTTGAAATCAAGAAACCCTGTTCTGTTTTGGTTAGAATAAAGACAGTTGTTTTCTATCTTATACTAGATATTTTTAAAATTGACCCTATTATTGTTCTTATGAATAACTATACATATGCACATACAGACCTATATACATACATGCTTTAATTATCTATAGTTTTGGTCTATAGTTCTTGCATTACCCCTTTGACCACACTATAAGTCCTACTCCCATGCAAACATGTTATTATTTATGTTTAATTAATTCAATTGTTTTAACATTTTATGTTTCAATTGTTAGTTTTATTGTACACTGCCCAACGTCACTTTATGTGAGATGAGTGGCTATATACATTTGATAAATAAAAATAGGCACTATATGTTTATTTTGTTGTTTGCCAATAAGTATAATATTTCAGCAGCAAATGGACTATAGTCGAATATAGCATGCAAAAGCTATGCTGTAAGTATAATTAGATTTTTGTTATATTTTAAGATGTTAGAAAAGCTAAAAAGAGTGTTCTTATATAATTGTTAGAGCAACAGTTGTGAGCCAGTAGCCTTCCAAAACTAATAATATAATTATATAACTAATCACTTCAGTCTGAAATAAACAAAATCATATTGATAGACTTGTTGTTAGTTGCGAAGTCATGTCCGACCCATCGTGCCCCATGGACAATGTTCCTCCAGACTTTCCTGTCCTCTACCATCCTCTGGAGTCCATTTAAGCTCATGCCTACTGCTTCAGTGACTCTATCCAGCTACCTCATTCTCTGTCGTCCCATTCTTCTTTTACCCTCAATCTTTCCCAAATTGATAGACTAAAATGAGATAAAAAGAATATTATTAATATAAAATTACAGAGTACAGGAATTAAAAAACATCAAAATCCTATAAAATTACAAATAATTTTACAATGAATAATGTAAATGCTATGAGAAATTAGATCACTATAAAGCAAGGGTTTCAAATTCACGTCATCACGACTGTGTCACGTGACGTATCCAGACTTTTTTTCCCTTTGCTAAACGGACCGTGGACGTAGCCAGCACATGACACACCCAGCCCGCAGGCTAGGAGTTTGACAGCCCTGCTATAAAAGGACATAAATAATACTAAAATTTATAAACACTATAAGAACATAAGCTTTTTAAAGGATTTATTAAATTAAGACAATTATGGTTCAACCAATTATAACAAAAATATCAAAAGTAAATGTAGCCCAATTTTATGTCAGAGCTAGTTCTATCATTAAACATAAACAACTCCAAGTGATGTGCCTTACCTTGGTTTCTGTAGCTCAATATTTTTCCTCTTCCCTCCCCTTTTTTCCCCTTTAAGTATACACATATCATTTAAGAAGTCATTGGCTTACATTTTCCACAAAGGTACACACTTTTATTTCCAATCTAACATCAGGCAAATAATTGAACTTTTGTGTGTTCTATAACTGATCATCTGAATTGCTTATCTTATTCCAAAACGAGTTGTTTTGGAATAAGATAAGCAATTCAGATGATCAGTTATAGAACACACAAAAGTTCTTTTTTTAATAGTAATTTCATTAAAAATTACAACTATAATGATAACAAAAAAAATGAAGGTGCAAAAGAGAAAAAGAAAATAGAAAAATAGAAAAGAAAGAAAAAATAAGTAAAATAGAAGAAAAAAGAAACTAAAGAAAGACTTTCTCCATCAGAACAAATATAAACAATTTTAGTAACCTATCACCTTTTCTTAAAATGCAACAAATGATATCTTCTTCCCATATTCCATCATTCCATAAACTACCATTCCATAAATAAATCCTTAAAAACCTCATCATTTCAATCTTGATCAACAAAAGTCATTAAGGGTTACAAAAAATAATAACATATCTATTTTAACCAAATAAACCAACTTCATATTCCTTCCATTTACTTTTAGCAATCTGGATCTTTAGTCTTTTCAAATAATGGTCTAAAATTTGAAATCTTTTCATTTTTCTCTTTATCTCTTCTCACAAAATTCTTCAAACTTTAACATCCCTCTTTTGTAAATCCAATATAGGAAAATTAATCTCTTGATTTGTTATTTGAATATCCCTTTTAATTATTAAGACATCAACCAGTTTCTTTTGTGTGTTCAGTGTAGCATCTTTTTTCATATCATTCTTGTGGCTCGTTATCTTTAAATCTACTTTCAGATCAGTTTCAGGCTTGTCCAATAGAACTTTTTCCTCTTCTGTAACATCTTTTAAACTCATCGTATCTCTACAGACACCCTTAGAATTCATTTCTAGATCTATTGTTCAAAAATAACCTTCAATATGTCCAACATTAAAGGTCCATTTTTCAAAAATATTCTCCAGTATATCGAATGTCCTTCTCCTTTAATTATAATATTTTGTTCCTTGTACTTCCCTCTAGTGTCTAACCTTCAAAGTCACTTGCTACCATGCTTTTCCAGGAGAAAGGATTCTTATAATTAATTCCAAAAGCTTATTTCAAATTTATCTGTCCCCGAGTCCATTTGCAACTTTCTAAAATTAAAAATGTAATCACCCCTTTTCTGTTTATTTCAGAAAAAAATTAAGTCTAAACAATTATGTTCAAATTGATTTTATTCTATTAAATTTAAAATCTTTTTTGTGTCTAAATTAAGGGAGAAGTTAACAAAGAAATGGGAAGTTTACAACCTGGTAATACTATGAAAGGACAGAACTTGGAAAATCAGCTACAACACATGCATGAATTGAATGAAAGCAGTGCTGAAAAAGAAACTCTAATAGCGGAATTGGAAGAACTGGACAAGCAGAACCAAGAAGCTACCCAGGTGAAAAATATAAGGGAGGGGCAGGAATATTGTGTAATTTACAAAAGATGTGCTTTTGTGTTTAAATATCTGTGCAACAAAACTATAAGAGTTTCTAGGCTTTCTCAGTCAACTACTTTTTTAAAAAAAATATTTCAAAAGCCCTCTCTAATTCAGATCTCTTAACTGGTATAATCTACTTTTTCCCTGGAAAGAGAAAAAAGGAAAAGGTGAAAAGATACATTTGAAAGGGGAAAAGCAAAAAGATAACTCCAGCGATTTTTGGCTGTGACTTTGTCTCCTCCACCATATAACCCCAAAGAGATTTTCTTGAAATAATGCTTCCTCCCCTTGCATCCCCTTGCATCCATCAAACAAGATGGATACCCAGCAAAATGTCAGTATCATGAATTGGGAATTAATGAAATCCTGAAGGTCAGTCTTCTGCTAGTGAGGAGGCAATTTTTCCTGGTTTAAAAAAATGGTAAAATGCAGAGTTGCTAGAGAGTTTATTTTATTAAGCATTATATTTCTTTGAGGATTGATATTGGTACTTTACAGTAACATAAATACAATGCTTTGAAAACATTGTGAAATAAGAGTATTTTGATTTAAAGCTTTACTTGTATGTCATAAATTTTTTTTTTTTTATTTTAGCATATGATTATGTTGAAGGAACAACTAGCTAAACAAAATGCAGAAGCTGCTGAAGTTATCAGCCAGCTAAAACTGGATGTAAAATCTGGGGAAAAAACAATATCTATGTTGGAGGCAGAGAAAATGGAAATGAGCAAAGAGGTGGAAAACCAGAAAGAAACATTGAATCAATGCTCACTTGCCCTTAATGATTTGCACATGACTAACCAACACCAGGAAAATAAAATAAAAGAGTTAAAAGAACAGCTTAAAACATCGCAACATTATAGCTCCAAAAATGAACAGGAAGTTATAGAATTAAAGAAAAATCTAACTGAAAGAGAAGAAGAATGTTCTCTTCTCAAAAATGAACTAACCAAGATACATCAGAAATCTGATAGTTATCAAGATCATTCAGTCACTGAAAGAGAAGAAGAAATATCAGACCTGAAACAACAAATTTCTAAAAATAAACTAATAAATACAGATTTAGAGAAATCAATCATGAATCTTCAAACAGAAAAGGGAAGACTTCATTTAGCATGTGAGGAACTTAAACAGCAGCTGCAAATAGCTAATAGTGAGAAGAGTAAAATTGGTTTTGAAAAAGATACTATGCTGGAAGCTTTGAAACTTGAGAAGGGACAGTTAGAAAGAGAATTAAACCAGTCTGAAAAACGATTGTTGGAGCAGGCTCATAAATATGAACAGACCATTGAGGACTTATCAAATGCACGTAACATGGATACCACTGCATTACAATATGAACATGAACGATTAGTAAAACTTTCTCAAGGCAAAGACTTTGAGATAGCAAATCTCAAAAGGAACATTGAACAGATGGAAATGGATCATGAAGAAACTAAAGAGCTGTTAAGCACTAGCTTAGCTGGGCAAAAACAACTGACAGAGCTCATAAAAGAGAAAGAAGTATTTGTTGAAAATTTTAAAATCAGAGTTTTTGAGTTAGAGCAGCAACATGAAGATTATATTGAGAATATGAAAAGAATTGAGGCACTGAAGCAGAATTTAGAGGAAAGGGAGAAAAGTCTTTCAGCTATGAAAGAAGAGACCAGTCATTTGAAAGAAGAGAATGAGCGATTAAAAGAACAACAAAGTAGGTCCCCTCCTTTGGCTGAGCCCAAAACCTTGGATATCATCACAGAACTTGAAGCAGAAATAACACAAGTAACTATACTTAAAAATAGTCTGGAAGAACAGGTGAAATTAAACAAAAAGACATTTGAGGATCAGAACTTGAAAATGGCTCAACTACAGCAATCCCTACAAGAATACAAAAAGGAAACCGAGGAATCCAAATTTCAGCATGAACAAATGAACATAGTACATAAGCAGGTATGCATGGAGAAGGATGAAGAAATCAAAAGCCTACAGAGAACAGTAGAACAAATTAAGACACAATTAAACAATCAGAGGAAGGTAATTCAGCAAGACCCTCCTGATCTTTTTCAGGAATCTAAAGTTCAGACACTCAATGGTGAAAATGGGAATGAGAAGCATGACCTGTCTAAAGTTGAAATTGAAAGGCTGATAAAAGGCATTAAGGAGAGAGAAAGAGAAATCAAGCTTCTGAATGAAAAGAACGTTTCGCTAAGTAGACAGATTGACCAGTTATCTAAAGATGAAGTTGGCAAACTTACACAGATCATTCAAGAAAAAAACTTAGAAATACAAGCACTGCATGCAACCGTTTCCTCCCCATCTTACAAGCAAGATGTTCTTTTCCTTCAACAGCAATTACAGACCTATGCCATGGAAAGGGAACAAGTGTTAGCAGTTCTTAGTGAAAAAACTAGAGAAAACAGTCAGTTAAAAACAGACTATCACAAATTAGTGGATATTGTTGCAGCTAAGGAATCAACCATGAAAAAGTTACAAGAAGAAAACCAAAAACTCTCCAGCGAATTTGAAAATAGCAGTCATGATATGTCTCGAGAAACTATAAAGAACTTATCCCGTATCATCCGAGAGAAAGATATTGAGATTGATGCTTTAAGTCAGAAATGCCAAACTTTATTAACTGTCCTCCAGTCTTCCAATATAAACTCAGGCAGTGAGTTACAAGGAGTTAATAGTAATCAGTTTGAGGAACTTTTACAGGAACGTGACACGCTGAAACAGCAAGTAAAGAAAATGGAAGAATGGAAGAAACAAGTAATGACTACTGTTCAAAATATGCAACATGAGTCTGGCCATCTCCAAGAAGAACTACAAAAACTTCAGATACAAATTTCGGTTGATAGTGAAAACAATTCCCAGCTGCAGGTAGAGTACAGTGGCTTAATACAGGGCTATGAACAAAACGAGAAAAAGTTAAAAACCTTTACTCAAGAATTAGCCCAAGTTCAGCAGAGCATAGGAAACCTTAATAATACCCGGGATATAATTCTTGGAAAGCTTGACATGGTAACACCACCATCATTGGTAACTTCTGTTGAGGGAAAACCATTAGAAGTTCCCAGTAATACTTCTTCTCAGATGTTTGACAGTGAGTGTAAATCAGTAAATGAGGGACTAGAATTCATGAAGAAAACATTGCAGGAAAAGGATTCGCTAATCCAGACTTTACAAGAAAATAATCAGAGACTGTCTGATTCTATGGCTGTATCGTCAGAGGTCGAAAGAAAGTGTCAACAGGAATTTGGCTTGGAAATAAAGCAATTAAAGGAGAAATCTGACATTTTACAGATGTCCCTCAAAGAAAAAGATCTGCTGATAAAATCAAAAGGTGACCAGTTGCTTTCTCTAAGAGAAAATCTTAGTAATAAAGAGAGTGAAAACGAGTTGCTTAAGCAAAGCGTCACTAACCTGAAAGAGAGAACACTGATCTTAGAAATGGATGTTTGTAAATTGAAGGAAGAAAATGACAGAATAGCAGCAAAAAGCCAGGAAAAAGAAACAGAATTCCGAGCACTACAAGAGACTAACATGCAGTTTTCAATAATGTTAAGGGAGAAGGAATTTGAACATAATTCCATGAAGGAGAAAGCGCTTACGTTTGAAAAGATGTTGAAAGAAAGAGAACAGGTATGCGATGAGTTTGAATTCTTCTGCATCAAAATCATAGGGGAGGCAATGTGACTGCCATTATGTCGTGTTATTTAAACTCTGATGTAGGATTCCCATTTCCTATGCTGAATTGGAACAGTGAAATCAGCTTTTTCTCCCCCACTAGAGCATAAGTAAGGAAAATGAGGCCTATAAACTCTAGCAGGAATGGCCGCCTGACTTCAATTATTTTCTGGCTGGCCATAGAAACAAAATAGCAAATTTAGATGGGCCTTAATTGAATCTGATGGTCAGGCAACATATAAATTTAATACAGGTAGTCCTCAACTTATGACCACAATTGAGCCCAACGTTTATGTTGTTAAGTGAGAAATTCGTTAAGTGAGTTTTGCCCCATTTTTCGACTTTCTTTGCCGCATTTTGTTAAGTGAATCACTGAAGTTGTTAAATTAGTAACATGGTTGCTAAGTGAATCTGGCTTCCCCATTGTCTTTGCTTGTCAGAAGGTTGCAAAAAGTGATCACATGACCCGGGGGCACTGCAACCATCATATGAATAATATGAACTAGCTATCAAGCCTCCAAATGTAAATCACATGACCATGGGGATGCTGCAACGGTCATAAGTGTGAAAAATGGTCATTAGTCACTGTTTTCAGTGCCTTTGTAACTTTGAACAGTCACTAAATGAACTCTTGTAAGTCGAGGACTATCTCTATATTATTTAATATCATCACGATCATCAACTCCTCACAGGGCTACACTTTTATTCTTAAGGTCTTTTAATTAATTAACATGTACTGGAAGCTGGCATAATGCAAAACATCAGCCTCTCAAATCAATTTTACTTAAAAGAATGTTTTGGGAATCCACATAAGCCTCATAGGCAACAGCAGAAAATAAAATTGGTGGGTGGCCACATTTTTTGGAACTATATCTTCTGCATGTTCAAACAAAGTCTGCTTGTCTTGACGTGATATCCCAGAGCTTTAATCCGCTTGTTGTTTTTATTTGTTAAAGGGAAAGACAGGAGAATTAAACCAGCTGTTAAATGAAGCCAAGTCAATGCATGAAAAAGCTGTTGCCTTTCAGCAAGAGCGAGACCAAGTCATGTTGGCCCTCAAACAGAAACAAATGGAGACTAGCGCGCTACAGAATGAGGTAAATAAGGGATGTAAGAAAGTAGTGAGTGATGAATAGATGGTAGTAACATAAAGAACCGAAAGAATATTTCTTCGATCTACATACAGGTGCAGTATTTACGTGAGAAGGAGCAGCGACTAAATCAAGAGCTAGACAGGTTACGCAATCATCTTTTGGAAAGGGAAGATACCTCCACACGTGAAGCTTTAGCCGCTGAGGATCGGGAATCAAAGCTAAAAAAGAAAGTCCGCGATTTGGAGGAAAAGCTTCAGTCTTCATCAACTGTAGCGGAAAATGTCAGGTAATAGTTTGTCTCCTCAGTAACTGCTGTTTCTTGTATCAGTAACGAATACAAGAAACATTACTTGGCCCAGTCATAATCGACTCTGGGCAGAGTATAATGGCCCCTCCCCAAAAGTTTTAACAATCCATGTGTGTAATAAAAGATAATAGAAATCGGAAATAAAAATTAGTATTTCTAAGTATTTATGTTTTATTTGAAGCCATCAGGCAAGCATGCAGGTGGAATCTCTGCAAGAACAATTGAACCTTGTTACCGCACAAAGAGATGAGACTATCCTTCAGCTAACACTTTCACAAGACCAAGTTAAACAGTATGCCATATCCCTCACAAACCTGCAGATGGTGCTAGAGCAATTTCAACGGGGTAAGTTGAACTATACATAGCCATGATTGTCTTTCCTTGTAATCTAAAAATGTAATACTATTTTATTGCTATTTTTTTCTGAAGGGCATTTTAAAATGGAAGTTTCCGCCGCATTCACTCTGGGGGCAGGACTAGAGAAGCTTCCTTCCTGTAGCAGGAGATACCTATCTTCTCTAGTTCCAACCCTTCCTTTTTCTTTTGGGGGTGAGGGGCGATTAGAGACATTGTGAACTCTACAAAACCTCCATCTGGACAGTTCACCTTCGTTACAGATTTTGCTTGTTTTGTTTGTTTGTTTTTTCCATTTCCTTTATTCTGGGCTTCCTTTTGAGTAACTTCAGGTCAATGACTAACAAAGTAAAGGCAGAAATACACTGTCCAGGAATTCCTTAAAGTTTTGCAGCATCATATTCCCTTATCTCTGATTCCCTCAGAACTATACAATCAAACCAAAGCTCCCAAATCAAACGTTACAAATTACTTTGACTCTTTCTGATTTGGCAACCATATAGTCAAATAAATAAAAAAACGTGTACCTCTTATCAGTACTGGAATGTTTCATGGCTTTGGCACCAGAGGAAATGTAAGCCAAAGGCACCAATTTTTCACCACAACTTTCTGGCTCTTTGCCATCAAACTGGCAATACAATTAATCTACGACTTATCATAATTGAAACCAGAATTATGGTCTTAAGTCATGCCAGTTGTTAAGCAAGGCATCATGTGAACATGACCAGTTTTGCTATCTTCTTTGCAGCAGGCATTAAATGAACCACTGTGGTTGTTAAGTGGTTAAGTGGTTGTTAAGTGAATCCATTGTCTGTCACAAGCTTTTTTGCCAGAAAAAGGAAGTAAATACTGACAAAAATGTGCCAGGTTTTCCTGTAAATGAGGACTAGTTGCCCAAAATGCGATCACATGACCTCAGGGGGTGTGGCAGCTAGAGGAACTTCAAATCTGGATTGTAAATAGCCATGGGAGGTCCATCATAACCTTGAATGGTCACTAAGCTACCAGTTGTAAGTCGAGGACTACCTGTAGTCCCTTGTGAAGCATCAATGACTTTCTCTTCTCCAAAGAAGAGAAGGTAAAGAAGTGAAGACAATAGGTTCCTAATATCAGAGCAGGTCCAGCCCTGTATCCACACACTCTTGACAGAAACTGGAAAAGCAGGATGTCCAGTCTTGGGACCTGTAGCCAGAGGAATAAGCAAAGAGGAAGTAAGGAAAAAAATCATACCACTCCCTCCTGTGTGTCCTTTACCTTTTAGGACCTTTCTCATGACTCCTGCTGTAGAGGGTGAAGATTGTAGGAAAGAAAAAAGTCACTTGATAGGGGCAAGAACACCTAACCCCCACCCACACACCTCATTCCACTCAGAGAAGTCTGTGAGAACTTAGGCCTGAAACACCAACCTTATTTTCCCACAGGTCCCTCTTGGACATGCTGGCTACAAAGTTCTTTCTTGGTTTAGGAAGGCTAAAAAGTTCATACATGCTGATGGTGAAAAAATGTAAGGATGCTAGGATTATCTGTTTGATTTAATCATATCTCTGGCTGACAAGATGGCACAGCCATCTTGACTCCCCTTGACATTATTGACTCTCCCTGGAAACATTTGTAGGATTGGTAACTGGTATTTGTGCCATTCCTTATATAGCTATGTAAGATTAACTCTTGGCCAAAATATCTTTTGCTAGGAATGTACTTCAGAAAATACTCCAGCAGAAAGCCAGCCTCCTCCTCAGAGTCCTTCCTTTCTTTCTTTCTTTCTTTCTTTCTTTCTTTCTTTCTTTCTTTCTTTCTTTCTTTCTTTCTTTCTTTCTTTTCCTTCCTTCCTTCCTTCCTTCCTTCCTTCCTTCCTTCCTTCCTTCCTTCCTTCCTTCTCTTTCCCTGTCCCTTCCCCCCCTCTCTCTCACTCACACACACACACACACACCAGGACAGCTATGGTATGTCCTATTTCAGATTTCCCTGGCTTCATTCTGGAAAAAAGGGCCTTCACGGTAAGCCTTGTATACCATTCTGGTGACACTAAATCTGTTGAACAAGCTGTTCTCTCAATATCTGATTTTAATAATGAATGTTTTAAAAAGCTAAATAAGCATATTTTAACTTTAGAAGAGAAAGCCATGTATTCAGCTGAGCTACAAAAAGCCCAAAAGCAGACTGCAGAATGGAAGAAGAAGGCAGAGCAGCTACAAGACAAAATGGTTTTGTTACAAGTAAGTTGAGATGATTCTCTAGCCCAGCTTATTTATTCAAACTGACTCAGCAAAGAAAAAGAATCAGAAAAAATTTAAGGAGTAGTAACAGTTGTTGTACAGTGGTGCTTAAAATGAGTGAACCCTTTTGAATTTTCAATATTTCTGCACAAATACAATCTAAAACATGATCTGTTCTCTACACAAGTCTTAACACTATATAAAGTCAGCCCAATTAAACAAATAAACCAAAAGCATTATACATGTTCATTTATTTATGAAAGAAAATGAGCTAAATGTACATATTTGTGTGTGGCAAAAGTATGATTTTGCTTTCAGTAACTGTTGTGGCCCCCTTGGGCAGCAATAACTGCAACTAAATGTTTCCAATAGCTGTTGATCAGTCCAGCACAGCAGTTTGAAGGAATTTGAGCCCATTTCTCCTTACAGAGCAATTTAACTCAGGGATGTTGGTGGGCTTCCTTGCATAAACTGTCTGCTTTGAGCCCTTCCCTAACGTTTCTATAGGATTAAGGTTAGGGCTTTAACGTGGCCATTCCAAAATATTAACTTTTTTCTGCTTTAGCCATTCTTGAATCATACAGTTTGCGTGTTTTGAGTTGTTGCCTTGCTGCATGAGCCACTTTCTCTTGAGCTTCAGTTCACAGACAAATACTCTGACATTTTCCTGTAGAATTTGCTGGTTCAATTCAGAATTCATAGTTTCATTAATAGTGGCAAGCTGTCCTGGTCCAGAGGCAGAAATTAGGCCCAAAATATAATATGCTTCACAGATGAGCATAATAACTTTATTATGTTGGAAAGTGGTGTTGCCTTTTGTTAACATAATAGTTTTCATTCAAACCAAAAAGTTCTATTTTAATCTATGTATTTATACAGAAATATTGACAATTCAAAAGGGCCCATAAACTTTTAAGCACCACTGTAGGAAGCAAGATGCTAGATGACAGATTTAGAAAGATAAGAGTAAAAAGTGTCTCAAAGAATTTGTGAGAAGGATAGAAATGTCTCACTGCTCTCTTGCACTCATTGTCTATAAAAAGTTTTACTTTAATAAAATTAATATATGTGTTTATGTGTGATCCACACAAGGGAAATAAAAGATATTTTTTTGTTTGCTCTGATAACGGTGGTAAACTTACTTTAACAATCCATCTCATCATACAGGAAAGGTTGGATGAAGCAAATGAAGCTCTAGGTTCTGCATCAAGATTGACAGAGCAACTAGATCTGAAAGAAGAACAAATTGAAGAATTTAAAAGACAAGGTAACAAGATTATTTAAAAATTTTTGCAAGCAAGGTGCTAGTATGTAAATTATCTTCTATTTTACTAAGATTAAATGTCAGTGTAAAGCTTGACTCAATCTTCCTCTTTAAAAGTCATTTCTACAATTAATGTAAAAAGAAAAAGAAAAAGTAAGCAAGTAGCTCCTTTGTGTTTGTACAATTATTCTTCCTTCATTGGTATTGTAGTGGATTCACTGATCACGACCACAGTATGCCCCATGTTGTTCTTACTCCAGTGAGGCAATTCTAGAATCAGAATAAGACATACTTTAACAGTCTAATTTAACAGAACAACAGAATTGGAAGGGACTTTGGAGGTCTTCTAATAGAAACCCCTGCTGAAGCAGGGAACCCTATAACATTTCAGACAAATGATTGTCCAATCTCTTCTTAAAAACCTCCAGTGTTGGAGCATCCACAACTTCTAAAGACAAGTTGTTCCACTGGTTAATTGTTCTCACTGTTAGGAAAATTCCTCCTTAGTTCTCTCCTTGATTAGTTTTCCCTCCATTGTTTCTTGTTCTACTTTCAAGTACTGTGGAGAATAGGTTGACCCCCTCTCATCTGTGGCAGCCCCTTAGATATTGGAATACTGCTAGTCTGTCACCCAGTCCTTCTTTTCATTTAACTAGACATACCCAATTCCTGCAACCATTCTTCATATGTTTTAGTCTCCAGTCCCCAAATCATCTTTGTTCTAGAGTCTCAACATCTTTTTTATATCATGGCGACCAAAACTGGATACAATATTCCATGTGTAGTCTTACCAGGGCATTATAAAGTGGTATTAACACTTCTCAAGATCTTGATTCTATCCCTCTGTTAATATAGCCTAAGGCTGTGTTGGCCTTTTTGACAGGTGCAGCACACTGCTTGCTCATATTTAAGTGATTGTTCTAGAGACTCCAAGATCCCTCTTGCAGTTACTATTATTGAGCCAAGTACCACCTATTCTGTGTATTTGGTTTTTCTTGCCTAAATGTAGAATCTTACTTTTCTCACCATTGAATTTCATTTTGTTAGATAGGGTCCAGTGTTCAAGTCTGTCAAGATCTTTATGTATCTTGAGGAAGTACAATTGAATTATTTCCATATACTTTGATGAATACATTAACAGAAAATAAAAAGACTCTTTTTGATTGCTAACTTTTCCCTGAACACCATTAGAAAATTACACATATTTTGTGGACGTTGTTAATTTTTATTAGAAAACTTCCAAAACAACAAGTAAGGTAAAATAGTTTTCTTAATTCTGTACTGCATAGAAATTCTATTGATCGTTAAAATTAAGACATTTTGCCTTGTAAGAAAATGGGAATGGGAAACTTGCTTTGTGAGGAATATAATCTGATCAAACTCCAACAATTTCTCATAAATAATCTTTCATCAAAAAGTAAATCCTCTGTTTTCAATTTTTTTTTAATCTACTCCAAATACAAATATTTAATTTCTTCATTGGGTAGATGGGAGCTAAGAACATTGCTGTAGGTATGTGTTCATTTGGTTTGTTGAGATTCATTGAACTTGTGCCACATTGCTGTATAATCCCTGCTCCCGTTACATTCCTCTTGTCAGGAAATATATTCTACATCCATAAAAGATATACATACCTTTTTCAAAAGTTGAAAAGAGCCTATTAATATTGACTCCTGCTACATGAAGTGCTTTCATTAATTTAGAGTTGGGTAGGCAGCATGTTGCCTTCCATGTGTTTCTGAATTCTATTTTCCAGCATCTGTCATCATTAGCCATCCTGGTTAAACAACTGGATTTGAAGCTGAGAGTAGGGCCAAATGTGGTCCACAGTTGCTAAAATGTAGTAACAATTATAAGTATTATATTGATACAATGAAATATGTATCAATATCTCCTTTCCACAAGAAGAAACCTGTACTAGGTAGTTTTTCTATTCAAAAAATAAGAACTTCTAGACCAGTCATGGCTAAACTTTGTGGCACTGAGTGCCAAAACTGAAGCGCGAGCACCAGAACCCGGAAGAGAGCAGCTGGCCGCTGCATGCATGTCCACCAGATTCCATGCATGCGCACCAGCCAGCTGCTCTCTTCTGGGTTCTGCCGCGCATGTGCACGCCGAAACCCAGAAGAGCATCTGGACACCGCGCTAAGGCCTGTTATTTCAGAGCTTGTAGCATTGGTTAGTTAGAAAGCTGATTAATACTGAAGTCTAAATTATATTCAGGCACATCTTCTTGTGCACACAATGTCCTAAAATGCCCTCCACATTATTGCCAGTGTTAAGTAAATGAAAAGGGCCTATTAATTGAATGAAACGTTAGCGAAGACCAGCTGGCTGGTGCACAGGTGTGCACCGGAACCCGGAAGATCAGCTGGCCACTGCGTGCATGCATGCTGGACCAGCTGGCCGGCATGCATGCACACACCAGAACCCAGAAGAGCAGCTGGTGACAGCGCATGTGCCCACAGAGCGGGCTCTGTATGCCACCTCTGGCACGCGTGACATAGATTCGCCATCACGGTTCTAGACTAAAATACAACCATTTCAAGCAGACCCTCGGCTGTACAAATATAGTGAATCCACTTGCACGTTTGCCTTTAACTTTGTCTCCTTATTTTTGGACTAAATATACTGAAGTGTTGATAAATGCTGTCATAATATATTTTATTTACATCTTGGCCAGACAGTAGAAAGATTTGCCAAGAGAAACATTTTTTTTTTCAATAATGAAGCCAATTCTGCTTATCTTAGTATTGCAAATATATATGTAAGAATAGCAGGGCAGACTAACTTATTTTGCATAAGTCAAATGGAGATTGTTTCTTAATAGTACAATTTAAATGTACTCATATGGACTTCTATTTTAATAAAGTGTAACCGAAATTCTCTTTATGGCAATATTTTTTATAAAATAAATATGCCTTAAAGACTCTCCTCTCATGGCAATCATTCATTATTATGCTCATTTCCTGAATGACGATTCTGTCAATCCAAAATGAGAATATTTTCAGGAGAAATATAAAAAGCCAGACTGTATTTTCATCATTACTTGCTCTCAAAAACATTAACTGTTTTGTTTGTTTATTGTCCTTTAAAGAAGGCAGTTACCTCTACTAAGAAAAGTAAATAAAATCAGAGGGCTTTACAGTAATCAGAATCAGTTCAAAGCGTATAAACCATGTCTGGATTATATTGAGCAAGATACTATTTCACCTTACCCTCATATAATGCACAGCTGCTTTGATCATTAGATGTGAGAATAGTGTTTGTGGTCTGTAAAGCAGTTGGGGATGTGGAGCAATTTGGGATTTGGCCACATGAGATCAGCAGCCACTGCCCGAGAAACTGTGATGTTTATTGCTTAATTGCATAAACATTGCCCTAAATTCCAGCTGTGTGTTTTCAGTTTGTACTTTAATGGGATATTAGCACGTAAAGCACATAGTACATCCTGCAGCCAAGCTTCACTGTGTTTCGTACCCATTGTTTTACCTTTGAATTGCCCTCTTGTAATTGGCACGCACAATATATTTTAAGTTATGGGATATTCTTTGCTGTATCAAATCTTATTCTGAGATTTGAAGATCAGTATGTCAATATAATAAGCAAATAAAGTGGCTGGGATTTCCTTCTCAAAGCGATATCCCAGAACAGATATATGGCCCAGCAGCTGGACAGGAGGAAAAGTTCTGTAGCAGACCTACCAAACCAGTTGGAGATGAACAGCTCACTGACATGGATGTGATGAGGCTCCCCTTTCATACATCTTATATTGCCTTTTGTTGGAATAAGAAGGAACATTTAAAGCACCTTTGACCTGTCTCAACAGTAGTATTACATTGAAATGGAGGTAACATTATGATGTTATGTCTTCTGCAAATGTCAGTGAAGCAACTTCGTGCAGCAGCAAGCAGAACGTGTGCCTGAACTCAGAGGCTGGCAGTTCTTGATGCAGTTGAGCTATTCTGTTCTGTAAGGAAGTCATTGGCCTTAAGTCTAAGGAAAAGGGCAAGTGCTCCTTTTGAATACACAAATATTCAGGGCACAGGACAAACTTATCCCACAGAGATATGCCATAACTTTGCACTGTATAGGAGGAGGAAATTTGCAAAAATACTTCAGTAAATTACTGTGTAATAGACAAAGGAAGAACAATACTCCATCTAGCCTGTTTGTTGATAGTTTCACAGCTATTCAAATATACTAGAGAACCCATGCCCTAATGGGCATTGTTTCAGAGATATTATCTTACCTAAACAGAGATATAGTCAGCAACAACAGGCAAAAAACAGTGGGAGCAGAAACTGCTGGTTCCTGCCAACTTCTCCATTGAGTTTCTTTGTGAGAATCTGGAAGGGATGATCAGAAATCTCCCTTCCCTTCCCTAAGCCTAACACAAACAGTTGCCAGCAGGCAGGTAAGTGTCTGCTCCTGGATGGCCACATGAGATCAGCAGCCACTGCATGAGAAACTGTGCAGTGAGGGAGCAAGGGATTGGGTGATTGGCTGGGAAACTGTCAAGGAACGTTTAAATGAAGGATCCAATCTCAGTTGGTCACCATGACCAAAGATTTATTCTTTCAAGCTTTCGGGCTCATGCTCGAGCCCATCATCAGGGAACTTCTATCTCTCCAGAATATGTGCACAGGGCAGTTCTCTTTGCACATATTCTGGAGAGAGAGAATTTCCCTGATGATCAGCTCAAGCACGAGCCCAGAGCTTAGAAGAATAAATATTTGGTCCCGCTGACCAATTCATATTGGATCCTGCAACATTATCCCGGGGCACGTATATGTACCATCATTCATTGAAAATGAAGATCTCATGACCATAGCAACAGCCAATAGCACTGAAGCAGCCACAACTTTCCCAAATTTCATTCCTTTGGGAATTGTGGGTCCCTGATTGGTTCAGTAACTTGGTTCAGAAATTGTTACCCTATGGCACACCATTTCGCCCAGTTAAAGGTCATGACAATGATTGGAGGTTACTATATATCAAATTTTACCTTAACTAGTCTACTCTTTTTCTTTTCTCAAGTAATGGAGACTGTATTCAAAGACTATTATTTGCACAAGAAAACATATAATGTCGTTTGAATAGTGGCCAGATACATTCCTAGACAAGGTTTTCTTGGCCTGAACTGCTGAAGGATTTTTAAATTGATTTTTTTGGCACCAGATATTACAATTGTGGAAAAACAAAAGACATACTAGATTTAGATTTTTGAATTTCCATAAATGGTTAACAAATTGAAAGACAATATTTTAAGTGTCTGGGTCAACAGAAGTTTTGAAATTTAGTCCTGTCTAGCTTATCGTCATTGATAAAGTATCAATTTCTAAATTTCATCATGTGATAGAATAAATTGAGGGAGGCAGATACTTATTGATTAGATTAATTCACCTGGTAATCACATGGCATATATAGAATTGTATTGTCCAAAATTTACAGGCGTCAACTACAAATCTAAGTATTTTACTACTCTTTGTTGTTGTTAGTCGCAAAGTCGTGTCCAACCCATCGCGACCCCAT
This sequence comes from Pantherophis guttatus, assembly GCF_059756535.1. Lineage (NCBI taxonomy): Eukaryota > Metazoa > Chordata > Lepidosauria > Squamata > Colubridae > Pantherophis > Pantherophis guttatus. Next base: position 46,182,459 of record NC_142063.1, read on the forward strand.
GGATAACGTTCCTCCAGGCCTTCCTGTCCTCTACCATACCCCAGAGTCCATTTAAGCTATCCAGCCACCTCATTCTCTGTTGTCCCCTTCTTCTTTTTCCCTCAATCATTCCCAGCTCTTCTCCAGTGAGTCCTTCTTTCTCATTAGGTGGCCAAAGTATTTGAGTTTCATCTTCAGGATCTGGCCTTCTAAAGAGCAATCAGGGTTGATCTCCTGTAGGACTGACCTGTTTGATCGCCTTGCAATCCAAGGGACTCGCAGAAGTCTTCTCCAGCACCATAGTTCAAAGGCCTCAATTCTTTGGCTCTCAGTCTTCCTTATAGTCCAACTTTCACAGCCATACATTGCAACTGGGAAAACATAGCCTTGATTATATGCACTTTTGTTGGCAAGGTGATTACTACTCTAGAGATCCATTATTTATACTGCTGCACTAGAGGTATTGTCAACTAGACTTGTTTGGAGCTCAGTTGGGACTCTACATCCCCTTCATCTCTTTGATCATGTGTCACTTGACTTTTAGCAATGGCATGGATAGATTTTCCCCCATGGCAGCCTGTCCTTAACCTGGTCTTCCAATGACGCACTCTTGCCACTATTTTAATATATTGTTTATGAAATACAGTATGTCACCCTTGACCACATCAGCTTTATAGTTATGGGTTTTACAATTTTTTTAACGACTTTGTTAGATCTGTGAACTTTTTATTCTATAATTTATGAGATTTTTAAAAAGCCTCGCTCTTGTTTCATGCAGTTTTATTTAATGCTGCCAACCTTTGCCAGTGTTTTGAATCTATCTTCTCAAATGACAATTCTCTACTAGATAGGGAATGGGTTATATCTAGTTGTGACATTGGTTAACATCTGGAAGAGATTGGAAGTGCACATGGAATGGAAAAGAAGACAATTTCAACATCACTAATGTATTTAATCAGAATCACATTTTTTTTATGGAGGGAATTTAATTTTCTCAATTTTAGTTAATTTAACCAAAGCTGAATGGTTTTCATAATCTCACACCTTGAATGTATACCCTGCTGTTTGATAGAATCTGACAGTTTTAAACAGTGAAAAACAGCACAAAAATAAATCTTAAGATAATAAAAACAATTAATAGAAATTGTAAAATGTGCTTGTATATGATAGCTTTTACTTATTCCTATTAGCGCATATCTCATTTTTAAAAATCTTTTTCCTGCTGGAGACTCAACTAATGCATCTCTTTTTCATTATGTCTTAGTACAATAAATGTAACTTATTTCTCTAGGTGCAATCAAACAAGAAATGTTGGAGGATGCACAAAATAAATTAATGAACCTCATAAATAGTACTGAAGGAAAAGTAGATAAGTGAGTATTTGTTTTTCCACATTACATTTTACTTGTAAATGTAAATTCTTTAATTTGAGAGCCAGCACAAGTTCGTAAAAATAAAACAGAACTAATGTTTAAATGGTCTTTAAATATTATACATTATTCAATATGTCCAATTAAAGTGCTCTTAATGGGAGGGATGACAATAATTTAAACAGGAAGAGAGAGGACATTTTTCTTCAATGTAATGTTTTATTAACAGAGAATAATTTAACAAAGTTAACTATAAATAGTTTAATTAGTTGAGAAGAAATAAAATACTGCAGCTTTAATCAATACAGAGGATTTTAAAATTAGCTGTATTTTATTTCTGCAGTCTTGTGTGGGTGCTCAGAATAGAACTTTTGTGATTTCTGGTTTATCAATGGCATATGCTGATCCTGTCATGATCTTTTAAGGGTCATTATTTTGGAAAGTTATTTAGCATTAAATATATTAGTTTAACTTTTTGTAATATGGACCAGATTATTTGAACATACATTATTTTCTTCCGTAATGACTACTTTTACATAAACTTGATCAGCTGACAAAAATCAATAAGCAAAATAATTGGGTGTCATTACTAGTACTCATGATTACATGTTATTCTGCAATACCACAGTGCTGACGTCTGTATTCAGATGATTGAGAAGGCACAGGGCACACATCATCACTTCTAGGATGCTGTGTTCCTACATAATTTTCATATCAAATGTGATGTTTGTTACAAGTAAATATATGCAAAACTGTGCATAGAAGTTCTTCATATTTTTCATGATAGTCGTTAATTTTGGTGCAAGTAGGATAAACTTGCATTTTTCTTCATGTATTTTCCCTCAGGCTAATATATTATCAGTGGCACAGAAAAGATGAATTAGAGTTAGAGTATAATCTTATGACATGAAGCAGGCTTTTCTATCACAAAGTCAATTGCACATGAGCAATTTCCTCTTGAAATAATGTGCATTCTTGACGAATGTATCTTTTCTTTTATGTACACTGAGAGCGTATGCACCAAGACAATTTCCTTGTGTGTCCAATCACACTTGGCCAATAAAGAATTCTATTCATCATATAGGCGACAGTATACAAGAATAGTATATGCACTGCTTCCATTCTGTGCTTAACACAGAATAGGAGAACACATAATCTTCATCCTTCGTTTCCCTATCAGGGTCAAAATTGCTTTCGGATACATCCACATTCTAATCTCTTATTTAGAAATCCTTTCCATTCCTCTTCCCTGCCCTCCTCTTAAGATGCCTCCACATTATAATTTATATTCCTTGTTATTTAAAAATAGCATTAGGAGAGATACACAATCATGGCAAAATACATATTGTATACTTTCCCCAACTTCTTTTGTCAGATTTAAGCCATTTTAAGTTATATTTGTTTTATCATCATTTTAATAGAGTCTTGATGAGAAATCTTTTTATTGGGCATTTCCATACTCCAAAGAATAAGCGTCATGAGGTACTAAAGCTAATGGGAAGTATCCTAGGAATAAATAAGGATGAACTGGAGCAGGTAATTTTTATCTCTCTTTGTGTTTTGTTTATTTAAATATCAATAATGTATTATTATTCGTATTTAAATGCTGGGCTAAACCTGATGAATCCAGTGCCACACATTGATTTAATTATTAGTGAGAAGAAAAAAAGTCCTTTGAGACAAAAGTTCTTCCACTTTCCAGTTGTAGATCCTGATAAAGAATGGGAGAACAACAGCTAAGTATTCCATATGGGAGAGTAGATTTTGCAATCTAAAGCAATGTGGTATTTCCATTCTTTAACATACATTATTTTTTCTTGTCAGTAATGAAAAAGAAAAATCTAATACTTTACTTGAAAAATAGTCAATTTGAACTTTTCCTTTTGATTTAAATTGCGTTGTAGTTACTGACTGAAGATCACAAAGGTGTTACACAATGGGTGACTGGTTGGTTTGGCGGAAGAGCTGCTGAATCCAAAAGTGTCCCCAACACACCTCTCAGACCAAGCCAACAATCGATTTTCAACAGGGTAAGTGTGTTAAGTAATTCCTTTATAGAAAATGTAGAACATTTTATGTCGTAAAAGCTGATGTTTGAGCCATTACTCAGACTTTAAGGGTTGAAGCTTTACTTTGATATTTTTATTTTATATTTACATTGTTGATAATTTTTTGTTATATACAATTCATTCAAGATTTTGCTCAAGAACTTCCTTCTTCATGTCTGTTGATTTTTATTTAAAAAAACACGAAGTGACAAAGATATTGTAATTAATGAGAATCTCAGCTGGTTTTGATTTTCTGTTCATAGGCTCTGGAATCATGCTGAACTAAACTGAAATATTATTCCCATAATAATATACTTTTAAAGGGGGTGACATTTATAGGTTAACTGAAAATCTGGTAACAGAATCAAGTATTGAATAGAGGACGAATATCATAAACTCGAGTTACCTTCCTTTCAAGTAAATATACTGGTAGACAATTTGATAAATTAAGAATATTGTTTTGGGCATTGGCCTTCATATGATCCAAGAACTCGATTGATTCCTAGGAATTAGCTACCAAGTTGTCAAAATTTTAATAAAGGTGTCAAATTCTTAATCAACGCATCTTGAATTGATAAGTGAAATGCATCATGTCTTTCCTGAACGATTTGCAGTACTTTAATTGGGATCATCTTTTCAGTCTTTCTCAGAACTCTTTGTGAAGTTCCTTGAAACAGAATCACGCCCAACTCTCCCCCCACCAAAACTTTCTCTTGATAACATGAAGCCTTTAGGAATGACAGGAAATACTACTCCTTCCAGCAATGTGGCAGGTAATGTCTCCCATTTTCATAAATGCTATATTACATTGAATTTTATAATATTATATTGGATTTTCAAGACTGTATTTATTTAAATGGTTGCAGAGCATAAGGGGAAAGGTGAGTAGATTTAGACATGCTAATATGGCAATTTTTAATACTCTATTACCTGCACTTAGTGTGTTACCAGCTCATAGAACCAGTGATCACCTCATCATAATAAATCAATGATTATAAATGAATTTTCTGATTTTTATTTGTATTACAGGATCATGAATTATGATCTGCATTTCAAAGGCAGCCAAATAATATACGGGGTATTGAATATGGTTTTTAATGTGACATTAAAAGCTTGTCCCTGTAAAAAGAACATTGCTTGCTGCAGAGTTGCTAAAGTTTAGCACTTGTGAATGTTGGCTTTAAATTACTGTAGTAAACGTGAAAGATTTCCAGTCTGAAACCTTATCTTGAAAGTTTGTATTTTCAGTCATTTATGTTTTATATTCCTTTTGTTCTCTTGTTGCTGTTAGTACAATAGTGAAAGTGCCCTATTTTGCTTGGCGATCACCCAGTTTTCTTGTCTGGCTAAATCTTTGAAAAGACAAGTTCTATTCTAGGAATTGGATTGTTGCCTTATAGAACCAGACATATACTCTCTATCCCTTAATTGTTTGGGTAATGGATTGCTTTTTATAATAACAGTAGATTGACAGCCACAAATACATTTCTCATATCAATTTCTATGAATGAAAGATTTGTGACTGTTTGTGAATTCTGTTTGTTTTAAGGAAAACAAAGTTTTTGTTCAGATTTTATAGAGAAAGTAAAGCTAAAGGCCTCAGTAGTAAACCTGGGTACGTACGAATATATGAAGCTCTGAATAAGCTTCTTGGATGAGAAGCGAAATGTCTTCAAAGAAAAACCGGAAAGTCTAGTTGCCTCTTCAAAAAGCACCTTTGGGACAATAAATAAGTTGCTGCACTTTTTAGACTGGAAAACTGACTTGGTTTCATTGGTAGAGCATTTGGGCCAGAAAATGGACAGGGAGAATGCAACCCAATCCTCTGATTGTCTTGGATCTCTTAATGGCATTGTGTAATAAATAATTTTGACATGAAAATATGCCGATTCCAGAAACATAAATGATTAGTTTCAAAAAGTCTAGACAAACGAGGATTCAGACAGAAGTCCAAAATTAAATTGTTGGCCAATGTAAGTCTCGTGTTACCTATCAGCATCATTATACATTCAATTTTTCATCGATTTCATAGTGATAGAATAACCAGAAGCATTTAACATTAACTACATTTTTTCACCAGGTCTCAGCATTACAAAATTACAATTCATTTTCATAGTGAAATTTTTATAGGATTATATTTTTAAAGATACTTTTGTTGTTAATTCACTTTTTCATGATTCATTATTTTCTGTACTTCATTTAGTTATATGCTTCAAATAGCTGTAAAATAAAAGGAAATTTACTTTATTATGATTTGCCTGTACAATATATGTATATGAAATGCATATTGTTTTTGTCCATCATATTTTTTTAGTGCTTGGAAAATCTTTAAAGGTGTTTCTTCTTTCTTTCTTTCTCCCAGGCTTTTAATTAATTTACTGTAAAATTTATAATTTATGTGTTATCATTGTAGATTTATTTCTTTAAATTTTGCATACCATTCTTAATATTCAAATGGAAATGTGAGATATAAACTAAATAAATAATAATGTGTTATTAATGTCCGCATGTTAAATCTTTAGAAAGGATTAAATTGGTGGTGTAATGGATAAAAGAACAGCATATGGAGTTGTAAACTGAAAACAAAACTATTGTGAAGAATGTCTTGTATATTATTGAATAATTAACTGTATTACGTTGTTTTGTATTAAATGCAACAGGCTCAGGAACCAGTCGAAGACCAGATATAAATCCATTCCTTGCGCCTCGATCAGCAGCAGTCCCACTCATCTCTCCAGCTAATCTTGGAACTAGCGGATCTGGGCATCTGCTTATGAAATCCATTTCAGATGCCTTGCCCACCTTCACCCCAATGCCAGTAGCACCTGATGCTAGTGCAGGTGCAGTCTTAAAAGACCTATTAAAGCAATAGACTTGGATGGATTGAAGAGGAAAGCACTTTAAACATACTATACTGTATTGATCACAAAGAGGCCTTTTGTAAAAAGTTGTTAATTTTCAATAACTCTAAAATTAAACCATTGTACAGATAAAAATAAAAAAGTATTGGCGATCTTAACCTTTTATTCATAATTCTTCAACTATGCAACACCAGTTTCTACATACTGCTGTCAGTCTAATCATACTTTTTTCCCTTTCCTTTTCCTCAATAGGCATCTGCTGTTCGTGTTATTTTAATGTGTCTTTATGTATAAATCTAGCTCGATGGTGATAGAAATAGATAGTTTGCAAAACCCATCTGATTTAGTAAAATACCACTGTAACTATTCCCTCTCACACTTTAGAGGGCCTGGAATGATCAGGCAGGAACTATCTTCTGTTGCATGTGACATCCCAATTCAGTTAGATTCTGATCTAATCTGGAGCAGAATTCTGTTTAAGGAAGAACTGCATATTATCCAATTACAGTATCATTCTGGAATATTTTTGTGATCGGAATTGGATCAAAAGAAATGATAAACGAATATGAATCAACTGATCAAGTGTATTTGGGGAGCATAAAATATTAAATATAAGATCACATAATGTCATCTCTGGATGGCTAAGTAATACTTGGCTGAGATAGAACATATACATTAGGAGGAGTTAGCTTTGTCTTCATTCTCTGTTTCTCTCTCTCTCTCTTCCTCTCTCTCTCTCTCTCTCTCTCTCTCTCTCTCTCTCTCTCTCTCTTTGTTTCTCTCTCTCTCTTTTTCTCTCTCTCTCATACACACACCATTCTTGAACTCTGACATAATTGGTTGTAGAAAAAAGTTTTCTTAAAGTTCTGCAAGAACTTTAAATGCCATTATTTTTTTGTGCAAAATGCTTCTGAATTCTTATTTATGAGTTACCCTTTCCAAACTATGAGCATTAAGGAGTTTGTGGACATTTTTCCGTTTTCTGCAGACCATATTTAGTGGTTGACCACTAACCTGATATGTAAATTCATGGTGTAAGAATGTTTAACATAAAGTACTGTATGAGTTAAAATGTATATTTAAGAGATAATCATTTATATTCGTAAGTTTCAGTGAAAATTTAAGTATGAATATATGTATAAAGCTGCAATGAAGAATGATGCTTAATCCAAATATGTAAATAAGAACAAATAAGGACAAATAGATTTCTGCAAAACTATCTGTACAGACTTGTTCTTTTCCTTTTGGAGTAATTATTTGAGACCCATCACATTTTTACAAAGTGTCTTTTTCCCATAAAACTATGGCATTATTCTTATGAGTAGGATTAAATGAAAATTTTACATCAAATCCAGTTAGTTATTCTTGCTGTCAAATGGTTTATATCAACGGAAGAGGGGTGTATCCCTCCCCTTCCCCAAACAATCCCCTTATGTTTCAAAATATATAATGGTGGAGTAAATGGGACCGGTGGGTGGTGGAACAAGGGGAAGGAAATAGAACATAATGTTATGTTGAATGAACAAAAGTTATTTAATAAAACTTTGGATTTGGGATAGGTGGATTTTTTGAATTTAGAACCTTGTTTTCTGCAATGCTTATTTTCTTCTCTGTTGTTTGAATTGATATTTAACTATAAAGTGAAAATGTAATTAGATGCTTCCAAATCCATCCAAATGCATTAGATGCTCACAATTGCATGAGGAAAGCCTTTTGTTTCTATTTAGAATTCCACATCCTCACAAATTTGCCAATCTTTCAAAAGTGACCATTAATCATTGTTATTTTTTTTTACTTTCGTTTTCTTAACAGAAGCTTACATTGGTTCTGTTTTTTATACATTGGAAGGGGATGTTTTATTCCAAACAGAAAGTCAAGAATGGATTGTGGTTTAGGAACTTTATATCAATTTCTGAAAAGTTAATTCTCAATATTAATTCATAAGCAATTTTTATTATCGCTATACATTTTTCTGATAGATTTCAAATATATTGTATATATCTATATTCTTTTGCATACATTTTTATATCAAAGTTTTTAGCATAATGTCCAGATTGTTTATTGCTTATGAATATAACAGATGGTACCTAAGAACAAGTAGAAGCTGCATTTATATACTAGTTCTTTTATTAAGAATTCTGTACAATTCATATTTACGCATTGCAGATACATCAATATGGGTACAAATTCAGGTTGTTGGGATATCAGCATTCCATTTTAATCTTTAAATAAAATTCATAAACTTTGGCATTGTCAAGAGGAAGATGAAAGCTTCTCTACAATAGTCCAAAAACTAATTTGCAGAATTTCTAAAATAACAAATTGATTTATGAGATTGAAACATCTATTTTTTTGCACCCAATTTAGTGCATACAGTCCAACCTGTTGCCCAATAGCTTATAAGAAAGCATTATTTAGAAGCATTAAATAAAAATACTAAAATAAGATCTTGGTTATATTAAAGATAAATTTTCATGCCCTTTCCTGAAATAATGCTTTTTTATCATAAAAACACAGGACTTGGTATCATTAGATCAGATTTTTGCAATCCTAGTTCTAGTATTTTCATTTTGCTTTGAAGAAATTCTAGATAATGCAAATTTATGTCTGATTGTGGATCAACACTGCTACAAAATAATGTTCATTCTAATTGAAAATGATACAGAAGGATGACTTTCTGGATTCATATCTGTGAGTGCTCAAATACCTATCTATACAAATGATATATCTGCTTTCACAGTGGTTTCAATTAATTTTGTTTTGTTCTTTTGTTAACAATAACATTAAAAACATTTTAGGAACTTAATCTAAAGGGCAGACAGACTATTTTAGGAAATTAATACTATGGGGCTGTAGTGTATATCCATATTCGATATTTGACTGATAATTTGTTTTTAATTAATTATTAATTTACAGACATTTGTTTATAAAGTCACCTTGCAGTTACTGTAAATTAAGAGTGTTTTAAATAAAACTGTTTAAAAATAACAAGTGTTTTAAATAAAAAAAATAGGGCAAATTTTCCTTTTCATTATGCCTAACTATCTGTTTTACTTACTTTGTATTAGTTGGGTAGTTTGTCACTCGATTGGTTTTCCTAATAATCCATCCTTCATACGGAACAAATATCCTTGTTTGAAAGTGTCCCGAGTGATGCAACTGGAAGGGCTGAGATTGGATCCAAAATGCTAAACTTTTATAAAAATATGAAATTGCTTCAGGGCAAAATAACTAAGATTCACATTGGAGGAGGTTTGAAGTTAATATTTCTTAATAACAGAATAAAATAATGATTTGTTTGTGTGCTTTCAACGTTCTTATACTTCCATCAAAAATATCTTGTTGAGTTCCCTATTATTTAGTTTTAATTTTTTTGTTGTTTAGCTGCTGCATATTACATTAATTGCACTTATCTGCATTTAAAGAAAGATGCCATGTTTTGGCTAGGTAAATGTCATTTTATAACTTTTCAAAATCAATGTTATGAATACAACATAAGACATTGGTAGTAAATGGTACTCAGTCCCTTGGGATATTCCTAGATATTTCTATTCATACGTAATAAAGACACAATCTTGGGAATGAAGATGAGACAACTGAAGGATAGCCTCTTGCTAGCAATGTCAATATTATTGTAATTCTCATGCTTAAATAACAATGAATCTACCAAATAATTGCTAGATTCATTCAATATGCTATCCAATAGTCCATGATTTACAAATTATTCTGGCTGGATTAATGCATTACACTAAGCCGCAAACAAAGCAGTTTGGTTTTGTATGTTGTGTGAACGTAGTCAAACTCAAAAGTGGGGAGATGAAAAAGAAATTAGTTATCTACCAAGAACAGAAAACCTCCAACCTTATGATTCTATGGTAATGATCAGAAAATCAGGAGAGCTTGGAATTATAGTCACTTTCCTTCAGATAATAACAGTGGTCTTGCACTTATTCCAAGAATCAAGACAAAGTTTATTTATTTATTTATTGAATTTATCTTGCTGCCTATTCACCCATGGCAACTCAAGACGGCTTACAGAATATATTACAGAATATATACAGAATTTATACTTACAGAAATTACACTGTGCATGTGGCTTATAAGTGTGCTTTTAAAGGTGAGATCGTTTGAATGTGTTACAAAACAGTTGCACTAAGCAGCTGAGATCCAACTGGTGTCAAATGATAGACTAATCCCTATCATTTGATCTCATTCCATTGTTTGGAATTATTTGTATGACAATGTTAGCATTACCTAACATTGCCTATTTATATTTAGCATCGTCCTTGTTTTTGTTAACTTTACTGAAAGATTATTCACATAAAGAGAAACTAACTGTAGATGACATCTGTGGTAGTTAGAACTCTAGCAGTAAAAGAACAAAGGATAAAAATATATCTATAAATATAATCCATGTAGAGCAGAGTAGAGTATAGAAAAGGAGTATTTGACTGCTTTTTTTGGGTAAAATGTGAATATTTTAAAATTTGAAAACAGAATTTCTCAAAATGCATTTTAAGGAAGAATTATAGTCAAATTCAATTAATCAATTTATGTCTTCAATTATAGTACATTAATACTGACTTGATTTTCTCCATCAATAGTGGTTGTAAATCCACAATTTATTGGCATGGGTCAGAGGAAAATATTTATTTAAGTTTGATGTTAGCAATAAGATGTTCTTTGCTACAGAGATCACAACCAAAGTACTTATTTCATCATATTACTCATAGAATTTAGTTAAAGTGCATAATGATTTAAAATTTCTATTGATTATTGTTAATAGGAGTCCATAAATGAAGCTTTTAAATGGTTGTTTCAGCGTTTCCATGAACATTGAACATATTAAATTAAGTGTTTTGTAATTTCAGATTTAACTCATAAAAAGTGAGTATGTCACATAACCCACAAATGTTAACAAAATTAAATTAAAACCACAAAACCTGGCTTTAAACGTGAAATATTTTGACTCATGGAGGACGTAATTCTTCATTTCGAAGTTCTTTCAAAATCTTTCTTTTAGATAGCTATCGCACCTCTCAGTGTAAAAAGAAATCTTCATGACATCATAATACTTTGCCTAAAGCAGTACATATTATTGAACGTAAAAGATGAGATTTTATATGATTCATAAAACACACATTTTTGAAGAGTGGTATTCAAAAGAGGGTACAGTTACCATAGTGTTTCTCTGCTAATACTAGAGTACAATCATACATAGCCTAGGACTCTGCTGTTGCTTCAGTCCAAACATTGTTCAGTCCAACACTTATTTTCCAAGTTACTATTGTTTACAATGATAAATTTGTCAATTAGCCTAAAATGGTTTCGGCTGTTCTTGTTGGAAGTAGTTTATTAAAGGCAAGATCTTCTTGAATAGAATTTTTATAATCATATACAACGAAACACCTCAGAATTGCCAGTGTTTACTACATTAATGTTTTCATCTACTTGCGGTGCAAGTTGTCCCTACAGTTGGAACCTTGCAAAACACACAGCAGATTTAGTGACTTAGATAGAAATGCTTCAGTCACACTCTTATGTGTACCTTATCATTGTTTGCATAGATTTAGTATGCAATTTATGGCATTCTGGATGTTGGTTACCTCAGAAGTATGGTCACTGATGATACGATGATGATGGGAATACAATATTTGCTTAACTCTGCCTTTGTGCAGTGTGTGCACAGTCAATATTATACATTTTCCATATATCTCCCTCTGTGCCATCTAGTAACCCAGCCAACAGACTTTCATACTGTATGCTGCAAATACATTGGGATCTTTCTGGAAGGGAAGAACGAATTTTGGGTTAGAAGAAGATAAATCATGTGATATAGGGCTATCGTATCAGGTTTGCAAAAATCCAGGGAACCTCAAGGTGGCAGCAAAGAGACCCAGAACGCCCTCCCTCCCCACCATATAGTGGAGAGATTTTAGCAATACATATATGGAAGTTTAGCCATACATATATGGTAGCACGTATCTGTAGTGGACAGATTTTGGCAATACATATGTGATGTTAATCCTGCAAGGAAATGTTCACATGCCTCCACTTTGGCAAAGTGAAGTCTTCATCTCAGTATACTCTGACAGAGGGGGCATAAATGGAAATGTCAACATTTAGGGTATAAAAGTTATTCAAACATTTTAATTTTGTTTATATTTTGCAATATTTCATTGCATATTTTGAATAACATAATACAATACAATAGTTATTTCTGACCCGTGAAGAGGCAATTGACGTTAACCTTCTAACATATCAATTGGAAGAAGCTATTTCCCATATATTCTATTGGCAACAAATGTCTGATACCAGAGAAGAGAATGAGCCTCAACTTCAAGTAATCTTTCTCAAGCAGACTTTCACAATCTGATGCCCTCCAAATATGCTGGGGCTACAATTCTAGAATTCCCAGGCAGTCACAACTCCAGAGCACAGGTGTCAAACTTGTGGCATCACATTGCCGTCATGTGACGTATTGCAACGTTTTTCCCCTTTGCAGAGCTGGAGTGGGCATGACCTGTGTGTGACACATCCGGCCCACAGGCCGCCAGTTCGACACCCCTGCTCTAGAGGAACAATTCGATATTTGCAGATCTCTCCATAATATCTTGATAGAAGTTGATTGCTCATGCCAGTGTTGCCAGATGTGCAGTACACTGTCTAGGAAGTGTTCCCCTTGCTTTTATTGATTTCATTTTATTTTTCATCTGACAGGCTTCTTAGGAGTGTTGTAAGGAGTCTAGCCAGTTGGTGAGCTCTCTAATCTAAACCAGCTGTTCCTAGATTGAGGCCTCCCATTTGCATTGTTTTAACATACTTAGAAAATGAAGTATTCATTTTTAACATTCCTCCTCCAATTGGTTTAATGCTGAATTACAGAAGAGAACTAAGCAAAACCAGGTGCTTTTGCTGTATTCACTCCAGTGTCTGAGGAGGAGCAGACCTCTCTGATTCCCTTCCCTCTTCTCCCCTCCCTCCTCCTTCCTTCCCCTTCTTCCCCTCATTCTTTCTGTCTCTCTTTCTCTCTCCCCGTTTCTCTATGATTTGGCCTTTCATTCTCTGGAAATTAAATGATGGTAGGTCTGAAGTTCTAGCAAAAGATTTAATGTACAAAAGTATTTTTAGATATTCAGCTGTACGGGCATTATTGTTTTACCTCCTTGGCTTTATTCATCAGTTTTGGACATGACAGCATTTAAAAGGTATGTTCTCTGCATTACGTTACTATTTTGTTTCTTTTTTGATAGTTTGCTGAATGCAGTTCTGAGTCAGCTACTTAAGTTATACATCCCATTATATTTGCAAGAGATTGTGCGGGAGAGGGGAGGAATAAATTTATTCCTTTAGTATTATGTAGATCTAACATCTGACAATATGCCCCTTTGTACTGAATTCAGCTGTTTATCACTGAAGCCATTTACAGAGTCTATGAAAAGTTTTTGTGCAGAAGTGCATCAACATTTATTATAGACCAAAATCAGTTTACAGCAGCGGACTGTGTTTTAAAAAAATATTTTGCACTAATATGCTGCTGACTAACTCAATTTCTCCTGAGGGAACTGTACAGACATATCATATGCTGTGGCTATTATTTTTTTTCCCGTGAAGATAACTATCTTGAAGAAGTAGTTCCAGATTGAAATCTTTTAGGAGGACATTTCTCTTATTTTTCAAAGCAGGAAAAAACAAATTGCTTGAAAAAAGAGGAAGTAACTGAAATTATAAAGAAAGATTGAATTGGTTTTTACATTGTTATTTACTATTTCTATAGCTGTGCTTACTGTTCTTTATGGGGTTTCATAAAGGAAATATCACTTCACCAAAGAATGTACAGTTAGATTTTTAAAAGAAGATACGACCGAGAAAGGGATACAAAATAAAAGGGAAATATCTGGCATTTTCAGTTACTTCAGCTATTAGATTTACTTTCCTTCAGGTGTGGCCTCTTTTTTCTTTTAATGCCTATGAAAATGACTCCCTGTCAAGCAGTGGACACAACTAAGAGGAATGTGAAAGTAATATTTTTAACATAAGAGATTTCTATCTCAGGAGGAAAAATTATTTAATGACTAGCTATTATAGGAAAGATTCAGGATTCAGCAGAATTTTTCCTGCTCTAGCAGAGTAATTATTTATCTTCATACGTTCCAGTCATGCAAAGTTCTTATGAGATATGACTCTAATCTGTATATGTTTGCAGTCATTGGGAGATGTGAATTTGTTTGTCAGGATGCCTAGATTGTTGCAATGTCCGATTGAATTGGACACTGGTTGTCACTTATGGCCAGTGTTTTGTTTTTCTTTCTTTTTTGTCCTGTGAAGTGACTCTTCCATGAATAGAACAGAATAATAAAGTTGGAAGGTCTTCTAGTCCAACCCCCTGCACAAGCAGGAGACACTATACCATTTCAGGCAAGTGGTTATCTCTTCTTTAAAGCTTCCAGTGATGGAGCAGCCACAAGCCATTCCACTGGCTAATTGTTCTCACTGTTAGAAAATTTATCCTTAGTTCTAGGTTGCTTTTCTCCTTGGTTAGTTTCCATCCGTTGCTTGCCTTCTAGTGGTTTGGAAAATAGATTGACCTCCTCTTTTTTGTGGCAACCTCTCAAAATATTTTATTTTACAAATATTTACAAATTTCCAAAAAATATTGGAACACTACTATCATGTCACCCACTTGTCCTTTTCACTAGTCTATAGATAGCCAATTCCTGCGACTGTTCTTCATCTATTTTAGCCTCCAGCCCTAACAAATAATCTTTGTTGCTCTTTTTTGCACTCTTTCCAGAATCTCTATATCTTTTTAAGAATAGGGTGACCAAAACTGGATGCAGTATTCTAACTGTGATCTTACTAAGACCACAATCTTACAATCTTCCTTGGAATACAATCTTCCTTTGGGATATGCAGTCTGCCTTTGGACTCGCACCATCTCTTGGAAAGATTTTAAGAGAAAGCAGGAAATGATGGATGATGCAGAAAGTTCTTTGAGGTGACTACCTTTGGTCAGTGGTGGGTTGCTACCGGTTCGCCCCGGATCGGGCAAACCAGTAGCGGTGGTGGCAGAAGGCTCCGCCCACCCACCTGCACATCTCTGCGCATGCGCAGAAGCATTGCCCGCATGTGTCCACGAACGAACCGGTAGTGACGGGATTTGAAACCCACTACTGCCTCTGGTTATGTTGGGACTACAACTCCCAGCATCCTCACCCATTTTCCCTGCTCAGATTCTGCTGTCCTCAGTCCTCATCCATATCAATGGCTGTCTTCCTGTTGAGGGATGAACCATGGGTTTTTCCTTGGTGAAAAAAATACAATGAGAGGACCATTCGGAACTGGGGGGGAAAAAACAGATGTAAAGGAAAGGATGAAAACTCATCTGAATTGCAGCCACTTTTCTCCAGCAATCTTCCTCAATGTGGTACCTTCTAGAATGCTCAGACTGTAACTCCAAGAATTCCTGACCAACAGGATACCTGGGATTTATAGTCCTAATCTCTCTCGGGGGAACTGCTACCAGAGGCTGTTCTGTTGGATATCCCAGTTCCTCAGATATGGGAGCATACTGTATACATTTTGCCTCAGAGCTGGCTATTTGAGACCTGATTTCAGGCTCTGTGATATATAACATTTATATATAATTTGAAGCTACCATAAGTAAATCAATGGCAAAATAACAGAGACCGTTATAGAGTCAGTGTTCTTTGCAATTTCAGTCTCTGTTATTCTGCCATTTCTTTGTTTGTTTATTTATTTATGGTGTCTTTAAATCTGTGCTGGTTCTTGGCATCTGCATGGACTATCCCTGCAGTTCACTTGGCAAGACTTTGCCATTGCCTTCTTCCTCAGGTTGAGTGTCAGGCTTGTCCAAGCTTGGACATTTAGGCAAAAAAGACCTTCGACTCCATTTGTAGCAAAAGATATATTTTTAATAAAGCCAAATGGTTACAACATAACCAAAGCTGGATCTCAATATTCCCATTCAAAACCTGCCTTTTCCCTATTTCCCGGCCCCTCCCTCCTTGAACAGTTCATAAATGTCCAATAATATTCGAATTTCGTGTTTTGGCAACACCTTTAAGGTTTGACGCCTCTTTGGTGTAGTTTCGCATCCTGTTCTCATGCTCATGTCCTTGGATGCGCCGGCCTGTTCTGGATTGGCACCTCTGGTTCCTGTCATCTCTCCGCCCTACATTCTCTTTCTCGCCGCTCCCACATTTTATGGCAGGATGCCAGTGAAGCGAAGCAGGCTGAAGTGTTTCGGATGGCAGATGTGACAGAGAGAGAAATTGAGTGGCTCAAGGTCACCCAGCTGATTTTGTGCCTAAGCCAGAATTCAAATTCACGGTCTCCCAATTTCTAGCCTGATGTCTTAATTACTACATCAAACTGATTCAGTTCTGCCATGTCAGCTATAAATTATTGCAGGTATTGGTATATATTATCAGAATGCAGTACTGAGGTGTTTTACATTTAGCTCATGGTTGGGAATCTGTGGCCCTCCAAGTTTTTGTTTTGTATTTTAGATTTTTTTTTTACCCTGTCTTTATTGTTTTTATAAATAACTCAAGGCAGAGAATATATTCCTTCCCCTTCTAATTTCCCCCAATACAATTCCATGAGGTAAATTAGATAGAGAGTGGCTGGCACAAAGTCACCTATCGCAGTCTCCTGTTTTCTAGCCTGGTGCCTTAATCATCAGATCAAACTGACTCTCTTGTTTTTTTGTTTGTTTCAAGTTTGTTGCATTGTATATGCATTGTTTGTTGTATTAACAATGTTCATTGTGCTGTCTAGGAACTTTGGTTCAGCCACATTAAAGGTTCTGGTTTCCCACTCTTGCTTTAGGCACACTTTTTTCTCATGTAATTTTGGAAGCTGGGCTATTGTGTTTAAAAACAGCTGGTTTCTATTTAATTCAAATTGCTTTGGTACATATAATAACTTATAATAACTAATAATTTATATATTATACATATAATAACTTTGTTATACCTCTTGCAGGTTAATGCCCATTTTCATGGCTGTTGGCTGCCTCATTGGTCATGGAACGACACAGGTGAGATACGGACTGTGTGTGAAAGAAGGGAAAGGATTACATGGGCTGGCATAGGGGAAAAAGAAAAACAGCACAATATTAAATTTATTATAAACTTTACCAAATATAAAAAATGCATGTGGCTGTGTCATCTCATCTTGCTAGCTTTTGTTCAGTTAGTGATCAGGTTTTTTCATGTCTATTGCTACCAAGAGAAAAAGAAAACATGATATTCCCTCTGATTTATAATTTTGCATTCTTCTAATTGTTCATTGTCTGATCCTCTTTTCTTTTCTGTTTAGCAACAATGCTCAAATGGGTTTGAGATGGATCGTGTGTCAGGCCAATGCTTAGGTAAGATTTTTATTATACCAGTTTGTCTCAGCTAATAGTGTACCATATGTTATAAGCAGTGTGTGCAGGAAACTTTGGGTTATGTTTATATTCAGTATGAAAAAGTATGATTTATTAATTACATCTTCAATTGAATAAGACTAGATTCAACTAATTTAATTGGAACTGACCATAAAAGGGAAGAATCAATGTCTTGATGGCTGAATTTGAAATATAACATCCAGTGCGTATAGCTACAAAAAGACTAATTCTGAAGTCCTGCTTTATAACCAAGAAAATAAAACAAGAGCAAAAAGTAAATAGAACTGCTGCTATTGAAAGCCTGCAGTGAAAATACTAAATAGAGATATAGAACTAAGACATTACGGAGCTTATGGAGGAAAAAATATTTATTTGTTTATTAAACAGATTTATATACGGTAGCTGCCCAATTATTTTGGGTGACATACAACATTAGTTAAAAATTTACAGTTCAACTCCTACCCCCCCAACTCTCACCACACCCGCGATGGCAACAACACAATCAGGCAAACTATTTATTAAGCAGATTTATAGAGCAATGTATTTAGATAGTACATTGATTCTGATGCAAATCTAATAATCAACAAAATGACAGCTTTCTTCCTTCATCACATCAGTTCCCATTTGTAAATAATGGAATAATTCAAGTAATGCCAATATGACATAAGTGTCTCTAAATGCTATCTAGCATGCTTTGCTAACTTAATATCCTCCAGATGTATGGCCTGCATATTTCATTATCATTTCCAGCCAGGCACAACAAATGTCCATCCTGTTTACAAGTGATGGCAGTTGTCATCCATGACACTGGGCAGGAATTAAGTTAGGAAAGTTTGTCATGGCAGTTTAGAAAAGTTAATTCTGTGAAACAAGAATGAAAAGCCTGAAACGCAAGAATCATGGGACCTTTGAGTACAGCCATGAGAAGATCTCTAAACAGTATGGCCAAATCATAATCATTTTACAACAGAAAAGGAAAACTAGGAAATATTTTTTTAAAATATTTAATTAATTAAAAGCATCGGTGATATAATTAAAATGTCAATTTTATTAAATCCAACTCGATTTTTTTTCCTGGCTCCATCCACTTCTTTGATCTGTCTCTCACTGGTTTTTGGAGTACGGCCTTTCAGAGGCAACATTTGGCTTCTGGATCACTTTGGCCCTGCCTGAACAATGCAAGAGACTCAGTGGTCTCCTCTCCTAACCATTCAACCATTTCAGTGTGCGAGTGGGCTCTATGTGCACCAAATGCTACAAGGGAGTTTTGAGAAATTGCAGCTTCCTTTTTTTCTTCCTCTTTGTTATTATTGTTATTCATATAGGCATCTGTATTTGCCATCAAAGATAAATCAAACATAAAAACAAATTTATAAAGCATTATTCAACTCAAATAGGAACTAATCTCATCCAAGGATCATGCTGAATAAGCTGTTTTCTAGGTTTTTGCAGCAGTTGCCCAGAATCTGCTATTCTAAGAGTTGTGTGATAAATCATATCCTAAAGGGTCAGAATGCACATCCCCTGCTGTGGAAAAGAGGTCATGATTTTCAAATGCTAATGATGCTGCATGCATATATCTCAGCCTTCGCATTCTTTCTCTCAAAAGGGACACCCGGATGCATGCATGTTCAAATAACAACATTGGTTTATTATTCTAAATGGGAATAGCCTTTGTTCTCCAAAATGGCTGTTGGCTCTCTGATCTTATTCTTCAGTTTGTTCATGCCTTTCTGAAGTCAGTTTACAGTTTAGTACTCCACGAAAGCGCCTAAAATTTTGCTGAGAGCTTAAACAGAAGATCTTAAATGAATCCTCACAATCCAACATTTTGCACGGTTTACACAAAAAAAGAATATAAGACGCGTGAAATTCTAGATCAAGAGCCAGATTTTACAACCGCCAAATCAAATCTTTGCTGCCTTCAGAAAAAAAAGCCAACCTAAAATGTGTGTGCCAGTGCTATGACTTGAACAGGAAAAGGCTGTCATTTTTGTAATTAGAAATAAAACTCTACAGTAGAGGAAGAACAGGAAATCAGACCATTTCTACTTTTACTGGAAACAAAGAGCAAGGTAAAATGGATTTTTACTCAGCTGATACCAAAATAGGGTCAAATTAGTCTATGCCTTAATATATGGGGTGATTACAACCAACTATAGGTATTCACCAAACCATGGTTTTGCAAACGTCTTAATTCACAAATCACACGTGCCAAAATGAAACAATCCACTTTATGAAAGGTAATCAGTCTAGGGCTGGATATAAAGTTATAATCTGACCTACACTTTGTTAAGATAAGTCATATATCCATAGTGTACTAAATACATCATAACTAGGTTTGGACAATATGATAAGATATGTGCCCTTAGTGCTCTCTGATTTTGAATGTTTTCTTGCAGACATTTCTTTACCAAACTAAGTAGCATCATCAGCGCTAGTAGGGAGAAAGGTAGCACTCATTCGGGTAGCAACGTTTGGAAAAAAACAACCAAGCTCAGAGAGCACCAAGGACCCCACAGTTCAACCATGAGCTACAAATATTCTCTTCTATGATAAGATATAAATCTGATTAAAACAATAGCATCTGGACTCATACAATATATTAAGCCAAAGATGCAATTTTTTGCCAAAGTCTCAACATCTTTTTTGTAATGTGACGACCAAAACTGCATGCAGTATTCCAGGTGTGGTCTTACTAAGGATTTATAAAGTGGTACTAATATTTCATGTGGTTTTGATTCTATGTCTCTGTTTATACAACCAAAGATTGTATTAGCTTTTCTGGCTGTAGTTGCACACTGCTGGCTTATGTTTAAGTGATTGTCCACTAGGACTCCAAGGTCCCTCAGTTACTGTTTTGAACCAGGTTTTGCCTAATCTGTACTTGTATCTTTGGTTTTTCCTGCCTAGGTGTAAAACCTTGCTTTTCTCCATAGTAAATTACATCTTGTTGGATAGGGCCCATTGTTCAAGTCTGTCAAGAACTTTTTGAATACTAAGCTTGTATTCTTGGGTGTTGGCTATTCCTGCCAGCTTAGTTTGATCTATGAATTTGATGAGTTCCCCTTCTATTCTCTTATCTAAGCAATATTGGGAATAAGACCCATCGAACATGCATAGCATTGTTCTGAATATCAATTTAATGGATATATTAGTAAACTTTAGAATCAACAACTGTCTGAGCTTTCATATATTTGTTTATTTATTTGTGCCCATTCTATTTATTTGATCTGATTTATTTGTTTGAAATTAGTGGGTTTTGGTCCTTACTGCTTTACATGTATTGCATTGAGGGTGGGGGGAGGATATTATTAAAAACCAGTCTATGTCTGTAAACTTCTCCCTTTCTTAATCAAAAATGAAAAGCAGCATAAGTAATTTATGATGTGATTAAAAGTAAATACAATATTTAATTAATTAGCTGACTGTAACAACAAGCGATTAATCAGACACAAACTATCAATCAGCAGAGATCCGAATTAATATTTCCATTTCTATATTATTTCAGATGTTGATGAATGCCGCACTATTGCTGAGGCCTGTAGAGGAGATATGGTGTGTGTCAACCAAAACGGGGGCTATTTATGCATTCCACGAACAAATCCCAACCAGCGATCCCCATATACGAATCCTTACACATCCAGTTTGTATCCACCGCCTCCAGTCCCAGCTCCTGTTCCAAATTATCCTACTATTGGAAGAGCACCTCCCATTTGTCGGTTTGGGTATCGAATGAATGAAAACAACCAGTGTGTAGGTAAATAGCAAGATGTTTCATTTATGCCTGTCTTGTGTAGTTTTTTAGCCTATCACAATTTGCTATCTGAACTGTGTGAGAGAGAGGAGGGAGACAGACAGAGACAAAGAGGGAGTACAGGTAGGCCTCGACTTACAGCCATTCATTTAGTGACCATTTGAAGTTACAACAGCACTGAAAAAAGTGACTTATGACCGTTTTTCACACGTACGACCATTGCAGCATCCCCAGAGTAATGTGATCAAAATTCAAATGTTTGGCATCTGACTCACATTTATGACAGTTGCAGTGTCCCAGGGTCATGTGATCACCTTTTTCAACCTTCTGACAAGCAAATTCAGTGGGAAAGCTAGAGTCGTTGAACAACCATGTTACTAACTTAACAAATGCAGTGATTCACTTAACAACTGTGATAAGAAAAGTTGTAAAATGGGGCAAAACTCACTTAGCAAGAGAAATTTTGGGCTCAATTATGGTCATTAGTCAAGGGATTGGTCCAAGCTTTCATGACTGAGGAGCAAAACATTGGCAAATGGCCTGCACAGCATTTTCCTGCTTTATTGTGCCTTGTTTATCTTTCAATAGGTCAATGGCTTCGGTACCACATATGAATTGCTTATTCTGCCAAAGCAAGATATTTATCATGGCAAATTTTTGTTTTGTTATCTTGTCTTTCGGACTATTAGCTTACACGTGAGGCACGTAGCTTCATACTGATGGTTCTGACTGCCAGCTTTATGAACCGTCTAATGCGAGATAAATAGTGAATATATCTCATTCATGTGCCAACCGCCTTCATCAGGAAATACATGATTCTGACTACAGCTGTACTGTTTTCTTTCAAACCTCTTTATGATTTGTTGCTTTAAGAGCTATTTATTTGGGCAATTGCCGCTTTCTTGCATTTTTTTAGTTTTACAGGTAGCCAGTGGTGATATCAATTTTTTTTTACTACCGGTTCTGTGGGCGTGGCTTAGTGGGCGTGGTGTGGCTTGGTGGGCATGGCAGGGAAGGATACTGCAAAATCTCCATTATCACCCACTCCAGGGGAAGGATATTGCAAAATCTCCATTCCCACCCCACTCTGGGTCCAGCCAGAGGTTGTACACAAAATTTCCACTACCGGTTCTCCGAACTACTCAAAATTTCCGTCACTGGTTCTCCAGAACCTGTCAGAACCTGCTGGATTTCACCCCTGCAGGTAGCTCTCATTAAGCAACCACAATTGTCACTGGCAATTTGGTCATTAAGCAATATGGTCACTAACTGAAACCACAAATGTACTTATTTTTTTAATTTAACTTTTCTTTTTTGGTTTATAGACCTGCAAAAGTTATAAATTCAAAGATTGGTTATGAAATTGCATTTTCATCTCCTTTGTAAGTGCAAAAGGACACTAAACGAGGCATTCACTAAATGAAGACTACCTATAATATTCTTCATAGTTGCGGTACAATCTGTTTTGTTTGTGGGACGTTGCTCAGGGAAGATGCACATTCCTTATCCAGGCAATTTCAACTTAAAGAATGTTCCATCCATTTTGTGAAACTGACTAAAAGAAATAGATTAGGTATGTTGACATATTTGGATTCTGAAAGTTGGCAAATCCAAGAAAAAGATGGATAGGAGAGAGCACTTTGTTCTGTTCCTCAAAGGATGAGTGGTCAGGAAAGAATTTATTTATTTTTCTTTAACACATGAAAGAATGAACATGTAGATACTGTTTATTGGATTCAATTTAAATAATAATAACCCCCCCCACCTCCCCAAACATCCATAGTAGATCCTGCCATCTGCAAAGTGACTACTGATCATGATGCCTCATTCTGAGGGAGGACTCCATATCTATTCTTGATTATTGAATAGATACAATAGCAGCTGCTGAGGATTATCATTAATGGTTCCCTACTGGCATTATCATGGATTATCTTAAAACGCACGTTTATCCAATTAGTAACTGGAAGTCTTTCAGCTAAAATTAATTCATGATAAAATTATGTTTTTGAATGTTATTTTGGAATAAACTATTTGTTGTAAGAGAGGATTGTGGAGGAGGAAGAAGACTAACGGAATATGTTGAGAGAGTGAAACCTCGGCTGGATAACTTTTTGGAGGAGGTTATTCTGTCCCATCCCAGATGATGCCAATAATGCTGGTTGCATTTCTTGTTCTTTCTTTATAATTAGACTAATATAGATTGGTTTGCTCTGAATGTTCAAATTGACTACGCAGTATACCAAGTTAATGCTTATTTGCTCTCTTTACATTGATTAGCATTTGACTTGCTAATACGTACATCAAACATCTGTAAAAATTGTTAATTGCACCTGCACTGGATAAACTTGCTGTGGTTTACTTATTATGAGTGAGCCCCTGTGAGACTATATTTTAATGGTGTGATTTTGATTTATTGTTCAGTGTTAATTCATTATCAGTTACTTAAAGCTGTACCTAGGAAAGAGATATGCTTACATCATAGTAGCATGAAATATATCCTTTCCAGAGCTGTTATACAGCATTATACCTGTGACCTCCCCTTATTGTTTGAAGATTACTGTGGTTAAAATATTAGCTAAATATCATCTTTGGCTAATTCAAAAAAGTCGCTCTTTTTTCTTAAATGTATATATGTATAATAACAACTGTAGACTGTTTCTGTGTTAGGAATTCAGCATGGACATAATGCCTAGTTAAAAAGAAATTAATTAGTCATTATAACTACTTCGTTCTGGAGTTGTTAAGTTTACAGAATCGTGCTTTCTCCATATATACAGAGAAAAGTAGAAGGGTGATGCAAAATTAGTCCCAGAACAGACTCAATATCAAAGATTCACTGAAGTGCAAAGAAAAAAAGTACACCCCACTAATCTAAGAGATGAGAGAAAGATCAAAGGTAATGTCCCCTTTTTCACGGAGGTTAGTTAGTTAGTTAGTTTATTTGATTTGTATACCGCCCTACTCCCAAAGGACTCAGGGCGGTGAACAGCCAAACAATAAAATACATAGATACAAAAAATTTAAAAAAACAGATAAAATCAAATTAAACCATTTTGGCCCAGACAGATTAAAACACCCCAATAATTTAAAAACAGATTAAAATTTACGGAGGTAGGTTTGATTGCTGGCAGTCCCTAGACATGAACTGATTGGATAACAGTAAACTGGAAAGACAACAGCTGCGTTGAAAAATTTCAGCTGTATGAAGAAAATCCAAATTGCAGGCTAGCAACTAAAAAAAAAAAGGTTACACATCTTACGCAACCTAGATATAATCTTCCTAAAATACAGCAACCCTGAATGAAGGCTGTTTGGCTAGATTCCTTCCACTACTTACTAATGGGTTTTATTTACCTTTACTACCGATTCACAACGGGAGCATGTGCACTTGCTTCACTCGCGTGCTTGTGCGCACACTTCTGCACTGCAGAGATCATACCTTATAACATCTGGGCAGATGGGTGGAGCCTCCCGCCGCTTTTACTATCAGTTTGGAAGAACCGGACAGAACCAGGAGCAACCCACCACTGGTTCCTTCCCTTTTATGCCATTGCAGGTGACTGCCTTTCCCTGTAAAATAAGTTTGGTGCATTAAATCAGGGGTCCCCAACCCCCGGTCCATAGACTAGACTGGCACTGGTCCACAGCATGCCAGCAACCGGGCCATGCAAACAAGCAAAGCCCCATCCATGGTATGCAGGCAGTACGCAAAATCATGCCCCCTCTGGGCCATGGAAAAAACTTTCTCCACTGAACTGTTCCCTGGTGCCCAAAAGGTTGGGGGTCTCTCCATTAAATGCTACGCATGTCATGATAGGAACCATGTCTTCTTTTATAAAGATTGATGGAAAACAAGCTGACCAAGTACCTGGTAATCCTTCCCTAATTATTGTCCTTGCTTCTTTGGAACAGCCCTAACCTTTAAAATTTAGTGTGGCTAAGTTAAAAAGTGCACACATAAAGGATTCCCCTCTCCTTTAGTTTTAAGTCTACACTCCTCACATCTCTCCCTAGGTCCCCTTGGAAATGTTTCTAATTTTACTTTGGGATGGTGATTCCCTGCCCAAAATTAGCTTTCCCAATTTTTTAATCCCTCTACATCGGTATTCTTAGCACTTTATGCTCCTTAGTTTATTTTCATATTCTTTTTACAATTAGCCTTTGGATTCAGCCATCCTATTTTTACAGATGTAGAATTGAAGCTGAGGCATGTTTTTTCCCACCCAATGAGTCCATTTTTATGAGCTGGAATTTGAACTACTATTTCAAGTTCCAACTGTAACACCCTGTCCTTTGGCTCTTTTCTTTCTCCATTTGTTTTTCATTTCTGATTGTTCATCTGGGACTAGAGGCACTAAATTTTAATATGTGTTGTCCCTATTCTTAATCATTTTTAGGATGTTTTTCAGTGTTGAAAGCACTGAAAAAGCACCATCTAGTTCCAAATTACAGATTCATTAATTTTTTAAAACAGTTTCTTGGCTTTTCCTTTGCTTGCAGTTCTCCTTTAGTTTTATTCACTTTTATAAATGTGCAGTGAAGAGTTGGTTTCTCACAACATTAAATTCCATAACGAAAAGCCAGTTTTCCTTTCATTGGACAACACAGTACTCACAATGCAATGAGACTTCCTGTCACTTAAGCAGGTTTATCATAGTAAGAGCAGGTCTGAACTGGAAAAAAACCTGATTCTCAAGACATGCAGAATTTAATTATATATTATATATTTGTTTTACTCTTCTTTCTGAGAAATTAGAACAGTGTTCATTTTGCATACAAAAATCCTAAGAGAAATGTTAGACTAAAGTCTGAAGCCCAAAGTTTCTTTTCTGAGCAAGATTAAAATTTAGATTTGTTCAAACCTTCCATTGTAGCAAATGGAATTGATTCTCATGTATATGATTTAGAGTGATGTGAATGAACCTCATAGTAGTTTACTTCCTTCTCTTTCTTCACCAGCCCATATTTGCAATTTACCATGATTAAAAATATGAAAAACAAAAGCAATGGATTTTTTTTTCTTCTGACTTCACCCAAGGGCAAAAAAGAACAGGGAGCTATTATAATTTAAGATTATGTCTAAATGAAGCAAGTAGCTCTTTCATTTGTTACTTGCTCTCTTTTTCAAATCTGTTTTCTGGCTTTCCTTTCATTGCAGTATTTATTTCTCTCTGTCTTTTAGTACTGTCAAAATATGAAATTAATACAGCTTTTAATATTTCCCGTCTATTTTAATATAATTTAAGATAGGAAGCATTTCACCTACTGAATAAAAAAAATCAGGAACAATTAAATTACATTGACCATTAGTAACTTTTGGTTATGTCATGTGCCATGAAATAATTGGGACAATACCATCTGTACACTGCACCAAAAGCTTTTGCATATATATTTATGGTTTTGGATTAAGTTGGAGAAGTGACAGGTTTACAACTGTTATTTAACAATGGTTTGAAGTTGCAATGGCCTTGGAAAAAGTTGCAACCATTGCACCATCCCTCACGGTCATGTGATTGCAATATGTTTTCTTTGGGTTACATCTGCTGTCAAACTCCGAGAGAAAAGAGCTTGCAATGATGGCTGCTCCAAGCTGCTAGTTTGGGTATTGTCCATGTTACTCTCCACTATGGAAACTTTCCTGAAGTCTCCACATGCCTTCTGTCATGTTGAAATAGTCTTCAGTCTTCTGGAAAATCGTGCTGTCTTAGCTTTGATAATAGCATCAAGAGATGGCAGCACTCATATTGACATATCAAACTGATTGCTATTCTTGGCTCCTATGTTTCTTGGTTCAGATTTATTTGTTCTCTTCATTTTGATTCCAGATCTACATCTGGCTGCATTCCTATGCCACAATCAAGATCTTTGGCCAAAATATATAGAAATATGAATTCGTTTATCAACATTTGCAGATTTGCCAGACAGCATTTTCAAATTTAGAGGGCACAGGGTTGGCCAAGGCTGCTATAAGGAAAGGCAAAAGTTGCTTTATTATCTTGTCTTAAGAATAAATGTATTTTGCCTTTTAGAAACATAAATGCTGCATTTCACCTTGTGGACTTTTAATATACAGTATCTAACCTTTTTTTTTTTTTTGCCGATTCTTACAGTTATATTCCTTCACTCAGCCTCTTTTCACATTATATGTGAAATGCATACATGCATATATGTTTCGTAAATGATCCAAACATTTAAAGTGTGACTACAGCTAGAAATATCAATATATTTATCATGTAAGAATCAGCACTAGCTGCAACATGCTGTTGATTGTACACTCATTGGTCAACAAAAGATGTAACATAATATGGTATTTAAATTTTACAGGAAGCAAACGTCTTTTCCTTTAAGTGTTCTCACAGTCTGGGTAAGCTATAAATATGCTATTTGTGATTTTATTACATATGACAATTGATGGAGTGTTTAAGTATTTAGATGTTAGGACATGCATCTCATTTCAATTTTAAGTTTAGTAAGAATCAATATAGGCATATGGAATTATTTTTAAATGTCCCTATTTTTCCTGTGTCCACCATGAGCTGTCCTTAATTTAGGATTTTTTTTCTAATAGTCAATCATAATCTATCCTCCCCCCACTTAAAACCATTATTCCATGTATTCTACTCTAGAAAAAGCGAGAACAGGTCTTAGGTTTCCTAAGTGACCTTTGCACCTCTCGTTAAATTTTATTGTTATTTTCAACCCATTTCTCCAACCTATCAAGATCATTTTAAACTTTAATTCAATATTCTAGGATATAAATTTTCCCATAAAATTTTGTGACATTGCAGATTGAATAAGAATCCCATCTTCTTCCTCTTCTTCCAAATCTTGCTACTCCAATTTGATGAGCATTCTTAATTTTCAAGAGAACTATGTAACCACTTTATTGCCATGAAATCCAGCTCATAAACTAGTTTCCCTAATCAGCATTTAATGGGGGTAGTTCATCAAATGCTTTACTACAATCAAGATGTAATGTTTATACATGCCTGATATCTAATAAAAATGAGTTAAGATATAAAGATTATACATACATTTGCACACAGACACACGTGCTCAACATAGCAGCCAAATAGGATATGGGTCCAGACCACAAATGGAAGATTTCTTACTACAGAGCATCCTGTCTACTTCCTTGGCTTGCACAAATTCAGAAGAATCTCAGATTACATTGCAAGTTATCACTCTATTCATATTGCATGGCTCTGCCCAAATGTTGTTTATCTCTGAGCAAACATGACCAATTTTATCAACAAAGAATGGATAAAACCATCAGAGTGGCTTGCAGGCTTCTTGCCCCCCACATCCCTGTTCCTCCCCAAATAGTTTGTATCATCCTGAACGGAGCTGCAGGGCAGGAATTTCTGGACACAACTTTACTGCAGCCTTACAATAATGTAGAATTAGTCATCTAGTTATGCTTCCTGTCTGATTTACCTGGGAGGGTGGACTTAATGCTTTGTTGCTCTGAAGTGCTTGTCAATGGAATGACGGTTCTGAGAATGTTTCTGCAAAAATGATTGTCTCCGACTCACTCAAAGACTATTTTGCATTTCCCTTTAGCTACCTTTTTGAGCATTATATGGATTAGTTATGGCCCAATTCTACTTCCACTGCCATTCTACCCCATAGAATTATGCCTTTCACAGTTACTTAAATATGCCTTGTGACATTTCTTTTTATAACATCACAGTGTTGTTAACATTTCATGCCAAAGCAGATAGTTTCTATGTGAACAGTCCCTGCAGAACTGTACATTATATTATGTGTTATCTGCAGCCACATTCTATGAAGTACCAAGTCCATTTTCTTTGACTATATAGCAAATATGATGCATTGCAAAAAAAATAATAATCTGCAAGTTCCAATTCTGAGACCAAAGACACAATAATAAAGCAACTGACATGGAGTTTATAGAAAAAACCCAACAGAGCAAGGATTAAGCCTATTCTTCACCTCAAGCTCCAGATGTGGATCCTTGCGGTGGCCAAGGGATTCTTGAGTCAATATTATTATGTGCAGATATAGTTAATATCTAGCTTGACCCATGGTGTTCAGTGATACATTATTGCTTCGGTTGATGCGTCCTCTTCATGTAAAATGACAAAAGGATTCCTGCATGAGATGCTTATACTCTGAACCTTTGCATAAGAGGCAACATGGAGTGGTGCAGAGATTAACAACAGATAGAACATGTATTCAGATCATAGATACATACCATCACAAAGAGAGCAGCTCTGTTGCAAATTCACCATTTAGTTTACAGCCCAAAGAATAATCATGATATTTCATTTTGTTCCATTTCAGCTCTTTTCAGAGATTAGGATCTGGGCATGCTTACATATAGAAACTATTAGCTGATCACCTCTAGTTTCTTTTGGCCAGTAGTACAGAGAGCTATCACTCATTCAGTATCTGTCCCCCTGCCATTAACTGACTGTCATGAAATCTGACCGCCATCACCGACCCCCAGTTCATGCTTACACTCCCTCTCCCTTTTCAGCTGATTATATGCCTCCAATCTCTTCAAATTCTGATTCTCAAGTTCATAGACTTTATTATTTTGAGGGTATCATCATAATAATTCTCCCTTAGATGCATAAACAAATAACAACATATGTATTTGTGGACCTAATGAAGCACCAGGTTATTTTTTAAAAAATTAAAACTCATGTAAAAGTGAACAATTATTCTGTGTGTTTTTCTGCCAAAAGCTAACATAGCTTTGTTACTTTATCCTGGTAATTGCCTTCTTTAAAAGTTTCAATACTGTAAAGCAGTTTATCAAATGAATTATTAAGGATAAACTACACTCAACTAAGTATTACATCAGATCCTGATTTCTTTAATTTATTCATGTTTTAAAGCAGAACACCTTTTTATAATAAGTACGACCGGTAAATTGCACCATAAATGAGTTATTCTTTCAACTGATATTAAAGGCATTTCTAAATACCTTTAGTACTTGAAAGAAGTAAAAGGGGATAGGACTTTGTAATATGTACATTTGTAAAAACATTACATAGACTCTGTCCGTTTAATGGCAATGAGGACACAGCTGTTATATTTTTCAAGCCAAAACCACTCAAGGATGTTTCTCCAGTGCTGGCATTTGTCCAATATATCTTCTTTGCTTAGAAAGAATCCCCAAAGCCACATTGCTTAGAGAAGAATTAGTGTAGCTTTATGAGGGTTGCACTTGGAGCACAGCTGGCTAAGGAACAGACCCAAAATTTAATAACATTTGAAAAGCAATTTACTTTCCTCTGCATAAGCTGTCTGGTTTCAGCAAAGCCAAAGATCACACATAAAGAATGGACAATCTTTTGTTTTCCAGAACCTATTAAGATTTTTCCCAATGCAACTGAAAAGATGGCGGGTCAGAGACACCAGTGAGAAATTCTTAAATATCATAAATTCTTAAATATCATAAAGCTCATGAAAGCTTATGCTTATAATTAAAACTGGTTAGTTTTAAACAGTTTCTACCAAAGTCTTTCTAAAAAAATCATGTGTTGTCATTATAATGGCTATCAATTGCCAAGGCCAAAACACCTGCTCTTCTGATATTTGGAACTAAGTCTGTTAATCGGCTACAGAATAAAAATGAGGCACGCTGTGATTCAAGAGCTTCTGTCTGAGTTTGTTCCTGGGCTGGTAGTTATAATATAAAGCATGCAGTTGCACAGGCAGTCAGTAGTGGGTAGTCTCAGAATAACTTCATTTGTGCCCCATCAGTTGTTCCTAATGAGGATCCTGGCCAAAAACAACATTCTGGAATATACCATTTGGTCACCTCACCTCGAAACGGATATCCTAAAACTAGAAAGTGTGCAGAAAGGGTCAAAGAAAACAGAGCTTAATGTCATTTTAATATTCATCTTGGTGGAAAGCCAACAAGCATTTCCAAGCATTCAGTGGGAAAAATCTTCTGTGGAAGATGAGGATGATTCTGGAATGTTCACATGAGGGTGGGGAAGAAACTGACCATGAACCCTAGTCTAAAAGGACAAAAACAGAACAGAGAATAAGTATATCCAGAGAGATAGACCATTGCAATGTTACAAGACCAAAGGCAAGATAAAGAAGCTCCAATATTGGTATAAATGAAAGCCAGAAGTTTGCTTTTATTTCTTTAAGAAATGCTTTTAATGGGGGTGGAGGTGGGCAATTGAACAGCTAAGCTGAGGTAAAAATAAATAGAAGATTGAATACATAAAGAGCCACACTTTTCACATATGGAGATGGATAAAAGAAATGTGGATTGATACACCTGGATTGATGAATCTGAATTTGATGTATAGGAATAGTTTGGTGATGTGTGCTGTTTGTCAATGTTTTAAATAGTCTATGTTTTTCAGCCTTCCACATTCAAATGCTGATTAAGGTGCTGTCATTTATCTTACTTCTTCTGAACAGTAATTTTTTTTAAAAAAATGCAAAATACTCTTAGCAGTCTCCTAATTCCCTTCTATTCTCCTGCTATTCCAGCTGGTATCATGGTCAATTTCTTGCTTCTGATATATTAATATTATGAATATTTTGGTATCATTGTGTGGTGAAACAGAGGTTAGAATGCAGTACTGCAGTCTAACTCACTGCTCACTGCCAGGAGTTCTGTTCTCACCGCCTCAAAGTTGACTCAGCCTTCCATCCTTCCGAGGTTGGTAAAATGAAGATTCAGATCGTTGGGGGCAAGATGCTGATTTTGTAAACCGCTTAGAGAGGGCTATAAAGTACTGTGAAGCAGTATATACAAATCTAAGTGCTATTGCTATTATTATTATCATCATCAAGACAGGCAGGGACTGGCCAATCAACCAGACATTGTTTATGTTTTATGTTTGTTTTATTTGATTTGTATACCACCCTACTCCCGAAGGACTCAGGGCAGTGATTGTGATGGTAGACAAGGTGATTGTGATTGTGATGGTAGACAAGGACCAGAAGACAGCAGGGGCGATAAATGTAGTAGTGCCAAGTGACTCCAATATCAAGAAGAAAGAGTATGACAAGCTGGAGAAGTACCAGAGCCTGAAAGAAGAACTAGAAAGGGTGTGGAAAGTAAAAACTAAAATGGTTTCAATGGTGGTAGGAGCACTCAGGCTGTAAGCCCTAAGCTGAGAAAGTGGTTCCAACAGATCCCAGGAACAATACTGGAATTCTCTCTCCAGAAGAGTGTAATGTGGCTCAGGACCAGGCTATCTTCAAGACCGCCTTCTACCACATAGCTCCCAGTGACTGGTAAGATCCCACTAAGTGGTCCCGTCAGCTAAACAATGTCGGCTGGCGGGCCCACAGGGGAGGGCCTTCTCTGTGGCTGCCCCGGCTCTCTGGAACCAATTACCTACTGAAGTCCGGACCGCCCCCACCCTATTGGCCTTCCGGAAAGTGATGAAGACCTGGTTCTTCTGGCAGGCCTGAGGCCATTGATCTCGTTATAGTGATCTTGCGAGACTCGGCCACAAATTGTGTTTTAACATTTTAATGTTTTAATGTCTTCTTTTAACTTTTGTATGGGATATTGTTGCATTGTTTTAATCTCTGTTGTAAGCCGCCCAGAGTCCCTTGGGAGTTGGGCGGCATAGAAATGCGACAAAATAAATAAATAATAAATAAATAAATGTTAGGAACAGCTAAAATTGGTTGGTTGATGATGTCTGGAGGGCTTGGGACAGTGGTTGCTCCTCTGTTCTGGTCCTGTTAGATCTCTCAGTGGCTTTTGATACCATCGACCATGGTATCATGCTGCACCGGCTGGAAGAGTTGGGGGTGGGAGGCACTGTGTTGCATTTGTTCTCCTCCTTTCTCTCCGACCGGTCGCAGTTTGTGTTGGCGGGGGGCAGAGGTCGACCTTGAGGCCTCTCATCTGTGGAGTGCCGCAGGGATCAGTCCTCTCGCCCCTTCTGTTCAACATTTATGTGAAGCTGCTGGGCGAGATCATCCGTGGCTTCGGGGTGAGATACCACCAGTACGCTGATGACACCCAGCTGTACATCTCCACCCCAGCCCACCCCAATGATGCCCTTGAAGTGATGTCCCAGTGCCTGGAGGCTGTGCGGATCTGGATGGGGAGAAACAGGCTCAAGCTCAACCCTTCCAAGACTGAGTGGCTGTGGTTCCCGGCATCCCGATATAGACAGTTGACTCCATCACTGACTATTGGGGGCGAGTCTTTGGCCCCCACAGAAGGGCTCGCAATCTGGGAGTCCTCCTGGATATGCAGCTGTCCTTGGAGGAACATCTGACGGCTGTAACCAGGGGGACCTTTTGTCAGGCTCACCTGATCCGCCAGTTGCGGCCCTTTCTTGATCGGGATTCCCTGTGCACAGTCACTCACACCCTCGTCACCTCTCGCCTTGACTACTGCAACGCTCTCTACATGGGGCTCCCCTTGAAGAGCACCCGGAGGCTCCAACTGGTCCAGAACGCAGCAGCGCGGGTAGTGACGGGAGCAGCATGGCGCTCCCATGTAACACCGCTCCTGCACGAGCTGCACTGGCTCCCGGTGGTCTTCCGGGTGCACTTTAAGGTGTTGATCATCACCTTTAAAGCGCTCCATGGCATAGGGCCTAGCTATCTTTGAGACCGCCTGCTGCTACCGACGACCTCCCATCGACCCGTGCGCTCCCACAGAGAGGGCCTCCTCAGGGTGCCATCAGCCAATCAATGTAGGCTGGTGACCCCCAGGGGGAGTGCCTTCTCTGTGGGGGCACCTACCCTCTGGAATTAGTTGCCCCCAGAGATAAGGAGAATCCAAGACCTCAGTGCCTTCCGCCGTGCCCTTAAAACTCACTTTTTCCAGCAAGCCGGGCTGGCTTAAGAAGAAATTTTAAATGTTTTAATTGGTTTGTATTTTTAATCAGAAATAAATAAATAAATAAATAAATAAATAAATAAATAAATAAATAAAAATGCTGAACAGAACCTTCAATGTCGCAGCCTCTGATGGTAGATCTGAGATTGTGGAAGACACATACCACTCATAGGAAGTCCCAAAGGTACTTTTTCAAGAAGCAACTGGAGTTTCTGGGTTATTTTGAAGACGATTCACTTCTCAACCAAGAAGCTTCTTGGATGAGAAGTGAGACGTTTTCAAAGAAAAACCAGAAAGTCCAGGTGCTTCTTGAAAAAGCACCTTTGGGACAAACATGATCTGGATGACTGAGAATCTCCATAGACACTCATAGGAAGAAAAGGATTTTAAATTTTTTTGCTGTATTATATTTTTATTCAGACTGATTGCATTGTATACCACCCAGCGCCAATTCAGAGTTAGGTGGTGCCTAAATGGAATAAATTAAATGAATATGAATGAAAAGCAAAGGTTGCTAGCTTGGCCTTAAGAAAAATTCCCAAATCCATATTAAGTAGACCATCTTTACATTATAATGCCTAATGCAGGCTTTGAAAGACTTAAAAGTGCTTTAAAGGGGGTGTTTTACATATTTTTACATCTTTAGTTGAACTTGAAAATTACTGTCTTTTTAAGGATTTTAGATATTTTTTATACATATACAGCCATTTTTCATGGGTATCCTGCTGATTGTTTGCTTTATGAACAGTTCTGGCAAAGGATTAATGTATTTGGATTTCTTTGTATAACTAATTCCCAAATGTCAGGAATCTAAGCATTTAAACACAAAGTATGTGTAGAAACACAGCCTTAAAAATCTACAGGCAGACTTTGACTTACGTGGGACAGTCATTAAGCAAGTCATCACATAACCAATCTGATTTTACAACCTTTTTTTAATGGGGATTGTTAAGCAAATGTGGAAGTCATAAAACAAAAGCCAAAGTTGTAAAGTGAATGCTGTGATCGTTAAGTGGGCCATTATTTGCAATGGGGATTTTTTTTGCTGGAAATTTGAAGTAAATGGTGGTTTCTGGCAAAACAATTATAAATTGTATTATGATAATCATATGACTAGAGAATGCTACAAACGGTCTGGTTAATGAGTGCCCAAAATGTGATCATGTCATCTGGGTGGAGGTGGAGGAATATCCCAACTTTGAATCCAGATCATAAGTAGCTTTTTTTGAGTTGGTCGTTAAGTGATGACTACCTATACAGAATGCTATACTATAAGATAGGCAAATCATTTCAGGAGCAGTAGGAATAATTTGTGAAGATTCTCAACTACATTCAATATATTCTTGACTGTTTAAAGGGCTTGCACCAAACATTTTCATGACTTAGAGTAGCAATCTCCAACCTTTCTGGCTTTGCTGACTGACAGCAGTAGAAGGGATGGTTTTGTGTAAGCGGTGAGCGAGTGCACATGCGTTGCTCCAATTGTGCATGCAGCAGGCATGTGTGCCCATTTCTTGTACAAATGGAACTTCGTACGTGCATGCTCACAGGTTGCAAGTGGAGCTGCGCGTATGCACACTTGCTCACCCACTGCTTCCGCAGCCTGGTTCTGAACGGGCTGCGGGCCAGTACTGAGCTGCGGTCCAGGGGTTGGGGACTCCAGACTCCAGCAATTGTACCATTAGTAATTGTACCATTAGTAATTCACAAATTAATGGAATGTTAAGTGATTACAATTTGGAAAATCTATGAACTATTGTTGGTTTGAGCGCTGAGCTTGGCGATTTGGTGCACTTTGGATTGTGCTTATCTGGGGGAGCACTGACCTTTAAATAGTTTTCTGAGTCCTGGTCTGATTTCGGGTTATGTGATTGGCTATCTGAATCATGAACTGGCATTTCCCCTCATTCAGTCTATGAACTGGCATTTCACCTCATTTCTACTAATGATTAATCCAAGCATCTTTAGGAAAGATAGCAACACAAATGGAATAAGTCCTGCTGGATGTTATCAAAGGCTTGTATTTACATATAATGTCTTAAGTACTTTACTCTGGAACTTTAGAGTAACTTGCCATTAATTTTGTAATTATGTAATTTCCAAATGTTTAAATTATGTTTTTCCCTCATATGAGCAAACCTTTTCAAATAGATCATTGGATGCAAACACAAAATCATACAATGTGTTTCTGTAGCTCAGAGAAAATTATACAATGTTAGGATAGACATAATTATATGAAGCTGATGATATAGAAGAGCAGTGTCTAAAAAGAAAAGATTTAATCTATTTTAAATATTTTTCATATTCTGCCAAATTTTGTTCAAGACCAACATTCTCAGAGTTCCATGTCAGATTCTAATAAGGACTTAAAATAAAGGAGATTAAAGTAAATAAAGGGATGCTTAGTAAGTACAAAAAAACCATTTGGGTGAAGTTTACATGTAATTAATGTTGCTGTTCTTTCATATTAATGCAGTATTAGCATTGCAGACGATCTGCTTCTGGGTCACACATGGTCATTACTTTCTAATTTGGCCAATCAGACAATTTTTTTATAAAAGACGAAGTGAAAAAGTTGATAAACCGTATTTGGTTGCATATTTCAGGGATGTTCCCAGTTCAAGGTCCTGGCAGCAGACTGATCGGTTGCATTAAACTAAGCAATTGAATGGGGAAGTTGTGTTTGCATAATACTCTCTGGTCCATTTACTTTGCTAATAGTTTTTCAAAGAACAAAAAGATGCCAAAGAATGTCCTTGGAACACTTGTGTATGTGATTTCTCTCTTTTTCTCTCTCAGTTTTGTTTGATTTGATATTGTTTGGGTTTTGTATATCTAGCTTCCTATAGTCAATAAGTATACATATTACTGTCTTTTCTAGAACAGTTGTGTTTGCTTTTTTCCTATTATATTTTTTATTTCATCTCAATCCCCTGTTCTAATTTGACCTCAAGTTAAATATTGGCTACAGAAGACAGAGATGAGCTCAGTTTCTGGTTCTGAAGGGTGACTCTCACTAATAGAGGTAGTCCTCGACTTACGATCACAATTGAGCCCCAAATTTTTGTTGCTATGTGGAACATTTGGCGCATGAGTGAATCATTCTTTCGGCCTTGAAAGAAGTGGCCTGGTGGCCAGGCCAGGCACATGGATCACTCCTTTCGGCCATGAAAGAAGCAGCCCGGTGGCCAGGTCAGGTGTGTGGGGCGCGTGGGTTACTCCTTTCAGCGGTGAAAGAAGCAGTCCGGTGGACAGGCGAGGCGGGTGGGGTGAGTGGGGCAAGTTCCCCCCCACCCTTACCCCCTTGCCTTCTCACCTCGTGTTGTCTGCATTGCAAGAGATGTGAGAAAATGGCCAAATTTTGGGGGTAGGGCTTAATTTTAACACATGCGCACAAAACAGTGTTGGGTCTTCTTTTTGGACTGGGTCATGTTTTAGGAGAAACACGGTATTTCTATTTGCAGGTCTTTGTATTTGGTCCATTTTTTCTTCTATTCAGTCTCCAGGTACTGCACTATCTACTATCACATGGCTGAAATTAATGGTAATAATAATCATAATTGCCCAGGGTAGTAATAAGCCAGTCAAGTCTTAGCATAAAATTGTCACTGCAGCAGAAGCAGCACCAAAAATTTGGATAAATAGAGCTGTGTAAGATTGGCACCAAGTCAG
This sequence comes from Pantherophis guttatus, assembly GCF_059756535.1. Classification (NCBI taxonomy): domain Eukaryota; kingdom Metazoa; phylum Chordata; class Lepidosauria; order Squamata; family Colubridae; genus Pantherophis; species Pantherophis guttatus. Next base: position 46,220,382 of record NC_142063.1, read on the forward strand.
GGAAGGAGTTCCTAGTGGAACTTTGTCCCACCATCAGTTATGGTACGTATGAGACCATTTCTTCCCAGTGCTGTCTATCCATCCTGTGAGATATGGCAAGAGAGGCATGCTTTGTGTCCTGTCTATGAAAAGATGTCACCTGTCAGCATCCAGGAGGGAGGATGTGCTATGACTCACATCCTCTGGAACAACATCTCTCTCCTAATTAGACTTGCCCCAACCATGCTGCCCTTTTGCAGGACATAAAAACCTGGCTTTGTCATTAAACCTGATGGTATGCATGATCCCGTATCATCGGTTGTGAGTTTTCTCAGCTGTTATTTTTATGTTGTTTTTGCTTTGGTTATTTTGGTTGTGTTTCACTGTTTATATTCTGTTTTAATTGTGAGCCGCCAAGAGTCATATATATATATATAAGATGGGCAGCCTATACATTTTTATCATCATCACCAATTTTTCCCCACTGATGAGGATTCTCCCTAAACTCTATCTCATTGACTTTCTTTTCTTTGCAACTGCTAAACCACAGTACTACTACACTCAGTTTCCTAAATAATGCTGAAGAATGATTTTGCAGCAGCTCTTACCATCCCTTGGGTTTTCTTCCCTGTAAAAAGAAATGTAATGAAACAAGGACAGAAACAGGATGCTGGATGCTGAGTTGGTATGAATTCAGAAATGTTGTTTTCCAGGAATTGGACCAGTCAATGTAACACAAGAAATTACGAACACCCCCTGACATTGAATTAACTTGATAAGAGACAGAGGATCTGGTGGGTGGAGTACTGTCAATGATTTTGATTCATTCAGATCTTGGCGCAGAGTGAATTATCTCCAATGCCTCAGAGGCATTCTGAAAGCAACTCCAACTTTATTTTGGCATTCCTTTTGATTTATTTAGTTACATGAATCTTTTTATGCTGTATCATAGGGATGGGACCCAGAACTTAAAATAAATGTGGCTTTCCTTCTGAATAATAAAGTAATCCTAAATTATTCCTTGCATTGCAGATGTCGATGAATGTGCAACTGAATCACATCAGTGCAACCCTACCCAAATCTGCATCAACACTGAAGGAGGATACACTTGTTCCTGCACTGAAGGATACTGGCTTTTAGAAGGCCAATGCTTAGGTAGGTTACAATGGGATTGGCTTCTCTTAGAAACTGCTGTCCGGAATTCCTACAGGATACCCAGAAGAAATACCGGTGACCATCCCCCTCCAAACCTCTACTAAAGGGTAAGGATAATTTGGGAAAAGAAGGGGGAAGTTAACATTACAAGTGGAGTTGAGAAAAGTAGTTTATGATTTCCTTTCAATGCTGGTAATCCTCATTTAGTAACCAAAATTGGAACTGACAACTTGGTCATTAAGTGATATGGTGACTAAGTGAAATTGTGACTGTGCTTACCTTATTTCAGCTTTTTTTTTTCTCATTACAAGCCTGCAAAATCATTTTTTCATCACTGTAATAACCGTGAATGGTTGCTCAATGAGGCAGTTGTGAAATGAGGACTAACTGTAATGACTTGAGAACTTCTTAAGAGTGTTTCTTCCAGGGTAGGTACCTACCTTTACTACCAGTTCGCAACGGGGCCGCTCACCTACCTTTACTACCAGTTCTACCTACCTTTACTACCAGTTCGCAACGGGGCCGCTCGTGCTTGCTTCGCTCGCGCAGAAGCATTCTAATGATGTCAGGGTCGGTGGGTGGACCCTCCCACTGGTTTTACTACCAGTTCTATAGAACCGGTCCGAACCGGGGGCAACCCACCACTGGTTTCTTCTTGCTATTACTATTGAATGTCCCTCTCTAGATTCTGTCCATATTCCAAGGGACATAAACGGCATCAAGAGATTAACATATTTTCCTGTCTTGATTAGGGAGGAAAACATTCCCTTTAGTTACACAATACCAGCACATAGCCAAATTATGGTGTTACATTGGCAAACAGTACTGTTACATTCATGACATGTTTATCAATTGATGAGATCGTGAATTCCAACTATAAAGAGGAATTTTAAAAAATGTTATATGAAAGGGCATTAAATTTGGGTGATCTTTTAAGAGCCCCCAAAAACATGTGAGCTAGCTCAATCATTATCAAAGGAATAAATTAGCTGAAACACTAGGAAAGTTCTATAATGGATTCTTTGCTTTGAATGTATTGCTTTTGTTGGCTGTGATTGGTTTTTCCAGCCTCTTAGGTCTGCTTTGAACTTTTGCAATGGTCTAAGTTCCAGCTGATTTCATCAGATGGTGAAATACATTAGTACAGTCTAACAACCTTACTGGGAACAGCAGATATCTGGCTTCTCTCCCTTCAGGACAATTTCCTGCCATTTCCTTCTGTTCATCATATAGTTATGATGACCGGACTGTGTATCTGTCTGTCTGTCTGTCTGTCTGTCTGTCTGTCTGTCTGTCTGTTATCTATCTCCTATCTCTCTCACTCTCTCTCATCTATGAATGAGCAAGGAGTTTCTTTTCATTCCTTTCTCTCTGGCATCATGCTTTTAAATTGCAAACCATTGTGATTATTCTATTCTTTCTACCAAATGAAACAAAATCTTTAGAATACTCCACTTATTATTTTCCTTTATATTGGTGCCAAATCTAGGTGCTTTTAAGTAAGCACTTAACTGAAATTTATATTGGTCAATTGCCCTGCTACACAGATTGCTGGATATGGATTCCTATATGCACCAAGTAAAAATATGATATATCACCCTTTTTGCCATCCTTAAACCTTCCAGTCCAGGGTATTCAACCTCATCTTATGTATTTTGGATTTTACTCTGTCTAGGGGATGAGTTCAGGATTTGCTTGGATTTTCATAGTTTCATGATAACTATGAGTTTATTCCAAATCATTATGGGCTCAGCATACATAGGGAGTCACTCTTGGGCTCCAGCTTTGGAACAGTGAGAATGTGTTCTGGATATGGACAACAACAATATTTTTGTCATGCTGATTATTCTGTGGTTACTATGGCACCATTAATTTAACCTACGAGACCATCTTTTGCCACCAATAGCCTCCCACCGACCAGTTCGTTCTCACAGGGAGGGACTACTCAGGGTACCGTCAGTCAAATTATGTCAACTGGCGACTCCCAGGGGGAGGGCCTTCTCTGTGGGGGCTCCAACCCTTTGGAATGAACTGCCCCCGGAGATACGGAATATCCCTGATCTCCGTGCTTTCCGCCATGCCCTCAAGACCCTGATGTTCCAACAGGCAGGGCTAAACATACAAACATGCGAATGATTTTTTAAATGTTATCTAATTCTGGGTTTTATTTAATTGACCAAACTAAGTAACAATTTTAATTAGCAATTTTATGATGTTTGTGTGTCTATATTTTTCTTGACTGTACACCGCCTTGAGTCCTACGGGAGAAAGGCGGTATAGAAATTTAATAAATAAATAAATAAATAAATAAATTTCTGCTAAGAGAAGGTAACAAGCAAGAGGACCTGCCCCAACTTCCTTATGGATCCTTTCCCAATAATCAAGCAGGCAGTTTAGTCATGGGGGGAGGGGGGAGTCAAACTCTGGGATATGAAGGAGGCATAAGTACATGTATTTATTATTTATTAGGTCTTTACTTCATCCTTACTTTCTATCAAAGTAAGATACTAAATTTCCTTTTTAGAGGGGATTAAGAAGGTGTAGAGCAACATTTACAGAGGGCTTATTCAGTCTTTTTCATGGCCCTTTCTTGTCTTTTTTTTTTTTTACATTAGGAGAAATCATTCATTGATTTGGGCTGCCAACATGCTGCTGATACTCAGTTTTATATCTCCACCTCAGGCCAAGCAGGAGTCACTATGTTGTGCCTGAACTTTGTGGGAGGCTAGATAGGATGGTACAGGCCTAAATAAATCCCAGCAGGTTACTGTTTGTTTAGAAAACCTCGGTGTAGTGTTTTAAGGTTACAAGCTGGCCTTGCTGCATGAGTGGAAAAAGACGAGTGCTGATTGGTTGAGACGTCTGACAGCTCACATATAAAAGGAGTTGTCAGATGGAACGTTCAGTTAGTTCAGTTATAGCCATTATAGCAGTTGTTAATGAATAAAGTCTAGTCCTGTGATGGCGAACCTATGGCACGGGTGCCAGAGGTGGCACACAGCGCCCTCTCTGTGGGCATGCAAGCCATTGCCCCAGTTCAGCTCTGCCGTGCAGGCATGCGTGCCTCCCACTGGCCAGCTGGTCCTTGGGTTTCTGCCGTGCATGCATGTGCGGGGGCGCAGACGCATGTGCACGTGTGGGTGTGTGGGAGGGTGCGCACACATGCGCAGGAGGTGGGGCATGTGGGGGGGCATGCACATGCAAGGCAGAGACCCAAAGACCAGATGGCCAGAGGTGTGTGTGTATGCATGTGCGGCGGAGCTGAACTGGGGCGACGGCTCACATGCAGGGGGGGCATGTGCCAGGGCATGTGCATGCACAGGGGTGGGGCGCATGCATGGGGTGGGGTGAATGCATGGGGGCCAGGCGCACATTGCATTTTGGGGGTTTGGGCTCATGCGCTTTAGGCACTCGGTCCGGAAAAGGTTAGCCATCACTGGTCTAGTCTATGTTTAATCTGCCTCATCTCAGTTTGTCCCAATTCTGTCACTAAAACAGAATCCTCGGGCTCCAGAACTCTTCCCTCTTTAGCTCTAGAGAGGGTTTTACTATCTTGTAGGATCAAGTCTGCAACTTGGGACCCACTCTTGACTTGTGGCTACTGCTGCAACAGCAGTTAGAAGCCATGACCATGAAGGATTTGATTAGTACATCACTTGAAGCCTCTTCTGGATACAAAACTCCAGTAGCTCATGACCTTATCATTTCATACTGACATGTGACTGTGATATTTTATGGTAGAAACTTGAACTCCTAGTCCAGGTTGATAAATAGTGAACTTCCAGCCTTATACTTGATTCAAGTATAGCAATACATTCCATTTTAAGGGGAAAAAATACCTCTATTTGAAAGAAAAATCCGTCGTGACTTGTTTACAGGAAATAGAGAGAAATGTTTTCTAGTATTGCCTTCTGACTGCCAAAATAACTGAGGTGTTGGGAAAGATAGACCATGAATATAATCAAAGAATTTTCCAGGAAAAACTGTTGGAATCATCTAAAAGGCACTTTTGGAATAGAGTAATTGACTTTGAAATTATTGGACAAATAAACACAGTCTAGGATGCAACCTAGAGAAATGGCAGACACAGAACCAGATTAAGGGAGTGGTAGGGAAATGATTAGAAAATATAATTATTTTTCTTCTTCATTTCTGAGATGACAAAGTAAAAAAAACTGCAACCCTACATCAGAATTGTTGACTTCAATTCTATTAAATAATGCATTTATCTTTTGGGCATACTTGTGTCTCTAGCATGTACAAAGAAGAAATAAAGTAATCCTTTCTGGCTGCAGTTCATATATATACAGTATATCTGCTTTTTTAAAATTCTGAAATTGTCTTATAATGCAGGTGAAAATATTGCAGTCTTGCTTGTTGAATTTTGAATTTTAACTGAATTAAATATAAATGTGAAAAAAGAATGTTCAGCACTAACATAGATGCCCATATATTTAGATATTTGTAAAAGTTCAAACATAATGTAAAACAGGTAATGAAAGAGAACATTAACAAAATATGGGAGTCTATCTTTGAAACATTCTTCAAAAGAGATATGAAGTAGGATGTACTTTATAAGATGTCTAAAGTATTTGTGTATGGTGCTTTGGGCTGTAAAATAATATATTTTAATCAGTGGTGGGATTCAGCCAGTTCGCACCACTTCGGGAGAACCGGTTGTTAACTTTCTGAACAGTTTGGCAAATTAGTTGTTGGAAGAAATCATTAGGGTAGAGAACCGGTTGTTAAATTACTACTGATTTTAACTGAATGTATAACATACATTATCAACTGCTATGGATTTGTGTTTCTCCAGCTTTTTAAAACTGACATTATTTATATATATTTCAACAGGAGTAGGCACAGTGCTACAATTGCCTTCCTCTTCCCAATTTCATTTTCAGGTGTTTGGATCCAGGCTTTCAATATTCAATGTACTGCATCACCTTTTCCTTGTTCTTTGCTCACTGCACATTGGTGACCCCTTGGCCTTGGGCTATCTAGATGACTAAGTACATCCTTTAACACTTGGAAGAACAAAAGTTGACCAAGCATTAGGTGTTACTAATATTATTAGTCACCAATGTAGGAGAAGAGGTGGCAGAGCCTGGGGGAGGGGAGGGTCAAAAGAGAAGCCTAGAGCTTCTAGGTTGCCAGAAGCAGACTAAATCCAACACTTTTTGAATTCCATTAAACCTTAACTAGTGCCAAAATAGTGGTAATCATTAATTGGCTAGATTCTTGTGCATAGGCATGAGCACTAAATCAATTTAATTGGAACTTCACAAGTGGCCCTGGTCATATGCCTAATGCTTCTGCATTTCTGCTCTACATGTCAATTCAATTTTTTAATTATCAATCAGCTCAGATAACAAAGTTATTAACTATGTTTAAAAAACATAAGTGCACCAAGAGGACAACAATCAAACTGCTAGCTGTTATGCCAAATAATCTATTGGTTATTTATTTTTTATTTGTTATTAAATTTATTGGCCACCCATCTTACTATTACTTCTCTATTAATTCCATCCATCCATCTGTTATTCCTTTCTTCCTGATTTTGAATATTTGCCAACAGCATTATAACAATCTGTAACCACTAAAAAAAATAGTTCAATTAAATTTGTGCTAAATAATCCACAATTGTTTGAATTTGCATATTGAACTAAACCATGCTTTACCAACCACAGATGTTCAATTAGCACAACCACCTAATGAACTGTGTTATATGAACTTCACCAGAGTAGATTGAATTATCTAAAGCAGCTATCCTCTAACTAGTAGATTAGAGTACAACTCCCAGAATGTCCTGTCTACAATCTGGCAGTTCATGGAGATGATCAAAAATGGCTTCCCCTACATACCTTTAAGTCTATTTAGGCATTTCAGTGGTCCTTTCCTCAGAAAAACTTAACAGAATGAAAATAACTGTCTACCATTTGGTTCCTCCATTGTGTCATCTGGCATGAAATAAGATTCAACTGCCAACGAATTGACCTTTGTACATAGAAATGGAAGGATAGCACCATTTTCATTGCCTTGGGAAGCAAAAAGTCTTGGTTTTCATCACCAGTTCATGCAATCAGGCCCTTCATATCTCAGCCCAGCTGTGTTATGCTTATCAGAAGCTGAAATAGGTATTTTGCTTATTGCCAGTCAAAGTTCCTGACAGAGGATTTGCAGTGTGGCCAAAAATGATCTGTAACAGTAACAGAGTTGGAAGGGACCTTGCAGGTCATCTCGTCCAGCCCCCTGCTCATGCAGGAGACCTGTACTAGGGATTCGAACCACCAAACTGCTGACCTTTCCAATCGACAAGCTCAATGTCTTAGCCACTGAGCCACTAGTCTGTGCTTCAAATGAACATATCAAACAGCTTGATCTCTGCTTGCATGGTTTGAATTAGGCTAAAAACAAATAGAGTGCAGTTATAAAGGTTGACTCAGCCTTCCATCCTTTTGAGGTAGGTAAAACGAGGACCCGGATTATGGGGGCAATAAGCTGACTTTGTATAAAAAAGAACACCGCTTGCGTGGGCCAAAAGCCCTACTAAGCAGGTATATACAAAAGTATGAAAGCTATTGCTTAACGCATTGTAAGCCGCCCTGAGTCTCCGGAGAAGGAGAACCAAAAAGAAAGAAAGAAAGAAAGAAAGAAAGAAAGAAAGAAAGAAAGAAAGAAAGAAAGAAAGAAAGAAAGAAAGAAAGAAAGAAAAGTTTTTTTTTTAATTTGATTTATATGCCGCCCTTCTCCGGAGACTCAGGGCGGCTTACAATGCGCTAAGCAATAGCCTTCATCCTTTTGTATATTTATACAAAGTCAGCTTATTGCCCCCACAACTGGGTCCTCAATTTACCTACCTTAGAAAGGATGGAAGGCTGAGTCAGCCTTGAGCCTGGCGAGATTCAAACCTGCAGTAATTGCAGGCAGCTGGTCTTAATAACAGGGTGCTTTAGACCACTGTACTACCAAGGGCAAGTGTTGATGCCACTTGCCCTTAGTAAGCTGCTGAACAAGACTTTAAATGAAAGGAGATTGCAATATGTGATGAAATAAAATTGTGCATGCAATCTGATAGCCGTAACCACATAATTATTGATTACACCATAGTTATTTAAGGTCTGTTAATAAATATTATTAAGAGATATTGGCTTCTAATTTTTTCCCAATGTGGCAAATGGTTTCACTTCTAATTCAACTCTTTTACTAGACATAGATGAATGTCGCTATGGATACTGTCAGCAACTATGTGCCAATGTACCTGGCTCCTATTCCTGTACCTGCAACCCAGGATTTGTACTGAATGAAGATGGAAGATCGTGTCAAGGTATTGTGTAGAGGAGGGAAGAGGGAGAAAAAGCAGGAATTCATGTCAACATTCATATAACATACTACCATACTAACAGAAACCACCAAGGAGCCCTCATTTCAACCCTGAGCTACAAATATTCTCCTCTATCGGTATTCACAGAATATTATGAATATATTTATCCCAGCAACTTTCTACTCTTTCGCTTTTTGAAAATATGTCATCAGAGTAATGTAACCATTTTATAATTAGCTATATTAATACAGAATCATTCATAACAAACGAACAATTAAATGCATTAAACTCCAACTTTTATGTATGTATTCACACTTACAGGCTGGAAAGGCCTAGAGATAATATAACTAATGTTTAATGGGCACTGAAAGCCACTTCAACATGTATATTTATTGCTACCTTTTTAATTATATACTGAGATTGCATGTTCCACATTTATTCTTTATCTCTGCTTTTTCCTTTTGGAAAAAAGAAACTCTCTACGCCAGTAAAAATTGGATTCTGTATATAAAATGGTTATTAAGCAAGTTCAAAAATGGGTCATTGGTCATGAGCACTAAGGGAATATTTATTGGTAGAATTCCATTTTATGTCTTGAGCCATAGAATAGTTTTTCAGGGGAATGTATTTGGCTTAAAGAGAGAAAAATTCATATTTCCAACTGGTTATGTAATAAATGTTATGAACCATGGCAACTAATAAATATATGGAAATCAGAAGGAATTATATGTGAGACTTCTCCTTTTCCACCTATGATCACAGGATTTCTGCTCATAAATGGAAGAATTTTCTGATTGGCCTGCATTCCCCCTGGGTCCAGTACTACATATTTAGTAGTAACTTCTAATAGCATGTATAATACTTAAAACCACATTAATGGATGATTTATTGTACTTGGGGCAATACAATGCATTTGTATTCATTCATGTTTCAATGCTTGTATTAGTTTCCAATGTTTAGGCATCCATGTTGTTAATGTTGAGAAATTGGAAAATTTTTATTTTACCCCAATCAATGTTTATCCTAAACTGACTTTTTGAAATATCTGTCCCTAAATGAAAGAAAGAAAAAGAGCACGATCTCTTAAGAAGAGAGAGTAAACAACTGATACACATGTGCCAGATTGTAACCATGATTTACACACACACACACATACATACACACATACAAACACACACACACACAAACACAAATCTTTATCAAAAGTTGGTTACTTTTGATCAAAGTTGGTTACATTTGGCTAACCAGCAGGTGATCTAGAAGGCCAACCAATGGGATCCAAGTTTGCTATATTGCTGAAGATACTCATCTGTGGACTAATAGCAGATAAGAAACACAAACTTCAGATCTCCTGTATGAAGATTGGAGTACTGTATGTGATTACTTTGGAGCAGAGCAAATAGAAATAAAGAGGGATCCTAGTTTTAGGATTTTGAGGGTGGGAAGTAGTTATATTATTATTTTAAATATCTAAAAGTAAGCTTGGATTGCAGTATTTATTGTAGATATTTTTTCAAAGCTGTAAATATTAATTAAAGCTTGAGAAAGATTATTAATTTTCTAAGAACTGGCTATCCACAGATGTGAATGAATGTACAGGTAGCAACCCTTGTGTACAAAACTGTATCAACACCTATGGCTCATTCCTTTGTCGTTGTGATCCTGGCTATGAATTGGAGACAGATGGTATCAGCTGTACTGGTAAGTAGAAATTATTGTGGAGTATCTTAACTTTGGGAGGAAATAAACCTTTTTTGGAGGAGGGGAATAAACATGTTTTCTCACTTAACATTGAAGATAGGAATTCTGAAAATGTGACATAAATAAGAAAATTAATTCTTATAATATTGAGAATATTCTTGCAATAATTAGGAAACAATTAGTAACTTGATCACGGGCATATATTCGCTGTTCAATCATTTCAAATAATTCCACAGTACAGTACAATCTAATGTTAGAAAAAGGAAACCAAGCTTTGGAGAAGAATGTATTCTGAAAGAAATCCTCAATTCTCAATTGAGAATTGAATCAAATGGAAAATATATCTGTATCTAATAATAGGGGGGCAATTTGGTGTAGTGGTTAAAGGCACTGGGCTTGAAATTGGAAAGCTATGAATTCCTATCCAGCTAAGTGACCTTGGGCCAGTCATTTTCTCTTAGCCCTAGGCTAGAAGGCATTGGCAAATCACTTCTGAACATACACAGCTGATCAGGAGGAAATGGGGATTTTGCAGTAACCTTCCCCTGGAGTGGGGAGGGAATGGAGATTTTACAGTATCTTCCCCTGCCACACCCACCAAGCCTTGCCACACCCACCAAGCCACGCTCACAGAACCAGTAGTAAAAAAATTTGAAACCCACCACTGACTGACCATTTGTCTGGGGAGCACAACAAACAATACTGACCTTGGATCTGTGGCACTATACATCAGGGACATTCAGAACTGGCCCTCTCCTTTATATCAGCATATTGATTTATTAACTCTATCCCTCTGGTGGTGGTGGGGATTAGGGAGGAATAAGAAAAATGTATAAGCACAAAGAGAGATGCACCTCCAATAATCTCCTTCCCTGGTTGGTATAACCCAATTTTTTAAAAAAAATTCATACTCAATTTTTATTTGTATTTCATATTTCTGGCTTTGTGTTCATCCCCAGTTTGGGGAATCAGATAACATCTTGCATAACTGATGAAGTGGATTCCAATTCATGAAACTCTATGCCATAGTAAATACATTAATCTTATGCCCAGGATTATAGCCATGTGTATTTTGTTGCAGAAACACTCTCAGTTACAGATTGCTTGGTTTTCAGCAGTGAAACTGAAATGCATCAGCCTGTGTTCTTGCCACAAAAACTTCTAAAAATGACCACTTGAGTCAATTAATTCAAACCCACAATAGCAGCAAAAATTATATAACTATATTTGGGAAATTATGTTGTTTTGGTTTTCACATGAAGCATTTGGTTTAGTATGAAACTGATATCCTGAAAAATCCATTGTGCCTATTTAAATGAAAATGTCTACTCAAGCAATGCAAAAAATGAGTATTGAGGCAGGGTGGGAATTCTCTTTCTTCCAATTTAATATAAGTAACTGTTAACTTTGCCTCTTGGAAGCCAGAAGAGCATGTGTAGAAAGTTATTTTAAACCACTTCAAGATCCAGACCTAGAGAAGGACAGCTGACTTTTCTTTATCTTCCTATATTAGCATTTTTCCCATGATGTTGCACTGGATTAAGAATTAGCACAACTCATTCTAAACGCTTGTTTTTGACACATCACTCCAGGGTAGGGCTGCTTATTTACTTATTGGGGCAAATAATGAACATAAATATATCATTTACATTCCCTTTTCCAGAATCTGGTTTCATTAGTTATACAGTCCAAGGATTACTATATCTATGTGCCAAACCTCAATGCTCGTATTACTTTTTATTTAAAAGAACAATGTAGAACTTGCTCAAAGATTTAAAACAATGTTCTTTTATTTAGCACTCTTAAATGTCTTTGCCTTCACCCCATTTTCATTCATAAATTTAGGAATTGGAACATATAAATGCCATTCTTTCTCAAACTTAGAGTGGCAGGTAAAACAAAATCTATATCAGTGTGGTTGATTATGGTCCACAAGAGAATTGAATCAGGCTGTCAACAATGGTTTTAGGTATGGCATCTTCAGGTTGGAGAGCTTCCTTTTCTTTATTACCAGAAAATAAATTTATGCTAGTCAGATTTAATTCCAGGAGCCCAAAAATGAAAGAAAATGCAATTGACTGTCTTAATTTCCTCTCCCCTATTATTGTCAAAAGATATCAGTGACTTAAACTGTTATTGTCTTTTTCCCACTTGAATTATGCATTAAAATGTTTTTGGCCTCTTTTCCCTAAATATATCAAGTAACACATATTTGCATCTGGATTCCATCAAACTTTGTGAAGATTGCATAATCTTCGCAACATTGTGAAATTCTTTACTTGAGTAGCCCTTTGCAGAAACTACATTGAATTATTTATGTTCACAAGATTTTTGTGTCTTTTCCAATGTGCTGCAGTATACTCCAGATTTGCTGAAAATTAAATTCAGGGGTAGGTTTCACTTACCTTTGCTACTAGGTCACTTGCGAATCTAAAATAGCAATTTTAGATAAAAAGTAATAGCATTTCTATTAAGAATGAGCATCCTTTTTTTCATATTCTTATATTTATAGATATGGATGAATGCAGCTTCTCAGAATTTCTATGCCAGCATGAATGTGTTAATCAGCCAGGTAGTTACTACTGTTTCTGCCCGTCTGGCTACGTTCTTGTTGAGGATACTCGGTGTCAGGGTAAGAACATTGCATACATTTTGTCTTTTAAATATAATTAGAGAGCAAATGAGTCAGTAGTTACTCTTCTGGAAAATATAGAAAGAGTAGTAATGCTAAGGGAATCCGATTTTGCAAACTTCATTACAAAAAGATAGTATTGAAAGCTATTACACAATATCATTGAAGCATAAGTAAATGAGAAATGTTAATGGCTTTTCTGGCTAACCAACTATTTTCCAGAGCAGCTAAAGATCACCTAATGCTGTTATACTTTTCTACACATGTTGTATTTTGTATATTGCATCATATTTTGCAATTGGGAAGGCTTTTATGGAGAAAACTGATTCTATACTAATTGCATTCTTATTTACTAGCTATGAATAACAGAGGACTTTTTAAACATTCTGAAAGTATTTTGTGACTGCAAAACTTTTCTTTATGCATCCAGGGAGCATATTTCAAAAGAACTGTTGATTGACTTACTTGGCAGAACTAAGCTGTTATAACACAATTTCCTTTTCAGTAGTTTCCTTACCCTTTTTTGTTTGTTTGCTGAGTTTAAGATGGGTATAAATATAAGATTATTCAGTACATAGCCTTCGTGTGGGTATACCACACCAGTAGTTCATAAATTTTCTATTTCTTATTTAGGAAGAGGCCAAGATCAGTAAGCTTGTTGTCCAAAAAGCAATGCAATTGGTGTAGCTAATGAAATACAAATAAGTAGATTTATAGACAACCAATTGTTCATACATTTATACCCAAACTGAGAAAGGAGAGTATAAGACTTGTAGGTAAAACTCAGTTTCTATCAGAGGTATCCACAGACTATGGTTAAAAGATCAAGATATCAGCCACTATGGTATAATCAAAGTTCCATCTGTTTTTGTTATTTTTATTTTTTTATGTGCAGGCTTTGATTAAATCATTGTGACCATCATCTTGATTTTTTTTTTTTTAACCATAGCATGTGGACTCTCCTGACCTCTGGTAATGTTAAATGAGAGTCAGTCTTGTACAGTAATTAAAGTATTGGGCTAGCAATGGGTAAACCCGAGTTTTTGTTGTGACCTAGGCTTCCTGAGTCATTAAAACAAACGAGTAGTCCCAAAAACCTCTTTTATTGCAACAGCTGTCAATTACGTACATTCACAGCTGAGTCCCAATTAGTTGCAAAAAGTCCTTCTGGAGAAGTCCTTTGGGATAACCACCAACCTTTAACTCCCTTGACCCTCTGCCAAAGACCTACTTGGCAAAGCCACACGGATTCCAGAATCAAACAGAGTTGCTGACTGGGAACAGAATTAACAACGTTGCTTTCCTGCAAAGTGCCCACGTGCCTTTGCTCCTCTTTTAAGCCTTATGGAAGGGGCCAATCATCTCCAGGCCTTACTCCCAAGTCGTCCCTTTTGTTTTAACTGTTCATGCTTTCTGGCAGCTCTGCGCATGAGTGCACTAGGAACAGGCTCCTCCTGTTCCTCTGTCTCTCTGCTGTCCGACTCTGGAGGCTCCGGAGTCCGCGCATCATTCCCAGATCGCCGTGGTCTCATCTCTGCCTCCGATGCAGAGCCCTCATCTGGGCCTTCCCCAGACTCCAGGACTGGCCCATGTTCCTCCCCAGCTTCCTCACTGTCTAACTCTGCTGCCAGCTCTGCAGGCTGCTAGCGGACCACAACAGTTTTACTGTAGCTTGAAAGATGTAGTGTACCTATCAAGATAGTGGAGGGGCAGTCACCCTCTTTCAGCCAAACCTACCTCACAGGATTTATTATCTACACAAGAGACGGTGTAGAAATTTGATCAATAAAATAAAAAATAAAATATTATGGGAAACATAGGGTAAGTGCTATGCATGCTGCCTTGGGATATAAATAACATTTTTAAGTGAAAGCTGTGTTTACTAAATGCTCATTTTTAATATAATTATTTGCTGTATTTCTGTACCACTTTTCATTTAAAAAGTTTGAAGAAATTAGCAAAAAAGAGGTGAAAATTACAATAGAAACACAAAAACTCTGAAATGATTAAAACACCAAAAACAAATTAATAAAAATAATAACAACAGTAATTAGGCATGTAATAAAAAAAATACAGAAACCAATAGAAGGCTTGGGTAAACAGGCAAGTTTTTAATTTATGATAAAACCCATCTAGAAAGGGGAAAGATCAACTGAGCAAGAAATTACCCTCATCTGTCCCCACTCCCCATTTACCCCTACAAACTGGAAAAATAAAAAAATATATAAACATACATATCTGCCAAAGTTATATCCATATGATTTCCCCTAAGATATCCAAGATAGGCAGATCTAAACCCTAGCCTATCTTAGTACTATATTATGAACTTATATTCATAATACGCAATAACATAGAATGAACTCGAGTGAGCTCGCCTCACAAGGATCAACCAACCATGAGAGTTTAACTATTGCAGGTCTCCATAAACTCAACTGATCATATTGACAGACTGGTTGAAAGAGGCTGCAAACATATGAGGAGGCATAATAAATTATACAATTTACTCATTAATGGTCAAATTACGAAAGTAAGGATCCTTTATTGATGTCTGACAGTCTTCTCTCCTAAGTGCTTCACTTTATAGTAAAATCATGTCCAATTGATGCTTTCAACCCTTCTTTTAAAGTATCTTCCTAGAAACTGTGACAAAAAGCCCGTAGAGTTAAAAAACTAGTACAGTCTGTAGAGATTTCCAAGTGGGTTAGTGAGTTTGCTCCTTATGTTTAGTATTTCTACATATAAGATTGGCCTCATCAGTTTCTATAGTACAGGTAGCAATTATGAATATATCCCTCTCGTCTGGTGCATTCCAACATATAATAATCAGCCAAACATTATTTCCTTTTGCCAAAAATATACTGGCTTACAAACTGGAAAATACATTTCAAGACTGTGTAGTAGATGAGATTACCCAGATATTTCACAAATTATGCTATCGTTTTCCCCAATAGCAAGCAAGTTCCACTTGGGTCTCTTAAGGTTTCATTCTTCCAGTCATTTGTGACATGTTCTCTTTTCTGTGAAGCATATTTCATTTATACAAAGTGTTTGTTCTGCACAGATGAATATTGTGGAGAAGGCTGATCCTAGATCTACTTGGGCTATAAAATCCACTAAACATATTTCAATTATTAGTTCCCAATGCCTATTAATGGCAATTAGCAAGAAAACAAGTATTTTTGTTTTAGTTTGCTAAAGACAAGAGATACAGTGATGATTTTTTAAAAATATACTACTGTACAGTATGTGAAAAATTATCAGAAATGGAGAGGTGAAAGAAGTTATGTGGTTTTTGTAACCAATGTTAAGTAACCTCTTTAGAAATCTAATCCTTCTCAAAATCTGAAGTAAAGCTGTGATCACTCAGTGCCTTTTGTATTGAAGGTTCAAATCCAATGGCACATGTCCTACTGACCACAAGTGGGCAACAGGTAGTAGATAAAAAGTTAAAGTCTATCTTCTGTCTTTATCCCTCTTCTAGCTCCTTATTTAAGAGATTGCTTTATTTATTTAGTGTATGTCAGGGAAGTCTACACATACTAGACACAATGCAGTCCTGACAGCCTAGATTGCTAGTTCATTCCAATCGGCGCTTGTGCGCCTATCCTTGGTGCACCGCAGGGATGAACTATCTTTACACCAATTAGCTAGCAGTGTTCAGGTTGCTGGTTCTTCCAGGCTCCTCCGCCGGTCTCACCTTGCCTCATCTCGCAATGCCTTGCATCTGGTCAGGTCTCAGGGCCAGCTTCCGCTTTCCGCATACATGAATGCAGTTAAGTGTTAATCTGAGATCTCTCTTCTGCCTTACTTTTTAAACAAACTCAGAGAAAGCATTTTTTAAATCTTCCTATTAATAAATCTCATTTCCTCTATTATAAAATCTGCTGTTCTGATCATTATTCAATTATTGTTCTCACACATCAGAAAGCTTCACTGTCCAATATTATGCATAATGGAAACCTGTTTTATATTTCCTCATCACATCTCACAGCCCTTTGAAGATCTCTAGACTTCAATGCGTAATTTCATTTTAGTCTCCCAATAGTCACATCAGATGGATGAAGTTGTGGGTACATAAACTCCCTAAGGATGCCCAGTAAGCTTTGTAGTGATGAGATTCAAATCCAGATTTTCATGGTCCATTTCCAGCATCCCTATCTGTTACTGTCCACAGTTGTTTTAGATTTATATCAGATGATATTGCTATCATTGCTAACTGAAAGCAGGAATTAAAATCCAATATACCCCAAGACCACCGAACATTGGGCAATGGTTTGGAAAAGACTCTCTTAAATATACTAAAGAGCCGCAGTAGTGCAATGGTTAGAATGCAGTACTGCAGGCTACTTCTGCTGACTGCCAGCTGACTGCAATTTGGCAGTTCGAATCTCACTGTCTCAAGGTTGACTCAGCCTTCCATCCTTCCGAGGTCGGTAAAATGAGGACCCAGATTGTTTGAGGGCAATATGCTGACTCTGTAAACTGCTTAGAGATGGCTGTAAAAGCACTGTGAAGTGGTATATAAGTCTAAGTGCTATTGCTAAATGTCATATTATGGAAGGGGACTATCAGATAGGACTGTTGCAAATTGCAGCCTCAAACTTAGTCACTTAAAACATCCCAGTCTTTATGGCAGACATTCAGACTACAAACTATAAGATTCAGCCAGACTTTTTATCATATACAAAGGAATTACATTAGTTGCTGCCTCTTTGCTGGATTCATGAAATTTGAGGCTTTTGGGAAATTTGGGACATCATGGAAGGAAACTTATTCAAGAGAAGTTTCTAGACCAAGCCAGAAATCAGTGAGATTCTACAGTTTCCCATGGAATTAATTTATTGGTTTCCAGGAAAAGGGATAATCCACGTGAAGTAGGGAAAGACCTATTTCAAGACTCTGTTTTATTTCATAGATATGTTTTAACCAGGAATCTTACAACTTTTCTACTGCAATTTATAGTCTTGCTCAATGCAAAGAATAAGCAAATAAATCATTGTGATCTGAATGTTGCATTATAGTTGTTTATTTCCAATACTGAATGGGTGCAGTCTTAAAGAATGAAGGTGTTAAAGGGAGATTGCCAAGTAAAGCACTGCAGGGTATGAACTGGCAGCCCAAACCACCAGGCTGCTATTCAAAGCCAGGAAGGCAGGGCGAGAATATGTAGACCCAGAAGTGGGAGACCCCAGTCTTTCATCCTATGGGCTCAGACCTACAAGGTTTTTTTAAAAAAATTGTTTTTATTATGAACGAACAATGTGTACTAACTCATTTATTACAATGCCATATTTTCTGGTTTTTTTCTTCATTTTAGATGTTAATGAATGTGAGGTTGGGAATCACACTTGTAATGTGCAGCAAACATGTTTTAATGTCCAAGGAGGATTCAAGTGCCTAGACCCAGTAAGATGCGAGGATCCTTATATCCGGATCAATGAAAAGTGAGTAATTTATTAATAGAAAAAATTAGGGAAATCATATTCTCCAAGAAGCACATTATATAGTGCTTAGTTACTTTTCAAATTGCACTTGCTATTTTCGGATGCTAGCCCTGTTCAATCTTGATTTTAGAATGCATTCTCCCATTATTTTTGAGAGATGAACTTAATATGAAATTGACCAATGACTGAAAATATTTATTTCCTAAAGGTATCAAGAGTTGGATTGCCACTTGTTGAGTGCATAGTCATTTTCAAATCCAGTTTCTAGCTGTGTAACATATGAAATAGCCAATAGCTAAAAATGTAGTTTTTATGATATGCATGTCTTTCTAAACTAGCATTTTCAAATATACGAAATACTTGTTAGCACGGTTTGCAATTTTCCATAGTTTTGTCCTAAACTCATTCCTTCAAGTTTTATCCTCTCCGAATGGAAATGTTCAATGATAAAAAACTTATAAAATAGTTCTTTATCGGGTCACCAGATGGCAGAATACTCAACTGTTTACACTTCTTGAAGTAGAAGTGCTTATGAAATAATAAGAGCATTTATCATAATCATGTTCTCCTGTAATATATACAGTTGTCTTTAAAATTGAGTTTTTAATTATAGATATGTCATAAGTATGTTAGTAATACATTGCTTATCACCCATCCTCCGTTAAAGGCCCTTCTGTCATCTCTGATCTCTTTTCAGTGTTAAAAGTGCAATGTCAAATACATAATTAAACACCCAGAGAAACAAAAGAAATGGAAAATAACATTTTAAAAATGATTTATGCCATGCCTGAATTTAGATTTATGAATTCAAACTATAAATATTTTGACAATAATTTATGCTCAAATAATTTATGCGTACCAAATTTAAAAAATTATGGAATAAACCTGATATGCTTTTTTACTTTCATTTTTTTCTATCATGTATATTACATTATAACAAGGATCGTCATCTTATTTTTGAAATGAAAACTATTCTTTTATGTTCTGAAATATTTTACTCTTCATATTCTT
The DNA here is from genome assembly GCF_059756535.1 of Pantherophis guttatus. Lineage (NCBI taxonomy): Eukaryota > Metazoa > Chordata > Lepidosauria > Squamata > Colubridae > Pantherophis > Pantherophis guttatus. The sequence goes on from NC_142063.1 coordinate 46,239,628, forward strand.
TATATTTTCACATCATCCACTGACCAAGCCTTTGAGAGGCACGGTAGTTTAGTAGCTTAATGACGCTTTGCTTTAGCGGTTCAAGTACTAGCACTTTGTGGCGGGGTGAACTTCCATCACTTGCCTCAGCTTCTGTCCACCTAGCAGTTTGAAAGCATGTTATATGTGAGTAGATAAATAGGTACCACTTCTATGGAGAAATGAGTTGGTGCTTTGTGCAGGCAGTCAGATTCTGAATCTTTCTGGTTGTGAGCCGTTTGCAAGAGAGGGGAGGGAGCCTTAAGTGATGCTCAGAAGCTGTTTGTCTTTCTTTCTGGTATGAAGCCAGCTCGCCTTCTTGTGGTGCATCATGGGAAGCACACAAGCATGTCTCACAACAGAGCTGGTAAATTGGTAGCCAAACTATTACTCTGCAATAGCATTGTGGTCTCCTGGATAATGTAACACAATACTCTAATAACAACAACCAACAACAACAACAAATCTTTGGGCCGTTTGCAAAATGTGTAGATCAATAAAATACAAAATAAAATATTAAAACATCCAAACAGATACATTAAGATTTAACTATCTCAGCATAAAAATAGCACTCATGTGTTTGCTGTTCAGCAATAAAGAAAGTAGCATTCTTATTGGCTTATATTAATTTGATTATAACAGCAAAAATAATAACAGGTATGAAATTATAGCTAACATAACAGTTCACCATAATGCACCATGATAAATTTGTTAAGCTTTATTAAAATCATATTAAAACAAATCAGCAGGTTGATAGATGGACAAAAATGTCAAGTGCAATCTAAACATTTGGCTAGCTATGGAACCATAGTCAATAATAATAGTATTTTTCTTTTTGTTCTACCAGTCACTGTATATGTCCAACTGAAAACCCTAGCTGTAGAGACCAGCCATTCACCATCTTGTACAGAGACATGGATGTATCAGGACGTACTGTGCCCGCCGATGTATTTCAGATGCAGGCAACCTCTCGCTACCCTGGTGCTTATTACATCTTTCAGATTAAATCAGGAAATGAAGGCAGAGAATTCTATATGCGGGTGAGCGAGATTTACATTTTCATTGTCTTCTTTTCAAAATAATATGTATTATTTTAAGGTTACTGTTTAAACAATAAAATCACAAAAATATTCATATTATAAAGAACACTAGGTGAGTGCCATTACCTGAGATAAAGAAAAAGACAGTTTCAGACATTCACAGGCAGTGTTGTCTTTACTTAGCAAGTACTGGAGATCACATGGATGTTATCTCCACAACAACCTGTTTGTGACTTTTTCTGGGGGCTATATATGCTAACTGGAAAAATGGTGTTAATTAGATGGAATTCCCACCTTACTCAATATAATCATTTTATTTTTGAGCACTGTAGAATAGGCAATGAGGCAGAAGAGAGAGCTTTAATTCACTCCAGAACTTGGCACAGTGAATTAAAGTCTTCTCTCCAAGAAGATTATGAAGGCTAGATGGGGATGCAATTTTAAGTGGCATTTGACAAAGCAATTTCCACCTTCTCAAACACTTCCATCAGTGGAAAGAAGGAAGAAGCAAGGGGAACAATTCAGACACCTATTTCTTTGAAATTTATACAATCTCTAGAAGCCAAGATTGGCTCTATTGTTTCAAGTTTGTTTGCAGCTACTGTGAACCAAATCAGGTGAAAAATCAGTTGTTTAAATAATCAGTTATTAAATAAATATGATCCTCCCTTCCTATGTTTTTTGACCTCGGCTTCTTTTCTTTTGAGCTATTTCCCCAATCTGTTCCTTCTGCACAATATCCATCCTATTTGCTACTCCAACTCTTGCAGAACATTAGTAGCAGTCAATAAATAAAGTCAATCAAAAAAAGGAACCAGAAAAAGCAGCAGTCAGTGGGCAATAGCTCTTTGCATTCACACAGTATTTATCCAACACTAGATCCATAGAAGTGAAATGACAACTTGGTTTCAGTGCAAACTGTTGGTGCAGGACTCAGTTCAGATGCAGACCTCAGCCTCTCCCCCAACCAATACATTCTAGCTCAGCACCAACACCACATTCTGGTTTGGCACAGATCTGCTATAAGTGTTCTTTATAGTGATTCTGGTCACAGCCTTGAGACACCAACAAAAATAAATCTTCCATAACAAAGTCATGATTTTGTTACATATATTTAAGAAGACAGCTTTTGGCCACATCCTATGCTTGAAGTACTTCAACATTTTTCCTTGGCTTTCTCCATGCAGCAAACTGGACCTATCAGTGCCACTCTTGTGATGACCCGTCCTCTGAAGGGGCCGCGTGACATGGTGTTGGACCTGGAGATGGTCACTGTTAACACTGTCATCAATTTCAGAGGAAGTTCTGTCATTCGACTGAGGATTTATGTATCACAATATCCCTTCTAAACCTAGACTGGCATTGCTTTCTTTTTAAAACTACCACAGCAGCAGCTGAAAATGGACCCTTTTCTGCCCAAACTTTTTTTTTCTCAGGAGTCAATTCTTCTAACAATCCAACCTGAAATTAGTATTAAAACATGTTACAATGGCTCATATTACAATAACTGGACAATACTTCTTGCGGTTTAAAGACACCTGAGCTTTGAATTATCAGTGGATTCCATAGAATTATTTTATTTTATTTTGCTCATGAGTGTTTAGATACTTTGGTCTTCCGTTCCAAACTTTTTCTAAAGTGTGATTAAAAGCTTTAAAAACTGTGAAGATTTTCACTGTAATGGCAACGCTGTTTAGCTAAGACACTAGAGAAACTGGGAAAAGTTAGCTTCTACTGTTCTGTTTTCTAAAAATGAAAGAAAAACAAGTAAAAATGCTTGTGGGACCAGGAAAGCATCAGCTACTCTCTCAAAAAAAATTTTTTATGGAATAATCTTACATTCCGAACCCTGGGTCTGATTCAGGGGGAATAATTCCTTATTGGCTTTGCTTTATACTTTCCCCCTTTCTTACTTCCAGGCCAGGGAATTGATTGCCTGGAGATCTTAACTAGAATCTAAACCAAACACAGCTATTACGCCTGCTTAAGAGAACTTTGTGCTTATACTTCTTGAATATACCCACTTACACTCTAGGCAGCCTGTTCTTAAAATAGAGATAATTTTCAAAAACAGCTTTTTGAAACAACATAGATGGCATGTCAAGTTTAATGCTCAACTTTACAGATTTTTTAAAAAGTTATTTTAGGCACAAGAAGTCAGGCACACATAAAATAATTATTTGGATATTGGCCATTATGGATAGTATGCATGTAACTTAATGACATACTTGAAAATATTTACTCAAAAAGAGGCCATTATCTTTTCATTATCTATTCCAGGCTCATTTCCTTAATAGTCTCACAGCAGCCCACTGCTGCATAATGATAGCTCAATAAGAAGTCAGCAGAAAAAAAATCCACACTTACAGGTCAGTTTAGCAACTCTAACATAATTTTATTATGCTTATTTTATATCATTCCTCTTCTTTTTTCAGCATAGGAAAAGACATGCATCTGAAATTCAAGAAAAAATATACCCAGGCTAGTAATAAGGATGGCTTAATAAGAGAGTATATAAGTTCCTAGCTTAGTCCCCAGTCTTCCCAGTTAAAGACCTCAGGAAGCAGAATGGCAAAACCTCTATCTAATGCCTCAAGTAGCAGCCACAGCCATTAAATTGACTAGTGGTTTGACCTTGAAAAAGGTAGCGTATTAAAAAACTAGATGTGCTGTATTCAGTGACATATGTTCTGCATACAGATAGTCCTTGATTAACAGCCACTCATTCAGCAACAGTTTTAGGTTGTGACAGTTCTGAATGAGGCAATTTACAGTCGGTCCTCAAAGTTGCACCTGTCGTGGCATCTCTGGGGGTCACGTGATCACAATACGGGTCCTTGGCCTGGGAATGCAGTGGTTAGAATGCAGGCTAACTCTGCCCAGAGTCTGGAGTTTGATCCTGACAGGCTCAAGTTGACTCAGTTTTCCATCTTTCACTAAAATGAGGAGCCAGATTGTTGGGAGCAATATGCTGACTCTCTAAACTCCTTAGAGAGGGCTATAAAGCACTGTGAAGCAGTATATAAGTTTAAGTACTATTGCTTGGCAACTAGCTTGCAATTATGACGCTACATGCAATCACGACTACATGATGTGTCCTGCAGTCATGTGATTGCCATTTGCAACTTATTGTTGGTTTCTGGCAAGCAAAGTCAATGGGGAAACCAGCAGGAGGTCTCACATGGTGATCATGTGACATCATAATAAAAACAGGATTTGCCTAATGACCTCAAATGGAAATGCCAGGTGACACGTTTTATAACCGTGTTGGTTAGTGATGGACTTCTTCATCCCAATTACCCAATGTCTACCTGCAGGCATTATATTAAAACATACAGGTAGTCCTGGACTTAAGACCACAATTGGACCAGAATATTCATTCTAAATTGGTGCAGTTATAAAGCAGTCATCACATGACTTTTATGATCATTTTTATCGTGGTCATTAAGTGAATCACTGTGGTTATTAATCATGTGGTCAATAATGTATCTGGAGATTCTCAATCAACCAGGTCATGTTTGTCCCAAAGATTTTTTTCAAAAGGCAACTGGACTTTCTTTCCTTGAAAACATTTTGCTTCTCATCCAACAAGCTTCTTAGGTTCTGACTGAATGGTGGGGAATGGAAGGATTTATATTCTTATATTTATATTCTTTCCACCATTAGCCTTTTGAAAAGCACCTCTGGGACTATGTGGCCAATAAGTGAAGCCAACTCACCCAGTTGGCTCTGTTCCTAAGGTGTGGCTAGACTTCACTTTTCGAAACTTTACCAGTAAACCAAACTAGCTCTTTTACAGCTCTTTTATATATAGGAATAGTTTATCTCTTAGGTATTCCAATACATGAATTACTTCATACTTTACTATATTATGAACATTTTTAAGATTACCACTATGGATAAGATCACATAAGATTAAGGAACACTAACTAGCTACGCTAAATCTGATTTCTCAATGCATATTCAAAATAATGTATGTGGTCCAAATTTCAACAGAAGCTCAGTAAGGTTTAGTTTTTTTAAAAGCTGATTGCACCTGTCCTGGGATTTGAGATGATAGTTGTGATTGCACTTGCACACATATTTGGGGAACATTTATTTATAGGAGTAAAAATCAAAACAAATCATAGTAGCAACAGATGTAATTCTGTCATTTGCTGAACATGTATTTTAAAGAGTTGCTTTCCTGCACATATGCTTTGTAATAATTTCAATAGCGCAAACAATACACTGATTTTTTTAAACTGTATTTTTATTTTCAATTGTTTTAATTTTTCACTGGTTTCACCAGGTTTCCTGGAAGAAAAATATATTGTTCAGAACCAAATTGTGAACATACCAGTTCACTAAGGGACTATATTTTTCTGAATGTTCTGATCACGTAAGAGGCTCTATTCCTAGTACAGCTGTGCTTAATTTATAAGTTGTTTAAATTTTTATTCAAAGTAAAAAAAAGATGTGCAGATTTTTTAAAAAGGGAAATTATATTTGGCAATGTATCTAAGTTTGGACTCTAAAACAGCAGCAAACCTTGGATGACTTCTTCCAAATAATTATAATTACTTCAGACTATGTGAAGATCATGAGTAGCTTCCTTGCCAGTTCAAGGAAAGGCTTGAGAACATATTTTTCTCTTATCAAAGTTCCAAAAACTTGTTCTAAAAATTTACTGTTGCTCATGCATATAATGCTGAACTATCTTTTTGCTTATGTCCAAAACAGGTATTTTACATGTGCATGTGGAAAATTATGTAATAGTTATTTGGTTGTCCATTTTCTGGAGGAGTACTTTTGTACTATTAGCTAATAATGTGGCTTTTCTCCCTAACAATCGAATGACCATCTATTAGTGCTTCACTGAAATGATTTTGTTTCCTGCTCCAGCTCACCCACAAAAGGAATCCCCCCCTCCAGTGCATTATATGATGAAGCAATGTAACTGCGTCAGTGTTGCTTGAACACGAAGGGTCAGAAATACTTTTTCTTTGCTGTATAAAAAGCCAATATTAATGGCGAAATACTTCTATGAAAAATGTGCTGAGGAAATTATTAACCGGAGAAAACCCTGCTGAAATATATGGAAATTATTAAGTAAATAAACTATGCCTGAAGAGATAATTTTGCTTCTGGGTGGTTCTCACACATTGCTGTAGGTTTCCAGTAGAATTTATCAGTAGATTGTGCTGCTTGGCTACTATTGTAGAGATAAAACGTAAATTCTTCCTTCTTTGCTACCAAAAATCATAATTTGTTACTTTTCCATACGCTGCTGAGGTTAAATACATTATGCAAACCAGCAAACTGAGTCAGATTTGGATTTTTAAAAAAGTATTATTGTTTTATCCTGCCTTATATTTTTTATAAATAATAAAAACAGGATAAATAATTTAAGACAGCAAACATAGCTAATAGTCCTGCCTCCTGCTTTTTTGGGGGCCAGGCGCTCAGATAACCCTCTGAGGTGGGTTGGGCTAAGAGAGAGTGACTGGCCCAAAACCACCTAGTTGAATCACACCGAGAAAGGAACATGTTGGTTTGGTCTTTAAGTACGAATGATTAATTATATGTTTGCCATAATAAAGGCAGAATTAAATAAACAAACATACAAGCAAACAAACAAACAAATAGTATAATCAGACAGTTAAACCAGTATTTTCCCTCATCCACTCTTTTGTTTCAGCCATAAAGGAATAGGAATCCAGGAGTGATTTATTGCTATCTGTACCAGTATTGCCAATTTAATCCTTTTCCTCCAAAGTCACCATTATGACTCTATAGCAGACAACTATTTCTAACTCTCCTTTCTATCTCCTGTAGAGTTAAGACATTAATTACACTTGGTTGGCAATATCTCAGAATGGCAGACCATTATCCTCAGTGGTGAAATCCAATTTTTTTTTACTACAGGTTCTGTGGGTGTGGCTTGGTGAGCGTGGCAGGGGAAGGATACTCTAAAATCTCCATTCCCACCCCACTCCAGGGGAAGGATACTGCAAAATCCCCATTCCCTCCTCACTCCTGGGGGAAGGATATTGCAAAATCCCCATTCCCGCCCCACTCTGGGGCCAGCCAGAGATGGTATTTGCTGGTTCTCTGAACTACTCAAAATTTCCACTGCCGGTTCTCTTTCAAACTTTCCGCTACCGGAAACAGGTACAGGTCCAAAACCTGTCAGAACCTACTGGATTTCACCCGATTATCCTCAATCTTCTTCCAGAATATGGACCTTTGGTGCAGATTACCATTTCCTTTCTCTACTACTTTACGGTATTCAGGCAGCTCTACTATTCTTCGGCCCAAGTAGAGTGGGAACAAACAAGCCTTCAGCAGTTCCAGATCCTAGTCCAGCATGATTCTCAGTCATCTTTTGTCCTCCCGCATTGTCCTTTTGCTAACCAGTTTAGTCACATTTATTTTCTTGCCTGCCTTTTATGACAATTGCTGTCATAAAACTCTTATCTCATTAGTTTATTAGACTATCATAATAAAGTGTAGGTCTGATGAAAGAATGGCAGATAGTCCAGCTGCAGTCATCACATACTGAATGCAGTGCAATCCATACACATTAATATAGCAGGTAATGACATGGTTTGCCGGTCTGATAAATAAACTTTAATTGGCTAGATGCCAACATACTAAATCACAAATTGCAGATTACAAAATACAAATCAAACTATAACATTGCTTGCCATGTTGAACAAACTAGGTCTTAATGTGACTCATGTTATTTCATCTGTTTATTCATGCTGGAATACATCGGCTCTTCCCCCATATATTCTTCATAAGAAAAGGGAATCTATTTATTATTGTTAAGTGTTCCTAAGCGCCAAATGGATAGTATAATTTACTGGGGGGATTAAATACTCCAAATATGTACAGATAAAAGCATGTTATACTAAATCAATTATGACAATTATATAAGTCTAGTTGAATATATTATTACTGTAGTGTAGATTAGCTTGTTTGAGCTTCAGATGTATGTTTCCTTTTCTGAAGCTGTGTCTCCAATTAACTCTGTAATTTGTCTTTTATGTATGAATTGAAAAATTTTATAACTGCTTCTACATTCCATGCAGCCCTTCCCCCAGACCCTGGGACCAGGGTTGGGTTCTACTTACCTTTACTACCGGTTTGCAACAGGAGCACATGCGCGCACGCTTCTGCACATGCACAGATTGTCAATTATAATGTCCAGCCGGGTAGGCAGAGCCTCCTGCCATTTTTACTACCGGTTCTAAAGAACCGGACAGAACCGGGAGCAACCCACCACTACCTGGGACCCTCTTCCCTATTTCCTCATTCTTGTTCACTTATATTGTAACCCTATTGCTACTGCCTTATTTATGATTTGTTGCAGTCATCCAGATGTTTAGTATGGATTTGGCATTTTTATCCGCCTATCAAATCCTTCCCAAGGATATGGGATAAGCAGTTGTTGGTGTTTGAAGATGTTAAATGACAACCATAGATTGATATCTTGATGTATTAATTTAGTCACAATCAACCCGAATTAATATTGTTTACCTGGGAGTAAGCTCTATTTACGATAGTAGGATTTACATCAGAGTTAGTTCAGAATTTATTAACAGTAATTGCAGAGACAACTTACTACTTTCAAAAAGTCCACTGAATACATGAGACTTGCTTTTCAGGAACTTCAGGATTAATTTTCTTAATCAATAGTCATTCAGCTTGAATTATGTCCTCTGGTCATTCAAGCTTCAAGTAATGTTAAAAAACTTTATGCAGTCTATAGATTAAGAAATTCAGGCTGAAGTTTATAAATTCCAAGCACAGTTTCTGAAATTTTCTATCCATTAGTTACTTCATTTTTTTTTTCAGATTGTATTGTATTGTATTTACACAGGAAAATATTTCAAGTTGATCTACATTACAGATTTTTCTCTGAGTATTTTTCTCCACTGGAATGTTCTATAAAGTTTTATGGGGTATATTTGGAATGTAGTTTAGTGTCTAACCTAGCCATCCTTAATCTTCCAGACAGGGTTGTTATGAGGAAAATATCTATGGAGATTCTCAGTCATCCAGGTCATGGTTGTTATGCTTTTTTTCCCCAAGAGGCAACTGGACTTTCTGGTTTTTCTTTGAAGACATTTCGTTTCTCATCTAAGAAGCTTCTTCAGCACTGACAGGATAGTGGGGAATAGAAGGATTTATATTCTTGCTGACAGCTGGTCATTTGCATCCTTTTAGTGGGCCATTGAAGCACTTGCAGGTTTATCTATGTGGAAAATAGGGGGTGGAAGATATATTGGATAAGTTCTCTGCCTTGAGTATTTCTAAAAATAATAAAATAAAGTAAAGTAAAGTAATAATAAAAGGTGGGATACAAATAAATATATAAAAAATAATGTATTGGATAATAACGATTTCTAGCCTAAATAATTCTGGGAGTTGCACATCTGAAGTGGTTCTGGTTGAGGAAGGTTAATCTAACCATACTCATGGTCTCTGGGCCATTACTTTATGCATTAAATAAGCCAAATTGGCTCTCAATATATTAACATGGTCTTTACAAAATAATAACTGTTTATAAACAGTTGTCACAATATGATAAATTAAATACTCAAAAATATAAAAAGTGATGGAATATGCAACTGGAATATCTAATTAATAAATACCATGAAAGGCCACTACCACTTATCCTTTATATTTCTATTGATTTAACATTACAATTAATTCAACAAACATTATTGCATTACATGTATTTTTCTCTTATCTGTTATTTGATCCAACATGGTTTTATACGATATGGTGATGTGCTACAGTGGCTTCTTTTGGGGAACTTATTTCACATATTAATTTTATTCTGGAGCATACACAGTAATTTGTGTAGATGTTTATAATTTTTGATTATGAGAACTTCTATGCTACTTCACTCAAATGACACTAGGTAACATACAAAGATCAACAATAAACGGCAATATAACAATGCATCAAAAAATTAATTTGCAATTCCCTGTCATTAAGATCATATCATAGACAATGCCTTTCTTTTTTATAAACAGGAAAAACAATGACATTTCCAGAAAATTCCTATGGCTACTGTTAATATTGGAAAGAATTCCAGAAGCTATACTATTCATACTTTATCTACCTTATTTATCTACCTTATTTAACTAAAGATAGATAGATAGATAGATAGATAGATAGATAGATAGATAGACAGACAGATAGAGATACTGAATTTAGATTCTTTGCTATATAAAATACAGTGGTACCTTGGTACTCAATTGCTTTGAAACCAAACTCGAATTTGGTACTCAACTCATTTTTTTTTAATTTGATTTATATGCCGCCCTTCTCCGGAGACTCAGGGCGGCTTACAATGCGTTAAGCAATAGCCTTTATACTTTTGTATATTTATACAAAGTCAGTTTATTGCCCCCACAATCCGGGTCCTCATTTTACCTACCATAGAAAGGATGGAAGGCTGAGTCAACCTTGAGCCTGGTGAGATTTGAACTTGCAGTAATTGCAGGCAGCTGATGTTAATAACAGTGCTTTAGTCTGCTGCGCCACCAGGGCTCCTAGTGACATGAACATTTTGTTCTGGTACTCATTATTTGTTTAGTACTCAATGCACAAACTAGAACTTGTAGGTGTTGGCTTCCTTGACTCACTACATTATTCCTTAATAGAAAAATTTGTTTGGTACTCATTGCACCTCCCAGAACCAATTAATGATGAGTACCAAGGTACTACTGTACATGCTCTATATTGAATGCAATCCTTCCTAGTACAGATGATAATGTTACAAAGCCCTTCACAGGTAATTATCTAGTTCCTTCCAGTTCATATGAAAATATCAGTTGAAACACATCATCTGAATACACTAGTTTGTTGGAACAGGGACAGGTACTGGTAAATAAATAACTAGAACATATGAAGGGCTGAAAATCAGGCAATGAGAAGTCAATTAAGTACTTAAAGATGCATGCCACAAAATTGCTTTCTGAATCTGGTGGAGGGAATATTTCAACTTTCCCTGTCATTTTGCATATGGCAGGCAGTCAGGTTGATCTCTAAACTGCTGTGAAATGAATGCCTTCTCATGCCTGAGAATAAAAATAAGGCATTGGTAGCCAGGCATCAGAATAATTGCAACAGAAAGACACCTTCAGGCAATACAATGTTGGGGGATTTGAAAAGGTATTATTTGTTAATGATCAAAAGATAAGTTAATATCTTTGAAATTGCATTTGTCATGTTTGAACCATCATGTTGTAAATGAATATTTTAAGAACCTAATCAACTGGTGAACAAATCCTTTTTTAAATGCTATTCTATCTTATTACATTTCAGAAACATTACAATTAAGAAATATTTTTAAAAGGAAACAGGGAAATGAAAAAAGAAAACAATCCTATAGGTTAAATCATAGAGTTTTTAAAAAAGCAACACACCTATAAGCCTAAATTATAGATCTATTTCTCTGTATATTTAGCATGACAGATAGATAACATGCTATTAATATGCAAAGCTTCATACATTTCAGTGTTGCGATTCAGTTTTAAACAATGAATTGAAAGAAGTTGCTGGGAGTTAGGGCAGTTTAGACACTGAAAAACCATTTGAACACCATTGGCTTTGACAAAATCACCATCAGTCAATTGCAAAAGGCAGCTTTGCAAATTACACCAACATCTGCTTATCCCAGGTCCTTTGGAAAGACTCGATAGTTGGATAAAAATGCCAAATCCAAGATAAATACCTGGCTATGTGATGAATTATAATAATAATTAAACTAGTCAACTGGACTTGTATTGTCCAGTCTTGCTGCTCCATCAGTACAAAACTAATTGCTGACAAATTTTTAAAATCAACATTCAGAGTCAAGATACAAATGTTCTTCTAAGTGTGCATGAACAGCTTTTTGTCATGGTCCAAATGTGATATATTAAAGGTCCTTCAGAGATTAAAAATGAGATAACGCGATCATTATATAGAACAGTATAAAATATCTTTGCTTTCAAATCTGAAAGGAGTCACTAATTATATTTCTTTCCAGTTCTTTACTGTGGCTCGATGATGCCCTAACCAAGTGATACATGAAGCCAGTTTTGTAACTGCTCAAAACTATTTATTTATTTATTTATTTATTTATTTATTTATTTATTTATTTATTTATTTATTAGATTAGAACCAAATGTGACTCTCTCATATTTGTGATATGATTGGCCACACCCCCTGAATTCCTCAGAGGTCAGAAATATTTTTTAAGTATAACGCACTGCTAATTTATGTCTTTAGCCTGTCTATACACAAAGCTGTCTACAAACATCATACATTTCATATAATCATTGCTATACAGAAACAATACTGGTCTGAATTTACATTGAACCACTGTTCTGCAATAAACAAATCCACATATGGTATTAAAAAATTAATTTCGGAGACACTTGAATTGCTTTATGAATTTTATTTTTATTGGTGAAATATGTGCAATAGCATAGCCACACAGCTTACCATACTTTACAGATGTTTCCTTTGCAATGTGGGATCACTGTTCTGTGAAAATATATCAAACAATATCCTCTGATATGACAGGTGAAAATAACTGCAGCAAATCCCTATTGTATAACAAGCTGTTAAACTATATCTTACTGACAGAGCAGATATTCTGTTCCTAGTATCATAGGCAGGTCAAAAACATAGTTTACTTCAATGCTATCAAACGCTGAAAGCAATAGAAGCAAAATGAATCCCAAATATAACTGTTTATGCAAGACACCAAAAAACAAATTAACCAATCACATTAGTGTGTCTTAAGAATCCAAACTGTTTTGTTAATTGCCTAATGTCAATCAAAAAAGGAGGTTAATAAATATGTAATTTGCATGTCTGTAGCTCTGCTGGAAATCTACAGAACTGTCATGCAAAGGATATTGTCTAGTTTTATAATAAAATATAAATGGTTTTTAATTCAGTTGCATGAATCTAAATTATTTTAATTATCCCATTGTATAAAATTTGGACAAATGTTCAGACAGATAAGATTCCCTTGTTTTGTTGTTCATATAAACACCTTTTGACACATACACACAAAAAAAAAAAACAATTCTAAATAATAATCTGTTTTACCATAAATGAAGCATCTTTCTTGCAAACATGATTTGCAGTTGTATCAACTTTCCAAATTAAAATCAAAATAATAGTTCAGTCTTCCAATAAGTAAGATGGCTTGGAACTAATGTTATTCTATCCACCTAATCTTTTTCTACTTGAAATAATCAATACACGAATGAAATAGAAGTACTTTAACAAAATCACTTCCACAGCGTCACCGTTTTCACTTTCCAAATCCTAAGAAATATTTGTCAATATTTTGACTGAGCTTAAAATTTCAAGAAAAAAAACAACAAATAATGATCCAACCACTCGTTCTGATCATTAGAATATAAAAACCAGGATCTAGGAAGTGTCCCCCTCCCCCTCCCCCTTCCAGATGCATAATTCATATTGTATTAATTGCTTTCTTGCTTTTTTGAAAAATTGAAGTGGTCACTATGAAAAGGACCTTTAAATTCTCTGTTTGGTTAGAAAGAGGTAAATAAAGAGCAGGATGGTGCTGAGGTGTCTTAATTTAGGGAAGGACAGCTCAGGAACTGGGAAACAAGCAAAAACAATAGTTCCCATCAACGGGAAATTGTCCACACCTTAAACTCTGCAAAGCTCCAACTGTCAGGCTTCAAGCCAGATGCAGCAATAAATCTCATCTCTCCACACATTCAATTTTAGGTTCAAGAACTTGCTTATGGCAGAAGTTCACAAATGTGACACTAGATTGTAATCAATGAAAGCATGTACAGTATTTGCAGTACACAGAAATTTGCAGAACACAGAAATCAAAGTACATTATCTTGAACCCTTTGGGTAACCCCTTAATTTTTCCTGAGATGGCACTATTGCTATGATAGCCTACTAAACTTAAGACAGTGTTGATAGGTGAAGTGTATTACTCAATTCCATCTGTCTTCCAATCTGAAGCACTGCACATCACAATTCAAAGCTTCAAATTCTGAGCCTTTTCAAATTAACAAAAATTTGGTAATTCTCTTCATAACTTTAGGAAACACCTGTTCAAAATTGGCATAGCATTTGTTTTGCCTCACAATAATACTTCCAACTCTTCCAGTATCATCCCTTACCCCAACAAATATTAAATAGTATTGAAATAGCATCAATTCTAGGTTTAGATGCACTTTAGAGAAGCAACTCAATTATTTTCAGCAATGAAAATTTCAGTCATGAAATGTCTTGAAGACACATAGATAACACATGTCATTTTTTTCATATAACCATATACACCCATACTGTATGTCTCAAATGGAAATTGATGAAACAAGGAAGGGATTAGTTCTAAGTACCTTGTAGCAACCCATCTCTATTTTACAATACTATTTTTGTCACTTGTCTTCCTTATTGTGGGTCATATTATTTGTCAAGGATAGAGTCCATTGCCACATAATGAGGCCTGAGGCTGAAACTCATCTGAAAGATAAGAAATATGATAAGGTCTTAAAAAAAATAGGAGAAAGCAAAGTTAATAGGGATGGAGCTGACCACACCTCAGGGAGGAAAATATTCCATAAGGCGAGCTCTACAGCAGGGAAGGGACGTCTCCTCAGCCCACCAAATCTAATTCTCTAATAGATGGGACCTAAAACATGCCTCTTTTGCTGGATCTGATGGGATCTGATGTAATTGGCAAGAAGCAGTAAGTCAGAAAACCCAGTCGCAAGTCATCTAGGGTTTTAAAGCAGGGGTGAAATCTACTTACCTTCCTTACCGGTTCGGAAGCACATGCGCCGCACGCACAATCTCTTTGCCTGCACGCATGTCATGTGTGTGCACAGACCTTCTGCACATGCACAAAACCTTCTGCACATGCTCAGAAGGTAAAAAACATTATTTCCTGGTTAAAATCAGGAAGTAATGACACCTGGGCAGGTGGGCGGAGCTTTGCTCCACCATCGCTACTGGATCGCCGAACCACTGGCCAAGTTCGCTACTGGACCGGGTGATCCGGTCCGATCCAGGAGCATTTCACCCGTTTTAAAGATCAAAAACAGCACCTTGAATTGGACCCAAAAACAAAGACCAGGAATGTAACATGTGTTGTTTGAGAAACATACATAACTGTCCCCATTGCTGCCTGTTGAAGTGTCCAGATGGTTTTTAAGAGCAGCCCGATATAGCATGAATTGCAGTAATCTAATAGTGAGGTGATGCGGGCATAAGTGAGCATGAATAAGAGCCTCTCAAACTAGGAATGGTGCACAACGCAAAGTTGTACCATAGCTCTCCTAGTCATGACTTCCATTTTCCTAGCCATGCTCTTCAAACAGGAGTTGTGAATCTAAGAGAACACCCAAATTGTGTATGGTGTTAGTGTGGAGCAGTGGCACAATCCTAGAACCAGTGGCCCTTCAAATCCAAAGGCACTCAGTCTTTCCAGGGGTCAGTTGAAACCTCTTGTTCCCCAGTGAAGCCCTCACAGCCTCCAGACACTGGGATAAAATGTCACTTAATTGCCAGGGGCCGAGAAGTGAGCTGCCTGATATGGATGCACAATTCCCATCCTCCCCACACCAGACATCCAAAAGTATGACCAATGCTATCTCTATCCCATACCCAGGTTTGAACCCCGACTGAAAAGAATTTAAATAGTCTGCTTTGTCCTAGGCCCTCTGAAGCTGCTACACAACCACTTTCTCAACCGCCTTCTCCCAAAAGTGTGGAGGTGAGATACTGGATGAAAATTGTCTATATAGTGCAGTCCAGTGATGGCTTCTTGAGGAGAAAGCAAACCAAAGCCTCCTTAAGAGGTAAATGCCCTCTTACTCAAAGAATTGAGTAGTAGAACCAGTGGAACCCACTTGCATGACACAGAATGTGAGAGGTGTTTGTAAACAAATTGGTATATATTGCCATCTTTGATACCCAAGTAGTCATTCTTCATGGTCAAGACATGTTTAAAATAAAATAGGAAAATTATTCAAGAATCTCTGATAACTAATCTTATTTATGATTTACTATATCTCATAAGACATATAAACCAGTGCAAGAATTTATGTTATTAGATTTCAGATTGTTATTGTAAAATGAAAAACTAAACAACACATTTCTCCAGGAAGTGATATTTAAAAGTGTTAGAAATTGTTTTTGCTTAAGAGTTAATCAAGTGAAAGTCTCTCTTGCAACAAAATCAACTCCTGATAACTACATGGATCAGGACTTGCAGTTTTCTTAGCAATACAGAAATGTTTTTTGTCATCTTTTGCAATTTTTACTTCCTGTCTAGTCTGCATCTCTTAGGATTTCTAAAGCATTCTAAATCATTCTAAAGCATTTGAAGCAGTTAAAGACAGGTGTATTCAGACTGGTCACCATTATTTAGCTATTTTAACTGTTTTTCATAAATAATTGTCTTTATTATTCAAGACAAAAATGGTGAATATGATTCTTTGTTTAATTTCCTTTCTTATGTTTTTATTTTCCTTCCCACCTTTTGCCTTTGGGTGGTGGTGTTGTTTTTTGGATGCAATAATTAAGGAAAATAAATTCATGGGACTTTGAAGTGTTGTTAAGATTACTTTGCCCTTGTTTTGTATTCTGATGTGAAATTTAAACCCATCAATATAATCTGCATAATCAACCTGTCTTGGCCACTCCTTCCTTCCCACTTTAAATTTTACATTATGTAGTGAGTTAGTCTGAGGAAATGAGATGTAGCTTTTAAATAAAATGTATTCGGTAAGAAAAGACTTTTAGCTACCATAGGTTTAATATTCTCCCAACAACTGCTCAAGTGCCGGAGTTCACATTCAGCTGAACAAAGAAAGTTCTATTACGGCTTAGCCACTGAACAGAGCCATTATACTTGTTCTCCAGATCACAAGGTGGCAACTCTATTCTCTTTGTTCCCTATTTAGATAATCACTAACCGACCACGATTTGCTGCCTCACCTAAATCCTGCAAACGAGGGAATTCCAATATTTGCAGATCAAAACCTGAGACCTTTAGGGCCTATGCAAAGGGTCACATCCAGTTTAAAGAGAAGAAAACGTCCGAAGCGCTTAAGGAAGTTAAAAGCTTCATGCCTCAGGAATCAATTCGGGAGCGGAAGGGCAGTTACACCTGCCTGCAACCTTCAGGGGAGGAAACCAGACTCGTTTTTGCGAAAGGGCAATAATAATTTACCAAGAAGGGGGGGTGGGGGGAGGGGAGGACACCACATTCACAGCCTGAAAACCTGTTCTGTTACTTAGATGAAGAGCAAACGTTGCACGGAGCGGGTGGGAGACTCCGGAGAATCCAGACGAAGGAGGTCGAGCCCGGAGTCCAAATAACCCGGGCGGCGGGAGCGAGGAAAAAGGTCTGTCAACCCGGGAAAGGTCAGCAAAGGCGCCACTTTGCCAGCTAAAATCTGGCAGACGACTCACAGGCAAAGCCTTAAGGGCAAACGGCAGAGACTTACGGGCAAACCAAGCGCAAAACCTGAGGAAAACGATTTGCATTTCCCAAAGCACCTTTGGAGGCGGCAAGCTCCCCGCCGATGAAAAGGGCAGCACGAAGTGTCCCGGCGGGGGGCGGTTAATTCTTTACACTTCGTGCAAAACGGACCAGAGGAGGGAAGAAGTAGGGTGGAGGGTGGGGGAGAAGAGAGAAATTACACGTTGGCGGAAGAAGAGAGCACAGTCTTTACTCTGCAACCCCGAAGGAAAAGAAGTTTTCTCCTGCGGGCGCGGAAACCCTCCTCTTCCTCCTCCTCCTCGGCCACCTGGGCTCCGGCGTCGCTTTTCCTCCTCGGGCGAAGGGGGACTCGCGTCCGCCCCGAAAGCTGAGGCTACGGCCGAAGCTTGTGCGCGCTCCCGGGGAGGAGCCAGGCATTTGTGGCCCGAGGGCTGAAGCGCTCTCTCTCCGCTGCTGCCGGTTTGCCTGGGGCAGGACTGCGCTGGAGAACAGAGCCAAGAGACGGACGATGAAGAGAAGCGACCGGCGGAGTTTATTGTTGGGCGGCTGCCCCGAGTAGCCGGTAGTTTCCTGGGTCGCGCGGTGAGTTTTTTTTCTGAAGGAAGGAAGGAAGGAAGGTTGCCGAAAGGGAATCGGGACTTGGGTCAGCCGGCTCAGATAAATAATACCCGTTTCTTAGTGCATTTGAAACACGGCAGTCTTCGCCTGGCTTGACATTAGTAGGGAGTGTTGCATCTGTTTGATTCAAGAGATTAGGGCGCGATTCGGGAAAATGTGCCAGAAAAAAAGGGGTCTCCAACTAAGCAGGATTTTGTTTTCTTGATCTGGGGGAAAATGGATCTTCCTTTTTTTTTTTTTGCTTTAATTTATATGCCGCCCTTCTCCGGAGACTCAGGGCGGCTTACAATGTGTTAAGCAATAGCCTTCATACTTTTGTATATTTTATACAAAGTCATCTTATTGCCCCCACAAACCGGGTCCTCATTTTACCTACCTTAGAAAGGATGGAAGGCTGAGTCAACCTTGAGCCTGGTGAGATTTGAACTTGCAGTAATTGCAAGCAGCAGATGTTAATAACAGTGCATTAGTCCACTGTGCTACCAAGGCTCGTTGGAACGCTTTCTTTGGAAGCGTTTGGAAAGCCAAGTTCATTTCTTGCTGATAACCTTAACACTTCAATTACTTTAGTGCTGTACCTCCATTATTCGTTTTTTGCTTGTTTTGTGCTGTCAACTGGGGGCTGTGTTGGCATCACATAGAGCCTCACACTAGCCAACAACACTTTTACTGGGGTGGGCAAACCCAGCCTGTTTGATTAACGTTTCCAGAATATATTACTTTCTCCTAAATGTGTCTACACTTTGTATTCTACACTTCTTTGTACAAAATCTTTGACTAATATTTTAAAAGCAATGGAATGCTAACAAATCCCATCTTTGCTACAGTAAAACTAGCAGCTACTCACCGTAATTTTCTGGTATTACCCTGCTCTGCCGCTTTAAATGCTAACCCTACCGTGATTGAATTTTACCAACAGTGCTTAGATGACTCCTGACTTAACATCTTCATTTATTTTAATTGGGCAAGAGGCCTTAGATTATAATCTTGTATATTTGGAGCTAATCAATTAAAACATTTAATTATAGATTTTCCCCCAGTCTGGGTGATAAGAAATGCTAATTATTTTTGAACAGCAAATAACATATACCCAAATCTCATAGTTATTTTACATTTCAGAATGAGCTGTTACAGGGTAACCAAAATCCAGACCTCAGCTAGATTGCAGCACAAAGGTAGGGTTGTTCATTGTTGACATTAACTGGTCGTCCAGATTTTTCCAGTTCAGATGTAACTAACCCTTTTCAATCTTAAAATGTGCTGAAAAGAGGAGAATTAAAAAAAGATTTAAGATACATCATAATTAACTTTAAAAGGTATGTTTCGCTTCTAATGGCTATATGTATGCAATATGGTAGACCATTAAGAGTTCTGTACAAATCACCAAAATGATGTTCACAAAACACAAATAAACAAACTTTGTTGCTTAATATCATTTGAATAAACCTATATAGCAGTGAGTGGGAATGTAGTCTATCATATAGATAAGGGATATCTTCAGGATCATCAAAAAATATCTTTTTGCAGAGGTTTGGCAAAAGTGTACATATTTCAGTGTAAATGCAGATATACCTTGCTTTCCCGAAAATAACCCAACCAGAAAATAAGCCCAAGTATGATTTTTCAGGATGCTTGTAATATAAGCCCTACCCCCCAAAATAAGCCCCTGTTAAGATCATCAGTCCTCAGGAGAAGCATGGCCAGCACAGGAGGTGGCGAGTTTGCAGGGGCCAACAGTGTCTTTGGCCAGCACACTCTGGGGCTGTGCAGCCTGTACAGCACAGGTGAGTCTGCGTGCTGCGACCACCAGGGCGGCCCTCCAAGCAGCCGGTATAGGCAGAGATGGGGAGGCATGCGATCAGGTCCCTGGATTTGCCACACAGCCACCTGCCCCATTGCAGCTGTGGGCAAGCAAAGACAGATGGTGGGATGGAGTGGATGGGTGGTCGTGCCATGCATCTGGTGGGCCGGATCATATACCTCCCCGCACCTCTGCCTCTGCCTCCACCTGCTGCTTGGAGGGCCGGATCAGCAGTTGCAGCACTCAGACTCATCTGCGCTACACGGGCTTGCAGCCCCAGAATGCGCCGGCCAAGGGACCGGTGGACTGTGGCTGCTGCAAGATTCTGTTGATCCCGCACTCTTGCCGCCTCTTGTGCACATAACCAAGGGGTAGGGCGTCTGGCCGGACTGGGCTGGGGCTGGGGCAAGGGGCAGTCCCTCACCATCACCCTGATAATGCGTTTCCCAAAAAAAAGCCCTAATGCATCTTTATATGCATTATATATTATGAAAATATGCATTATGCATTATATATATTTGAGTCTTGTTTGCGGGTAACACGGTATCAACAAATTAAATATTTAAATCAGTGGTCAATCCTACTAAGTAGATTGTTTTTCTATGAAGCTGAATTTTGCATGCGTAATGGATTTTAAAGAAAAAGAGTCATGCAGACCTGGCAGATCAGTGTTCATATTCTGTCCTAGTCAGTGAAGCTTAGGCAGATATTGAAAGGATGGTATGGCTCATAAACACTCTATTCTATCTACTCTATTGATGTAGAGTAGAGTTGGCTCAAGGCTTCTTATCCATAAGAGAATATTAGTTTCTATTGCTTTTATCCCATTACTAATATTTGTTCAGAATTTATAAACTATGGATAGCCTGTGCCTGTGAATTGTTTTATAATTACTTTATTACATTTACTTTTAAGGTGATTACAAATATTGTATAGTTGAAACTCTTGAATTAGAGATATGAATTCAATTAAATGCTTCCTTAATAGTTTTTGAAGTTCATTGCAGTTAAAAGTCAAAATTGTATTTCTTCCTTGCTATGTGTTATAGCAAGGAATTATAGGTCGTCTAGTGCATTTTTTTAAAATAGGTGAATTTTTTTCCTTCTCCTTGAATGGCTATACATGGGAGTGCCCTGTAACTACTAAAAATAAATAAAATAAAAAAATAACCTCAAACCCATTTGCTTTAAAGTTTTTTCCTTACCTGCCTACACCACTTTTTATCTAAATTCTAGATAAAGATTTGTACTATCAGGACATTCTGTTCTGATGCATAGCTTTGATCACCCAGCTGGCTGGCTGTGCTTATAGTATCTAGCCATGTCACATAGCTGTCTAAAAATAAACACGTATGATACAATTAGTTTTTAAAACTTAGGTTCAAAGGAAGTCTTGGCAAACCCTCATTTGGGTGCATTTTTTCTACTTAAAATCCTAGCTATGTTGTGTCTAGGAGAAGAAGTCCTAGAGTTGTCATTCAGTTTACTTTTTAAGGTAAAGAGTAGAATCAGCTTTAGGGGTATTTGAAGGGACCACAATAATAGCATTGATTCAATTACTACTGTTGCATAAATAAATAGAAGTAGGTGGGGTTTTTTTGCAATATTATTCTCATATGAATTATTTTATTTTATATTTTAATTAATGCATTTATTTATTGGATATTTGTGATTTCCATATATTGTATTGTACTGTAAACTATTCTCGGAAAATTTGATTTTGAAAAGTGGCTTACAAAATATATAAATAAATAAATATTTCTCCCTTCCCTTTCCACAGCCCCTTATTTTATTTTATTTTTTCATTGGAAATTGTTCAATGGTTAAAACTGTAAATATTCTTACAAGGATGGGTGAAGCTATCAGTTTAAACTAAGTTTGCTTTTTTGCAATTCCAACTTGAAATCCAGACAGAGGTTAAATCTGAATATTATTTGAATTCTTTACTTTTTAATGAAACACACTAGGCTAACTTTTGTTTATTAGAAATGTGTATTTTTTGGAAGTAAACTCCAATGCGTGCAAATAATTTACAGTATTACAAACATGCCTTATGGCTGAAAGTACAGTAAATAAATAAAATGTGCCCCACAGACTGTGTTTAATTCTATTTAGATTCCACAGTGCATTGTCTCATTTCTGCCATATTGTCTACTATTGGTTTTGTTCCAGTATGCTACTTGTATTTTCTCAGAATTTATTTATTAAGAGACTATTTTGCTCCTGAGCGTATGGATGTAGACAATGTGTTTGTTACTTTTAAAATTTTGATTATATTTATGCACCGCACTATAAGAAAAATATAATCATGTTCTTCCCATTCTCACAGGGTGAGACCAGTTCTTTGCCTTCGAAGTATGAACTATTAGCAACTTAAATGGTGATTCTTTCATCTGCCTTATATTCCTCACCCACACTTTCAAGTGAGTCGTCATTTGACCCTATTCTCTTCATCCTTAACCTACGCTGCTTTAAAAATTTAAAAGTTGCAAAACTGCTTCTGGGTTGATGGTGGGTTTGTAATGTTAGAAATCTTAGCCAATTGCTGTCATAACAGATGCTTTCTGCCATCAAGTGGCAGAACCAATTTCTCTTAAGATTGATCTTAGTCAGGAAAGGATGTGCAGTGTACAGGTAGTCCTCAACTTTCAACAGTTCATTTAGTGACAGTTCAAAGTTACAACAGCACTGACAAAAGTGACTTATGATCATTTTTCACACTTGTGACCGTTGCACATGGTCATGTGATCAAAATTCAGATGCAAGTGACTCATATTTATGACAGCTGTAGTGTCCTGGGGTCATGTAATAAAGTTTTGTGAACTCCTGACAAGTAAAGTCAATAGGGAAACCAGATTCACTTAACAACTGTGTTACTAACTTAACAACTACAGTGATTCACTTAACAACTGTGGCAAGAAAGGTCATAAAAAGAGACAAAACTCACTTAACAAATAGCAAATAACTAACATTAATTTCACACATGAGGATATGCAAAACATTTCAAATTCAAATTGTTTGGAGATTTAAATGCTTAATTCGAATGCAAAACTGTTGCATTTCATGGTGTTGTATAGATGAAATAGGTTATCTTATAATCATGGAAGTGTCTTAAGGATGAAACGATGCATCCCTAATGCAAGTTATCAACTTCAAATACTTCCAAAATGATCAAAACTGTTTTGCAGTTAAAACAGGACATAAAAGTAGTTAAAATCCAAGATGTTATGAGTTGAAAATATTTTGAATGCCCTACAGTTATAGTTTAACTAAAAAATGCTATCATAGAATAAAAAATAGTCTTTTTTTTCCTTCTGTTTAATTGTGTCTGATTCTTGAAGACTCCCTGGACAAGTCCCACAATTTCCTTGGGAAAAAAATTTCAGAAGAGATTTGTCATTGCTTCCTTTCTAGGGCTAGTTCTAGGAGAAAGTAACTGGCCAAAGCTGGCTTTGTGCCTAATGTGGAACTAGAACTCACAATCTCTTGGTTTCTAGCCTGATGTCTTAACCACTTCACCAAACTAGCTCTCATAAGCATCACAGTTTGCAAATAAATATTGCAAACTTCTATAACAAAATACTAGAATTTAAAATTATACTTCAAGAAATGGAAAATATTTTTTTCTGAGATTGCATTACTATATATATGGTGCATAAATTACTTAACATTTTTTGAAGAATTAATCTTCCCCTGTAAACCATCTGTTTATTAGAAAGGTAGAGACTGAGTGTGTCTGCAAATTATTTATTTATTTATTTATTTATTTCATAGATTGCCTCACTGCAGAAAAATCTGTGGGGCTGGCACCGGAATCATTTTTGCTCCTGCATTGCATAGCATTAGATAAATTGCTGTTCTATACTACAACAGAATACAGATAGTCCTTGACTTATGTCCATTTGTTTAATGACAGTTCCAAGTTATGATGGCCTTGGAAAAAGTGTCGTACAACCTCTCCTTGACATTACAACTGTTCCATGACCCATGGTCACATGATTGCCATTTGGATGTTTACATCGAAGGCCTGGAGACTAAAACATATGAAAAATGGCTGCAGGATTTGGGTTTGGCTAGTCTAAAGAAAAGAATTAGGAATGACATCATAGCAGTGTTCCAGTATTTGAGGAGCTGCCACAAAGAAGAGGGGGGTCAAATTATTCTCCAAAGCCAGAGGGCAGGACAAGAAACAATGATTGGAAACTAATCAAAGAGAGAAGCATCCTAGAATTAGGGAGAATCTTCCTAACAGTGAGGACAATTAACCAGTGGAACAGCTTGCCTCCAGAAATTGTGGGCGCGCCATCATTGGATGTTCTTAAGAACAGTCTAGATAGTCACTTATCTAAAATGGTATAGGTTCTTCTGCTTGAGCTGAGGGCTGGACTAGAAGACTGCCAAAGTCCCTTCCAGCTAATTCTATTCTATTTATGACAATAACAGCATTTTGTGGTCATGTAATTGTGATTTGTTAGCCAGTTTCCATCAAGCAAAGTTAATTGGGGAAGCCAGAATTGCTTAATGGCCATGTGTTATGTTTAACAACCATCTTAATGACCACAGTAAAAATGGTCATAGTCAGGTCTGCTCATGTGATGGCTCACTTGACATCCCTTAATGACTAAAATTCTGGTCCCAATTGTGGTTATAAATCAATACACAGGAATACCTGTGTGTTTTACGAGTAGGCTTAAATATAGTTTATTGAATAATTAAGGTTGACATTATTCATATAAGACATTAAACTATAAAACTGTATTAAAGGATCATAACAATTGAGTTTGCATAGTATAATGAGCTAAAGTTAGCATGTAAGAAAATATATGCAAGATACAAAGTTTCATTGGAACTTTGCAAATCAACCCAAGAGAATAATAGTACAATATTAATACTTTGAAAAGTAATTGGATTGTATTCAGTATAAATTTAAGTTTCTTAATCTTGAGACAGTCAACTGTGCCAGTACTCTTCTGCACACAAAGGAAATGACCAAAAACTATGATTTTTTTTAAATAAGAAAAATAATTTGTGATATTTTGTTTTTAGTTTCAGATATGAATTACAGCCAGAATTCTGTCATCGAAGATTCTTTATTCATTACTGATTAGGAATCTACAAATTTATTTATTTGCTCATGATGAATTGAGCTCCATTTCTCCTCCCTCAGTGAGGGATAGGAATAGTTTCTGATCTTTTCCAGTGTTTATAGCTGCCTTTAGTTTATGCAGAGCCTTGTCTAATAAAGCCCTGATTCTGAGCAATTAGTTTTATGATCTTGCATTAATTCTTACAATCTTAAATTTTCTCAATATTTTTTTATGAAAACTGTTGCCAAATGCCTTTTTTTTTCGTTTGGCTCCTCCTTTGGGGTCTTAATTTGCATGAAACTATGCTGCATCTGCATATATTTTAATTTGCATTCACGAAGCTTGAGTTCATTCAGCTTTTGTTGACCTCTTAGTTAAATGTCAATTCATTTAGATCTACACTATGACATAAAGAGTCATGTCAAAATATGATTAATGAGTCAGCAAATGGAAATAAGAATATCATCAACTGCCTACAACTGAAGAAAAATAATATTTACAGAAGTTGTGGTGTTAGCAGTAACTGTAGAGCTGTTTTTTGTTCTTAGAAAAGACCATTTTAAGAAATAGGAAAAGAAAGGGATATAGTATGAAAACACATAATTATGCAATAAGTGACCAAAAGAGGAAATTATCCAGTTAAAAGCAATTAGTGGTTTCCGTGATTAACAAAGGGATAACATTGTGAGTTTTAATCTGGGCCAATCATAGAACTGGGTATCTTCATACATGTTTATGTAATGTGTAATAAAAGATTGTCATTGCTCAGGTGATTTCCATAGCAATTTGAGTTATCAGTCATTTATTATATTTACTGTATATGTTGTTGCTTGGTTTTCTTGTATTTCTTTTTCTTTCATATGTTGTGCAGCAGTTCCAGATGGATCGTAGCTTCCCTTTGTGTTTTACTGTTGGTGTGTAGCGTTTGGAGAGACCAAAAATAATGCAGGATAACTTAAGAGATAAAAATGATGCACCGAAGTATTTTTCTGTTGGAGAAGAGACGAAGTCCATAACCCAAAGTCAACAGCTCTGGATATTTGTTGGCTTCTACCTTGCTTTGATTCAGCTGAAGCAAGATATGATTGAATGGATTTTCTAGGGGAAGAAAACCCAAGAAGCTTCAGCGGTTTTACTTATAATTCAAGAGAATGTGAAATTAAATTGAGCAGGGTAAGCAGTGTTTATGCTGCTCCATGCCAACTGAAAGGAATTCTAAGGTAGTGTTGCATTGAGGTTGGATAATGCAGAGATAATGGCAAGTTGAACCACATAGTAAAGAGTAACTTTTAGTATTGCATTTGTGGTAGATGTGAACCAATATGCTTAAAAGAGGTGAAAGTGTAAACAAAATCTGCCATTTAAGAAGCATGGCATTTGAAAATGAGACTGCAGAAAAACACTCATAGCTATAGGTAGGAGTGCTATTGTGATGAAATGCAGTTCTAATAAGTGAACAGGAGAAAGAAGACTCAATGTCCCAAATAATAAAGATTCCAGAAAGAACAAAAGTAGGAATTAGCTGGGTAGTGAGGAAAAGCAAGTTAGGAAAACAAGCATGTAAGTACTCTATATATGATTAGTCATTCCTTAAAAGGAACAATTAATCAAAAATAGAGTACTTATATTAATTAATTACATTACATTACATATACTTAATTACATTATGTATAAGCCAAAACTGATATCTGCTTGTTGTGTATATTCTACCTTTAGCTGCCACTAAAATAAATATAAATAATGTCATAGAAAATTGAGAAATAATGTTGATTTTTACAAGTCATAATTAAAAGCAGTCAGCAGTCAAAAGTTAGGTTTCTGAAATAGTTCTTTTTAAAAATCAACTATATTACAGTATTGGAGCTTTTAAATGTAGAGAGATAATGGAATAAAAGAGGAATAATATTGTTAGAGGTCTCTGAAATTATGCATAGGTGGGGAAAATAGACATTGCACAGTTTTCTTCATAATACTAGAACAAAGATTCATTCAATGGTACTGATTATTACTGAAATTCAGAACTGACAAAAAGATGTATTAGTTTAGATATGATACCTGGAGTTTAAGGGATGTGCTACCACAGATATGGTATTGGTCAGCTGTGTGAACTATCAAATAATCTATTTGGGATTATGATTGCTTGGGGAGAGATTGGATTTGAAACCCATACTCCCTACCATTACTCTGTCATGCAGCCTAGCAGTTATTAATGATGTTGGGGCACCTGTGAATTAAAATTCAGACATCTTTAAATAGTTTTTATTTTAATCATGATTATTAATCATGACATTTTAAAATAGTTTTTATTTTAATCATGACTATTAGTTATTAGGGAAACACCATATATATACCATATACTTTGCTGGGGATTCTATTTACATTCTTAGTTATATAGGATTATATATATTATAACTAAGAGGATTCTTAGTTATATAGACTGCATGTAGTCTAATCATTTTTATGATTTGCTAAAAGTCATTTTCTTCCAGTAGGAATGTAGGAAATTCAGAAGTTACCTGGCAATGATCATGAGCAGGAAAGTTACATATTAAACTAAGAGCCTTCATCTCTTCAGTTCTATGTCCTTTTCCCCTCATGCATAGGCATTCATAATGGGTGTTTTATTCAAATTATGAAGTAAGAAGATAGTAAAGTTACTGTGCAAGAACTTTATCTACCACCATCTCCACATATCTATTGAATCTGCATTTCCAGTGCTCTAATTTTATTTGTGACATTAGTTTTCATAGTTCATAGTGTATTTGTTCTGGGATCAGTTAGTAAATTCTCTATAAAGAATGCTAAATGTTGGGCAGGCATGATTTAAGTTTTTCTGAAAAGTTACTTTTTTGAATTAGGGATTTTAAATGCTTGAGAAGGCTACAGAGCAAATATAAACTGTCAGCTATTGTGACCATCTCAACCATACAATTATGATAAATGGTGCATTGTCTGAAATTTGCAAGTGAAATTAAATTGATGTCTGTCCAAAAATGAATTGAAAAATGTAATTTTTTAAAAGAACCCAAAATTCAGGTACAGGTTTAGAGGCTAATAGGTAATTAAAAGCCATTTCCTTCCAGTAGGCTTGCTGCTTTTTGTTTTTGCTGATGACTTTTCCATTTCCAAAGGAAATTAGTGGTAGGGTAGAAATTTGCACCATGCAGACTTACTACATACCATTTTTAATGTTATTAAGACAGACTAGGCACATGGTCATCCAAAGAATGAATGGTATAGATCATCAGGCTGAGGTACAAAGGTTGTCCCAGAATAATAGAATTTTGGGTTACTAAGATTGTATTGGAATCAGAACAATATTTACCCAGGAATGTATAAATAGTTTGTTGGTCTCCATAAAATTTTAGCAACCTATATCATATCTGTCTGTCTATCCATTCCTCCCTCCCTCCCAGGGTGAGAAAACCACTTTTTAAAACTAGCATCTTTATTTATGCATTGTTGCAAGGCAAGTACACTAAAATTCCATTGACAGAGCACCTGCCCATGTTGTGCTAAGAAACAATCAGCCACATGTTGCAAATTTTACAAGGTTGTTCAGATCCATTTTATTTTACCCCTATTATACAGTATAAACCTGTTGAAGACAATCAGGCCTTTTGGAAGATTTGAAATCTTCCATCATTCACCCAGTAGCTAGGTTCTGGGCAGGGGTGAGTTCTACTTAGCTTTACTACCGGTTTGCAACAGGGCCGCATGCGCAGAAGCATTCTGATGACGTCGGGGTCGGTGGGCGGAGCCTCCCACTGGTTTTACTACGGGTTCTATAGAACCGGTGCGAACCGGGGGCAACCCACCACTGGTTCTGGATTGCCGCAATGGAAATAAGGTAAAGGCTGGCACAAAGATAATGATGATTTTTTTTTTCAGTTTCATTGAACTCTAATAATATAGGGGTTTTTTTGTTTGTTTGTTGAAATGTTATAATAATAGAGTTATTTTGTTGAAATAATTCCTTAGGAATTATTTTGCAATGGCTTTAGTTCTGTTGTGATCAAGATCATAACATAACTTTAATGCTAAAAATATTAAGTTTTTGAGAATTGTGCTGGTCATTATGTAAATAAAGACGATTTAACTCTCATACTAAAATATTACCACCATGTACCACCATAAACAATAGAAGATAAATAAGATATGGAAGCAGAGATAAATAATAATTAAATGTACCCATTGCTTGGGTTTGAATGGCTGATATATTTCTATTACCTTATGTTCTGTGTACAATATTGTGGTCTACCATTTTTAATGCCCAATTTAATGTGTGATTCACTACAGTATTTACAGAACATGATCTATTTCAGAGGGGTTTTTTATGAGTACCAAGTTTATTTCCTTCTAGAAGCACAATTTATTTGAAGATATTTCCTTATTGGAGAGAAAATAACAAAGCAGAGGTTTTCACTCTGAGTCTTGTGCTCACTCAAGAGCAAAATGTTGAAGATGCCGTGTATCAAGCTACTTCTGAAACTTCATTTGTATAAATTAACTATTGTATCCTCATTGCTTTGAATTAGACAAGGAATAACTGGTTAAACATTTTAGCATTCACAGAATATGCACATAATCTAATCAAGAGTCAGGCTGTATTTCCACTTTATTTTTATTTACTTTTTAACCATGCCTGCTGATCCTGTTCTGTAACTGAAATAGGAATGCTGTAGTACCATGTGGTAACTTCACTTATAAACTGCTGTGTACTCTGCTGACTGGCACTCCATTTGCAGTGCAGATAGTTGGGAACCCATACAGTTGAAGACAGCCTGCATATAAGAAAGCTTTGTATGGTGGTTTTACATTAATCTCAGGGAAGAGGCCCCCAAACGCTTGGGCAGTAGGGACTGGGGCGTGGTTTCACATGGGTAGTTACGGGTAGTTACGGGAGCTGCATAGCGCTCCCATACAACACCTCTCCTGTGTGAGCTGCACTGGCTCCCAGTGGTCTTCCGGGTGCACTTCAAGGTGTTGGTTATCACCTTTAAAGCGCTCCATGGCATAGGACCTAGATATCTTCGAGACCGCCTGCTGCTACCAACGGCCTCCCATCGACCTGTGCGCTCCCACAGAGAGGGCCTCCTCGGGGTGCCATCAGCCAAACAATGTAGGCTGGTGACTCCCAGGGGGAGGGCCTTCTCTGTGGGGGCACCCACCCTCTGGAACCAACCACCCCCAGAGATAAGGCGAATCCAAGACCTCGGTACCTTCCGCCGTGCCCTTAAAACCTTCTTTTTTCAGCAAGCCGGGCTGGCTTAACTTTTTTTCTTAATTTTTTAAATGTTTTAAATGGGTTTGTTATTCTTAAATTACGGGGCCAAATTTATATATATTCTTTTAATACTATTTTAATGTTTGTATTTTATGTTTTTATTCAGCTGTACACCGCCCTGAGTCCTCAGGGAGAAGGGCGGTATATAAATTGGATATAAAATAAAAAATAAAATAAATGTTACCTAGATCCATTGGGGACCCCTGTCTTAGAGCACTTGGGACAATGAGTATGCTAGAATATTCTGTGTAGTATCCATAGAAGATAATATTTGTAGTTCAGGGTTGAGCTTCTCCCTGGTGCTCTCTGAGCTTGGTTGTTTCCTTGCAGATTGTTCACTACCAAACTAGGAAATATCACCAAAGATATTAGGGAGTGAGATTTGCTTTCATTTTATATACAAGTAATTTATCCTGTCAATGTTGGTGGGAGTGGTCTTGGTGGTTCCTTAATTGGGCTGTTGTTACTGTTAGCTTGTTTGTCTGATTTGGTAGCTATTTGATTGGGTATTGTTTGCTTCTTGATTGTTGGTCCAATGTTGATCTTGCTGTTCATCTCTGCTCATCTGGGTGTTGATTGCTGGTGAGGAGGTGTTTTGGTCTCTTTGTTTCCTTTTTGGCTCTTTGATTGTCTCTCTTAAATGGTATATAGATGTTGTTTATCTCTATGTACTTGCTGATGGCCAATTTGTATGAGAATCAGGCCTCTAGAAATGCTCCAGCTTTTTTGGGACTTAGCTTGTTCTAGAATGCTCACAGTTTCCCAGTTCAAGCTATGTTAAGTCTGTCCATGTGTCGTGAACTTAAGGAGTTAACTGTTGAGTTGTGTAGTATCCAATTAAGTACTGTTGCAGTATTGTGAGGTATCTGTCATTAAAGAACATGATCTATTTCATAGGGGTTTTCTCCTTATGAGTACTAAGTTTATTTCCTTCTAGGAAATACAATTATTTAAGGGTATTTCCTTATCAGAGAGAAATTAACATAGTAAGAGATCAGAGGTTTTCAGTGTGACTCTTGTGCTCACTCAGGAGCAAAATGATTAAGTAGGTTAAGATGCCATGTTTTGTTCTGTAGATACCCATGCATTAAAGTAAATTCCTACATTGCAGTATAGCAATACTTGCTTTTTGCCATTCTGTTTGCAAAGGTGAAATCAGTTCATCCTCAACTTTAATAACGATTAAAACTGAGCGTAATAACCTATTATCCATAACAGAATATTTAACCTATGTATGCATAACTTAGCCATGAATATTTACCTAAGTTCATTTAGTACAGATAGAAATTATGATTTGTCTGCTAACTTAGGACATGCCTCAGGATGGTATTTATAGAAAGACATTGCTTCAAACTGACATTTATCACTCTGAAAGCAGAGAAAGAATTCATTTAACTACCGTATAGTTGTCCGTTGCCCTTAAAAAACCTAGCTTTAGGTCTTTAGAGGGCTTAGTCTGTCCACGCCCCAAACTGTGCTTCCTTTTTTCTGCCAGCACTAACTAAGAGAGCACACATACACACAAACACACCATTGCCCATAAAAGGCAAAAGGAGAACCTCTGGGACCATTAATAATTTGGAGTTCATTCCAGAGGTGCTGGAGTACTTTTCCATAATCAAAGTATAATGTGTGATTTCTTTTCTCCGCTGATAGATATCCCTCTCCCAATTAAGAAATAGGATATTTCTTCCAGGACCCTGTATCAGTAATGGTCTCTAGTGAAAATCTTTGTCACAACAGTAGAGAGCAGCTCATTTTAGTTTTTAGTTCCAGAGAGCAATAGTAAGGGTGAGTCATCTGTTTCAGAGATCCATTTCATGTTCCTCTGGAAGTAAGTCAGTAGACTATCTACTTAACTCACTACTGTCTACATTAATAACTAAGTTTGTGTATGTTACACTATCCATAATTTATTTTAAGTACAATATGATTTGTTGAAGCCACAATGACCTGATTTACACAGGGCTGGAGTTTACAAATAAAAATGGTAGAGTTCATGCATGACACTAAGCCAACACCAAATGAACTAATTAAAAGAAGCATCAGCCCTTTGCTGTTACGCGTTATATTTGGAATCTGAAGAAAATATTGCAAACATTCAAGGACAGGATGGGGGAGAGCCCAGGAGTTATTGGAGTGCCATGATAGGAAGGATATGAAGTATTTGTATGTTGTTGTTTAATTCA
The DNA here is from genome assembly GCF_059756535.1 of Pantherophis guttatus. Lineage (NCBI taxonomy): Eukaryota > Metazoa > Chordata > Lepidosauria > Squamata > Colubridae > Pantherophis > Pantherophis guttatus. The sequence goes on from NC_142063.1 coordinate 46,272,168, forward strand.
TTTTATTATGAGCTGCCTAGGATTATTGTGTCAGGTAGGCAGCCTTGTAAGTTGTATAGATAGATAAGTTAAAAGTATTTGTTTATAAGATGGCATATTTCCAAAATCAAAAAAAAAAAAAATACTACAAGGTTGTAACCCTCCCCTGTCCCAAAATGTTTTTTTTTTCCTAAGAATGCCCCAGGTGTTTCTGAGCCCAGACATATTCTTGGAAATAAAATTGTACTTGAGTTTGATACTTTGTCTTGCATAAATTTCAAGCATAATCTTTTTTTTAAAAAATGTATTATGTTTTGGGGGTGAGAAGAACTAGATTCAATATAATCCCAATGAAATGATGAGAAAGTGCATAGTGATTTACTAAAGCAGAGAGACAGGATACAGAGGAATTATATTTTATGCGTTTCTTCAGATGTCTTTGGGGATCCCCTATAAGCCACTGCAATGTCATATTGACTTTGGAGTTTCATAGGAGCTTCTATTACATAAAATTTTGCACTGGAAAATAGCTCATTCCCTAGACTAGAATTTCTCAATGTTGGCAACTTTAAGATGGGTAAGGTATGATTCCCAGAATTCCCCAGTCAGCTATGTTGTCTGGGCAATTCTGGGAGTTGAAGTCCACCCATCATAAAGTTGTGAAGGTTGAGAAACACTGCCCTAGGCAATAGTAGACCCTCTATTGGACTATAAATTCAGCACTTACTAACACTAATTTACTTCAGGTTTCAATCTTAACATTTAAATAGTTTTAATGTTCCAGTCCTCCAGAGTTTATGTGCTGAAGAAAGCTCTCCAGTAGATTTTTAAATTTCCTGCATATTTTTCATTTTGCAGTTCTAAAAAAATTTTTTTTAAATGCAGTGTAGTTTAGGATATTGATATACTTATGAAAGTGAAAAGTTGGACTTAACATTGTTCCCATGTTTTATTTTAGGAGATTGAACTTCTAAGCATTGCACTGAACACTCATAAAATGAGCAAAAGGAGGATTTTTTCTGTATTTCTGATCTAATTTTCTAATAATTTCCAGGTCTGCCTTCTTCATTGCGTCCAGCTTGCTTAGAAGCAGTAATGGCAACAGAATGCATTAAGAATTGTTGTAGAGGATGTTTATATGCTAATAAAGAAAAACATGATGGTAAGTTTAATTAATTTAAATATCTTAATTTTTTAATGGTGACATGACAAAACTAGCCATTGCTTGGGAGGAGCAATTATTATTTTCAACAGTGTCATGGGTAAAATTTGTGAATATCTAATTGTGATGTCACAATATCTGATCCTAAAAGAACCAATTATAGGTACATTTAGTACTGCAGGGTGGTAATCTTCAAGTGAACTACAATTCTCAACCAGTATGGCAAAAAGGAAAATATTGTGGGAGATATAATCAAAAATATGTAAAGAGCAACAAATTGCATAAAATAACACGCATTGGATCGTATAATTGGAAGGGGCCTTTTAGGCTCCCTAGTCCACCTCTAGTCCAAAGTAAAGCTTCCCTAATAGATGTCAGTCTCGCTTTCGCTTAAACTCATGCACTAACTCCTGTACAGGTAGTCCTCGACTTATGACCACAATTGAGCCCAAAATTTATGTTGCTAAGCGAGACAGTTGATAAGTGAATTTTGCCCCATTTTACATCCTTTCTTGGTACAGTTCTTAAGTGAATCACTGCAGTTGTTAAGTTAGTAACATGGTTGTTAAGTGAATCTGGCTTTCCCATTGACTTTGCTTGCCAGAAGGTGACAAAAGGTGATTACATGACCCCGGGATACTGCAACAGTCATAAATATGAGTCAGTTGTCAAGCATCTGTATTTTGATCAGTAAGTGTGAAAAATAGTCATGTCACTTTTTTCAATGTCGTTGTAGCTACAAACGGTCACTAAATGAACTGTTGTTAAGACGTGGACTACTTGTACCTCTTTCCAGTTTGATGGGCAGCATTTCAACTCCATTTTTGATTCAGTTATTCATCTACTAGGTTGCCATCCTATATCTAGCCCACACTTGCCAGCTAGCTTGCTAATCAGAATGTCATGTTGTACTTTATGAAATGGAACTCTATGTCTAGTCTATGAAAAGAAGGACTAGGGGTGACATGATAGCAGTGTTCCAATATCTCAGGGGCTGCCACAAAGAAGAGGGAGTCAAACTATTCTCCAAAGCACCTGAAGGTAGAACAAGAAGCAGTGGGTAGAAACTAATCAAGGAGAGAAGCAACGTAGAACTAAGGAGAAATTTCCTGACAGTTAGAACAATTAATCAGTGGAACAACTTGCCTCCAGAAGTTGTTAATGCACCAACACTGGAAGTTTTAAAGAAGAGATTGGATAATCATTTGTCTGAAGTGGCATAGGCTTCCTGCCTAAGCAGGGGATTGGACTCCAAGGTCCCTTCCAGCTCTGTTATTCTATTCTAAACGGTTTGCCAAAATCAAAATATTTTACAAATGCTTAAAGAGGCATAAAATTGGTCATACTCCAGTCAACTGGCACTTTAACCTTTTTCCAGGATACATATATAGTTTAATGATTAGAATTAAGTTTTGTCTGTATTTATAATTTTAAGTAAATTGGTAGTTTATTGATTCTGAGATCTTCTCTTAACCAGCACTGACAAATAATTGAAATCATCAATTATAATATCTTAGAACCATTGCAAACCCTCTCAAAATTGATATATTAACTGCTCTATATCTCAATCAATATGTTGGAAAAATGTATTTGTCTGTGATCCTATTAAAATACAAAAGATCATGAATTAAGTACTGAATGCATTTGCTTCTTTTTGTGTTATATAACAGCCTCTCTGGAGAAACAGTCTACAGTTACCGACAAGTATACATCAAAAGTAGTGGAGAAACCTCCTTTGTCTTCTGTATCCATGAAAAGGCAGGTTGGCTGTTCAGAAGATTATCTTCTCTCTAAGTTCCCACCCGGTGGCAAAGAAATACCCTTTGTAGTTCCTCAGTTCAAGCTTGCTTACATCCAACCTCGGAATGTTAGTAATCCACACCTTGGGGGACTTCAAGGTAAAAAGATGAAAGAGTGTAAAATTAATGTGTCTTTTTGAGAGGCTGCCTTTAGATGCATTGGAAACTTGCTTATGCAATTGATTACTTATTCAAATTGCTAATTAAGACTTAAGATCGAACTATATAGATACATGCAGAAAAAAGTGATCTTCTTTAAGATTAGGTAGAAGTCTTTCTTGGGTTCTCACCTATCTCCCCTACACATGCAGCATTGAAATAGAAGCAGGCCATTGATACTCTTTAAACTTTATTTATTTATTTATTTATTTATTTATGAGATTTATATGCCGCCCTATCTCCAGCCGGACTCAAGGCAGCTCACAACAGTTAAGAAACATCTAATGAAAAGTTAAAAAATTAAATCCAAATCTCATAATTTAACAGTTAAAAGTACAATTAAGACTAACAAGTTAAAATTAAATTAGAATTAAAACCCCATCAATCCAGGCCGGCCAAACGAAACAGCCACGTTTTCAGGTCGCGGCGGAAAGAGCGGAGGTCGGGGGCCACCCGGAGCTCCAGGGGCAGTTGATTCCAAAGGGTAGGGGCGCTCACAGAGAAAGCCGTCCCCCTGGGAGTCGCCAGCCGACACTGTCTGGCCAACGGCACCCTGAGGAGGCCCTCTCTGTGGGAACGCACCGGGCGATGGGAAGCTGTTGCTGGCTGCAGATGGTCCCCCAAGTAAATAAAGTAAAAACACAGCTTTTCCCCATAGGCTTTGTTTTTTTGATGTTTTTATTTGTGCCTGATCCTTTTGGATTGTTACCTGTTTGTTTACTGTGGCTTAAAAGCAAAACCAAAAATTATAAATGCTGTATTGGCTGATTTGTTTCTAAATTCTATAATGAATTGTAGATTATTAAAGTATGTATTTTTTCTTACTGTTTTGGATTATTCTGTGACTTCATGGAAGTCTGTCCTATCCACCACTTGTTAACCTAAAATGCATTTCACTGTCCATGTCCAAGAAGGAAAACTCCTGTCTTCTACTGAGATTGGTTATAGTCTTTTTATTCTTTAAACATCCAGATCAAACTTTTTTTAAAAAACTGCTGTTTCTTTCAGATGATAGTTTTTATTCCAGCTACATGACTTAATCTGGATTGGACAATAGAGCAAAGGTCTTGTTTCTGCCAGATATAGTTCCCTTCTCATGACAATATGCTCTTTTGTTCGTACTTCTGAACTTGCTAGCCTTACTTGTCCCTAGAGTCTGTTGAATGAAAAAACAGTATCTTATTGTGAAAGGCGTGCACCTCAAGGACTGTCAGAGCAGAGAATTGTGTAAGCCAGACGTTTAGAGCACAATGTATTCCTGGCATTACAATCTAAAAAAAAAGTCAAATGTTTTGTCTTACTGGAAATTTTAGCTCTTAAATATTTAAACTATTCTTAAACATAGTTTTAATCACATAACAATGCTAGGCTTGCACATTAAATCTGCACTTGTGGTTTTATGATATAGAGCAAGTTCTCAAACTTGGCAGTTTTAAGATCCAACTCCCAGAATTGCCCAGCTAGCCATACAGAGGAGTTCCTTCTTTTTCTGAAATGCTCAATTCCAAGCATTGTTATCATCATAATAAATTTGATCATGAAAGTGAATTGGGATGACTCTTGTAACCCCTTTGCTTCTTTAACGATGGGAAGAGAAATGAGAACAATGTTGAACAATTTCTAATCATCTAAAATAAGCCATGTTCAAAAGTTAACTTCCGTATATTAAGTTGTTTAAGTGATTAAGTATAATTTCTGCTAGGTATGAAACAAGATACCAAGGGTGCATCAGATTGCCTGCAAACTGAAGAACAAAGCAGCTTACAAGCGTGCTTATTTATTTGTGTTATTTAGGAACTGCCTAACACCACAAATCCCTTATGGAGGTGCCCTTCAGATCTATTGCCAGGTTTAAAAATCTTAACTGCATGGTTTGATGCCTCTCTGATGAAAGTAGTGAAGCTTTCAGGATTGATGTCAGCCCTTTGAGATAGGCCAAGTCAGGAGACAGGCACTGTAGGGATTCTAGGTATGCTGCTTTATTGTAGGGGGTAGAATAACAGAATCTTGAAAGTGTTTCTCTCTGCACTCTCTCTTATTTCTCTTATAGCAGAAAAAATCCTGATGGAATTATTTCAAATTTCTTCCTCATGCTTTCCATATTTTTAGGACTGAGTTGCCGTTTCACTTCCTTTAACAATTGATGCCTTCCTTGCCCAAAGTCATCCCTGCATTCCTTTACAGGGAGAGATGGTTACATTGCCTCTTACAAGCTTTCCACAAGGGGCTCCCTGGGCACCTAAACAGAAGCCTTTTGAAGACTTCACTTGGAAACAGTCCTTGCATATCAAATTGAGGGTTTCTTGGTGCTCTCTGAGCTGCATTGTTTTCTTACAGGCGTTTCATTACACAAACTAGGTAACATCATCAGGGTTAGCAAAGACTAGCATGATGATGTTATCTAGTTTGGATAATGAAACGTCTGCAAGAAAATTAACCCAGATCAGAGAGCACCAAGGACCCCTCATTTCAATCCTGAGCTACAAATACTCTTCTTTATTGGTATTATCAAGTCTATCATTTTCCGATATTTGATGCATGACCCTTACTCCTCACTTCAGTAATGGCATCCTTTCCTTATTTGTTTTTCCCAAATGTTTTTCTATAACCTACAGAAGCAATTTATGAAAGACCTAACTATATGTCTGTCTTAAAAACATCCAGGCTACTTTTGGACTGAGGGCTCCCTCTTGTTCTTTTTGTACCATCCCAGTTATGTCATGGTTGATAGTCTTTTTGGTAGCCATGGCATTGGCCTGTCAACCTGGTAAACTGTTTGCCTTATAAAAAGATCCTGTTCCCCCTTCACCCAGATATTTCTTTCTTTCCAAAGTCAGTATTGGCCTTCTGCTTGGATCAAGTTTTCCTCACCATCTCGGCATTCTTTGAAAACATTACGATACTTTTTTGGGAGGGGTGCGATATCTCTAACACGGACTTGTTATTTGGACTGTTTAGTATCATTTCAGTGCGACCAATGCTTATTCCTGGCTTTCCAAGGCCAATCTTAAAGAGCATGATCTTCCTTTCGACAGTTCTCCAATTGGATAATGGTTGCCATCAAGCTTTGCTATAGATTGGCTAAACAGTCATATCCAGTCTGTGCTTATACCACAAGAGCAATAGCAGCATAGACATCCTTCCTCTGAGTTATTTCCCTACTTGGAGCAAACTCTTCCTGCTCCCCTACAACTCCTGCTGGAACAACCAATTAGTGTAGCTAGTAATGCTTAACAAATGTCAATAATACAAAAAATAAGGAACATGCTCTTAATTTCCCCCAGCTTTTAAAATGTCTAATATCAGTATTAAAGTACTTTACTCTAGTAGCAGCTTTTATTTTTGTGATATTTTATATTAAAATACTGACTTCTATATAGCCATGAAACATAGGAAAAAGAAACATGTTTTTTAAAATCTATTTTAGGCTGACCTCCTGCTCATATTTTACAGATAATTTCAGTTCAGTGATGATTTGCTTAATGATATATCATACTTTTCAGGTTCAGTTGTAACGTCTTTCAGTGATCGGAAAGCAGAACTTTCCAATATATACCATCAAAGACCTCCTGCTGATGTGGTGTATAATCCCTTCTATATGCAACTGCCACCTCTTTCTCCAGATTTCAGTCAAGTCCACACAGAAAAAATGGTGAACAAGAGATTATATGGGTCAGGTAAAAGAGTTCATCAGTTTTAACACCATTTTAAAGAATAGTATTAAAAGACAGCAGACATGAATTCTGCCTTTTTATATTAGTTGTGAATAAAATAGGCCTATATTAAACTATAAAAACATAAATGAGACATATTTTTCTACATGTTTATGTGTTTATTTCTGATTGATTTCCCGAATTGCCTTCCATTCAGGCTGCCCCTATTAGTACAGTACTGTATTTTGTTATTTCAGGTCATTCTTGTATTTGTATTCAGTTCATGGGCAAGACATTCAAGCTCTTTTTTACACTAAAGCTACATACTCTAGGTGCAAAACTCTGAAAGGAAGAAGAACAAGTTCATTTAAAGAGCAGCTTTATCTGAGAGGATAAATCTCTGTGGTATTTATATGGACTGCATTTCTTTGAAGCAAAAGCAGAAGCTGCAGATATTGTCTAAGAAGAAAATAGTTTAAGGATGATCAGTATTTGACATAGACCGATCAGGTGAAGTACGGAAAAGTCCAAGCCCAATTGAATGGTGGTGTTTTAGGGAATTAATCAATGAATAGTTTTTCACAAGCATACTGTAACACTTGAGGGCCACTTTGGTATAGTTGTAGTATTTTAAGAATTTTGTACTGAAATAGAAATAAATTTGCTGCGTTTTTGATATTGGAAGTTTAGATATTATGTGTGGCATTATCTTTGATTTTTTTAACTTCTATTCATACTACTTTCTGGCCTTTAGTTGGGTTGCTTTTCTTTCAAATGTTTTCCAGCTTAGCTAGTATAGCAGCAGTCACTGATACCTACCATTGTTAGTTTAGATTGGTTGGAGTGATGTGTGAGTGGAATATTGAGAGGGGAACAGCTATTAAACACAAAGACACACAGAAGAAGTTGGTTGTATCTGCATGACTGCCAGTCTTCCTGCTAAGTTATTGCAGTCTTAAAAAATATTTGGTATAGGAAAGTAAGAAGTATGTAAGCTGCTGTAGGTAAGCAGCTTACATACATTGCACTATGCAAATAGATACCGTGTTTCCCCGAAAATAAGACCCTGTCTTATATTTTTTTGAACCCTGAAAAAAGCGCTTGGGCTTATTGTCATGCGCTCAAAAGCCCGATTAGGCTTATTATCAGGGAATGTCTTATTTTCAGGGAAACAGGGTAGTGTATGTCTGTATATATATATATATATATATATATATATATATATATATATATTTCATGTATATGTATGTAGGTGCTTTTTTATACAGTACATGCATGAATGTACATATTAGACTGACTTAAACTCAGATGTTGCTAATGATCTTAAGGCTGTATAAAGTTATTTAAATATCCATAGAACATGAACTGGGATGATTGGTTGAACTTTAATTTACTGTTTGCATACTGTTGTGTCTTTCTGATGCTGAGTGTCTGAATGCAGGTAAAAATGCAGAGCCTCCATGTTGGTCTGGACTGTTTTGTTGCAATTTTGGGCACATGTCAATTTTATATATGCTCTTGTACCCTGTTAAATTTTTTAAAAGTATATTTAAAAATCCTAAACCTAAGACTCTTTTGTTTTCATTCCATGCTCTTTTTGTCACTTGATTCTGCTGTTTAACTTTTGCTGACTTAGTTCTTGTTGGGGGTGTGAAGCTTTTTCAGACTTGCTTGCTGCTCCTAGAGCTACGACAGGACTTCTTGTTAGCTTGTTGTCTTTTTTGCTTGTTGCCATTGCAGTCTTGTGCCATAGAGTCAGGTCCATTCATACAGGAGTTAAAGCGTGGCTCTCTTTGTCTTGTGTTACCTTCTTGGCAGGGAAAATTTAAGGGAATGCAAGGATGTAAAGGAAAACTCTCTCTGTCATAAAGCTGGGCAGAATCCTTTTCTAATAAAAGATTCAACCTCTGCTTGTCTTTTTCCCGTGCTTGTTTTTGTTTTGTTGGCAATTACTGTACATTTCCAGTTTTGTCTGTACTAGCAGTCAGCATAGACAGTCACCTGACCTATTCTTGCAACACTAAATAAAAATCAGGGGAGCAAAGCTCTGATCTTCTGTTGCCATTGTTTGCTATGGTTAGAACATTAGAAACCAGGAAGAATCTGTCTATGGATTCAGTCATCCAGGTCACGGTAGTCCCAAAGGGGCTTTTTCAAGCGGCAACTGGAAAATCCTTGAAAAAGCATCTTTGAGACAGGAAGAATCTGGTAGCACCTTTTCTGACTATCAGGTTATATTAGAAGGCGTAAGCTTTTGTGAGCTATAGCTCACTTTAACAAAAACTTGTGCTGTAAAAGTCTGTAGAGATTCTCAGTCATCTAGGTCAAGGAGCTTTTTCAGGAGACAACTGGACTTTCTTGTTTTTTCTTTGAAGACATTTCGCTGCTCATCCAAAGAAGCTTCTTCATCTCTGACAGGATAGTGGGGAATGGAAGGATTTTTATTCCTTGAAGACAGCTGGTCATTTGCATCCTTTTTGAGGGTCGTTGAAGCACTTGGAGGTTTATCCTTGTCCACAGGGTCACCTAAGTAGTGCTCCTGGTTCCGGTAGTCTGCAATTTTTCTCTGGAAATCCAGAGAAGAAAAAAAAATTCACAATTTTTCTCTGGAAAATTGTGTTGTAGCTCATGAAAGTTCATGCAGTTTAATGATATTTGTTAATAGGAAAAGATTCCACCAGACTCCTGATTTTTTCCATAGTTAGACTTGTCTGTTTTTAGGAAGTGATAGCAATTTCTCACTTGATTATGAATCAAATTAATCTATGAACTTTTATAACAGTTTATAGCAACTTCATATCAACCCCATTCTGGTATAGAATTTTTTCAAGTTTAGCATTTTTATTGAGTTATAAAATATTGTATAGAATTTTTAAAAACTAAATTGCTCTTGAAATTTCTGTTTCCTTTTTCAGTTTGTGACTTAAGAAGTAGCACATTGCCCTGCTCTTCCTCTTTAAGTCATTCTATGTTTGATCTTACAAGCCCATCCCACCGATTTCAGGTAAATAAGTGTTATTTAGTGTTGATGTGATACCAAGCTTTATTAATAATTGTAAATGATTGATTACAGGTACTCTTTGACCTATGACCACCAATGAAACTGGAATTTCAGTTTGCTAAATGATGTGGCCATTAAGTAAATCATCATTTGACTGGCCACTTTTACTGCAATCATTAAGCAAATCATGTGGTTGTTAGGTGAATCACACAGTTGTTAAACAAACATGTCTTCCCCAATTGACTTTGCTTCACGGAAGCCAGCTGGAAGGGTCACAAATCAAAGGGTCACAAGATGCTGCAACTGTTGTAAATGCAAGCCAGTTGCCAAGTGCCTGAATTGCAATCACAAGACTGCAGGGGTAGTGCAATGGTTGTAACTTTGAGGACAAGTTGTAAGTCACTTTTTTTGAGTCTGTCATAACTGAATTGTTGTTAAACGATCAGTCATAAATTGAGGACTACCTATAATTCCTTAATATATTTCAATCTCACACCTAGTTCTGTATTTCCTTGTTCTTGGTTTTTGTTGTTGTTATTGTTAACTAATCAGACTTTCTTTTTTTCCTGGAAGAGGTATGATTCTGCCTCCAGTACACCAAGCAGCATCTCCTCCAGAAAGAATTCACAAGGTAGTAACAGAAGTTTAGGTAATGAGCACTGTTGTCTTGTCTTACTTCTGGTAGAGATCTAATAAACTGGGCTTCATATGATGAGAGGGGTCTGTGAACTCCCGAAATACCTGGTACAATCATACTGTAGATGTAGGCCTATATAGGTTCTACATTATGTACTTATAAAATCAAAATATATTTTGACTTAGAAGTTCCAGAATTTCTGTTATACTTCTCTTTTTAGCTTTATTAGAAGTGGAGGTTACATTGATATCTTAATAACAGTTAAAATAGACTTCATTGGAAGAAAAATATAGGTTGGAATAAGTTATAGCCTTAAGCCTTAACTTAAGTTGATTGAACCCAACAAATATGAGACTTAGTTAAAATATGTTGCATGACTTCCTAGACTACAATATTTGATATAATAAATAGAAGCATAAGGTACACATTTTTTAATCCTCTGTAGTAAAAAAAGAAATAAAACTCTCCCTTTAATGAAAAGCTAATGTATCCAGAGTAGAGGAATTTCATAAAAGTGGTTTGATAACGACCTTATTCTCCACATGGAAACTTCTTTACCTATGCATATTCAAATATGTAATTACAATATGAATTGGTACAAATGTGGAATGGCTGAATCATATACTCTCTTCAAAAGCCAATCCTTATTTTAGGGGCGAAAAATCATTGGAAATTCTGAGTGGTTAGGGCACGGATGTCAAATTCGCAGCATCACGTTGCCATCACGTGACGTTTCATGATGTTTTTCCCATTCATGGAGCTGGGGTGGGCTTGGCCTGCGCATGACACATCCGGCCCACAGGCTGCCAGTTTGACACCCCTGGGTTAGGGAAAGAGGGCCAAGGACTGGGAAAATCCACTGAAGCAAAAAAAACAAAACAAAAAACCAGTCTGTAGGAAATAGGCAAATATTGAATAGTAAGTGAGGGTACCACATAGAAAATAATCGGATTAAGAGAATGAAATGACATTTCAAGTTGAAGCTCCTGAAATCACTGCTCCAAAGCTAACAGCAAGGAAGCAAGCATTTTATTAGTATAAAGAAATATTCCTCACACTACACTGGAGTGAACTTTATTGAATGTGTTTTTGACACAGTGCATCCTGTGTTAAATCATCCTTGCTCAGAATTCTGGGAATTGCAGTCCCACTGCATCTGAAGAGTGGCAGGTTGGTGAAGATTGCTGTAGACTAAAAGAAAGTACTTTCAGAAGCCTAGCATAGCACATTGTTTTAGACTCATTTGCCTAGTCCTGGTCCTTTTAGCATAAACTTTGCTTGGCAGAGTGATACAACGCTGGTGAAAAGGTTAATCTCTCTGGTTCTGCCAGTGCAGGTGTATGCTGAAGAATGTTGGCAACCCACTAGCTTGTTAATGTAGTTTTGAAAACACCTTTTATGATGCATTAAGGCAGGATTAATCATAAACAGCTGAAACACTGACAAATTTGATTTCTATCAAACACATGTATTTCCTTATGTACAGCTGACATATCCTGGCAGGAAGGAGAAATATTTAAGTAATGAGAACAGATTTTTAAAAAGTAGTCTGAGTTCATTGGATAAACGAATGTTTTTTCAGTCTTTGAGAACAAGTTCCAAAAGTGTTTTTGGATTTATCCCCAGATACAATTACATTATCAGGTGACGAAAGAGAATTTGGCAGACTGAATGTGAAGGTGTGCTACATTTTTTCTGTAGAACAGATATGGATCACCGTCTTGAAAGTAAGTAATCCTAAAAAGGATTCAGTTACTGGTTCTTGAATAGTTCCATTAGGGGCACTTGTGAAAAAAAAATCTAGTTTATACTCTAAACTCAGCTGTTAGGCAAGAACCATAAGGTTGACAAAGAAGCCTCCTTCTAAAAACCACAGTGGCTCCATTTACTAGTGAATAAACATTATAGAGTAACCTGTTCAGAGATACACTTACTGGACAGATTCAAATTAAACAGACAAATAATATGTGCAGCTTTTTTTTTACTTCGTCTCACCCTACTTTAATTTCATGTTATCCAGGTTTCATTCAAGACTGGTACATCTGGCTCTTGTATGAAAAAATAGAAACATCCACTGGAAAGCTCAATAAAGTGTTTTAAATGATAACCATTCTAAATAAAACAATGAAAATATGTGTGAGATTTTCATTAATCATTATACAGAATTTCTCAATCCCCCATTCACTTCCACTTTTTGCTGATACACATACACACTCCCAGGCAGTCCCACCTACTGTGTCTTTCTCTGTGTAATCCCATACACATCCTGAGTACATCTGGGAACAATAAGACATTTTTATTTTATTTATTTATTGAATTTGTACAATCGCCTGTCTCACCAATTGTGACACTGGGCAGTACACAATCATATAAAACACCAAATGTAAAAACAAGAGATAAAAATATAAAAAAAAAATCATTACACACACACACACACACACACACACACACACACACACACACCCCTAACTAGTGTGAAGGGAGGATAAAATTGCCCCACTCAACAATGGATCCATCTAACAAGTCTTAATGGACAATTGCACTTTTTATTATATATATATGAACATCATTACTGATCTAGCTAGATTTTATTAGCAATAGAGGAAACTGTTTTATACTGAGTTGGAACATCTTCCATTACATCCATTCCTTCTGGACATAAAACTAGAATTTTGCTGTATGAAATCCTTTTATTTGAAAATGAGAGGAATTTAATTGGAACAGTGTATGTACAGAGTACATACTGTTTCATAAACCAGTGCATCTTCAGACATAACATTATTTGGAAAGAGAGTACTTTGTGCTTTAATCTACTTCATTTCATTATAATTTTTATTGTGTTAATTCTGTATTCATGAAAGTATGAGAAAGAGGCATTATTGTAACTCAGACAGCCAGTATTAAACCACTTTTTCAGCAATAATTATCTAATGCAATAATTTGAATTGGCAAGAGTTGATTGTTCAGTTGCTTTGAGATTTTATGAACTTGGAGAACCATATTTTATAGTAAGATGAATGGTAATGTTAATCATAAATAAAACACACTGACATAAGGAGACTAAGCATGTAGTTGTGTTTTCCTACATTGCATTATTTAATTTTCAATTTTGTAGTGCAAAGATTTGAACTGGTCATCTACTTGTGAAGAACACCCTCAAATTTCCATCAAAGGAATCCTTACCCTACACAAACCAGTGCAGTTCAGATGTTTAGCAAAAGAAGCTTCCAATGTAAGTGGCACTTTTTAAAAAAAACACAAAATCTATTTCAAAATTCTTCTATATGTAATATGTGAATTGATAAAAGTAGAGACATGAGTGATTATGGATAAGGATTTTTTTTCTTTCAAATCTCACATTTGACTGTCGCCTCTAGGACATTGAGTTCATGGAAACCTTTGTATTTGCTATTAAACTGCAACTCCTCCAGACTGCAAGACTTGTGTTCAAAGTACAATCCCTGATTCCCAGGAGAAAAACTATAGGAGAATGTATTTTGCCCCTGCGAGACCTCAGTTCACAGGAAGTGGATTATTGGCTGATGATAACACCTCCTTCCAAAGCTTTAGTAAGTTAAAGTATCCCAAGGATTCTTGAAGGAAATACATGGGGCTTTATGCAGGAACAGAAATCTAGAATTGGTTTTGGGTCCTTTTGTTTATATTCATTGATTCTTCCCTGCTTCTGGGAGGGGGGAGGTGCAGGGAGAAAAGAGGCCCCTCACTTGTAGCCCCTATCGGCTAAGACTTTCACACTCACTTCTCCCATTGCCAAATTGCAATGAAAACTGTTCCTTTTCATCTACAAAGGTAATGTCTGAAAAATTATGAACAGGGTGCAAAGCCTATAATTCTTTAGATGTTGCAACTCTTTCTTCACCTGTTGTAAATTCACCTCCATCCTAACTATATATTCACAATAGCTTTATATCTCTAATATAATAGTAGTTTTTATTCTGAGGCTGGATTATGTAACAGGATTTGACCTGTTTCGAAAAGGATAGCCTAAATAAGTCTCTTGATTTTCACTGGTCTGGCCTACCTTGAACAGCTGATATCTCCACAAGAAAATTAAAACTATAATTTCTTGAGATAGTCTACAATAAGAGATCCTTACAAGGCAGTATTTTACCCTCTTTCGTTTACTCCATGAATCAAAGAACTACTTGCCTGCTTCTGAATATTTCTGCAATTTGTAATTCCTTTTTGTGTGGCAAGGGTTCTTGAAAATATATATCAAGGTCATCTTCTTTACTCTCCATATGTAAGACAGATTGGCATTCCTCTGAAATGGAGTAACATTGGTAATGAAAGTATTTTAATTATAAAACTTCATCACTATAGAATTCCACACAAGGAAGTTATATTGTAGCTTCACTTATTAACATCTGCCAGAACCGGCTCTAAAGAACCAGGAAATGAATTCCATGAACCAAAGGTCATCCCAACCTCATGAAAAAGTCTTCAGAAATGTAAGGCAGTTTTTTTTAAAAAACAGTTTATAATCTGGAAAAAAGAGATCCTGCCATTTTAAAAAATGGACAGATCCCACAGAAATCCTGACAACACTTTTCGCAAAACATATACAATAGGGTTGTTTTTTTTAATCCCAATCTTGATTCTGGCAAATTTGGAAGGATTAGAATTTACAATTCTATAGCATACAAAAGTAGCATTATCAGGTATTTTTTAAAAAGAGAGAGCTACTGTTTGATTAAACTGATGTTTCTTTGTCAAAATGGAAAGTCTGATCTTTTCACTTCACACCTGTGTAACAAAATATTTTATTTGTGAAAGTTAGCTAAAATGAAGATGGAACATTTCTTTGCTCTTTGACTCTCTGTGCAGGTGTGTTCTGCAGAATTGAAAATAGGCACCTGTTTTCAAGCAGTAAACAGCCGGATTCAGTTGCAAATCCTGGAAGCTCAGAACCTTCCAAGTTCATCCACACCATTGTCTTCAAGTAAATACTATAGTCTTATTGCTCAAACTCCATAAAGGAGACCATGTTTAAATACAAAACTACACATCTCTGTGTGGCTACTATTGTTCTTTTATGATTGCATAATAACTTTTATATCAAGGCATGTCATATCTTGATCTACTATCTAGGCTTTAGTAAAACTAAAAAGAAGCCATTTCTTCTGAATCCTCTCAGTTGATTCTGTTTATTTTAAAATATGTTTTCTTAAAGCCTGTTATTTAATATTCAAATACGTTTAGAGCAGTGGTGAAATGTAAAATTTGTTACTACTGGTTCTGTGGGTGTGGCTTGGTAGGGGGTAATGTGACTGAGTGGGCGTGGCCTTTTTTTTTTAACTTTTAAAACCATTTTTTCTACAACCTCTTCAGCTGAAGAGGTTATAAAAAAAATGCTTTTACAAGTCTCTGACGATCCCAGCTGAGCTGTGCAATCATCAGAGGCTATTTTTACTTTTAAAAGCATTTTTTCGGCCAAAGAGGTTGTAGAAATATCAGTATATATCAATATGATATCAATATATATCAGTGGATCAATAAGCAAAAACCTGCACTTTAAGTGGAAAGGTGAATTCCATTGGTCTTTATAACAGCCTGGTACTGGGAACTGAAGCTGCTTTCCAGTGAGCAGAGTCTTGATTCCAAGGGGTGAGCAATGAATGTCTATGCCTTAAAATGCATCCACTCTGGGGGGACCCTCTCTCCCCATTTGCCCATCATATTATAATTAACAATAACATGTTCTTTCATTTTGGGATTTCAAACTTCACACAGTGAAAACATTTTTTAAAAATTGTCGTTAATTCTACCATAGATTTTTTCGTAAAGATTGTGATGCTCAGCACTGAAGGATTGGTTGATAAGAAAAAAACTCGTCTGCTGAAATCTACTAACAGTCAAGTAAAATGGGGAGAAACCCTGATGTTCCCTGTGAGCCAGAATGAACATGGAATAAACTTTCTCATCAAACTCTATAGTAGGAGCTCAGTGAGAAGAAAACATTTCCTGGGACAGGTTGGTTCTCCCTCCCCCCACCCACATGACACCCAATGCAAAAGTTTCTGAATTCTAAACTTAAAATGTATGTGGACCATAAACTTCGCTTTTTACCAAAAAATGTTACCATTAATATCATCCTGGTTGAAATAGAACAGAAATAGGAAGCCTGCAACCTTCCAGATTTTGCTGAATATTGTCTAGTCAGTTGATATTCAGAAATTTCTTTAAATATGGATTTAATTTCATTGCTAGATCCCTTAAAAATATTATCTCATTATGAATAAATAATTTTGTACCATAAGCAATTTCCTCTTATGCAATCTTATATCAAAAATCTCAGATTTACAACCCAAAGAATTATCAGGAGATACAAATTTCTATTCCATTCTATTCTATAAATTGTCAGGAAGTATAAATTTGTGAATAGTTCAAAAGCCACATCCATCCATCACAAAACTATAGATATCAAAAATTGAATTCAATAAAGCTAAATTTTGAAACTATTTGTAGATTATATAGATGGCACAACATGAAATAGAATACCTAATAGCCTGGAAAATAGAAATGAAATTAAAAACAGTAGGCAAGAAGAATCACTATAAGAAATAGAATGTAATTTTACAAGACACAGGTAAAGTATTATTAGGAGACAAAGATTAAATGCTACAAAGGTATTGTAGCAGAAATCTCCAGATCATGGGCTGTAAAAATTACATCCAATGTAATTTTTTCAAAATCCTAAAAACAAAATAAAAGAGAACATAATCTTTTTAGAATCCATTTTTAATAAATGCATATTTTTATCAGCACATGCTGTCACTCATCTTAGCATACATATTCTTGATTCATCTTCTATGTTTTTATTTTATTTATTTATTATCAGATTTATATACCGCCCTTCTCCCGAAGGACTCAGGGCGATGCCAAAGTAAAAACATAAATACAAACATTAAAATAGAGTTAAAAAGATATATATGCGTTTGGCCCCATAGTTAAAAAAACAATAACAAACCTATTAAAAACATTTTAAAAAGTGTTAAGCCAGCCCGGCTTGCTGAAAAAGAAAGGTCTTAAAGGCACGGCGGAAGGCACCGAGGTCTTTTTTTTTTTTTTTTTAATTTGATTTATATGCTGCCCTTCTCCGAAGACTCAGGGCGGCTTACAATGTGCTCAGCAATCTTGGATTCTTCGTATCTCTGGGGGCAGCTGATTTCAGAGGGCAGGTGCCCCCACAGAAAAGGCCCTCCCCCTGGGGGCCACCAGTCTATATTGCTTGGCCGATGGCGCCCTGAGGAGACCCTCTCTGTGGGAGCGCACAGGTCGGTGGGAGGCCATTGGTAGCAGCAGGCGGTCTCGAAGATATCCAGGTCCTATGCCATAGAGCGCTTTAAAGGTGATAACCAACACCTTGAAGCGCACCTGGAAGACCACTGGAAGCCAGTGCAGCTCACGCAGGAGTGGTGTTATGTGGGAGTGCCATGCGGCTCCCGTAACTACCCACGCGGCTGCATTCTGGACCAGTTGGAGCCTCCGGGTGCTCTTCAAGGGGAGCCCCATGTAGAGAGCGTTGCCGTAGTCCAGTCGAGAGGTGACGAGGGCATGAGTGATTGTGCACAAGGAATCCCAATCTAGGAAGGGCCGCAACTGGTGGATCATATATCATTATATACATATAATTATGTTATATAAACATGATTTTTATACACTGATCAAGATAAATGTCAAAACAGCTCTTGGCGTCTTCTTTATAATGATTCTTTGTTTTTCTTATCATGCAGGTTTGGTTAAGCAGTGACAGCAACAGTGCAGAAGCTGCTGATCAATGGAGGGACACAATTGCAAATCCAGAGAAGGTGGTGGTTAAATGGCATAACATCATTCCAGCGTGATTCTGCTTTGAACAGTCCTTTTGGTACTGATTTGGACTTGAGCCCAGAGACTTTTGCACTTATTTAAAATGACCAGCCATCAGATAACAAAGAGACAGAAAAGAGATATCTATATGGATGCATACAATATCATCTCTGCACAAGAAAATCACAGAGGAAGCAATAGAGTTGAAAAAGCATAAGTTGGAAATCCTAGCAAAGTACATGAAAATTCAAAAGCCACATTGAAAAATTAGTGGCTTGATTATTAATTGACTGTTGATCCAAAAGGCTTATATGTAAAACATTTTAATATTTATATTTTAAAACATTAATTTTTAAATTAATTTAAAAACTTTGTATAGATTTTAGTGAAAAATACCATAGAAGGACTATCCTTCAAGAAGATTTTGCTCCATGTATTAGTTGACAACCATGTTCCAACTATTGTTTTGCTTCTAAAAGTATTCTGTGGACACTTTATTATTTCTACCAATATGTTGAACAAGTGAGTAAGGTAGGCAGGGAGGTAGAAATAATACTTTACCATTTAAATTGAAATAAACATTTTAAGGTAATTTTTAAGAATAATTGTTGTGTTGGATAGTAAATTTGAGACATGGGCAGGGAAGTAACAATTCTTTTATTAATGAGTTTGTTTTTACAGTTCTTCAACGTAGAATTTGCTTTACTGTTTTGAACAGAGAGATAGATTAATAAGAAGTATTCCAATGATGAAATTCAGTAGAATCTGATCTCATTCTTAGAACTAACAGGGACCCAGTATTCTGTATTTTAGGAAAACTGAATTCACCAGTCCTTATAAAATGAAAGAAACAAAACAAAATATGCAATCATGATTCTAATCAATTATTTTGAAAAATAAGCACCTTTCCACCCTTCAGTATTTTAAGATAACATAAAGTGATAAAGGCTAATAGAGCTTGTATGGCAAACAAGTCCATCGATAACTAAACTGGCACCACTTATATAGTTTTGTAGAGTCCCAGATGCCCAAATCTGAACCTTGTGAGACCAACAGCCATAATCAATCAGGAACCCTGACTATTTTAATAGAGATAAAGCATTTTTAAGGCACAAGGATCTGCATTTACTGCATACAATACAGTGTCTTGACAACTGAGATGTTTAGCAAAAAGTTTGGTAGTTGAAATAGGCATTGTGCAGCCATTGGGAAAAATGGATCAGTAACAACTGAAAAACTTTCATGGGGATTTGAAATGCAGCATGATTTAACTTGAATGCCTTCATTGCCTCTTTCATTAGATTATCAGTTCACACTGAGCTTTCAATAAATAGGATTCAGTTTGCCTCAAAGCTGTTGCCATATGAACCTGGAAGGGCACATTTAACATCAGCCCTCATGCTGATGTAATCTCAGGAGTATTTGTCAGATGATGCCCAAGAACGACATGGAATAATTCAGCCAGAGTTCAGTTCTTTATTTGCTTTCACATAGCAGACAGATTCTTGCCAAAGTAAACCCTTAGTAGTCTCAGCCTTATGGATGCACCCTGAGAGATTCTAAGGAGTGGCTATCCTTACTTTCTTCCTCTGTCTTCTCTCCAGCACTGAGATGTGCTGCCTCTGGTCTTCCTTCTCTTTCTGGAATATGCTCCCTCCTTCATGGGAGACTGCCACGTCATTGTCGTCCATCACACCAACTCCCCCTCCGTGGGAACCATCTCCCACAATACCATTCCTATGACTCATAACATCGAAAGCATATATGCAATGGATGCATATATGCAATGATCAGAAATGAAACCATACATAATTCCAGCAAATGAATATTTTTATAGATCATTTAACTTCAGAAATTCTATTCTCTGCAGCCTCTGCTGAAAACATTAGGAATTGCTACAGGCAGTGTTACACTATTTTAAAATGTACTGGTTTCAAAAATGACAAGGCTGGTGTCTGAATTTTGTTTCTGTCAGACTTGGCTGGTGTTGGCGATGCATGAAACAGAATGCCCTAAGTGCATAATGAATTATGAGTCAGAAATTATAGCTTTAGAGTAATTAGCTGGAAGAATCCAGATTTTTATGAGGAAGGAGGAAGAAAGAAAGGCATGTGTAGAAAAGGTGGCATTAGCTGCAGAATGACAGTATAGAAAACCAAAGTTCAGGAAAGATGAAGAATGTGAAAAAATGATCAAACTAAAAGCCACACTAAGAAAATCAAATGAAAAGAATAACAAGAACATAAAACTGGAGAAGACATAGAACCACACTTACTCCAAAACAATGAAATCTGGAACAATTCAGAAAACAAATGTCTCTTTATATCCTCAAAAGATTATAATTAGGTAGCAAAAATTTTGCTATGCAAGCAGTCCTTGCTTAACCAGTCACTGAGCAACCGTTTGAAGTTACAACAGACCCCCCCCCGGGGTGAAATGTACTTACTTTCCCTACCGGTTCGGAAGTGTGCTTTCCGCGTTACGTGCGATTTTGAACCCTCTGCCCATGTACAAAGCCACCTGTGCATGCACAGAGGGTCAAAAACAGGTTACTTCCTGGTTAAAACCAGGAAGTAATGACATCCAGGCAGGTGGGCGGAGCTTCGCACTGCCACCGCTATTGGTTCACCAAACCATGTGCTGCTGCCACTACCGGTTCACCCGAACCGGTGCGAACCAGTAGCATTTCATCCCTGCCCCCCCCCAAAGATACTTATGACCCAATTTCACTCCTATATGGTCATGTGATCTCATTTTGGACACTTGGCAACCGGCTTGCATTTACAGCCATTTGCAATGTCCAAAGGTCATGTGATTGTAATTTTTGCAATTTTCGAATATTTGTTTCTGGCCAAAAATATCTATTGGATGAACAGGTTCATTTAATGACCATCAATTCACTTAATGATCACCATGTTTGCTTAATTATTGCTGCAAAAATCAGGCATGGTCACATGGTGACCCACTTAACCACAATGGTTTATGATTTTACGACCTTTTTTGTGGCAGCCGTTAAGCAGACATGACGGTAATTCTGGGCTCAATTATAGTCGTACATTGAGGACTACATGTATGAATTAAATGCTAACTTAGTTGGATTTAAATCTGGGGGAGCAAATGAAATAGTGGTAAGGTATAGCAGCTAGTCTTTCTGAAGAGCATTGGTCTCAGCAAATAAAAAGCAAATACAAAATTGTGACTTGCAATGCATTCAATATAGTCACTGTACAGTTGAAAAAAATGGATTGTTTAGAAGTTGCATTAGAAATTTAAATCCAAATTTAAATATCCTGCAGTTCTTTGGTTAAGACTTTTATTAACAACGTACTTTATGTGCATCCAGTTCATGGTAAAGGTGATGTTAGTCTGTCACTGTAAAAATTATTTCTCTACTGTATGTGGTAAAAAGAATAATAGTGTCTTTTTAAAGCAAAATAATCACTGAAATTAGAACAATGAAATTATGAGCAAAGCTGCTTTAACAGTCTTGGTACAGTATTTTATTTCCTCTCTTCTTTTTCATAAACATCGTACATGCTGTCTAGTAGGATAAATGGAGATCTTATGAGGGCTTCATGTAATAACAACATTCCTAGGAAGCTCACATTCAAATATCAGAATATATAGAATTTCTGCTGAATTTATAGTACTGTAATACACTAATGACCAGATGTTTTATTATATATATATATATTAATGCATTTTTATGAATATATACGGTACGTGCACGTGTGTTTTGATGCCCCCCGGAGTCACCCTGTGTTAGTTGGGCAGCCATATAAATCTGCTTAATAAATAAATGCAATAAATATAATAATTGAAGCATTTGTATACATAGATTCTAGCCTGACTTTGCCTTCTACCTGTGGTCTGATCTGTTTAGCAAAAGTCTCTAGTCAAAAATATTTAGCTTGCTTTTCAAATGATAAAAATATGCCTGAGGAGTTTCACATGTGCCCATACCCGTGCACATACAAATGAACACACACACAAAGATGATTTTATTGAACAAAACTCAAGCAAAGAGGAAAAAATCTCTTTCTCAGAGCTTCCTGATGATGGTGTGAAGCTGAGTATCCCAGAATTTCACATTATGCAACATGCCAGGCCTCATGCCAGGACTTTGTTTAAGAAGGGTGTGAAATGAATTGACCAGCAAGCTAGTGATGCCAAATGTTAACAATGACGTCACTGTTAATCTACCTCATGAATAATCCCGGATCCTGGCACAGCTGTACAGTACACTTCAAGTCTTATTATTAACCTACACGCTGTTTTTATTGACAACTAACTACATTGCCGGAGCATATTTTTGGTTAATTATTAGAAAACTAACAGAGTATACTTTCTTGTATGAAGAGTTAGAGCAATTCTGTAGGCACCTGCAATTCTTTGAGAATAGTCTGCTTTCTACGGCCTAGTTTTGTAGAACTGCTACATGTGGTTTCAAAGTAGCACCTGGCCTTAGAAATGGTCTGTCTTCTGCAGTATGCTGGACCAAGAGAACTGATACATTTTGGACCTCTTTCTAAACTCTTCCTTTTATGTTGGCCTTTCCATATTACTTGTTTTTATTTCAGTTTTTAAAATGATAAAATGCTTTAAAATAAAAAGCTGATTAATTCAGTATTTAGTGTTGCTAAAATTAGGACCATTCTGAAAATTAAGAAGTTGAGAATTATTCCAGAAGTTTTACATTCTAAATTGTCATTTGCTGACTGGTCACTCGTTACTTTATTATGAAGACTTGTGTTTATACATGAACTTCCCAGTTACTGTTGCAAGATGTCACCTGAATCATCTCTTCAGATCCCAATTTAGCTATGAGCAAATATGAACAATTTTATCTGCAAACAGTCTCACAAATATGTGGCAGCAGTCAGTAGGAAGATCGCCTTTTTTATTTTTACCCCCCAAATAAGAATAAACTTAAGGGTACTTTACAGGAGGTAAGGTAAAAGTATAGAAGTAATAATATTAAAGATATAGTATATTAATTTCTTTGATCGCATTTATTCTTTTATGGTACCCCTGCTCTATTGTTTCTTCAACTATTTCATTCCCTGGAGCTCCTTGGTTTTCCAAGGAGATCTGCAAATTAGGGTAGGCCATCTTGAGGGAGAAATTTCACCCAATGCTCTCCAGAGAAGAATTCCAAAGCAGATTTAGAGATGTGGTAAATCTGCCTTTCTGATATCTGGGGAAACCCTCAAGGACATTAAAAAAGCCAACATCTCTCAGGTGCTTGGAGTGGATAACAGTAATCCATCCAGTTTTACTCCTGGAGGTTGAGTGCAAAATCAATAAGCATAAATAAGGCCTGTCTTATGTGATCTTAAGCCCAACCAAAATGTAATTTCAAGGCATGGAGATTGAAGTTGTCAACACTAGAAGTTTGGAAGATTCCAATATCAGGCCAGATATGAGTTCCAAAAGCTGATGCAAGGCTGCTGCCAGCCAGCAATAATTCACTTGATTTTCAACCCAAACGGCACATGGAAATAACTCACACTTGGTGGGGCAGTGCTTCTAATTACAAGGAAGGAAGGAAAGGAAGGAAGGAAGGAAGGAAGGAAGGAAGGAAGGAAGGAAGGAAGGAAGGAAGGAAGGAAACGAAACATTATCATGCTCCAATTCCAAACATGGAGTTGTGCTCCAGATCTAAACTACAAAATATGCAGGAAAGCATATTTTGAACAGGGTAATATGCACATTCCCATTCCACCAAGTATTTGTTATGCAGGTCAACTGACCATTCACACACATACATAGATATCCATTTGGTGGTAGCAGCAATGTCTCAAGCTGTCAAGCAGGAGATGCCATGGCTGTTTTGGTAGTAACTACCTTACCTACAGTGTACAGCCTTGCAACAGTACTCAGGACGTCATGACTATGTGCTAATCACCTCTTTATAGGGCTGCCTATGAAAACTTCTATATTTTGTATCTATAATTGCTACAAAATACAACTGTTGACAGATGCTGATTGTCTTGAGGATGTTACTCCTGTGCTCAAGGCTTGCTCTAGTTGCTGATAGGCTTCCTAGGGCCATTCAAAGGCCTGGCTTGAACTTATAAAGCCATCTACAGTTTGGCATTGAGACATTTCAAGGAGCATCTTCTTTGACTAGACTTTATCTATTTGACATGGTCGTAATGGGAAAAGAATTTGGAAGTTCTACGTTTTCATTAATCTAAAGTTAGAAAGCAATGGTTTTATGGCACTTATAGAATACAACTCTGTTTGGGTATTATGTTAGTCTCCATGGCGATGAAATTTCACAAGGCAATGGAAGCCAAATTTTTATGGAGGGCCTTAGTGGAATATTATCTTGCATATAATCATGAGATTGTCCTCTGTGGATTTCTACTGTATTGTTCTCTGTTCTCTAATTTAATTTAATGTAATTTATATTGTTGATGTAAGTATTGCACGAGAATATTTATGTAATGTTTACTGATTGAAATTGTGATAGATGTTTCAGTGTTATTTTTGATATTTTTATTATAGATCTTTTATTATTTCATTTTCATGTTGTATTGTGGGTATTTTATTTGTTCTGTAAACTACCATGAATCCAACTGAATTTGGCAGCATACAAATTCAATAAATAAAGCAATAAATAAATGTATTGAAGTGTGATTTGTGGAGGAATATTTTCAAGTCTGATTTGGATTTATATATTCATAATTTATATGCAGAAGTATAAAAGTATATTTCAATTACAGCAGAAAATATATGCGTATTTATCCAAAATATAGCCATGGCAAAAATGGAGAGGTGAAAGAAATGTCTAAATGACACAGTAATTTATTTGATGGGAAAATCTTGGACACAATTGTATGGCACTCTCTACAAGCACTCATGATGTTACCCAGGCTGGAAATTAAACATCTGCAAGCAAACAGACAAGCTCAGATATCACTAAAAACCCAACAGTTTCAACCTGAGCTACATATACTCTCTTCTATTGGAACAAGCATGCTGATTTATCTATCCATCTCACATGAGAGAGACTCTGGGCAATGAACACTTGATAACTGATAATTTTCTAAAATGTCTGGTGCACAATAGCATCCAGACCAAGTCTTCCATGCTTTGACTAATCTTCTGAGAGCTCATGTGTTGGATAATTCCAGGAACTCCAGGGATTTAGGTTTGATGTCATGAATTACAGTAGATGTCTTTTCTTGCCATCTGCTAATGGAAGGAGGAAAATTAGCTAATCAGCCCTCAAACTTCAAAACTTGAGGTTTTGAAATTTCACACCTTCCACACCCTAAATCCAAACAGTGGATGTAACTTAACACTCCACAACCAAAGTGATGTAATGGTTATTAAGATAATTTACAGCTGGATGCCTTAACAGTAGATCAAAAAAACCAAAGAAAAATAGATAGCAAACAGTGTTCTCTTATAGAGAGCTTCATAGAATTGGAGCTCTATGGGTCAGGCAAACCCGAATGAAGTTTATGAACGTCAAGTCCAGCCAGTAGATTCTGCAATCTCCTAACTGATTTGCTTCTGGCTGCCATAAGATCAATTAGACAAATGTTTTTTTTCAAACTTGGCAAAGTTAAATAAGATGGGTGGATCAATTCTCAGTATTCTGGGAATTGAAGTCCACACATCTGAAACTTTCCAAGCCTGAAAAACACTGAATTAGACTGCACAAGTGGAACAAAATCCTCTACTCTCTTCCTCAGTTGCCACAAGCCCACAGAAAATACTTTATGTTAATTCAGTTTTATGGATCTTTGCCCCAGTGAGAAAGCATTGAGATATAAAGTTAAGATAACTGCAGCTTTATTCATTTACTTCACTAAGCATCAGTTAAATAGCAATAGCACTTAGACTTATATACCACTTCATGGTGCTTTTACAGCATTGGTGGGTTGCTCCCACTTTGCACCAGTTCTATAGAACTGGTAGTAAAACCGGCAGGAGGCTCCACCCATCGACCCCGACATCATCAAAACGCTTCACATGCGCAGAAGAGTGTGCGCACGGCCCTGCTGCAAACCAGTAGTAAAGGTAAGCAGAACTCACCCCTGTTTTACAGCCCTCTCTAAGTGGTTTAGAGTCAGCATATTGCCCCCAATGATCTGGGTCCTCATTTTACTGAGCTCGGAAGGATGGAAGGCTGAGTCAACCTTGAACTGGTGAGATTTGAACTGCCGAACTGCAGCTAGCAGTCAGCTGAAGTAGCCTGCAGTGCTGCACTCTAACCACTGTGCCACCTCAGCTCTAAAGGTGATACAAAAGGATTTTATGTCAAAAAATATTTTTTTTATTTTATTTTTTATTTTTTATTTTTTATTTATTTAAGGGGAGGAGGTTACTAAGAAGAAATGTTGCTGTTTTAGCCATGTTCTGGCTAAACCAAACCCAGTTTGGACATAGCATAAAAATGAATATATGTTTCTATGCCAGCAGAGACTCTGCCAATTGAAAAATGAACTTGTAAACAAATATAAACTTGGCTTTTAGTGGAAGTTGATTACATAGAGGAAATGTTTTTTAAATGTTCACACTTAGAGTTGTATTTGCTGATTTGATATCCATTTTTCTGGTTAAGTGAAATCCTTTTATCGTTTTTCATTGAATGATAAAATAAAGCGATAATGAAGAATTGCTACATGACTAACTGGGTGGAGTCACTTTAGTCCCATGCAATGACATTAATTTTTCATTGTTTTAGCCAAAACAGACCTTTGTTTGTTGGGAACTAAAGCAAAATTCACCTGGTAACCCCACCAGGGTCACTTGATACAGTCAGCTGGCCAAGTTAAAGTACCGTAATTGCACAACACATTTCTCTCTCCCTTATGGTTCAGCTTGCTATAAACAGTGAACAGGGCCAAGAATTACTTGCATCACCTTTATCTGCATGCTTTTTTTATACTGACTGGATTCACACATCATTTCCTGGCTTGGAACCAGTGGTGGGATTCAATTTTTTTAACAACAGGTTCTGTGGGCATGGCTTAGTTGGAGGTGTGGCTTGGCGATTATGTGACTGGGTAGGCGTGGCTAGCTGGTCATGTGACTGGGTGGGTGTGGCTAGCTGGTCATGTGACTGTAGGCGTGGCTAGCTGGTCATGTGACCGGGTGGGCATGGCTATGTGCATAGGGACCACTCAGAGGGCTGAAAAAAGTCATTTCTGACTGGTCCTCACACTTTTGACCGGTCCTCACACTTATGACCATCCTCACATTTATGCCCGTTGTGCATTCTTAACAACCATGTCACTCATTTCACCACTACTTCTCTTCATCACGGTGACAAGATAGGGCGCAAAACGTAAAATGTGAGGACAGTCATAAATTCAAGGATTGGTCAAAAGTGCGAGGACCGGTCAAAAATAACCTTTTCAGCCCTCTGAGTAGTCCATTTACTACCGGTTCTGTGGGTAATGTGACTGGGTGGGCATGGCCAATTTTTTTTTAACTTTTACTTTTAAAAGCATTTTTTCTACAACCTTAAGAGGTTGCAGAAAACAATGCTTTTAGAAGCTTCTGACGATCACACAAATCTGCTGGGATCCAGAAGCTTTTAAGGCGATTTTTTTTCCTACAACCTCTTCAAAAAATCCCTTTAAAAACCTCTGACGATCTAAGCTGAGTTACCTGATCCTCAGAAGCTTCTAAGAGCATTTTTTTCCTGCAACCTCTTCAAGCTTCTGCCTTTTCAAGGCAAAAAAGGGCAAGGGGGGGACACACATGTGTGGCAGTGAGATATTCCACAGCTCAAACCTCCCCCCACCAGAAACCTTGGAAGGTTTCCTGTCTGTAAACAAACAACTCCTGAAAATTGAGTGGCAGGGGCAGGAAAGTCTCTCCCAGCAAGGAAAAAGACTGGATTTCGGAGGAAACGCAGCTCGGTTTAAGGTTAAGGCAGGGCAGAAGGGCTGAGATGGCAATGAGAGGTGGGGGGGGGAAGCCTTTCCAACAAGCAAAGTCAATGGGGGGTGGAGCCAGATTCACTTAAATTAACAACCATGTGAATCACACCTCCCTGCCTAGTGTAACACAACACACACATACATATCCAAGAGACCCTCTCCCCAAGTGAGAGATACCCAACCCTGATAGAGCCAAGACAGGCAGGGAAGCCAGCAGCACAAATGTTTGGGCAACCCATCCTTTTTTTGGGAGGGGGGGATCTTTGCAAAGAAAAGAAATGCAGATAAGGCAGGTTTAAAGACCCCTCTGCTGCAAAGCCAGGAGCATCCCCTAGAAGTCCCAGTCATCAGAGATCCTGGCCCCCCACCCCAAACAAGCCAGTCCATAGGCTCAGAATCCTGCCCACCCCCCTCTCCCAGTGAGCCACACAAAACATGCATCGAGCATCAGAATCCCCAACTCGTGCCTGTTTTGCAAAAGCCCAGTTGGATAGACCCCCCCCCGCACGCCCACCCTCCCCACTCCCTCCGCCGGTTCCCTGGCAGCGTAAGTGCAGCAGCCCTGGCTGGGGAAAGGAGGTGCCGGCCGTGAGGCCGTTTTGCAAAGACGCACCTGCGCTGCGCGGTGCCTCCTGCGCTCTCACCTGTTGGATCTGCCCAGATGCCATCGCCACCGTCGCCGCTGCAGCCACTGGAGCCCATCCGGTGCTGGTGGGGAACCACGTGGCAGCCCACATGGATCCCAGGCAGTGGAACTCAGGCTAGGGAAGGGGTGGGCAATTGTGGCTCTTTTACAACCTGTGGCCTTCAACTCCCAGAGCCAAGCTGTCTCAGGAATTCTGGAAGTTGAAGTCCACAGGTTGTAAAAGAGCCACAATTGCCTACCCCTGGCTAGGATAGGCTGGCGCCGCGCGGGTGGGAGGCGGGGCGGGGCGAGGGGCGGGCGAGCCAGCAATTTAACAAACGGTTCGGTGTGCTGCCTGGCCAATAAACAGTGGTGGGGTGGGGTGAGGGGCGGGCGAGCCAGCAATTTAAAAAATGGTTCAGTGTGCTGCGGGGCCAATAAATTATAAAAAAACACCAAACCGTTTGTTAAATTGCTGGCTCGCTCGCCCCATTTATTGGCAATAAATAGTAGTGCGGAGGGGCGGGGCAAGGGGTGGGGCAAGGCAGCAATTTAACAAAGGATTCGGCCGAACCCCCTAGAACCAGCAGAATCCCACCACTGCTTGGAACCAAACCCATTAGAAAATAGAATCCTTATGGCATCTTAAGCATGTGCAACATTTTTAAGACCTGCAATTGGTACTTAAAGGAAGGTGTCAGAGATATTGGAAAAGGGGCTTCAAAGCCAGAAAGAGTATGCATGTCAGAGCATACAGACAAAGCTCTCTTGCAAAGGATCACTGAAGAGTCAAATGAAGGTGACTTTCTGGGCTCCAGATCTCACCCAGTCTTTGAGTCTGTGGTGGGGGCCAAAGCATAGTGGGTGGGGTAAGGACAAAAGCTGAACATGCATTTAGTTAAATATAGTTGACACTATTATTCATAATCTTCTTCTGTAAGCCTAAACATTAGCCTTAGATAATTTATTTATGTCCTTTCATTTGTTTTAATTTATATCCCTCAGAGTTCAAGGAAGTTTATTTTTTGCCAAAATAAATTGCCAGTAATTGACCTTCACTATAAATATAGTTTATTTACTTTACTGCCCTATAAACAAATAAAGTTTCCAAATTAGCTCTGCCAATTTATATTTAGGAATTATATTCTGCAAGAGATTGTCTCATGCAATCTTCTGCTTCCAATTTGTGCTGTTGTAACTTTAAGCGAATAGTTGTAAATCAAGGACTACCTGTAGTTTGATCTGCTCGTGTAACATGACAGTTGGAAGAGAAACTGAATCCTTCTAACTGCCTTTCTGAAGATTCAAATGTAAGAATCAGTTGACTGGCTCTTTCAAAGGCCTTCATGGGTGTGGGGCAGGTAGAAAACAGCAAGAGTGCAAGGGAGAAGACCCCAGGAAGCAGAGAAAGGTACTATTTGCCTTTGCCCTATGTTTCTCATGTATATTTGACTACACTCCCCATCATTAGTATCATCAGCCAATTGTTATAGCATTCTGTCTTTCATAAGGTATACCATTACACAGTAGAGGAAAGATCTACTAGATAATCCTTCTGTTAACAAAGCTGCATCTCATTTAATCTCTCCTATTACTAAAGTCAGCCCTGGCTGACTTTCATTCCTTATTTATTGCTTGTAGCCAAATGTGTTTAGCACAGGACATGATGATTCCTTATTTATATCACACCCTCAACTCAGTAATTCTAGGCACCTCAGTGACCTCCCATATTAAGGTTAAGGTTTAGGCAGCAAGTAAAGCAACATAGATAATACACACTAACAACAAAAATACATATTGTTCCTTGGGGAAAAATGATTGAAAAAAAGGGGGGGAGGACCAAAAGAGAGAATTTTAGGCACAGAATACCATCAGGGAGCAAATCAGCACACCCAACCCCAGGAAAGAGCCATCAGGGGGATGCAGTTCCATAGCCACAACTGCAGAGAAAGCCGTTCTCCCCCTCTCAACTGTTTCCAGAACAATGACATCTGTCTGGGTCTTTGAAAAAATATCCCAAAATGTATAGTTGGGGGGAAATCTGTTTATTAGATCATTGTTACTTTGCAGTTGGTAGCAAGTACGATTTTGTTTCCTCCAAAATCTGGTTCTATAAGTCCAGTACTTTGCTTTCAGTTATGGGAGATTTACAGACATTCACTAGTAGTAGGAAAAAATGGAAACTCAGTGGGGTGTGGTAGACAAGGTGCAATGCTATAACCCAGTGGTCCTCAACCTTTCCAGCTCCGCAGACCAGTGGCGGTGGCAGTGGCAGGGGGAGAAAGGGGGTGGTTTTGTGTGCATGCCCATTGTTTGCTCAAATGGAGCTTCATGTGCTTGTGTGCTCAATTATAACTTGCGTGGTCTGGTTCTTAATGAGCCGCAACCAGTGGTGGGTTGCTCCCGGTTTGGTCCGGTTCTATAGAACCAGTAGTAAAACCAGC
Organism: Pantherophis guttatus; assembly: GCF_059756535.1. Classification (NCBI taxonomy): domain Eukaryota; kingdom Metazoa; phylum Chordata; class Lepidosauria; order Squamata; family Colubridae; genus Pantherophis; species Pantherophis guttatus. The sequence continues at coordinate 46,303,368 of NC_142063.1, forward strand.
AGGAGGCTCCACCCACCTACCACAGTGTCATCATGGGTGATCTGTGCATGTGCAGAAGTGTGAGTGCTCCTGTTGTGAAGCGGTAGTAAAGGTAAGTAGAACCCACCCCTGGCCGCAACCCAGTCTTGGACTGTAGAACCAAGGGTTAGAGACCACTGTGTGGCCATTGAAGGCCCTAACTAGTCATTCTCTAGCATCCTGCCCTTCCCTATCATACATGGAAGGCAAGTCTTGCTGACTAGACTAGTTGTGGACAGGTCTACCAGTGATTGTCTTTTTCTTTTATGGATTGCTCCCTTCTCATTAGTCCTTTTTCCAAATATTTATACACCTTGGAACCAACTCCTACACTTTCTTGTTTGACACTAGCAGACCCTTCCTTCCTTCCTTCCTTCCTTCCTTCCTTCCTTCCTTCCTTCCTTCCTTCCTTCCTTCCTTCCTTCTCTCCTCCCTCTCTCTTATCTATCTATCTATCTATCTATCTATCTATCCATCCATCCATCCATCCATCCATCCATCCATCCATCCATCCATCTTTTCTCTTATATTGTACTATTGTTGCCTTGATGCTACAAAGATTAAAGTGAAAAAAACACATTATTCTTTTGTTAGGTCCCATAACAATTTTGTGGCAATAAAGAGCTGATAGTTCAGGTTCATAGAAGCAAAGAAATAGTATTCATTGAAATGTTGTGGCTTCATTCCGACATGCCTAAATTGTAGTTTAAAGGTTTAAAAAGTGGGGAAGGGAACTATTGTAATACAGAGGGCATTGGGTCAGAAGGAGCGGAGAATGTGCTTCTACCAGCCTAAGCAAATCAAATCAAAAACAAGGTGTTCGCAGGAGATATAAAGTTAACCTGGAGGAAGGCTAGGAGAACTGGTGGGGAAACCAGAGTAGCCAGGAGATTTTACTGGATTCAGTGATCAACTGGGATTTAAAAAAAGAAAAGAAAGAAACTACTTATCCTCTGAGGACAGCACAGCCTAGCTGCCTGGGCTAAACAGATATGTAAAATATCAACCAGCCACTGGAGCAGAGATATCACAAGAGTGGGATGCAGCACAGTAAACAGTATCTGTATGGTTGAAAAGAACAAGATGACATACACAGCAGCGTGATGAAGTGACATCTGGCCAATGAATTCAGATAAAACAGCTGGGATCGCACTGCTGGGGCTATCATCTTGACTTTATTTGACCATGTCGGGAAGAGAAACAGCTTTAAGTATAGTTTTATATTCACATTTTCTTTCCTTTCCTTATTTCACAGATGGAGCTGCTATGGCTTTATATTTTGCTTGGAGCTGTTTTGAAACTTTCTTCAGGCATTGCCTACAATAAAAGAGGCAAGTTGTGATTTCAAATGCATTCATTCCTAATTGTTAGAATGATCAAAAGGAAAAGATGGACACTCAGGCTAGGGAATTTGCTCATTTTTCTCTTTCTTTGCCTGTTTATGCCATAGGAAGGCTCGGACTGGCTTTTTTGTGCTTTTTTGTGCAGTCCCAGTCAGCTGCAATGACCACCAATCATGTTCCTGACATCATAAGAAAATTTTGCTTTAAATGACAGCTGAAATCATGCTTGTTACGTTTCATAATGGATTGTGTTTTAGTTGTTGTAATGTCCTTGTTTTATTATGAGATTTTGATCTCTCATTGGCTTTGTCAAATTGCTTTTGAATGTTTCTGTTTTGTTTTGCTTGATTTCAGATCACTTTGCAGTCCAGAGCCTTTTGCTATGTTCTGTTTTCCACCTGGTTCCATTTTCTATATTTACATTCTTTGCAACATTATGACCTCAGGCTATCCTTCTTTAAATGATCTCACTCTGCATCATTCATCCTCTAAACCAAAGTGAATTTTAGTTATACAAGGAACAATAATGAATATTGGTGTTACAGTAAGAATTATCTATGTACATATGTGATTCCAGGAATTAGAATAAATCCTTCTGCGGCACAAGTACTAATAGATATAGTATGCATCATTCACCACAAGGGCATCCTCAGCTTCCTGACTAGACTTCTGAAGAATCATATTACCGGTATATCTTAAGTCTAGCAAATCCAGGCTGCAAAAATTCAGATGAACAATGGATCCTGGCAAAGAACTCATGTCTACCATCTAGTGGTTTTCCAGGTTTCTGCAGCCCAGATCTGGCAGTCCTACTGTATGCCTCCTGGAAAAGTTTTGACGATCTTGCAGATATAGCTATTGAAAATTTCAAAATAAGACATACAGTATTAGATGTTATGATGGTAATCTATCTCTTCTATGAATGCATTATGTGGAACCTGTTACAGGCAGAACTGAAACAAATTAATCTTAATTGACCTCAGTCTCATATATATAACAGAACAATCATTCTTGCACCACAGTTTCATTAGAGAAAGATATCCAATTCTGGTCCAGTGCAAAATTTGTTAATATTCATTAAGGTGGTAGTTGTTCTGTAAATTAAATTCTTTAAATTAAAAGAATAACTCTCTGCTTGCAATTCTATGATATATGAAATTTCTGTAAGCAATTAAGCATTTGACTTGGTCCAAAAGAAGCAAGGAGGCAATTTAATTTAAACTAATTTTTACCACAAGCCCAGTGATAATATTAACAGTAGATAACACCGAGAATTCTTTCTTTCTTTCTCTCTTTCTTTCTTTCTCTCTTTCTTTCTTTCTTTCTTTCTTTCTTTCTTTCTTTCTTTCTTTCTTTCTTTCTTTCTTTCCCCTTCCATTTCTCCATCTCTCATCCATTTCTCTAAACTTTTAATCTGTTTCTCCTTCAAGCTTTCATTTATATTAAACATCAAGCATCATGGATGTACAATCTAAGTTTCATTGGTTGCATACTGCTTTCCCAAATCTTGAGTATTAGTCCTAGAATGTATACATAATCATATTAGAATTTGTAATATGACATAAGAGGAAAAATACTATAGTCACTTCATTATATTAATTACATTTAATTTAATTTTAGTTAGATTAAAATTTGGTTTTTATCCTCTACCCTTCTAGTCATAGGTGTACATGAGCAAAGACCAGATGCAGCCTTTACCCCACAAAGTTTGTACATCCTTGGTATAAATAAACATGTTTAGAGATGGTATTATAGCAATTCTGTATTTTCTCTCAGGGGTGTCCACTTCAAGTTTTGCCTGCTACACAGATATTTTCGCAAATGATACTGCAAAGTTTAAAGCAATCAAACTATATCTTCCACGGACGAGCTTAGTAAGTTTCTCATTCAGTTTCATATACTGTGCAGAAAGTTAAATTATAGCAATTAACAATAACTTTTTACAAACTCACTATCCAGTAAATATGTTTACCAAATCTCTGTTTCACAGACTTCATAAACAACAGGCAAAATGCCATTTTACTCAAGCATAACACCATTCCACACAGGAACTATTTTACATTTGGTTGTAACCGATTCACCCTTCTCTCCCACGAGTCCATTAAATCAAGAGTTTCTTCTTTGTATGAATGAAAATGTGTTATTTCTATAAAAATATTGTTTTGTTATTATTTCTATAAAATTCAGCTTGAACCAGTTGTATACTTGAATATACAAGTACTTTGGATAAGAAATGTCCCGAAAATAAAGAATAGTTTTTTACTTGTTTGGGGATTTTTTAATCTATGGAAGTATAGAAAAAATATGATAAATAAAATGTAAATTAAAGAAATGGCTCTCAGCTATCAATTTTAGACTAGTGGCTAAGGCAACACTCAAGAAACCAGGAGACTATCAGTTCTACACCTGCCTTAAGCATGAAAGCCGCCTGGTGATCTTGAGCCAGTCACTCTTTCATCCAAAATCACCTCACAGGGCTGTTGTTGTGAGGAAAATAAGAGGAGGGAATATTAAGTATATTCACCACCTTTAGTTATTTATAAATAATAATAAAGGTGGGATTTTAAAAAATCTTTAAAAAGAGATAAAAAGTTATAATTATATTGTCCACTCTTGCCACATGTATCATTTTCTTGGTATTGAGGACCTTTTATTCCGCCATTTCACACCTGTGTTTTCAAAGGGCAAGCACTCACTTCCTGCCTACAGCAACAAGGGGAAAACAGGGATCTTAAACAGGATGCAGAAGGCAGAGTTGTGGATGTTTGCTGTGATTCCTGATGTATTGATGGATAAGAAAAACATTCAGAAAAAAACATCTGCAGCACTTGCTGCAGTAAGTTTTCATTCAGGGTTGACAGCTAATCCCAAACATATAACAATATGTACTAATGGCATTAGGTCTAGGAAGAACCATTGTTGTGACCTAGGCTCAAGTAGTTATTACCAGGCACAATCAGTCCTAAACAAACATATTTTATTAGAACAGCTGAGAATTACTTCATTCTCATCTTAGTCCAAATTAAGTCCAAAACAAATTCTTCATAAACAGTTCTTCGGCCTTAACATATATATATATATCAACTTTTTGGCCTTGGCCCTAGCAGATTATTGAACAAAATGAGTAGAAAAGTTGCGACAGTGGGAATTGCTGCAACCATGCCTTCTTCATCTCCATCTGGAGGACAACGCACCATCCAGACAATGCTTTAACAAGAGAAAGATAAAGACAAAGATACGTCGATACAAACAATTCTGCAAACAGTTCAGAGCATGGAACAACAACTACTTAAGACAGATGAGAAAGTCCAAAGGATGGAACAGCAACTAATTAAGACAGATGAAAAAGTGGTCAGCATTCAACAGACAATGTCAAAATATGAAGGAAGGCTGCAAGAGTTGGAGAAGAAAGATGATCAAAAGGGGGGGGGGGAATGAAAGACATAGATAACAGACTGATAGAGGTGGAAAGTGAAAGGAGTGGTTTAATTGAATTGAAAATGGATAAAGCAGAATTCTACCTCAGGTTTCAAAATGTGGAGGAAGAAAAATGAGAAAATCTTTCTGATGTTATGATTGTGATGCTGGCAGATGCTTTAGAAATAACTAAAGAAGAGATGATGTATGGTGTAGATGAGATTTATCAGGTCTACACTAGATATGCAATGCATAATAAACTGCCACGAGAAGTACACATAAGATTTACTAAGAAATCGATCAAAGCACAAATTCTTCAAGTGGCAAGAGAAAAACCCTGAAATACAAGGAGAAAGAAGTGGTGGTTCTGAAACAAATACCAAGAAAAGTGAGAGATATGAGAAAAGAGTACAAATTTTTGACTAAAATACTAATCCAAAAGGGAGTCAATTACAGATGGCTGATACCGGAAGGATTAATCTTAACATGGCAACTTCAAAGGTATAGGTTGGATACAATTGATAAAGCGAGAAGATTTTCTAAAAGAAAAGGAAGTGGCAATGGAAACGGAAAAAAAGAAGTGGCAAAGGAAATGGCAATGATTGAATCAACGGAAGACGCAGTAGGTGGGATTGTGGAACACAAGGAACAACCGTGAAGTAAGATCAACTAGAGCAACAAAACCTACATATAAAGTATGAATAAGGAAACAACGAAATTAATTTCAATAAATATAAATGGATTTAATTCGGTAGTGAAAAGAAGAAAGGTGTTTCATAAATTAGAGAAATTAAAATTTGACATAATTTGTTTACAAGAAGTTCATATTAAAAAGCAATATGAACAATTATTGCTACAACTTGGAAGAATTTTCTTATCATTGTCACACAGTAAAAAGAGAGGAGTTGTTCTATACATTAGAAACTCAATAGTGGCGGAACAAATATACGCAGATTCAGAAGGCAGAATTTTGATGGTGGAAATAATTGATAATAATATGAAAATACTTTTAATAGCAATATATGCACCAAACAATAATCAAAGTGACTTTTATCGAAAGTTGCATATGAAAATAATTGAAATGGAGTATGACAATATATGCATGATGGGTGATTTTAATGGAATAGTAGATGAAAAATTGGATTATAAAACACTAAAAACAGTAAGACAAATAGAAAGACATTACTGAACTCTTTTTTAAAAATGATAGAGGAAACAAATTTGAAAGATGTATGGAGAGATAGAAATGGGAAAAATAGACAATATACTTTTTATTCTGATAGACATTCATCTTGGTCCAGGTCAGATATGATATGATATGGACAACAATGGATTTAACTTTGAAAATAGAACATGTGGAAATAGAAACTAATTTATGGGCCGACCACAATCCTATGACAGTAATCTGGAAAAGAAAAACTAGATGGACTTTGAATAATACAATTTTAAAAGAGAAAGATTTTGTACAGAAAATGCAAAGAGAGCTGGATTTTTTTCTTTAAGGAGAATAAAAAGGAAGATACATCGACACAAAATCTTTGGGATACAATGAAGGCCTATGCCAGAGGCCTAATAATGGACTATACAAGGAAAAGAAATGTGAAGAAAAGACAAACTTTTAAAATACTAATTGATGAACACAAGAGATTTGAAAAGGAACTCCAGAAAGATCCATGCAAGAAAGATGTAAAAATAAAAATGGATATAATAACGCACAAAATGGACTTACTGGAGAAGGAAGAATTAACCCAAAAAATAAGAAGTGCTAAACAGAACTATTTTGAAAATGCGAATAAACCAGGAAGATGGTTAGCATATAAACTGAAAAAAGAAAGAGAATCAAGAAAAATAACACAACTAATTGATGACCAAGGACAAAGTAAATTTGGAAATAAAGAGATGGGAAAAATAATACAAGAATATTATAAACAACTTTATAAAAGAGAGTTGATAGAAGATGGAAAAGTGAAAAAATATTTACAGAATGCAAAATTACCTTTGATTTCAAAGGATATTGAGGAGATGTTGGAAGGGAGTATAACCAGTGGTGGGATTCAAATTTTTTAACAACCAATTCTGTGGGCGTGGCTTGGTGGGTGTGGCTTGGTGGGCATGGCTGGGTGATCATGTGATTGGGTGGGCATGGCCGGGTGGTCATGTGACTGGGTGGGCATGGCCAACTCGACATTACTCATGTTAAGGGGTGCTTTGCCCAGCCCCTCCCCTCCCAGCCACTCCTTGTCGCCCCCGGCCTCAACGTATCTATAGTTCTGTAAAATGTTCACTTTTTTCGACTTTATTGTCTGCATCTACATACTATAGATGTACTTTCATGGACCACTGAAAGGAGGAATTGGCTCATATGCTTTGCCCAAGAGTGTGATAGGCAACAGGCTTTTAAGGGGCTGCCATAAAGAAGGGGAGCAATGTATTTTCCAAAGCAGCAGAAGGCAAAACAAGAAGCAATGGATGGAAACTGAACAAAGAGAGAAGCAACCTAAAACTAAGAAGAAATTTCCTGACAGTGAGAACAATTAACCAATGGAACTGCTTGTCTTCAGAAGTTCTGGGCGCTCCAACGCTGGAGGTTTTCAAGAAGAGACTGGACAGCCATTTCTCTGAAATGGGATAGGGTCCCCTCCAAGGTCCCTTCTAAGTATTATTCTGACACCTTTCCCAGACCCTCCACTCGGATTTGGCATCTTGTTTTCCTGCCTGAACAGGGGGTTGGACTAGAACAGAGATCTTCAAACTTGGCAGCTTTAAGACTTGTGGACTTCAACTCCCAGAATTCTCCAGCCAGCTATGCAGCTATGCTGGCTGAAGAATTCTGGGAGTTGAAGTCCACAAGTCTTAAAGCCGCCAAGTTTGGGGGCCCCTGGACTAGAAGACTTCCAAAGTCCCTTTAAACTCTGTTATTCTGTTATTCCTAAACTAAATAGCTAAGCCCAGTGGTGGGTTGCTACCGATTCTCCCCACTTCGGGGAGATTGCGCGCAAAGCGCGTGCACGAAATGAACCAGTGGTAATACCGTTAGAACCCACCACTGGCTAAGATACTCATTGGGACCCTATCTCTTTTAGCATTTCTCTTGACACTTTTCCAAAATGCACCCTCAAGAAGCCACATCTCTCTCCCTCTCCCGCTCCCTCTCACACACACACACAGATTGGATTGGATTTGGATATCTCTCTCCCACCCTCCTTCCCTCTCTGCTTTAGGCTTAGAAAATTTCCCCGCTGCCTTCCCCAAAGACCTCCCCCCATTGCAAACGCGGCGTTCCGTTCGGGTGGGAAATGCCTGGAATGCAATAAAGCCCACCAATTCACCTCCTGCTGGCAGGCTGGCTAATGGGGTGAGAGGAGAGGCGGGGGAGCCAATCGGAGCCCTCCGAAAGAAGGGGGCTGAGGGAAAGTGCATGTGCTACAGCATTCTACAGATGCCCTCGCTCGCTGTTTGCCTGTCTTCCCTCCTCCTGCAGTCTCCTCAGTGCTCGCTTGTGTTCCCCCTCCCCACTCTAGCTTGATTGCAGGTGGAGCCACATTGCCTTTTACAAGCCTGCTGTCGGAGAAGCTGGGTGCTGGTGAGGGCTGGCTTTTTGCTTAGCTTTGTCCAGCTGTTTGGGGGGGCATGGCTTTCTCCTCAGGCCCCTGTCTGTTCCCCCCCTGACAGCCAGACAAAGCTAAGCAAAAAGCCAGCCCCACCAGCGCCCAGCTTCTCCGACAGCAGGCTTGGAAAGGGCAATGTGAGCTTCTACCTGCGTCAACCTAGACTGGGGAGGGAGGGAGTGCGAGCGAGCCAGAGGCCCTTCCCTCCAGCCTTTGCCCAAAGCCCCACACCACACCAGGAGGCTGAAGTTTGAATTTCTTCCCCCTCCTGACCCGTACCTTGACAATGGGACTGTTTCTCTCCGCCCCCTTTTCCAGCTGCTGGATCAGAGGGACGAACCCAGCTTTGTTGCCCATTGCAGCCAGGAATCTCAAAGCCCAGAATGAATGCTTGTGCTACAACCAGCCCCTAGATCGGCCTCCTGCAAACTCTGCCTCTCAAGGAGCCCGGCCAAACTTTTGCGCACCACTCGCTGAGGTGGAGGGTGGGGCTGGAGCTAATAGGTAGTCAGACTAAGTGCCCAAAGGACCCCATCCCATCATCAGAAGTCCTGGTGCCTCAGCGAGTGAAACTTCAGCTGGGCTCCTCGGAAGACCACAGAGTTTGCAGGCCGCCTGCCTAGCTAGCGCCCAGATTGGCTGCAACACAAGCATTCATTCTGGGCTTTATTTGAGATTTCTAGCTGCGATGGATAGCAAAGCTAGGACAGATCCCGGCCAGCTTTCTCATTTAGAGAGCCTCTGCTGATTGGGAGGGTCGCGCAGCAAGAGAAAAGGCATTACATATCAGCCTCATCCGAGATGAGTGGCTGGAAGGGGCAAGGGGTGTGGCCGGGCGTGGTTAGCTACCTGTTTGGGCGAACCGGTGCGAATGGCTGAATCTCACCACTGAGTATAACAATGATGGAATTAACAGAAGCAATTAAGAAACAGAAAAATGGAAAGACACCAGGGCCAGATGGCTTGCTGTTGAATATTATAGGACGTTACAAGAACCTTTAAGCCTCCCGTTATTGGATGTTATGAATGAAGTAATGACAAAAAAGACAATGCCCCAATCATGGACCAAGGCTTATATTACATTGATCCACAAAGAAGACACAGACCCACAACAAATTAAAAATTATAGGCCTATATCCCTGCTAAACTCAGACTACAAAATCTTTGCTTCAATATTGGCAGAAAGACTCAAAAGATACTTGAATAACTTTATACACTCAGATCAAAATGGATTCCTCCCAAAAAGACAAATTAGAGACAATATAAGAATAATCCTAGACACTTTAGAATACTATGAAGCGCATCCTGAAAAGCAGATGGTCTTGATATTTTTAGATGCACAAAAAGCTTTTGACAATGTAAATTGGCGATTTATGATGCTTCAAATGGAAGAGATGGGTTTTGGCAGGAAATTTATCCAGGCAATTGAAGCTATATATTCTAAGCAGACGGCAAAAGTAATGATAAATGGAGAAATGACTGATTCTATTGAAATAGAAAAAGGTACTAGACAAGGATGTCCACTGTCCCCATTGCTGTTTATTCTGACTTTAGAAGTTTTAAATAGAAATATTAGAGAACAAAAAGAGATAAAAGGTATGAAAATTCAAAAAGAAGAATATAAATTGCAAGCTTTTGCAGATGACCTGGTCTTTATCATTGAAGAACCATTAACATCTATAAATAAATTGATAGAAACTATTGGAGAGTTTGGGAAAGTAGCCGGTTTGAAAATTAATAAAGATAAAACGAAAATAATGATTAAAAATATTTTGAAAAAGCAAAAAGAAGAACTGATGGAGATTTCAAAGATGCAGGTCACAAATAAGGTAAAATATTTGGGGATACATTTGACAGCAAGGTGTAGTTCACTTAATTATTCACTTAATAATTATAATAAGCTTAAACAGTGGATAGGACAAATTTTGGTGAGATGGGGAAATTTGCAGTTATCTTTGATTGGTAGAATTGCAACTATTAAGATGAATATTCTGCCTAGGATTTTGTATTTATTTCAGACAATTCCAATAAAATTGGATAAGGAATTCTTTGTAGATTTGAATAAAATGATGCTGAAATATATTTGGCAGGGAAAGAAGGCAAGAATAAAATTAAAGTTGTTACAAAATGCTAAAATGAGAGGTGGATTTGGCTTGCCTAATTTTGAACTGTACTATCAAGCAACTAGTTTAATGTGGATTAAAAAATGGATAACTTTGAGAAACACCAGATTATTGAATTTGGAGGGATATGATTTGTTGATGGGGTGACATGCTTTTTTATGGTATAAAGGAACAAAAATACAGGGGTATTTTAGAAGACATCAGATTCGAGAAGCTCTATGGTTGAACTGGGAGAAAGTTAAACAATTTTACTATTTGAAGATTCCAGTCTGGATATCTACAATTGAAGCTTTTTCTTACTCAGTAATATTTAAAAGGGAACAAAGTGTAAGATATAGTGAAATATTGGATGAAAAGGGTGAACTTAAATCAAAGCAAGAACTAGAAAATCAGGAATGCAAAATGGATTGGTTTTCATATATGCAAATACGTACTAGATATGAAGAAGATTTTAAATAAGAAGGTTTGTACAATGTTTTGACTAACTTAGATAAGATTTTAATGGGTTCTGATGATCATGTAATTAAAAAGCTATATGGATATTTGTTAGAGATAAATCTGGAAGAAGAAGAAGTTAAAGAATCTATGATAGCATGGGGGGAAAACTTTGGGCATTATTATTATTATTATTATTATTATTATTATTATTATTATTATTTATTGAATTTGTATAGCGCCCTACTCCCAAAGGTCTCAGGGCAGTGAACAGCCAAATAAAATACATATAATAAAAATGTTAAAAAACCATTAAAATACAATTAAATAATTGGCCCAGAAAGCGAAATTTAAAACACCCCAAATTCATAAGACAAATTTAAAATTGAAGAATTTTAAAAATTTTAAAAAGTTTAAAAGAGAGGTTAGGCCAGGCTGACCTGCTGGAAAAGAAATGTTTTGATGGCACAGCGGAAAGCGCGCAGGTCCGGGATCCTCCGTATCTCTGGGGGGAGCTCGTTCCAGATGGCGGGTGCCCCCACAGAGAAGGCTCTCCCCCTGGGGGCCGTCAGTCGACATTGTTCGGCCAACGGCACCCTGAGGAGCCCCTCTCTATGGGAGCGTACTGGTCAGTGAGAGGCTACTGGTGGCAGAAGGCGGTCTTGTAAATACCCCGGTCCTAAGCCATGGAGCGCTCTAAAGGTGGTAACAAAACCTTGAAGCGCACCCGGAAGACCACCGGGAGCCAGTGCAGCTCGCGCAGGAGGGGGGTCACATGGGAGTGCCCCATCGCTCCCATAACCACCCGCGCGGCCGCATTCTGGACCAGCTGGAGCCTCCGGGTGCTCCTCAAGGGGAGCCCCATGTAGAGAGCATTGCAGTAGTCCAGGCGGGAAGTGACAAGGGCATGAGTGACCGTATTTAATGAGTCTCGATCCAGAAAGGGACGCAACTGGCGAATCAGGCGAACCTGATAAAACGCCCTCCCGGCCACAGCCGTCAAGTGCTCTTCTAAAGACAGCTGTGAGGACCCCCAAGTTGTGAGCCCTCTCCGTGGGGGCCAATGACTCACCCCCAATAGTCAGTGATGGCACCAACTGACTATATCGGGATGTCGGAAACCACAGCCACTCGGTCTTGGATGGGTTGAGCCTGAGTCTGTTCCTCCCCATCCAGATCCGTACAGCCTCCAGGCACTGGGACATCACTTCAAGGGCATCATTGGGGTGGTCCGAGGTGGAGATGTACAGCTGGGTGTCATCAGCATACTGGTGGTACTTCAGCCCGAAACCACAGATGATCTCACCCAGCGGCTTCACATAAATGTTGAACAGAAGGGGCGAGAGGACCGACCCTTGTGGCACCCCACATACAAGGGGCCTTGGGGTCGACCTCTGCCCCCCTGCCAACACTGACTGTGACTGGTCGGAGAGGAAGGAGGAGAACCACCGCAACACGGTGCCTCCCACCCCTAGCTCTTCCAGCTGGTGCAGCATGATACCATGGTTGATGGAATCAAAAGCCGCTGAGAGGTCTAATAGGACCAGGACAGAGGAGCAACCCCTGTCCCGAGCCCTCCAGAGATCATCAACCAATGTGACCAATGCCGTTTCCATGCTGTACCCAGGCCTGAAGCCCGACTGGAACGGATCCAGATAAGCCGATTCATCCAGGTACTGAGGGAGCTGTCGTGCTACCACACTCTCAACAACCTTCGCAACAAAGCGAAGGTTGGAGACTGGACGGTAATTTGCCAATACTGCCGGGTCCAGGGAAGGCTTCTTGAGGAGAGGTCTCACCACCGCCTCTTTCAAGGTGGCGGGAAAGACACCCTCACTCAAGCATTTATAATCCCCTGGAGCCAGCCTCGTGTAACCTCCCGAGAGGCCAGCACCAACCAGGAGGGACACGGGTTCAATAAACATGTGGCAGCATTCAGTCTACTCAGTATCCTGTCCACATCTTCTGGAGTCACAGAATCGAACTCTTCCCAGATAATATTCTCGAGACCTGCCTCCGTCCTCCCCCCTGAATCTACCCCGTCAGAGTCCAGATGTTCCTGAATCTGAGCGATTTTATCATACTGTAGATAGATAGATAGATAGATAGATACTGTACAAAGTCCTCGGCTCTACCCTCCAAGGGGTCCTCCCACGCTTCCTGAAGGAGCAGGGAGCGGGTCACCCTAAACAGGGCAGCCAGGTGGTTATCTGATGATGCAATAAGAGCGGAAAAATAGTTACATTTTGCCGCTTTTATTGCCACAAGATAAGTCTTAATATGAGACCTTACCAGTGTTCGGTCAGATTCAGACCGGCTGGCCCTCTAACCGCTCTCCAGGTGTCCAGAGTGTTTCCCCCCGTGTGAGTAGGGTCATGCACTAACTGGGTCAGGTCCATAGCCATCATGGAAGCCATGAACTCCTGCGCTGCCTCAGATGCTTCACCGATGGATAGCAGGTTAAAATCCCCTATGACCATAAGCCTCGGGGTATCAACTGCCACCCCGGCTATAATGTTGAGCAGTTCGGGCAGGGCCGCTGCCATGTGGCAGGGAGCCAGGTATGTGATCAGCAAGCCCACCTGTACCCCATGACCCCACTTCACCAGGAGGGACTCACAACCGGCAATCTGAGGAACAGTGGTCTCCCTTGGACCAAGACCTTCTTTTATAACAACTGCCACCCCCCACCCCTACCCTGTGACCTTGGTTGATGAAATGCATGGAAACCAGGAGGGCACATTTCAACGAGGGGGATCCCCCCCTCTTGGCCCAACCAGGTCTCCGTAATTCCTGCCAGATCTGCTCCCCCCTCCTGAACTAGATCACAAATGAGGGGGGCTTTATTTACTACAGATCTGGCATTGCATAACATCAGCCGAAGGTCTGGGCCTTGAGAATCTGGACTACCTGGAGAACGAGAGGAGCCTTGGGGGCCGGAGCGCGCCACGGCTTGAAGACAGCAGGCGCGCACTCCCAGAACCAGGTTTGGCCCCCAGCTCCCACCATATCTGCCCCTCCCACTCACAGTACTGATGTACTGGCCCTCATCGTTACAAGCTCTAGCCCCCTCATCGACCCGGAACCCTGTGCCTCCCATGCCATGCCCCCCAGCCGGGCCTGATCCCTCCCTTGGTGGGTTATCCCCCAAACCCACAACCCTAGTTCCAATCCAACCCTCCCCCCCCCTAGAAACCCTTAAAAATTTAATTAAAAATTTAGATAGAAAACTCCTCAGCCTCCTTTTCGCTGCATGCCACCTCTCAGAGTTCCAAAACCCATCATCAAGGTAGGCCCTCGATAGTGTGGAGGGCCAGACCTGCAAGAGGGGGGAGTCTTGCAACATCAAAAGTTCAGCTGCTGAATACATCCGAAAACAGCCTGGGGTAAGATGATATATGGCCGGGGATTCAATTATGATCGACAAGTAAAATGGTCCCGGAGAGAAAATACAGAGCCTTTGGGTATGGGTCATCTGGAATCCACTGCCCTCTCACGGCAGTGAAAAGGAGTCTCAGCCATTCAAAAGAAACCGGAGGTTAAAAACGCCAAAACCACCCTCTCACAATGGCTGGCATTAAAAAGATGGACTATCACCTTTGGTAATAGAACGGCAGCAGTGAACCAGGCTCCCTCAGTACCCACAATCCAAAGGCCAAGAACTCTCCTTACGGCTAAAAGGTATGAGATGGAATATAGAGCCAAGACGAGGGGGGCAGACTAAAGATGGTAACAAAGAGAGGATAAGATGGATCCAGGGAGGGTTCTACAAGGCCAGGGGAGAGTTCTTCACGGCGGATGGAAATAGTCCGGATGGCAGATGACCAAATAATGCCTGAAACCAGGCCATAGGGGTAAGAGAGACCGAATAGGGCAACAAAGTCCGTGGCCATCCAGCCCTTCCAAGTCTCCTTCAGATCTTCCAGCAATCCTATAATTCATATAGTTGCTCCCAGGTTCCCAGATCTTTACAAAGTTCCTATCCGGAGCAATTCCAAGATGATAAGCCACCAGCGAGCTCCTCTCACTCTCCACCGCAGATGATTTGACCAGGCTGACTTCTCTCAGTGCTGTCTGAACGGCCGCCATCATAGCCGCCCCTGCGCTGCCGCCACCAGCAGCCAAATCATCCCTCGAGTCCTCCATGAGCCCCCAGGGATCCAACAAAGGCTGCTGCATCACCGCCACCACCGCAAACGCTGCCGCCGCTATTTTGGCTGCCGTCGCTGCTATAGCCACCCCCAGCAACACGCCGAGTAGCTGCAGCTGCAGCTGCCGCCCCGATCGTCGTCGCCGAGGCCTCCCAGTGGTGTCCGCCCTCACATCAACTCCTCTCGGCTCTTCTCAGTCCCCAAGATATTCCGGAGGCACAGGCTCTTAAAAGCTCTCTATGGGACCGGAACATATTCATCTAGCTGGGCCAGGCCAAAGAAAAGAAGCTTGGCCCATACAAACCCTCGAAAATGCCGAAAATTACCCCCTCCGGCAACGGAGGATCAGCTGGAGGCTGCCATCTTGGAGCATGCGCAGAGGACTGCAGAGGCATGGTATTGATTTAGAGAAATGGCAAAAATTGTGGTACATAATTTTACATAATTATAAAATGACAATGTCTACAACATATAAAGAGAATTTGTATAAGATGTTTTACAGGTGGCATTTACCCCCAACGAGAATAGCCAGAATGTTCCAGAATAAATCGGAGAAGTGTTGGAAATAAGTAGACATTGAGATAAATTAAGTGAAATATCTTTTTTTGGAAATAAATTTCTGGATATATAGCGATATTTTGAAGGGAGGAAGGAGCACAAAAAGATGTTAACCGATCGATAAACTGTCTGTAATTGTTTGGAATGGTGATGTTTTTTATGTTTAATTTGTTTTTTGTTTTTAAAATAAAAATTGTTTGATTAAAAATAAATAAATAAATAAACAAACAGTTCTTCGGCCTTATCACCAACCTTGACTTCTTTGGCATCCTGCCAAAGGCTTTTCTTGGCAAAAATTCAGAAGCAAGAGACTCTAACACTAAACAAATGTAGCAAGACAAGAGACAATGTAGCAATGTTGTTTTCCTACAAAGATCCCAAGAGCCTTTGCTGCTCTTTTAAGCCTTCTGGGAGGGGCCAATCATCTCCTGGCCTTACTCCCAAGTTGTCCTTTTTCCTTTAGCTGCTCTTGCCTTCTGGCAGCTCTTCACATGTGTTTACTAGGAACAGGCTCCTCCTGTTCCTTCCTCTGCCTTTCTGCTATCTGCCTCTGGAGGCTCTGGAGTCCACACATCGCTCCCAAATGGCCCTGGCCCCATCTCTGCCTCCGATGCAGAGCCCTCGTCCGGGCCTTCTCCTGACTCCAGGACTGGCCCATTGTCCTCCCCAGCCTCCTCAATGTCCGACTCCGCTGCCAGCTCCGCAGGCCTCTGGCGGACCAGAACAACCATGTCTTTGTATGTATTGATAAGACAAGGATTTAGAGCAGCTAAGAGTCCACTTTCTGAAAAAACGAATTGCCAACATCAACAACTCATTCACTCATTGTGAATGTTGAAGTCTTTTATTATTATTATGTTTAGAGTGGATTTGGCATTTTTATCCATCAGTTGAGTCATTCCCAAGGACATGAGATAAGAAAATGTTGTTTGATGGTGTTAGAGGCATCATAACAGGATATAAGCTGTTCTAAGTACAGTTACATTTTGCAATTGACTGATTATCTTTGCTTTCTTTTGTCACAGTCATTCTATTTATAAGTCTTTGTATTTTGTGATTTTTCTCCAGTTGTTTCTTTTCTCTTCTGCTGTCTATTATTATTATTAGAAGTAGTATCCCACTTCATTTATAGTTGCTCAACTCAAGTCTAGAGAAGTAGCCAGCAAAAATAGGTAAAAGACTTATGACAGTCTTCATTTACCTATTGTGGGATAAAATACCTGTAAAGATTGGAAAATAGTTTCCTTTTTGTAAAACAAAAAACAAAAATACAACTTTGCAACTTCAAGCTTTCCAAATATGCACTTTTCTACTAGCCAGAACAATGTGGGACACAGCTATTTATTTGCAGCCATTGGCCTAGAGAGAGCCATTTCCATGGCAGAAGGAGACAAACGAAAAAAATCCTCCGTTACCTCATTTACGCTGTCATTTAAGCACTGGACAGAGGTCCCAAGGAATGAGAAATTTGGTTTATATTTACTTAAAGGAAGCTTTTTGAATCTGGTCATTTCAAGTACATTTAGGTTCTAAGGTTCCATAACTTTATTTCCATGGAGGTCAGGAAAATCTGCTTTAATAATAAAGATATAGATTGAATCTATTTAGCTATATCACAGAAGCAGCAAGTTGGAAAGTGTTTTTGTAGGAGTGTGTGTGTGTATTGGTATATTATTTCACATTTAAACATGCTCAGTGCTATGGTTGGACAATATGGCTTTGTGTATAATCTTTTTTTTCTCCTTTTTTTGGTGTGCATCTCATCTCAAAGAAAGTCATCTGCCATTTGTATAATATTAATGAAGAAGATACCAAGGAGAACAGAAGAAAAAATCTTCTGCTCTATTCTTCAGCAGGTCTTGCTCCCAGCATACAGATCTTCAATAGCACCTACTCAAAAGTCTTCTTCTTCGAACCGACTCTGGTAAATAAAATGACTGGGGAAGATATTTTGTAGCAGAAGCCAGCAATCTTTTCAGATGATGGGCATTATTGTCTGATTTTACATGTTACATCAGGTGCTACAAAAATAGACAACATTTCTAAAATGTTTTTTTTCTAAAACTTTTTTTTAAAACCTGAATTTGCAGTTGTGCAAAAATAGGGATTTTATAAGACTTGGGTCCTTTTTATACCGCTAACATTGTATAGGATTTGGCAATCTCGTGGAATTTCCACCATTTAGTTTAAACAAGTTATCTTGTTTAACTTTTTAAATTTAATTTTGGTTTCCTTTAAGAGGATCATGTGTGCCATGATTCCTGCAAGAATGAGACTACCAGATATCACAGTGCTTAGAAGATTTGATTTAAAAAATTGTGATCTTTGTAAAGGAAAAAGTAGAGATTTACAACATTGCTCAGGCTGAAAGTGGAGTGTATTGTAGTTGAGCAGAGAAGGCATATCGTGACCTCTGTACTTGATAATATTAAATATCAAGCAAATACACATACAACATATATGTGTGTCTGTGTACATATGGCATTCATGATGATTGATACTACTTCCAGGATCAGATCTCAGTCATCAGTTACTGTGAATTACAGCAAGAGATGATTTGATCCATTCATGGGCCTTGATAACCAACTCTTGGGGGAAAAAGACTGCTGAATTGGGCATAACTATAGTCTGGTATAATTTGCATTAATCTAAATTAAAATGTTTACTTTATGTATTACATGTTTATGCTGCCCATCACCCCTATAAACTGACTTAAATTAAAATGTTCATTCTGCATAAAATGAACAGCATAAACATTCTGTTATTTTAGTTTGATGTTTCTATAATACATACTCATTTATTTTCTTGGCCAGAAGTGGAGTGTCACTGTTTTCTGTTTTCTTCCAGTATATATACTGTATCTACACCTAGTTTACATTTAGTCTCAAAGAAACCTGGGATTTCTTTGTAGTTTTTCATCTGAATACTAATCATTGACCTCATGTAATTCTTGCAAGATATAAGTATAAATAAGAAATTTGCATTACTTCTGTTTTTGATTTTTCCCAAGGAGTCATAACCTATTCAAGAGTAATTTATCCCCACCTAAGCATCAAGCAATAAATTTGGTTAAAAGATTGACTCATGCAGGCTAAGCTAGTAAATTTGGCTGAGAAGAGAACCAAATCTAAACCTACCATACCATACAATACTAAATATAATTAAAATTATGACGTGCAAATGACTATAGCTGTTTAAACTTTAAGTCTGAAAGTCTTTTTCTGACATAATTTTTAAAGGGAGAAGAAGATGAAGAAGTGGATTCATGGTCTATTAATATCCCTAGAAAAAAGATTACATATAATACAGGTGAGAGATACTTATAAGTCACGGTGGCACAGTGGTTAGAGTGCAGTACTGCAGGCGACTTCTGCTCACTGCCGGTTGTCTGCAATTTGGCAGTTCAAATCTCACCAGGCACAAGGTTGACTCAGCCTTCCAACCTTCCAAAGTGGGTAAAATGAGGACCCAAATTGTTGGGGGCAAAATGCTGACTGTGTAAACCGCTTAGAGAGAGCTATGAAGCACTGTGAAGCCAGGGGTGGGTTCTACCTACCTTTACTACCGGTTTGCAATGGGACCGTGCATACACGCTTCTGCACATGTGCAGAAGCTTCCTGGTGACATCTGGGTCAGTGGGTGGAGCCTCCCGACGGTTTTACTACCAGTTCTTGCGAACCGGTCCAAACCAGGGGCAACCCATCACTGTGTGAAGCGGTATATAAGTCTAAGTGCTAAAATAGCACGTTTCTTCTAATGGGATTATTGCTGCTTCCTTAGTTTAATTTGCACCAATGCTCAAGTAGCGTGGTCTTTTCCGTTTATTTTATTATGTCATATTAACCATAAACAATATAAAATGATAAATATAAATGTAAATGCTAATATAAATAAGAAAATTACTTGAACCCCCAAATATGAAAACATACTCATTACTAAAAAGTCCACGGAATAAGTCCATGGAATATGCCTGGGTGTATCATATATTAAAGAAAGATGTTAATATTACACTTAGATATTCATAGGAATTATACTCATTTTCTATTTCTTGTTTGACTAGATATTGCTCCAATAGAGGAATGGTTTGTAAAATTCAATATGCATCATGGGTTAGGTATGTTCACCACTGAAGGAACATTATTGGATATAATGCGAGGTAAGTTAGAGCTACATTCCAAGGAAATTACTTGTAGTAGCTACATTCAGTTCAAGGTTTTCTGAAGGTGTTCAGATATTAAATGGTGGTCATCTGATTGGCTAAGACACTACGGTCACAAGGAGAGATTTGTTTGTTGGCACCTGAGATAGATTTTCAAGTGACTTTTATTCCTGGAATTTAGGACAAATAAATCCAAATGAAATATGAAGGACAGATAGCATTGCTTTGTTTTTTTAATGGCATTGTTCTCCAGGAAGTATTGGAATTTAGATACTAGATACATAGTATTTGGGATTGGGCTCATAATAATGGGGCTGTAAATATATTTTCATTCATTTTAACAATGAAAATCTGTATTTTCATTCTATATCTGTATTTTATAGTAAAGTTACAAAACTATGCAGAATACACATTTCTTACATATTAACCTCACTGTCTTATATTTTACAGAGCCAATTCTTCAGTGGGTTTTTAGACTTGGTACTTACGTAGTTATTGAGAAAACAATATCTGACATAAAAAAATTGAAAGTAGCCAAGAGTCCTTGTGCAAGTGATGTAGCAATAGCTGGTGCGATTTATAACAAGAAAGATAAGGGTAAGTGCAGCATCTTGTAACTGCATATTATTTGATGAGTGTTACATAGCTATAACCACCAACAATGATAGATTTACTGTCCAACAAGCTAATCTGATATATGTGTACTTGGAACCAAATGCCACTACATGTTCCTATTCCTACAGATAGTCCTTGATTTATGACCACAAGTACAAAATTTATGTTGTTAACTAAGTCAGTTGTTAAGGGAATTTTGCCCCATTTTACAACCTTTCTTGCCACAGTTTTTGAATCACTTTAGTTGTTGAGTTAGTAACACTGTTGTAAAGTGTTACTTTACAACTTCCCCATTGACTTTGCTTGTCAGAAGGTCGCAAAGGATTATTACATACCCCAGGATACTGCAACCATAATAAATATGAGTCAGTTGCCAAGCATCTGAATTTTGATCACATGGAGATGTGGCAACAGTAAGTGTAAAAAATGGTCGTCACTTTTTTCAGTTCTGCTGTACCTTCGAACATTCACTAAATGAACTGTTGTAAATCAAGGACTATCTGTACTTACTTAGGAATAAGTCACAGTGAGCTCAGTGCTTTAATTATTGAATAAATAAGTGAACTCATAACAGACTTTGTCTTTTAAGCCTGTAAAGGATTGCACAATTATGTTTTGCTTAAGACTGCAAGCTATTTTATTGTATCTATAAACACAAGAATTAAGTAAATTTATTTCAAATTTACCACACATACCCAGAAACAAGCAAAAGTATAAGAAATTTGGCATCTTCCAAAAGACAACTGGATGATGTTTTTTCCTTGAGGAAGAAAACTGTTATGTCCTTATAAGGACATCCGTCTGGATTGGCTGCAAGCCTCGGGCGGGAAGTTTGAATAGCTGTCTTAGGGGCGGTGCGTCTGCCGGAGCAAATATAAGGAGAGCTCCGGCAGTGCAGCGCCAGTCTTGTTACTGTTGCAATAAAGTTACTAAATGTATCGAGCTGGTCACATCTTCTTTCCCTGCGCCTGATCTAACACTGGCGACGAAGGACTAGAGAAGAGAACCTGAGCAAGACGCGTGGCACGATCGCCTTAACCGAGCTGAAGTCACCCAACCGCGGCATCCTACAGAATGGCAACCCCGCAAGCACCGATCGCTTCGCTGAACCCATTTGACCCGGCAAGAGAGAAATGGAGGTCATATATGGTCAGATTCCGGCAATTCCTCCAAGGAAACGGCTACCAAAACCTTGATGATGAGCGCAAGAGAGCCCTGTTCCTGGGCCACTGCGGTTCTGACGTTCTAGAGATGGTCATCAACCTCGTGGCGCCCAGAGATATTGAGGAGATGTCCTGGAGTGACCTGCAGGAAGTCCTGCAGGAACACTATGCACTCACAGGCACCCCGATTGCAAACAGATTCACCTTCCAGCAGAGGAATCAACGGGAAGATGAATCCATCAAAGATTTCGTGGCCGCACTTCGTCAAATCGCTGCCAACTGTGAATTTGACAACGTTGATAACACCATCCGAGACCGCATCGTCTTCGGGATGCAGGATGTGGGTCTCCAGAAGAAGTTCCTGAGCCGCCAGAGGATCCCACTCAAGGAAGTCCTTGAAGAAGCCACAGCCGCTGAGACATCCGAGAAAGCGGCTGCCGCAATGGTGAAGGCGAGGGGGATCCACAAGATCCACAAATAGGGCCCAAATTCCTCAGATGACTCCGCCATGCCATCCGAATCTGACGAGGAAATGGCCGTACACAAGGTTTCCCGCCCCCCCAGGTGGGAAAATCCCCAACATGATGACTGGGGGGAACGCTGCGGCAGCTGCAAAGATGACCACCCCAGAGCAAACTGCAGATGGAGGGACACAACCTGCCATCGCTGCTTGAAGAGGGGACACATAGCCGAGGCCTGCAGAGCAGCAGATCCAGCTCCCGAACCATCCAGGCCAAGATTCCGCGAGAATCGCAAAGATACCCAGAGGACATCCAAACGGTCCTCGTACCAGTCCAGGCGCGGAGACGAGGAATACCCTCGCAGTGGAGCGGTGCACCAAACCACAATCGCTCACACAAGTGACGACGGTGCCACTAAATTCAATGTGACACTGCTGGCAGAGGGGTCACCGTGCACAATGGAAGTAGATTCAGGCTCCATCTATTCCATTATGGACTGGCAGCAACTGAAACGCCTGAAGTCAGCCTGTGAGAAGAACCAGTTGAAGCCCTTGCGGTCGAGGCTAGTGGACTTCAGCGGGAATCCCATCGGTGTCCTGGGCAGAACCACGCTCCGCATCGAGTTCAAGCAATTCCAAGGCAACCTTCCCATCACAGTCGTGGAACACAGCCGCCTGAACCTGCTGGGAGTGGAGTGGTTCAAACTACTAGGGCTATCAATCGGAGGCATCTACCAGATTCAGAAGGACGAACTCGATAACCTCATCGAAGAGTTCCAGGAAGTCTTCGATTGTAAGCTTGGTAGATTTGTGGGAAAGCCAATCTCCTTTAATCTGGACAAGGGAATCACCCCAATTAGGCTGAAGCCCCGCCGGGTTCCATTTGCCTTGCGGCCAAAAGTAGATGCTAAGCTAGATAAGCTGATCGCCCAAGGCTTTCTGGAACCTATCGATCATGCTTCATGGGAAACCCCCATTGTGACCCCAATAAAGCATGATGGATCTGTGCGCATCTGCGCTGACTATAAGTGTACCATCAATAAGGCGTTGCCGCAGAGCGCATACCCAGTCCCAGTGGTGCAGCATCTGCTGCATTCCCTAGGAACTGGCTCAATTTTTGCCAAACTGGACCTGGCCCAGGCTTACCAGCAGCTGCCAGTGGACGAAAAAACGGCGGAGGCCCAAATAATCGTTACTCACATGGGGACATTCAAATGTAACCGTCTCCAATTTGGAGTCAGCGCTGCCCCAGGAATTTTTCAATCAATGATGGAACGCCTTCTTCAAGGCGTTCCAGGGGTGGTGCCGTACTTCGACGATGTACTAATCTCTGGAGATTCCAAAGCCCAACTCCTTGAAAGACTCAGGCTTGTCCTGCAGCACTTCAAGGCCAAGGGTTTGAGAGTCAGGAGAGATAAATGCGTCTTAGGGGTCCAGGAGGTTGAGGTCCTGGGCTATCTCATAGATGGCACAGGCATCCAGCCCACCAAATCAAAAGTTAAAGCTATCCATGAAGCTCCCAGCCCAAAAAACAAAACAGAGCTTCAGGCATTCCTTGGATTGCTTAACTTCTATGCCATATTCCTCAAACAGAAAGCTACGATTGCTGAGCCACTCCACCGCCTACTGGGGAAAGCGGCTTCCTGGAAGTGGGACCAAGAGGAGGAAGTGGCATTCCGGGCCATCAAAGGACTTTTAACATCCAAAAGCGTCCTCATACAATACAATGAGATGCTCCCAATCAAGCTCACCTGCGATGCATCACCATACGGGGTTGGAGCAGTACTCAGCCATGAACTACCGAATGGCTTAGAAGCCCCTATAGCATACTTCTCCAAGATGATGTCCAGTGCAAAACGCAATTACAGCTAGCTGGACAAAGAGGCTCTGAGTATCGTCGGAGGAGTCAGACGATTCCACGAGTACGTCTACGGGAGGAGCTTCACCATAGTGACCGACCACAAGCCGCTGCTGGGGCTCCTCACAGGCGACCAACCAACCCCGACCTTCATGTCCCCGCGGATGACAAGATGGGCCATCTTCCTAGCCGGCTACTCATACAGGCTTGTGCACCAGCCAGGAACGTCCATTGGGAATGCCGACGCACTGAGCAGATGCCCATCCAAAGACCCAGTGGAAGACCCAGCTCCCACGCTCGACCTCTTCCACATTGACAATGACAACAGCTGCCCAGTCACATCTGCAGATGTGGCCGCCCACACACAAAAGGTCCCCACACTCCGCCAAGTCAAGTCCTGGATCCTCAGAGGGTGGCCGACGGAGAAGGCAGAAGAGAAATTCGGCCCCTTCACCAGAAAGCAAAAGGAGCAAAGAGCAAAGAGGCTGTTTACTATGGGGAGACAGAGTGCTGATTCCCAGCACTCTGCAACGAAGAACGCTAGAAACGTTGCACAACGGGCACCCCGGCATCATCTGCATGAAAGCCCTGGCACGGAGTTACGTCTGGTGGCCATCACTGGACAGAGACATTGAGGAATGGGTCTCCAGATGTGACCCGTGCCAAGAAGTACGTTCAGCGCCACCCCAAGCCGAACCGATGAAGTGGGAGACCCCCAGCAGCCCCTGGTCTAGGATCCACATCGACTTCGCGGGTCCGATGCAGAGGCGCCACCTATTCATCGTCGTCGATGCCTTCTCCAAGTGGCTCGAGGTGGTACTCATGGCATCTACCACAACCGAAGCGACGATCCGGGCTCTACGCCGACCCTTCACTACCCATGGGCTGCCGGACGTGTTGGTTTCTGACAACGGGCCCCAACTCACGTCCTT
Organism: Pantherophis guttatus; assembly: GCF_059756535.1. Lineage (NCBI taxonomy): Eukaryota > Metazoa > Chordata > Lepidosauria > Squamata > Colubridae > Pantherophis > Pantherophis guttatus. Next base: position 46,328,208 of record NC_142063.1, read on the forward strand.
GGCCATGGAGGCATTCCTGGCCGGACTGGGCATATGCCATGCCCTTTCAGCACCTTACAGGCCGGCGGGAAATGGGCAGGCGGAACGGATGGTGAGGCTCACCAAGGAAGCGCTCACCAAAGTGGGCACAGGTGATTGGCAGGAGCGGATTGACAACTTCCTCCTCACCCAACACATCACCCTGCATGCCATCACAAGGAAATGCCCGGCGGAGCTGTTGATGGGCAGAAGAATCCGGTCATCACTGGACAGGCTGCACCCCCAAATACGACTCAGAGGTACCGACAACCGCCAGCCGCCAACTTCGTACCTTCGCCATAGGAGATCCGGTTTTTGCTTTGAATTTTCACGGCTCTCCGAAATGGCTGAAGGGGAAGATCGAGAGCACAACCGGCCCGAAGTCCTATCGGATAGAGCTGGAAGATGGACAGGTCTGTAGACATCACATCGACCAGCTCCGGAAGAGGTGGAAGGGAGTGGGGGAAAACCAGCCCAACGAGGTAGGCCTGCAACACCCCAAAGAGGTAGGCCTGCAACACCCCGAAGAGGTAGGCCTGCCCCAGCCAGACGGGGTAGGACTGAAACACCCCGACGAGGTAGACCTACCACACCCCGACGAGCTTGGCCTCCCACACCCCACCGAGGCAAGAACACCACCACCCAGCGTTAACCTTGACCAAGACGCGGCACGAGTAGACCAGGGACCATCCATGGGGGGCACCACACAACCCCCCAGGGAGGGTGGCCGGCAACACCCCAGGACCAGAGACCTCTCAACCTGCGACCGTGGGACAGTAGACCGGAACCCAGAGGTCAGCCGCACCCCACAACGCCCCGGGGAGGTTGGTCAACAACACCCAGAGAAGGGAGACCTCCACCGAAAAGAGCCAGTAGACCGGTATCCGACCCAGCGGGAGTTCCACATCGCCCAACCCACTGGGGAGGGAGACCTACAGCGACCCTACCAGGCAGACCAACTACACCCCAGACAAGACACAAACCAACCCTGCGAGGAGGGCCTACATCACCCCTGCGAGGGAGGCCTGCACCAACCCGACAGGGATGACCAACTCCAATACGACGGCAGCAGACATCATCAACCACCCGGGGGACGCCATCCCAGCGGAGAGGGCCTACACCACCCCTGCGGAGGAGGCCAGCACCACCCCGGCGAGGTCGGACAAGAACCACCACGTCCCGGCAGTCACCATGGGAGGGCACCAGCCTCAACCGAGGGACATCGGGACCAGAACCAGATGAAGCCGCGAGATCCGAACCCCTGACCGGAACCAGCCACCACCGAACCGGTGAAAGACAAATGGGACATTAGAGACTTACCGGGGTTCAGTAGTTCCGTACCAGTCGGCAACGACAGCCAGCGGCAAGTAATCCACAACCCAGGCAGGGAAGGAGACCAGCATCGCCAGCGGGTGGAGGTCCGAGACCAGGCCGGAGGCGCGGGGACCCAGCCCACGCACTCGACAGCCGGATCCTGCCCGGTTCCTGGGAGGGGACCGGGAGACGCAGGAACTCCCTCCGTCCAAGAAGACGGCCAAACCAGAATGGGACTGCGCAGGTCATCTAGGACTTCTCGACGTCCCGCGTACCTGCGCGATTACCTGATTGATGGACAGACTAAGAACTAGGGAGGAGGAGTGTTATGTCCTTATAAGGACATCCGTCCGGATTGGCTGCAAGCCTCGGGCGGGAAGTTTGAATAGCTGTCTTAGGGGCGGTGCGTCTGCTGGAGCGAATATAAGGAGAGCTCCGGCAGCACAGCGCCAGTCTTGTTACTGTTGCAATAAAGTTACTAAATGTATCGAGTTGGTCATGTCTTCTTTCCCTGCGCCTGATCTAACAAAAACATTCCGTTTTTCATCCAAGAAGCTTCTTCAGTTCTGGCTAGCTGGGGCAGAGGGAGGGAATGGGAGGATAGGTTCTGACAACTGTTCACAACTAATCCTTCCATTCCCCACCACCACCACCATCTAGCCAAAACTGATGAAGTTTCTTGGATGTGAAGCGAAATCTCTTCCTTTTCCTCAAGGAAAAAACACAGTTATACAGGAGGGGGGGTTGGGGGGGAGAAGCATCTTTGAGACAACCATGACCTGGATGACTGAGAATCTCCATAGAAATATTTCTTCTGTTGGGAAACTTGTGGACTGAGGACACTTCCACATGGTCTTTGAGTTGATCTCTTTCTGGCTTAGCTGAATTGAATTCAGAATCTTGCACATACATAAAACTCCATGGTAATCTGTTTAGCTACTCACCTCTATCCTCCACATTTTGTTAAGTTTTCAGTCAGAACAAGAAATTCAGTTGAGCTCTTATGTTCTGCAAGCTCCTGAAGAGGCAGAAGGGCTTCCAACTAGAGATGAGCTATGACTATAGTAAATATTGCTCCTTTTGCAGTGTTATGTCTCCACCTATCCTGCAAAACCAAATATGAAAGAAATGCCTTATTTCTCTTCATCCACAGGAATCCAAATCTGTTTCACCTCTGAAAATTCTAGATCGCTTGTAGAAATGGGAAGCCTATAATATTGTACTATGTATTAATATCCAGATTTATATATAACTCTGTGTTCATGTCTGTATACTTTTTTCTGGGGATTCATAGGAATAGTTATAGGAGTCACCTACGATGGATTTATGTCTCGAGATGTAATTTGGCAAAATTTAACAAATAACGTTTGTGTTCTCATGGATTACGGTAATTTTTTCTTTTCAATTAGTATTTGTCTTTTTTCATTTGTAAATTTCTGTATATAGCTCCTAAATTTTATGACAGAAGCAGAGTTTTCTCCTCAATTTATACCAATTATCATTTCTGATCAGACTGAAGTGAGAAAATATTAAATAATGTGATTGAACAGTAAACATACTAACTTAACTATAGCTTAATGAAAATAAAAAGTAGGCTCAAGATACAGAAGGATCTTGATAGACTTGAATATTGGGCCCTATCTAACAAAATGAAATTTAATGTAGAGAAAAGTAAGGTTTTACACTTAGGCAGAAAAACCAAATGCAGAATAGGAGATACCTGGCTCAACAGTAGTAACTGCAAGAGGAATCTTGGAGTTCTAGTGAACAGTCACTTAAATATGAGCCAGCAGTGTGCTGCAGCTGCCAAAAAAGCCCACACAGTCCTTGGCTGCATTAATAGAGGGAGGGAATCAAGATTAGATGAAGTGTTAATACCACTTTATAATGTCTTGGTAAGACTTAACACACTTGCAATATTGCATCCAGTTTTGGCAGCGACAATATAAAAAAGATGTTGAGACTCTAGAGAAATGCAGAGAAGAGCAACAAAGATGATTAGGGGACTGAAGACTAAAACATATGAAGAATGGTTTCAGGAATTGGGTGTGTCTAGTTTAATGAAAAGAAGGGCTAGGGACAACATAGCAGTGTTCAGGAGTGGGTTTTACTTACCTTTACTATTGGCTCACAATGGGAGCGCGCACATGTGCTCTCTTTGCTCATGCACACGCCTTGCTTCTGCACATTCGCAGAAATTTCTGCGCATGCGCAGATTGCCGATGACAACATCTGGGGCAGTGGGTGGGGCCTCCCGCTGATTTTACTACCGGTTCTTGCGAACCGGTCCGAACCAGGGGCAACCCACCACTGGCAGTGTTCTAATATCTACGGGGCTGCTACAAAGAAGAGGGAGTAAACCAGGGGTGAAAAGGGTTTTTTTCTTTTAAATGCCTGTGACGATCCAAGCTGAGTTGCTTGATCGGCAGAGGCATTTAAAAGAAAAAAAGTCTCTGCCGAACAGGCAACTCTGCTGGGATCGTCAGAGACTTTTGAAAGCATTTTTTTACAACCTCTTCGCCGAAGAGGTTGTAGAAAAAATGGTTTTAAAAGTTTTTTTAAAAATTGGCCATGCCCACCCAGTCACATTATCCCACCACCACCAAGCCACGCCCACAGAACCAGTAGTAATAAATTTTAGATTTCACCACTGGAGTAAACCTATTCATCCATTGCTTCTTGTCCTGAAGGCAGTACAAGAAGCAAGGGATAGAAATTAATCAAGGAGAGAACCAACTAGAACTAAGGACAAATTTCCTAACAGTTAAAACAATTAATCAGTGGTACAACTTGCCTGCAGAAGTTGTGAATGCTCCAACACTGGAAGTTTTTAAGAAGAGATTGGACAACCATTTGTCTGAAATGGTATGGGGCTTTCTGCTTGAGCAAGGGGTTGGACTAGAATTCCTCCAAGGTTCCTTCCAAATCTGTTATTGTTTTATTAAATTCAGTTTTATTTCCTGGTCTGGTCTGATGCTTTTTGGAGAAAGGGCCTGAAAACGTTATATGCTCCATTCTTTAAGGCCTATTAGAATTCTGTACGGTAATTTTATGCTTTGGAGAGAAGATCAGGATGTATCATGTCATCTCTTCACTGACTCAGAATAATCGCTCTTCTTTTAATCCCTAACAGATAATGGCTAGGGCCCATTCATTCTAAAGTCAAATAACCAGTTGGAGTTCAGGGGTTTCTATTAATGCCTCATAACCAACTGGCTTTTCCCATGAATTGTCCTGCTGATGTTTCAGTCACGGTTATTTAATTGTCAGGTCCAAGCTGGAGTGAGTTGATGTCCCTGTACATGCCCAAATGCTTCCCTCTATTTTGTACCATCCTCCTATCAATGCTATTTTCATTGTTGTTTTACAGAAATGCACTCAATTTGCCGTTTCCAGATTAAATATATGGATTCAAATACATTCTGCATTTCTCTCAAAATTTCAAACCAGATCATAAATTATTAATACTGTACAAATATCAATATCTTAAAATAAAATTTAATTATAAATGCTTTTAAATTTTTAAAAAACATGTACCAAATTAGGACAAAACAAAGATTAGACACATGAACAATGTAGATTATACACTTGCATAATGGAAATAGGCTTCCTCTCCCATTTTATGCATTTATTTCCGAAATAAACTATCTAATAACTGAAGCTCTCTGGATAGTTTACAATAAAAACACCAAAAAAAAAAAAAAAGAAATAAAGGTACTCTTCAAAATCTAAAATAATATGAATTAAAAAACAATTTAAAAGAAAATAAAGGAAAAATAAAAAGGCTTTCCCACAGCGACAAAATAATGCTAATATGGGCATCAATCAAGCCACTCTGGGAAGGGCATTCCAGCAAGTCGCCCACATTCAGTTCGCCTTTATTCCAATCAACTGAGAAAATTACATCACAAATCAAAAGATAACAGTTTCCTCTTTCCAGTCAGGTCTGATTCTAGAGGGTGGTGCTCATCTCCATTTCTTAGCCAAGGTTATTTAGTGATTATTTTCCTCCCTAGGGGGGATATCAGTCAGTGTGTGTGTATATGTGTGTGTATACATAAGGAGTGCTTGCCAAGATATGTTTAGATGTATGATGCAACAAGGAGCATGGACATTTATGTTAATATATTAAAGACCAACATAGTTGGAGCAGACAAATAACTTGTCTTCTGAGTCCTATCAGAGGGAGTTCCTTAGCAGAAAGGACCAATAACATGCTCCTCTTGCCAGACCTGATGGGATGAATAGATATAATTGGGGAGAGATGGTTCCTCAAATAATTTGGCTCAATGTCATGTAGGGTTTTAAAGGTCAAAGCCAGCAGCTTGAATTAGACCCATAAGCAAACTGGCAACGAATGCAGCTTGTAGAACATCAGGTCTGGCAAGAGAGGAACATGTTATTGGCCCTTTCTGCCATGGCACTCCCTCTGATAGGACTCAGAAGAGAAGTTATTTGTCTGCTCCAAATACGTTGGTCTTTAATATATTAACATAAATGTCCATTCTCCTTGTTGCATCACACAGTCCATCTAAAATCCATTGTAAATCATTCAAGTTCTCAGATAGCAACGCAATATTTTCTGCATAGAAATGTAAACATCTAAATGTATCTTGGCAAGCATTCCTTATCCACATATATATTTTCTGAGGTTTTCACGGATGTTTGTATGTAGGTCTTTGGTTATTCAGGTTTTCTCCCGCATAAAATTGGAAGTGTCTTGGCGACGTTTCGACGAAATCTCATTCGTCATCTTCAGGCTGGTGTTTTTGGCTTCATGCTTCTAGGAGCAAGAAGCACCTAGAAGAATGACGCCGAAAACACCAGCCTGAAGATGACGAATGAGACTTCGTCGAAACGTTGCCAAGACAAGTTTTGGTGTATTCGGGTCTTTTCCCATGTAAGATTGAGAGTATCTTGGCGACATTTCGACGAGGTCCCACTCATCATCTTCAGGTTGGTGTCTTCGGCTTCGTACTTGTACTTCTTGTGCAAGCACGAAGCCGAAGACACCAGCCTGAAGATGTCGAGTGGGACCTCGTCGAAATGTTGCCAATATACTCTCAATCTTTCACGGGTAAAGACCTGAATACACCAAAACTTGCATACACACACACACACACACACACACACACACACACACACACACACCTACTACCTCAATCCTCAAATCTGGATGTTTGAAAAATGTACATTATTTGCCTTATCAGTAGAAAATAAAACATTAAAAGATATAAAGAAAAATAACCACTCTCCCATGAATCTTTTTCTTTTCTACAGATTGCTCTGGTCTTGCACTTGTGGATATCATTCTAACAAATACACGTTTAATAATGCTTACTACATTGGGTTTATTTGTCAGTGAAGATCTGCGGTATCCTTCTAAACATAAACTGAAAGTGTGTTTTGAATATATCCTTCCCCTATGATACGGTGTAGTAAAGTTAACAAAGAACATACTGAAAAAATGTTCAGAGAAAGTTTGAAAAGTGACACTTTAGGCTTTCAGAAATCCATTGAGGGAAACTGAGGGGTGCCTGTAAGCCAGATCAAACTAAAGAAGTAGAACACAGAGGAAAAAGTTAGAAAACTCTTGGTGTAGGGAGGAACTGAAAGAGATTAATACACTGTTTGTTTCTATAGAAAGATATTCACAAACTGTTTCATAGCTACTCTCTCTGCCTCTTCTATAAAAATGAAAACCAGTAGCAAATCTGATGATGGCAGAATATTGAATCATCCTGAATAAGATTGTAGCTCAAGATTTGGGCTTCCTATAGCCAAATAAACACTTTACTTTCATGCATTTATTTTAAAGATACATAGCCTATATTTCTATTTAAGTCATTGATCTTCTGTAAAGCTATTAACTTGTCCTCATGGCAAGGCGGATATTATAGAGAGTATGATATTAAACTTGTTATCCTGTTCTTTGGTGTCCTTGTTACTGTTCTACTATTCTGCTGTAAAGGCAATCAAGCCTTTTCCCTCATGGCAGTTTAGAACAAATGTCAGTGTAAATGGAGCTGGTTAAAAAAACCACTTGAATTAGATACCAACTTTCTGGTAAGAATGTCACGATTCCAGTACAGCTTTCACTTGAAGTCTATTAGTAAAAGGCTTTGTGTTCTAGGAATGGTTTCTATCAATGTAAGAATTCCTATGTTGGACTACTATTTGTGGCACTCATGCTAAGTGAGTAGAAAAGATTTACAAAAAAATTAACTTCGACAAGGTTAACTGGATAGATAAGCAGTCATGATTGTGGAAAGAAACAGCCCACAAAGAAGCTACAACAATGAGTATAAACATTTGAGACTAGAAATCTGAGAATGATGATGTAACTGCTCCTCCTTTGCAATTCTAGCAGGCAAACTCCTGAATTAAATGGAGTCCCCATGCCTGAAATATTTGGGAATTAAATGCTAGTACAAACACAGGAGAAACTTATAATATTAGGACACAGCACCATATCAAGGTAGTCTAAGTATTAGGTGAATATATAATATAATATATAATATGTTTCTGCACTTGCTTTGCAAGCTTTAGAAGTTTTAATTTATTCATACATTTCTGCTTTTTCATTTTACCTTTTCTTTCTTCCAGTTCAACAAACCAGCTTTATGTGGCTTTGAAATGGTGAGAAATTGCTAATATTTTTCCTACGGTCATAGTCATAGCATTCAATTATTTGACATGCTATTTCACAACATAATCGCAAACCCTTTAAAGCTTCTGACTTCTCTAAGTACTTGTTTTTAACATCTTTACTTTAAAAGAAAAAGAAAAGAGAGGAAGGAAGGATCTTCAGAATGATACATTATAATATATAACCAAATTATGAAATGCAGTATACTTAGTTTTCAGTGCATTCTTTGACCACAGCCTACTTCTTGGTAAGACAAGAACAATATGGGATAGACAGTATCTGTCAGGTTTTCAGGCCTGATGGATTTGTAGTTAGCTGACCAACCACACTCAGCATGTGGTCCTTAATGCAACTACATATACTTGGAGGGAAATATGCAGAGTGGTTCCTCAAGGTTGCCTCTTGAGACCAACTTCTTAATAAATGACCCAGATGAGAGGATTGAAGGGGCATTCATCAAATTTGCAGATAACACAAAACTGGGAGGAATTGTTAACTCTTTGGAAGACACTCAAGATTCAGAAGGATTTGACAGATTTGAGCATGATGCAGCAAGATGCAGCTCAGTGATGAGAAATATAAGGTTGTTCACCTAAGCAGGAAAAAAATCAGATGCAAAGATACAGGATAGGCATTATGTGCTTAACACTGGTACTTATGAGAGGAATCTGGGTGCCTTCATGGACCTAGAATATGGACCTAGAACAGAGGTCTTCAAACTTGGCAGCTTTAAGACTTTGGACTTCCGGTTTGCTTCCCGTCGCCGACAGACAGTCTTTTTTCGGACCGCCAGCCCTGTTGCCTGTTAGAGCCGCTTTGAACAAGGAGAAGCGGCTCGGAAAATTCCGAATCCTCTAGGAATCGTGAATAGAGCCGGCGAGAGTCAGGTAGAGCCCCTGTGTAGCCCCCAGATAGCACCCCTTTGCTTCTGGGGAGGAAACAGGTGCGGCTCCCTATCCAGCTCACCGAGGCTCCGGACAGCGTGGACAATTCTACATATTGTAGAACAAGGCGGCGGGATCAACCTTTCTATTGAAAACAAAGCGAATTTTCCAAACAAACAGGGTGGAATCGGAACTTGAACCACGAAACTGCAAGTATTTATACTAGCCCTGTGACTAATTTTAAAATAAAGACTGAAAGTCTCTTGAAAATGGCGCCCGGCTTCAGTGTTAACGAAAGCTGAAAGCGAGAGTGGATTTGCATAGCTATTTCAACAAGTTACAAAGTAGCATTGTCTGTAACAAGTGAAGGAAAAGTGAATCTTTTTTAAAACAAGCCTGATTCTGATCCAATTTCATCTTTAATTTGACTAAACCTGGGGGAATTTTTCAGAGGACTTTGTGGAGGAGGAAAGGGAAAAAAGACTTCCTTTTTTGAAAAAGTTAGAATACGTGGCAGAATGGCTTCTAAGCAGACTAAACAGGATGTGAAGGCGGCAGGGGGGGAATCCCCCCCACACAAGCCTGAACAACAGCCTCCCAGCCAGCAGAGCCAGAAAAAAGAGATTGATCTTGAAAACTTAAAGGACTTTATTGCTCAGGCTTTGATGAGGCAAGAGGAATATTTGGATGAGAAGTTTAAAAAGTCACAACAGGAAATTAAGCAGGAGACAAAAGAAATTAAAGAGGTGGTGCAAGAAAACTATGACAAGGTGACCAAAAAATTAATGACAGTGGTGACTGGATTGTCAGAAGCAGTTATCAAAACTGATAAGAAAGTGGATGAACTTAGATCAGAAGTGGATGTTAAAATGAAGGAGGCTGATTATAAAATTTTTAATGCTGACAATAAAATGCAAAGACTTGAAAATGAGATGACAATGATGCAATTCAGAACTATGGAATTTGCTATAAGGCTCAGAGGCCTAAAAGAGAATGATAGGGAAGATCTGAGAAAGATTTGTGCTGATGCATTAGCTGTGATGTTAAAGATTAGTTCTGAAGAGATTTTTTGTAAAATGGACAAAGTCTACAGAGTGAATTCTTGGGTGGCCAGACAAAGACAATTGCCTAGAAATGTGGTGATATATTTCACAGATAGAAAAATAAGAAATGATATTCTGCAAAAGCCCTTTGTCTCTGCGGTGCAAGTGGATGGAAAGGAAATTGGAGTTTATAAAGAGCTGCCACCTAAGATGTTAAAAGATAGGAAGGATTTTGGATTTCTGGTGAATGAGTTAAAAAAAACAACAAATTCCATTTAGGTTGGATGCTCCAACTGGCATAATTTTGAGGTTTAAAGGAGAAAGATATCGATTAAATACTGTTGAGAAGGCAGAAGAATTTTATTCTAACTTTTTCAAAGTGAGTTCACCATCCCCACTTACATCTTCTGTACTGGAGATAAAGGAGAGTGATAAGGAGAAGCAATTTCAGCAAGAGATGGAAGAGCAGTCTAAGCAGCTGGAATTGGAGGCAATGGAAATGCAGGGAGCGACCGGAGGATTTCTGGATGCGCCCCTGATAGATCTTCCTTCGGAAATTGTAAATGATCCACCTAAGACTACAAGAGAAGTGGCTTTGGACCTAGCCCGGATGTGTGAAGCTAAAGGTCAGCGTATAACTCGAGTAGTTTCTAAGCAAATTAAAGAAAAACAACAACAGGAAAGGACCAAATCACAGCAATACAAGAAAGGAGTCAAGGGTAATACACAAGAATGTGAAGCCATGGGAGGAGCAAAACCAAAGACCACCGATTCGGAGAGCCTTCAGCATATGTTCTTGTCGCTTCAAAAAAGTTTAGATGACAATTAAATTTTTATCTTGGAACATGAATGGATTAAACTCATCACAGAAGAGGAAGAAACTATTTAACTATTTGAGACAATTTAATAATGATATAATTTGTTTACAAGAAACTCATATCAGAATACAAGATCAAAAATATTTGATAAATTTAAGATTAGGAACACACTTCATAGCTTCGAATTTGGAAAAAATGAATGGCGTGGTGATTTATATAAATAAAAGACTGTCAGCTAAAATTATAGAAGCAGATGATTGTGGCAGGTTTATAGCAATTGAACTCTACACAGCAAATGGTCCAATGTTGGTGATTGGAATTTATGCTCCTAATCAACAACAAGAAAAATTTTATAAGATTTTGCATTCTAAAATATTGCAATGGGACTATAGATCTATTTTAATTATGGGAGACTGGAATGGAGTAATTGATTCTAAAATAGATAAAAAGAGTTTGGCAAAGTCAAGGATTAGATTGCCACAGACTTTTTTTTGATATGAAAGAAGATTTGGAATTAAAAGATATTTGGAGAATACATAACCCAAAAGATTTGGACTTTACCTTCTTTTCAGATAGACATAGATCCTTTTCTAGGATTGACTTTATTTTACTATCATCTGATTTACTTGTAAAAATGAAAAGAACAAAGATTTTTCCAAGGACTTTAACTGACCATAGCCCGGTATGGATAGAAATTGAGATGGGAAAGAGTGAGAGAAGATCATGGAGAGTAAATGAAAATTTGTTTAGATATGAAAAGAACATAACAGAACTTAAAAAGCAGATGAAAGAATTTTTTGAAATGAACTTGAACAAGGGTACCCCTATTGAAATTGTATGGGATGCGAGTAAAGCATATATGAGAGGGGTACTCATTTATATGAACTCTAAACATAATTAAATCAACAAAAGAAAAGATCTGAAATGGAAGCAGAAATAAAGAACAAAGAACAGTTACTTATAAAAGACCCAACAGATGAAAGAATACGAGGAGCTATAAAACTTCTGAAAGATCAATTTCAAATGCTTATGGCAGAACAAACAGCAACAAATTTACAATTTGCGAAACATAACACATTTTGTAACGCTAACAAACCGGGCAGATGGTTGGCTTATACACTAAGGAAGAGGCAGAGTACACGGGTCATTGATAGTATTGATAGTGGAGGGAAGGAAATTTTTCAACAAAAATTAATTAAAGAAGTTTTTTTAGATTATTATACCAAATTATATGACAAAGATGATGTACAGAATGGACTTATAGAGAAATATTTAGAAAAAAGAAGAGTTACAAAAATTTCTAGTCAACAAAAGGAGAGAATGAATCATCCTATAACAGCTGAGGAGATTATTGTCACAATTAAGCAATTGAAAACAGCTAAAGCACCAGGGACAGATGGTTTAACTGCGGTGTATTACAAAACTCTACAAGCAGAAATGATTGAACATCTTAAAGATCTATTTTGTAGTATACAACAAGGGGGTAAAATACCTCCATCATGGAAAACAGCTTATATTTCATTGATACCGAAAGAGCAAGTAGGTCCTAAAAAACCTGAGAATTTCAGACCAATATCTCTTTTGAATAATGATTATAAAATATTTGCAAAAGTATTAGCCAACAGGTTGATGCCAGTTATTCAAGAGGTGATTCATTATGATCAAGCGGGATTTATAGAAGGCAGATATATGAAGGATAATGTAAGGCAAATTATAGATTTACTGGAATATCTTGAGAAGAATAAACAGATCCCTGCAGTGCTGGTTTTCTTGGATGCGGAGAAGGCCTTTGATAGAGTGGATTGGAACTTTCTATTAAAGACTTTAAGAAAGATGGACTTTGGGGATCAATTTATACAGGCGGTTTCAGCAATTTATCAAGAACAAATGGCACAAATTATTATTAATGGAAGTTTGACAACAAATTTTAGCATTGAAAAAGGAACAAGACAAGGTTGTCCGTTATCCCCATTGTTATTTATTTTAACATTAGAAGTCTTGTTGAACACAATACGGGACTCGAGTACCTTGAAGGGAATAGTGATAAGGCAAGAGGATTACAGAATAAGGGCATTTGCAGATGATCTGGTTGTTACCCTAACACAGCCGATGGAAACAATAATCCAGATGAAAGACATTATAGAACAATATGGTATGGTATCAGGATTTAGATTGAACCAGAAAAAAACTAAGATGATAGCCAAAAATATGACACAAGATCAAAAACAGGAACTTGAAAGCAAGGCAGGTTTTGAGATAGTACTAAAGGTTAAATATCTAGGAGTTCAGGTTGCAGAATCAAATATAAAATTGTTTCAAAATAATTATGAGGTGTTGTGGCGAGAGGTACAAAAAGATATGGAGACCTGGAAAAAGCTGCAGCTGTCTTTACTTGGAAGAATAGCAGCAGTTAAGATGAACGTTTTGCCAAGATTTCTTTTTTTGTTTCAAATGATTCCGGTGCTTAAAAGTGATAAACAACTGAGAGAATGGCAAAGTGGAGTGAACAAGTTTGTATGGAATGAGAAAAAACCGAGAGTTAAGCTGAAAATTATGCAAGATGTTCCAGAAAGGGGAGGCCTTAAACTTCCAAACCTACAATTATACTATGAAGCAGCAGCCTTGACGCAAGCAAGTGATTGGTTTGGAAGGAAAAAGACTGGAATATTGAATATAGAAAGTTATGATCTTGAATTTGGTTGGCATGCATACTTATTTTATGAGAATAAAGTGGATAAAGTATTCAAAAGCCACATACTTAGAAACTCTTTGATGAGAGTTTGGAAGAAGCACCGACTCAAATGGGATTATAAAATACCGTTATGGCTGGATCTTGGTCATATCATGTGGAATACAAATATAATGTCACTCGGGGGGGGTTTATATAAAGAAGTTCTTTTTACAGATGCGGGCAGATGGCAACTGAAGACATTAGAAACGCTGTTGGAAGAAGGGATTAATTTAACTTGGTTACAGTATAATCAACTTCAATTGAGATGGAAAGAGGACCAAAAAATTGGTATAATGATGCATGAAGAAGAATTGGTTAGACATATAAAAGAGAAAGGTCCAATGCATATTAAAAGGGTTTATAATGTTTTGCTAGAAAGGGACTCAGAAACTGAACTGGTTAAAGATTGTATGATAAAGTGGGCACAAAATTTTGCAGAACCAGTGATGTTGGAAACATGGGAAAAAATATGGGTTCAGAATGTTAAATTTACACAGTCGCAGAACTTGAGGGAAAACTTTTATAAAATGTTTTATAGGTGGCATTTAGATCCTAAGAAATTATCGTGTATGTACCCTAATGTTCAACCAAAATGCTGGAGATGTGATTGCTTAGATGCCACATATTATCATATGTGGTGGACTTGTAAGAAAGTGAAGGCTTTTTGGATAAAAATTTGGTGGGTCATGCAAAATGTTTTGAAGAAAAAATTTCAGTTTTCTCCACAATTGTTTTTACTGGGTATAGTTAAGGGTTTTACATTGGGTGAAACAAAGCTGATATTGTATATGGTGACAGCAGCGAGATTACTGATAGATCAATATTGGAAAAATGAAGCTATGCCCACTGTTGAAGAATGGACTTTGAAAATGGCCAGTTTTGCAGAGATGGTGAAGATTTCAGCATATTTAAAAGACCGAACTCAAGAGACTTATGTATGGGAGTGGAAAAAGTGGATAGATTATGTGCAGAATAAATATCAAACTAGGAAATATCAGATAGCTTTTAACTGAATGTATTATATAGGGATAGAATAATTGAATTTTGTGAAGATTTGAATAATACACGGGATGGAGGGGTTCAAGTTTTATATTGATAAGATTTTGATTTGGATTATATTTTGTGGAAGTCCTGGGGGAAGGGGAGGGTTAGGGGGGTTAGGGAGGGTTAGGGGGGGATAGGGAGGGCGGGGGGGGGGAAACTGGGGAGAAAATGTATTTGTAAAACTTTTTCAATAAAAAAAAAGACTTTAAGACTTTAAGGCAGCATAGCTGGCTGGAGAATTCTGGGAGCTAAAGTCCACAAGTCTTAAAGCTGCCTAATTTGAAGACCTCTGACCTAGAGAGACTTAAGTATGAGCCAACAGTGTGCTGCAGTTGACAAAAAAAGACAATGTAGTCCTGGGCTGCATCAACAGAGGGATAGTACCAAGACCAAAGGACGTGATAGTACTGTTCTATATGGCACTGGTGAGCAACATTTAGAATACTGAGTCCAGTTCTGATCACTGCAAGACCTAGGAAGAGTACAGAGCACAACAAAGATGGTAAGGAGTCTGGAGACTAAATCCTATGAAGAATGGCCAAAGGAATTACTGTATATGCATTTAGCTTCACAAAGACTGGAGATACGATACCAGTCTTCCAAGGAGAAATTTTCTGACAGTGAGAATGATTAATCAATAGCACAGTTTGCCTCTCAGAGTTGTGGGTGCTCCGTTGTTGGAGGTTTTCAAGAAAAGATTGGACAACCATTCTGGTTGTCTGAGATGGTTTGAAGACTCCTGCCTTGGGCAAGGAGTTGGTCTAGAAGACCTCCAAGGTTCCTTCCAACCCTATGATTCTATGATTCTATTAAATAACTTTTGTGAAGCCACATTGTTGCTATGCAACTATTATATTCTAAATACAGAATTGATCACAATCCTATACACCATCATGACTGGGACAAGAAATGAACAGGCAGTGTTCTAAGAAAATTTAAGGTGCCAGTTAATGTCTCCCCTTTTCTTGACATATTTTCTTCCAGTCTTGCCTGCTTTATCCCACTCTTCAGCAGGGTTATGCTGCAGTAAATATTATTGCTGAGGGTCCAAATCCAATAGCACCTCAAGACCTACTGGTCACAAGGCCATTGTATCTTCTATAGTTATTTTTCTACTTAGAGATTATGGTGGTTGCATGACTGATAAGAAAAAGCATTTGGGAGGGATATGGGATAGCAATTTGTAGCCATTTGGTGTCAAGATTATGTTGGTTGCAAGTGTTTAGCTAAGCTGCCATCTGTGGAGCTGTCCATGACTGGACACAAAACAAGGATATAGTAGTAACCCTTGAACAGAAGCAAAGAGTTTAGAGATTTCTGGGTGTTGAATGAGATTTTTAAAACTGGATCTGATAGCCCTGTTTTATATTGTAGTTTATGGCATATGAACAAGTAGTGCTCCCAATTGCCATCATTTAAGAATAAACTTTTTTTTCTTTTAATCCCTAGTAAGAGTCAAATATCTGAATTGCATCAAGAAGGTTCTGTGAAATATGTATTTCTTATTATGTGCCCTATGTGCTTCTTTTTATTAACCGTGATTGGTTAATTCCACTTTATTCTTGAATTACTGGACTTACTCTTCCATAATAATGTTATAGTGATGGTCTCTGCTGTTAATTGCCATTGTCACCAGAACTGCAACTAGAGATCCTGGGTTGTCATTTAACCTTGCTGGCATTTGATAATCCTAACATCTATCTTCCTCAGCTTCACTTGTGGCAGAAGGAAAATGAAATTCAGATCTATTCCAGTGGGTCCAATCATGTATAATACTTACATACATCATGTTCCAATTTACATGTTAAGTATTTATTTCACATTTTGATTTCCACAGGATGATTATTATACAGCAAAAATCTGGTATAATCTTCAGTGTTTAGCTAATAGAGAAAACTATGAAGGTAAGAAAACCAGATTTTCCAGCAGTAAAATGTATGATGCATAAAGATATATCCAAAATAGTCAATGAGAATTATATTATCGGTGCTTTTCAAGTGATTGTCATGATATATTTCTGCAACTTTGTAAGGATTTAGTAATAAAGGCATCACGGCTGATACAATTAATAAGTAATTCATGAGGTTATCAAGGCTACACCATATCTTTTGTGTAAAAGCTATTAGATCTGATCCCTTTAAATATTAATTTCAAGAGTTCTATTTATTTATTTATTTATTTATTTATTTATTTATTTATTATTTATTTATTTATTTATTATATTTCTATACCGCCTTTCTCCCGTAGGACTCAAGGTGGTGTACAGTCAAGAAAAATATAGACACACAAACATCATAAAATTGCTAATTAAAATTATTACTTAGTTTGGTCAATTAAATAAAACCCAGAATTAGATAACATTTAAAAAATCATTCACATGTTCGTATGTTTAGCCCCGCCTGTTGGAACCTCAGGGTCTTGAGGGCACGGCGGAAAGCACGGAGCTCAGGGATATTCCGTATCTCCGGGGGCAGTTCATTCCAAAGGGTTGGAGCCCCCACAGAGAAGGCCCTCCCCCTGGGAGTCGCCAGTCGACATAATTTGACTGACGGTACCCTAAGTAGTCTCTCCCTGTGAGAACAAACTGGTCGGTGGGAGGCTATTGGTGGCAAAAGACGGTCTCATAAGTACCCAGGTCCTAAGCCATGGAGCGCTTTAAAGGTGATAACTAACACCTTGAATCGCACCCGGAAGACCACCGGGAGCCAGTGCAGCTTGCGTAGGAGAGGTGTTACATGGGCGTAACGAGCTGCGCCCATAATCACCCGCGCGGCTACATTCTGGACCAGTTGGAGCCTCCGGGTGCTTTTCAAGGGGAGCCCCATGTAGAGAGCATTACAGTAGTCCATACAGGAGGTAACTAGGGCATGAGTGACCATGCGCAAGGCGTCCCGATCCAGAAAGGGACGCAACTGGCGGATCAGGCGAACCTGATAAAAGGCACCCCTGGCCACGGCCGTCAAATGATCTTCTAAAGATAACCGTGAATCCAGGAGAACACCCAAGTTGCGGGCCCTCTCTGTGGGGAGCAAGATCTCATCCCCTATTGTCAGTGATGGTACTAGCTGACTATACAGGGACGCCGGAAGCCACAGCCACTCGGTCTTGGAGGAGTTGAGTCTGAGCTTGTTTCTCCCCATCCAGATCCGCACGGCCTCCAGGCAACGGGACATCACAGCAAGGGCATCATTGGGGTGGTCTGGGCTGGAGATGTATAGCTGTGTGTCATCAGCATACTGATGAACACTCACCCCAAAATCACGGATGATCTCGCCTAGCTGTTTTACATAAATGTTGAACAGAAGGGGTGAGAGGAATTTAATTTAATCTTTTAATTTAATCTTTAAAAAATTAATTGTGAATATTTGTATTATCTCAAGATCAAATGTTCAAATTACAAGTATGCTGTCAACTAAGGTAGCAGTATAAAAAGTTTAAATTCACGTTAAGAGTTAAAACAAGTGTATTTTAAGATCAATAACAGTTTCACTTTAAACCATATTGGAACGTTCAGGTTGATCAAAATCAATCAAATACTCAATTTTTTCTTAAGTCCATTAAAGAATGAACAGTAAACTCACACATAGGTGAGTTTAAGGACAGAACTTCAAATAGCCCCCACTTTTAGTTTTTCAGTGATAATCATTGGCATTTAATGTTAGCTCTGGAAATTATGTCAGCCAGTGATGTTGTGTCAGAATCAAGATAGTGACCATAGTAGTTACATTTTAAACTTTTGACACACACATTTGCAACATATACGTGGGACTGAAATAAAAGGCTTCCCTACACATCTTCATTTAACAACTGGGTCACTCTATTCCTTGCCTGCTGAATTTTTGACCTATTGTTTTAAAAAAAAAAAACTCAAAATGTGCCATATTTGGTTTTAGCTTAGCACAAAGCATGACCCCACAGCTATGAACTGTAACCATATAAACTTAGCATTTTTATCTAATAGATCAATGTGACTTGTTAGCATGTTGTCATTAGATTAAAAAAACTGGGATTCAAGTAACGCAGGAGTGCATAAGTTCTATCAGCTTGAGCTACACTGGACTTTTGGAAGATTCCTTCCAAAAGTGGATAGAATTTATTTTGCAAGAGGGCAATGTTGAAGTGTTAAAACTTGAGCAGGGTTGAAGCAAATATTATGCTCCTTAATTCCCTCTATAATGAAAAAAAAAAAAGGAAGGGGCCACCCTAATACTGCCATGAAGATGCTGATAATCCTCTGGCCTCACATTTTTTATCCCAGTATAACACCCTAGCCCAGAAGTGTTGCAATACTTGGAATATAGTACCACAATGTAAAATATTTTGACACAGCGTAGAAAGAAAAAAAATCCTTATTCACAAGTTTGATTTTCTAAACCAAAAGAGCAACAAAATGCTAGTTAATAATGATACTTATAATGGATGTAAACCTTTCTCTCTATAGAGTATTTCATACACAATATTTAGTTGTAATATTAAAGTGTTGGACAGATCCAAATTCAAGGTCACTCTCAGTCATGGAAGTTATGATGCTTTCAGCTCTTATTTGAAAGACAGACTATAATTAGTATATAACACTTCAAACTTTTTCAGAAAGTTTCATGCAACAAAGTATATAATAGCCACAGATATGATCCCAATCTGGGATCATATTAAATTAAATTAAATTAAATTAAATTAAATTAAATTAACCTAATTTAAATGTTTCGTACCATCTAGGAAAGCTATTCTGCCAAATATTTCTGTTTATTATACATTAATAATTAATTATTTATATTTGATGCTAAAAAGTACAGAGTATGAAAATGCTACAAAGCTACTGACCGTTTTATTTATTGAATTTTTATGCTATCCATCCTCTCTATAACGTGACTCTGGATGATTCAAAAGTGAATTACACATCAAAAAAATTTCTAAAAACAAATCTCAGTCATATTAATTTGTGCTACCTTGCTTTTTTTTAAAAAAAAAACACCCTACATTTTTCTGCAATTGTTCGCATGTAACTAGATGCATGCATCTTTGTACTTTAGAAATGTAAGCAATTACATGCACTTCCTTTTTTTTCTAGCGGATTATGTCAGTCTCTCATTCAACAAAGATAAGACATTGAGTCAGGTAAGACAAATAATGACCATTTTTATCATGGCTTGGTCTATTTTGTTCAATATAGAAGCTGACCCAGGAACATCATACAGAGGATTGAGCACAATGTCCATAAAAATCCAATTTTATTAACTGATAACCATGCAAAGTCATTTCTGCCACTGCTGGAGAGAAGGTTTGATGCTATGTGGAAAAGAAAGAAAGAAAAAGAAGAGAGACAGACAGACAGACAGAGACATACATACAGAGAGAGAGAGAGAGAGAGAGATTTTTCAGCCTAAAAATCTCTCTCTCTCTACAGGTAGTCCTCGATTTACAACCATAATTGAGCACAAAATTTATGTTGTTAAGTGAGAAATTTGTTAAGTGAGTTTTGTCCCATTTAACAACCTTTCTTACTTCAGTTGTTAAGTGAATGACTGCAGTTGATAAGTTGGTAACATGTTTGTTAAGTGAATCTGGCTTCCCCATTGACTTTGCTTGTGAGAAAGTTGCAAAAGGAGATCATGTGACCCTGGGACACCGCAACTGTTATAAATATCAACCAGTTGCCAAGCATCTGAATTTTGATGACATGATTATGGGAATGCTGCAAAGGCCGTAATTGTAAAAAAAAACCCAGTCATGTTACTTTTTTCAGTGCCATTGTAACTTTGAACAGTCACTAAATAAACTGTTGTAAATCGAGGACTACCTGTATTTACTAAAGCCTAACCTATTTACTAAACTATAAATTACGTTATGAGATGTTAGCAAGAATACTCAGACAAGAAGAGATGGGAACATGAAAGTTCAATCAAATCTCAAACAAGTCGAGCATATTGGGCAGTACACCAAATAGAGGTGAAGTGAGGAAAGCAGACATGCTCAAAAGTTTATACTTCCACTAAAATATCAATTGGATTCGCAATATTATTAGCCCTCATTGACTCCCTCCATACATAATTCTAATCTATAAACATTGTTTGCCAATCACAAGTTGTTCACACAATTAGAAAACCTCCAATATAACTGAATATAATATGTGTATTCTCAGAGTGGGATACTTTGTCTTTTGTGAATTCAGTTTTATTTCTTTTTTCTTCACCTGCTTTTTAGAGCCAACTATACATTTTTTTTTTAGTTGGGTTTTATATGTACAGGTAATTTCCAGCTAGAAATGCCATCAGCCTTGCTGGTTTTTGTACCTAAGGCTGTATGGGAACAAGTAGCAGTTGGGGGATGAACGGAGAGAGGAATAATTTTAACCAGAAAATTGATACAGGTCCCAGTGCATTTGAGAAGCTCATTCTGATTGGAAACTTGAACTCTTGGCCCCTTTCTTTCTGATTTGTTTTAATATGCTGAACAGATTCTTTGGTAGCACTTTTAAGTCAAGAATATAATATATTTCTAGATATATTAACAGTTTAATATTGCACTTTCATATCTTTCTCATGCTTTTACAGGAATCCACCTGCTTCTATAGTAATGATTCATTTATAAAATGGCACAGTTGCTTACCACATAAATCCCAAGCCGAAAAGCATATTTCTAGACGGGTAGTTTCTTTTCTTGTTGATTATGAGCAGAATACTGGTATAGCGCTATTATCGCAAAAGGTAAGAGTATTAGAAATGCTACTTTTTCAATTACTAGTTCTGTTTATGTATCCTTCGTTACTACTGAGACCTTCTCTTCTCTTCTCTTCTCTTCTCTTCTCTTCTCTTCTCTTCTCTTCTCTTCTCTTCTCTTCTCTTCTCCTCTCCTCTCCTCTCCTCTCCTCTCCCCTCCCCTCCCCTCCCCTCCCCTCCCCTTCCCTTCATCATGCAGTTTTAAAATGTGCTTAATATTAAAAATGATTTGATCAAGATTTTTCAGTTGTGCTATGATACAGTGAACAACAATGGGATATCTGAAGCAATCTAGGACTTTACTATCCCTGTGTTGCTGGGTGCTTATAAAACTGCCTCAGCTTTCTCCTTACCCCAGTACTTGTTTTTGATTGTTCAGTTATGTGAATTTATTGCTCTTTAAATATCTTTATGCTTTTTGCCAATTTCATCCTTGTATTACTGGTACACATGAGGCTTTTCTTTCAAACTATTCGTATTATGATTTTTTTTTAAAGGAATTGTTTCAAATTCAAATTATCTAAAGCTTTTCAGATTATTATTTTTTTTAAAGGAGAGAGAAAAGAAGCACTCAGCACTGCTGGTTATGCTTTTAGCATGGTAGAGGCAGTAGTTGAACATTGGCTTCTCCCAAAGAATTCCATCAACAAGAAAATCTTAGTTCATGTATTTCTTTACTGTCTGTCTTACGAGAACTGATATGCTGAAGTACAGTATTTAAACTACCTCCTGGTAGACATCAAGCCTTCAATGAGGCATAGGTGATTTGTTTTATACTCTCAGACGAGAACCTTCCTTCTACATGCAAAGTTGCCAAGTTCTTATTAGCAGTTATTGCCATACCAAGGTTAAAGGTATCCTAATATTGGAAAAATGTTATGAGGGAGTCCTTTTATTTTATCTAACATTTATGTTTGTTTTGTTTTATTTCGCTTTCTTTTTTATATGTGTGTAAATGCTACTTGGCAAGTCTATATGGTGGTTTTAGTTGCTTTTATTATTTGAGCCTGCTTTCATATGTTGTTGTAGTGCTAAGGCTAATTTGCTGGACATTGATGTAAATAAATAAGTAAATATATAAATAAATTTGTAAACAAAATCATAGTAGGAACTAATTTATCAGCAAGGTTTTCTCAAGGAATCTGAATCAAAGTTATTTCATTTCACTGAGCCCTTCAAGCTGGCATTGTAGCCTGTTACACCAAGGTGGTTTGGAGCAAACTTATAGTTCATCTTATCAGTTTATAGCAGGGGTGTCAAACTCAAGGCCCGGGGGCTGGATCTGGCCCACAGGGTGCTTAGATCTTGCCTGCAGGGTCGCCCTGGAAACAGCAAAGGACTGGGCTGCGGTGCCTCTGCCAATGAAAATGGAGGTCAGGAGGGCCACGGGAGGCCCTCCTGAGCTCCGTTTTCACTGGCAGAGGGTTGCAGAAGCTCCATTTTCACTGCTAGAGGGTTGCAGGAAGCCATCACTGCCAAAAACAGAGCTCGGGAGCCCATTTTTGCTGGCAGACTGCTTGGCCTACCACAGGCACACCCAACACAAGTGATGTCAAACTGGCCACGTCCACCCTGGCCCCCCAAGGGCAAACACAACCTTTATGCGGCTCTCAGTGAAATCAAATTTGACATCCCTGGTTTATTGGTTTCAAAGTTGTTACAATCTTTAATTATTCTTAGATAATAATCAGCATAGGCTTGAGTTCTTGATGTTCTCTCAGCTTGCTTTTATTTCAACAGAGAAGCAAACTCAGAAAATGCTAAGAACCCAGCCATTCAACCCTGAACAATATCTATTCTCCTGTATGGGAATCATTACATCTTTAGATGTATGGCTAACTTGGGCATGCTCACATCCACAATAAAGACTACCAGCATTTTAGCCTTTATCACTTCCTGAAGAACAAATCATTAACTGTCCAGTTATAGTGTTATCATTCCTTGATAGTTTCTCGTTATAATCTTGTGTATTAACAAGTTTTTATAATAAATCTCATGGGAATATATCTTTAAAAATAAGCACCTGTTAAAATGTTTTCATATGGATCAAAAAATTGCCTTAGGGCAGTGGTGGGTTGCTACTGGTTCACACCGGATCGGGTGAACCGGTAGCAGTGACGGGAGGCTCCATCCACTGGCCCAAATGTTTCTGCGCATGCGCGAGCACGCACACGCACACACACACACATGGGCTAACTGGTAGCGATGGGATTTGAAAACCCCCTCCCCCCGCCTTATGGGGGTCTTGACAGCAAAGAAAAATGATTGCATTCTCCATTACAATAAACCAGTTTTATATTCAGATCCTTCGGTAGAATGAATTTCCCCATTTTACAAAGAGAATTAAAAAGAACCGGCAGTTGTCCTTTACTGCCCCTTTTCACTCAAAATTCCAAGATAATGGGATCATTCTTTAGGAAATTGTATTCTATTATGTAGGTACAACTGTTTCTATAGTATTTGGGAAAGAGTTTAATGAGACCCACAAGGAGTCATTTGGACATTGGCATGTTTCTTCCAAAGGAACTCCAAACAAATTTGCCCAAGGCAACATCGGCTTTGAGCACTTAACTACTGCGACACAGGTCCTATGAGGCAAAGTGATTTTTTTTTAAAAAAAAGTATAATTATCTGCCATTAGAATATGCCAAGTTTTCACAGTCATTGACTCATTGAATTCCTGCTAGAATTAGAATAAATTATTCTGATGAATTCTGATGTTTATGGAGATGGGAAGGATGTTTTCCTCATCAAAAAAGTATGTATATTGCAATTTGGTTTTCATACCACAGCTGAGCTGGAAGAAAAGTTTTCACCCAGTTTTTCTTATTCTCTTATTCTCTTTGTCCCTCTCTCTCCATGCCCCCCTCCCTAATTCTTCTAGCTTTCTGATACTATTCCAGTTTCTTATAATGGCCTCATAAGCTCAGATGAATGCTGTTCCGCTGGCAAATTTACTTGCTAAGTTACATGTAGTTGTTCTTAGTTTATTCTGTGCCTTTGATAAGGTACAGTAATTTAGTAAAAAAAATTTCTTTTCTTCCCAGGACGAAACACTTGTATCTGTGCATAAGTTAACAGACGACGGTGCATTGGATAAAAAAACCAAATTTCCTCCTTTCATATTTCCAGGAAACAGTTTAAAACCAACTGGATTATTTTTTCATCAAGGAAGTCATTTTGTGTATGTTTATGGAAACCAGGTGTGTATAATGGAAGAGATGTGAAACTGACAGTTTCAACTATTCTTTTAATTGTTGCTTTTTTGGGAGGAGCTGTAGGTATACATGAAGAGAACAAAGAGTGATTACATCCTGATGCCATCTGGAGCCTTGGGCCATGTATAAACCCAGTTATTCTTCTGTAACTGAGACAAATACAATTTTAAAAGAAGTTGCAAAACAAATTGCAAAATGTATTTTCAAGATGGTGTAACAGGATACTTTTCAACTGGGTGTAGAACAGGGGTGTCAAACTCGCAGCCCGTGGGCCAGATGTGTCACGTGCTTGCCCCATCCCCACCCGGTTTAGTGAAGGGGGAAAAAGTCCTGATATGTCACATGATGCCGCCATGATGATGAGAGTTTGACATCCCTAGTGTAGAACTATTATTGTACAATACATGTTTCTTCAAAGCCAGTGAAGAAATACTGTGTTGGTATTCTTATGATTCTAAGTGATGCAGATATCTGATTTAATTATTTTTAGTGGGCATGTGATAATGTGAATACTGTGGATTGAACTCTTATATTAAAATGATTGCAATATACTTTATGTATGTTCTTCTTAAATAATTTTCTGAATCCAATAGTAATACACTCTCAGAGATCTACTATTTGCTTTCCTCTGGTGGAATCCATCTGTCCTTTAGTAGGCAACCTTCAAAGCCATCTTATTAATTATGTTTGTTCCCAAATGTAAACATAGCCCGAGCCTGCAAAGATGAAGTGAGGAAAGCTAAGGCTCACAATGAACAAAGGCTTGCGACAAAAGTAAAAAATAACCAAAAAAAAGTTGCTTCCAACATGTTAAAAGCAAGAAAAAGTCAAGGAAACAATTGGCCCATTGCTGGGAGAAAGTGGCAAGAAGGTGACAAGCAATAGGGAGAAAGCAGAACTACTTAACATGTTTTTTGCATCTGTCTTTACACAAAGGGAAAAAACAGTCCAACCTATCAAAACAGCACCACAAAAAATAGATTAGGAACACAAGTTAAAATAGGGAAGAAAATGGTAAGTGAGCACCTGTCTACCCTAGACGAGTTCAAATCACAAGGACCAGATGGATTACACCCTAAGGTTCTGAAGGAACTGGCAGACAAGATCTCAGAACTATTGAACTATATCTTTCAAAGATCCTGGAGCACCAGGGAACTGCTACAGGACTGGAAAAGAACTAATGTAGTGCCCATCTTCAAAAAAGAAAAAAAAATAGACCCAGGAAACTATAAACCTATCAGCCTGACCTCAATACCAGGGAAGACTCTGGAAAAGATCAAGCAATGAATCAGTGAACGCCTAGAAGCAAACAAAGTAATAACCAAAAGCTAACATGGGTTTGTCAAAAACAGATCATGTCAGACTAATCTTATTGCATTCTTTCACAAAGTGACAAAATTAGTGGACCAGGAGAATGCTAGCAATATAATTTATTTCGACTTCAGTAAGGCATTTGATAAAGTAGACTATAACCTACTAATAGATAAAATAGAAAAATGTGGGTTAGACAGCATCAGCACCAGATGGATTCGTAACTGGCTGACCAACCACACTCAATGTGTAGTCCTCAATGGAACTGCATCTACATGCCCAGAGGATCATTGGTTGCCCTCTCCCCTCTTTGGAAGAGCATTATAGCTCCTGCTGCCTTAAGAAAGTTCAAAACATTCTTAAAAATCCATCTCATCTTGGGCACCCTTTTTTGGAACTATTATCATCTGGCAGATGATATAGGATAATAAAAACAAGAACAAATAGGCTGAAAAACAGCTTCTATCCCAGGGCAATAACCATATTGAATTCTACGGTATAGTGCAATATCGGATTTTCAATTTCAGTTATATAGAATATAAAGGATGTATGTTTGTGTTTTTATTTTTATAGTTATAATGTACACTGAAGGGGGCATTTAATTTCATTGTACAATGCGCAATGACAGTAAAGTAAAGTAAACTAAACTAAAATAATTAATCTGAATTCATCTGAGGCCATAGTATACTTCAAAACTTCACATCTAAAGGTTGAATCAAGGCAACTGGCCCAAACTTTGTTAATCTTAGACATTTCATTGCTCATCCAAGCAACTTTATCAGTCAGAGCAAATTAGTTAGGCAGAGAGTTGTTGGAATCTACCAACTATTGCCAAACCAACTTTAGGGGTTTCTCTCCAAAGTGGCTTGCAGTATGTCAATGAAGACTCAATCATCCAGGCCAAAGGTGTATAAAGGCCTGGCTGATTAAGTCTTCATTGACATATTTCCTTAAATCAATACTCCATTCATCCTTTTGTTGAATATTTAAAAAACTGAAAAAGCCTTAATTTTTTTCAAAGCAATAAAATATTTCCAAAGCAATACAATTAAAAAATAATCCAAATAATAATTATGAAATGAGGAGTTGTCAAGCTTTTTGTCCTTAAAGGGCTGTGTTAAGAGTATAAGTTTAGATTGTATCCCTTGATTCCAAGCCACTCAAATCATAAGCCAACCACAAAACCACAATTCCTGCACTCTAATTATGAGGAGTGGTTTTCTGAAGTGCACAAGGCTTATCTCAACTATTTCTCCTTTCTCTAGAGAAATTTTGCCACTCTGGATCCAGCATCCAGCCACAATTTTTCTTGAAAATGCTGTCCCACTGTCAGATGGATGGCATAGCTCTCATTAGGCAAATAGGATTGAAACAACTAAAATAACAAGATAAATAACAACATTACATAGTAAAATATTACTGTGTCATGAACCATAAACAAATATAATCACATGCAGGAGAAATTTACCTGAAAGAAAGAGAGTATTTTTCCCCAAATAACTTCCTATAAAATCATCTTATATTGGCTGGAAGTATGGCAATAAACGATGACATGCTTGAAGATTAGCATATGAGCAAAGAGGTGCAAATAAATAAGTCATTCAAACTCTTATTTTTGGCAATTAATTTCAGCAGTAATTATTAATTTTACTAATATTGATTTATATTGATTTTGGATTATATTGATTTATTGATATTATATTTATTATATTGATTTAATTTTTCTCCTGGTCCAGTCTTTTATGGGAACGTGGCCTTACATGAATATATACAGTTATATACAGTACATATTCATACAAATGAGTCATAAACATATTTGTTGGAGGGATTTGTTTTGAGGGTTAATTTCAGCAAAAAAATCTTTTATGCATCCAAGGAAGTCCACAATTTAAATTGATTCTATTTCCAAGACATTGAAAAATTAGTTTATTAAAATTCCATTACAGGCAAAATTTGTGGAGCTTTATAAATTACACTGTATCTAATTAAAATGCCCGTTTTTGAAGATTGGAACCACATCAGCATTTTCCAGTCTTCTGGCTCCAGGATCTCTGAAAGATTTCATTCAATGGTTCCAAGATCATATCTGTCAGGTCCTTCAGTAATCTGGGATGTAAACTACCTGGTTCCAGATATATGAACTCATCCAAAGCAGATAGATGTTCTCTTATCAATAATTCCTTGCCTACTTTGATCTGCATTCCTGTTCTGTTTTCCACACAGTGCTGTTTTTGATAGGTTGGGCTATATTTTCCTTTTGTGTAAAGTCTTCCTCCCTCCTGACTGTACTTTCTTGCCATCTTCGTCCATTAGTGGTCCAACCATTTTCCTGACGTTTTTTTTCCTTACTCCTTACATATTTGAAAGAAACTTTTTGTTATTTTTGGCATTTGTTGCAAGCCTTAGTTCATTCTGAGCTTAGCTTTCCTGATTCCTTCTTTACAAATTCAGGCTATTGGCTGGTTTCCTCCTCTAGATATAGGCCCCTCTTTCCATTTTTTTTTAATTTGTCCTTTTTATCCCTCAGCTTGTCTGAGACTGTTTGTGCAACCATGCCGGTCTTGTCTGGAGTCTCTTGTTTTTCTTTCTCTGTGGTATTGTTTTTGTTTGTGTCTTTATTATCTTGCAAAATATATTTGCTTGGTTATTGTCCTCAGGCAATAGAGGACCCTTTACAACCATACATTTATCTTTAGATCACATTCTAAATTGCATTCAAGAATTCTACTCTGAACGAGTTTGTCCACATTCATGGTCCTAGAGCTTTATCATGAAAAAAAAATCTCCTTGAAGGGTCTTGTAATCTTTAATTTATCCTTTTCAATAAAATATGAAAAAAATAAATCTGAAAGTGCTTTGGCGTCAGGCACACTCCTACTGACTAAATTGGACATAATCTTGCCATTTTCTTTACGACAGCTTTACACTGCCATCTTCTGGGACATTTTTTCTTTCTTTCTTAGAAAAGGTCCTAATTTCTAAGTCCTTCCAACCATATCTTCCTTCTGAGCCCCAACAAAGTAATTAAAAAGTTTCAGTCATTGTGATTTTAAATTGTATTCAATTTTGTCTTTTTTTTAGATATGGGGTTCTTTTGATGGAGGCAACACCTTTATACCTTTGATTATACTGATTAATGAGACTATTGTAAATGCAGATTCATGTGTTTACACTCAGGGAATTGTATATGTTTCAGACAAGGCAAATATTTATTACACTAAAGCAGGTAAGAAATTCTTTTAAGATTAAAATTACTCTTGGATTGTGAAGCTTTTAAAATCTGATCTGATGCAAATTATTGTCTTTCTCCATTAACATATAGAATAATAAAACATCAAATACTGAAATATGAAGAATGGCAATTTAAAAAAGATTAGAATGTATTTATTATAAAAAGAAATAACTGTATTAGTCTGTTAAAATAAAGCACATTGGCAGTCTGAAAAGTAAGCTTTTAATGAGCTTAAGCTCTCTAAATACCAGCTGAACAGATATATCAAATATTATTTGATACATAGAAAATAGTGTAAATAGTGTGATAGTGTGAGTAATAGGGCCAAAAAATCATAAATCCCAAGATGTGACATTTTTGCACTCATAGCATCATCTTAAAGAGAGAGTCAGATGTAATTAGTCCTGAATACCTCCCAGGAGCCACACAACTGTGTACCAGATGCATAAAATATTGCATTCTTATTTTTCTTCCTTTCTCTTTCAAACTTACTTATTGAGTTTGAACTCTGATGATTTAATAGAAACAATCCTGCACTTTTCTTGTCAAAGCCATAGAAATGGTTTAATAATGCTTTCCTCCGGGCTGAGGTTTTTTTTAAATTGTAGTCTAGCTTATAACTAGTACAGTATTACCAGATGAGCTCCTACTCAGCCTGCTTAGCTTTTGAAGATCGGTATAGGTTGGCTAAATGCTGTCATCAACCTGGACACCAGCCAATAAAAATCTTCCTATATGAATATATCCCCTCCATGTGGATACCCATTTGTCATGGGGGAAAGGCTTATTTATTCTGTTAAGGTTGAGAGCTATGCTGGAAGTATGCCACCAGAAAGTATAGCGCAGTGATGGCTAACCTCTTTGCTGTCGCGTGCCAAAAGTGGGGATCATGCGGGGGGAGGGTCACACATGTGTGTGCCCATAGCCATAATTAAATGCGGCCCCCCTCACACATGTGTGCATGACCACTCCCCACGCTACCCCTGCTTTTGGCACACGATTGCACAGTGGGCCTGGTAGGCCCATTTTTCACCCTCCCCAGGCTCCAAAGATTTTCTTGGAGCCTGGGGAGGGCGAAAACGGCCTTCACTCCCCCTGTGGGAGGCCCTCCAGAGGCTGGAAACAGTCAATTTTCTGACTTCAGGTGGGCCCGGAAGGCTCAAAAATTAGCTGGCCGGCGTGTGTATGCACACTGGAGCTGAGTAGGGCAACGCTTACGTGCCCACAGATATGGTTCCACGTGCCACCTGTGGCACCCATGTCATAGGTTCACCATCACGGGTATAGCAGAAGGGTCATCCAAGCCAGATAGATCTCAACTGAAGAGCCACACTAAGAGTACTCACAACCCATTAACCATGATGTGGCAACAGAAAAAGAATCCCGCACTGGGTTGGTCGTTGCCCAGGTTAGTTGCTGTCCCTGGGCAGCTGTTGAAAAATGAGTTACAGGGTTGAAGAAAGACCTGGCAACAGAAACAAACATTTTGTTGGTATCTGGTATTTTGCCCCCCTTCTCTAAATATTATAGCAACTTTCAAGGAAGGGGATCAGATCACTTGTTTCCTTTCTGCTCTCCTGGCAAGATGTTATTTACTTCTAGGTAGTCCTAGATCCTGTCAGCTATAATGCCAGTCAGCAGCTTGAACATGGTTGGCAGACACGTTATTGGCCTGTAATTTGCAGGTGTTGCTCCTTTTACTGGATCCTTCTGTATCAAGTAGGTTTTCCCAGCTGTTAACCATTCACTGATGTTTCCTGTCTGCAGCATCTCATTGAATTGTTCGGCCATTTTTCCATGCAGGCTGGTCAGGTATTTGAGCCAAAAGCCATGCAGTTAATCATTGCCAGGCGATGTCCAGTTCTTGACTTTTTTCACTCTGTTGCTTATCATTTCAGTAGTTATTTTCAGTTGGTCCATTTTGTTCTTGGAGAATTTCGTCTCAAAGTCTCTGATCCACCCAGCATTTTTGTTGTAACATTTCTCAGTCTCCCACAGGTCTTTCCAAAACTGAGTAGTTGCCATTTTCTCAGGTTTTTCAATTTCCGTATCCCACATCTGGCAAGCTGATTTGTTTGTTCAATTGATGTTATCTGGACTGCTGCAAGTGCATAGTTTGCATCTATCATCAATGGCGCCAAATGTTTTCTAGGCACAGTCTTCAATTGGAAGCCAATTGGCTTCAGTTGGAAGCCTTCTTCTTTCTGCATTTATTGCAGCATGTGCCAAGATTTTAGCTTTCAGTTCTTGCTGCCTAGCATTGAGTACTCCTGGTGTTTCAATGATGACTTCAGGCCCTTGCTGATCCTGTTCTTGCAAAATATCTGCAGTTTTTTCAAATTCAGACTGTTCAGTTGCTCCAGATGTTATTAGAGTGTTTTCTGCTGCCACTTCAGAAAATTTCCGTATTTCTTCAAGTTCGACTTCACTGAGCACTTTGTTCCAAGTGATGAATCATCACTGATTGGCTAATCGTAATTCAATTATCCTTGAGTCTGGGTATTTTTGTTTCCATAATTGGTACTTTTTTGGTAGCCTCATTTTTCTGGTTCTACTTTGTAGTAGCATTTCATTACATTGCGGTTCTCTGACATGATGTATTTCTGCCGCTTCTGAGGTTGTTCATCTTCCAGTAGCTCTGCAGGCCCATGCCCTGGTTGCTCAGCTATGGGACCCGTGGCCTGTAGCCCACTTGTCGACGGATGTCCAGGTTCCCCAACACCCGACAAGGTCCTTGTTAACCCAGGCAATAACCGAGACAGTATAGGCTTCATTCAGTTGTGTTTCACCATGATTCATTGCATGGGTTGTTGGGTGCACTCAGTTCTGCTCCTCAGCCTAGACCTCTCTGACATGGTTGGACCTGCTGGTAGTTTACACTACCACCAGCACAGCTCTCAGCTTCATTGGAGCAGTTAAGCCGCCCGCCACATCCAGGCGGCACCCTGTTGTTGTTGTTGTTGTTGTTGTTGTTGTTGGTTAATCTTTAGTGAGATTCACAGCCTTTGAGGCTGGTTAATAGCTCAGCATCTCGAGTCCTAACCAAGGACCTAGGAACTGTTATGATATCATCAGAGGATGTAAGCTGTTCCGAGTAAGGTGGTTTTTTGTAGAGTCAAAATGTTCAAGTCCGGCAAATTTAGAATTTCTAAATAGCGGGGTAGCCCTTTGAGTATTGCTCCAAGGGCTCCAATTACAATCGGGACAACACACAATTTCTTTTTCCACAGTCGCTCAACTTCAATTTGCAAGTCCCGGTACTTTGTGATTTTTTCTTGCTGCTTATCTTCAATCCGTGCATCACCAGGTATTGCAATGTCAATGAACCATACTTTTTTCTTTTCAACTATTGTTATGTCAGGTGTGTTGTGGACCAAGTGCCTGTCAGTCTGAATCCTAAAGTCCCACAAGATCTTGAGTTTCTCATTCTCTAAAACTTTCTCAACCTGATGTTCCCAGTGGGTTTTGCTGTACTCAAATCCCAACTTCTGGCACAATTTCCAGTGAATGATCTTAGCAATGCAGTCATGGTGTTGTAGGTAGTCAGTTTGTGAAATTTTGCTGCACCCACTGATCAGGTGGTCGACTCTCTCGTCTTTCTCATTGCAGAGGTGGCATTTGCTGTTGGTGGTAACGTGCTGAATTTTTGCCTTCATGAAGTTTGTGGCTAGGGCTTGTTCTTGAGCTGCCAAATAAAGCTTTCTGTTTCTTTTTTCAGTACTCCTGATCTTAACCAGTTCCAAGTTAGTTTCTGGTCAGCTTTGCCTTCAATACTTTTCAAGTATTGGCCATGCAGAGGTTTGCTTTTCCAATTTTCAGCTTGCTGCTCAATTACTTCTTTCTTATATTCTGCTTTTGTTTTAGTTGTCTTTAAAAGGCCTCCTTTATTTACTTTCTTAATCATTGGTTCTTCACTTTTCTGGATGTAATCATTCAAGCTGTGTTTTTCTTCTTCCACAGTCTGCTTTACTTGTAGGAGTCCTGGACCACTCTCTGCTCTTGGTAAATATAATCGGTCAACATCACTTTTAGGGTGCAAGGCATGATTCATTGTCATAAGCTTCCTTGTTTTTCTGTCCAAATTGTCTAACTCCATCTGGGTCCAGTCAATTATTCCTGCAGAGTATTGAATCACAGGTATAGCCCAGGTATTTATGGCTTTTATGATGTTTCCTCCACTCAGTTTGGACATTAATATCTTACAAATTCTCTGAATGTACTTGGCTGAAGTTAATTCCTTGACTTTATTATGCATTAAGTCAGAGGCCTCTAAATTCCCCAAGTACTTGTAGCCTTCTTCTGACTTTACTGCTTTTATCATTTCTTCATTCTCTAGTTCTATTCCATCCTCTTCTATGATCTTGCCTGCTTTGGTTGCTATTGTTGTACATTTGTCAATTCCAAACTGCATACCAATGTCTTGGCTGAATTCTTTTGTGTTTTCAATTAATAAATTCAGTTCAGCTTTTGTTTTACCAAACAGCTTCAAATCATCCATGTACATCAAGTGCGAGATTGTCAGTCCTTTCTTTGCAAGTTCGTATCCACAGTTCATCTTCTTCAAAATGATTGTCAGTGGTAGCATTGAGAGTATAAAAAGTAGGGGTGAAAGGGAATCTCCCTAGAAAATGCCTCATTTAATTTCAACTTCACCCAGTTCTTCTTCATTAGCCATAAGTTTTGTTTTCCAGAGGTTCATTGAATTCCATGAATTTTTGTATGTTGCTACCAATCCCAAAGATTTCCAGGCATTTTTTGATCCAGCTATGGGGAACTGAATCAAACACTTTCTTATAGTCTATCCAAGCCATGAACAGGTTGGTTCGTCTTTTCTTTGAGTTCTTTAGGATTAGCTTGTCGATCAGCAATTGATCCTTTGTTCCTCTTGAGTTTTTGCAGCATCCTTTCTGTTCTACAGGAAGCAAGTTATTTCTTTCCAAGTATCCATAGATTTGATTTGCAATGATACCAGTAAGAAGCTTGTATGTTGTTGGCAAACAGGTGATTGGCCTATAGTTTCCAGGGTCCTTTCCTTTTTCTTTATCTTTTTGGATCAAAAATGTCCTTCCAGTTCATCCATTCATCATTTTCAGGATCTGGTTCATCTGGGCTGCCAATCTTTTGTGCACACTTGTAAGTGCCTTTAACTAGAAGCCATGCAGCTCATCTGGTCCAGGTGCACTCCAGTTCTTCACTTTTCTTGACTGTCTTTGCACTATTTCTTTTGTTATTTTCACGTCTTCCATTTTATGCACTTTAATAGAGTCCTCAACCTGTTTGATCCATTTTGCATTTCTGTTGTGCTTTTTGTTGTTTTCCCACAAATTCTTCCAGAATTTCAGAGCTTTCTCTTTATCAGGCTTTTCATTTGTTGTTACTCTGTTTCCATTTTCTAAGCTCTTATAAAAC
This sequence comes from Pantherophis guttatus, assembly GCF_059756535.1. Classification (NCBI taxonomy): domain Eukaryota; kingdom Metazoa; phylum Chordata; class Lepidosauria; order Squamata; family Colubridae; genus Pantherophis; species Pantherophis guttatus. Next base: position 46,362,595 of record NC_142063.1, read on the forward strand.
TGGTGTTGATTAGCTCTGAACTGTGAGTTTTCCTTGAACTGAGTTACTCGGTTTTCATACCTTTTAATCTTTTCAGCGATGGCAACAACCCTCTGCTTCAGCTCTTCAATTATTACCGCAATCTCCTTATTCCTCAGATCATATCTTGCTTCCAGGCTGCTTTTGACCTGCTTGTTCTTTAGCTGACCTTGCCTTAGGTTCTTCAAGTTGCTCAAATGTCCACCTAATTTTTTGATCTTTAATTCTAACCAAATTTTCCACTTAGGCTTCTCCTTCTTGCCTCTTTGGTTCTTTTATATTTTCAAACCCAGTTCTTTGATGGTTATGACGGCTGCTGCATACATCAGTTGGTTTGTTTCGGCTAATGTAGTGGTTCGAATAGTTTGCACAGCCTCATTGACCTTTTTTAGTACATTTCTCAAATCTTTCCAGTTCACTTGGTTCAGCTTTGGCAAACGTGTTCTTTCAGCATCTTCCATTTGATGCTTTATTTTTCCAGCTAATTGAGCACTATCTGTTGGTGTTTGTTCTTCAGTGCTTCCTTGTTCTTTATCTTCATCCATTTCCAGTATCCTCTTCCTTCCTTTTTTCCTCAATTTGCTTTTGAGTCTGCAAATCATTCTTGATGTTACTCTTCTTTGTTGATGTACTCAGACCATTAATTGCTTTCTCTTCTATTGCTATTAATTCTTCTGTAGTGAAAAATTTGTGGTTTAGGATTACACGTCGTTGGTCCATTAACCTTTGTTCACTGGTGTCACAGTCCGTGTGGTTCATCTTCCAAATCCGATACATTTGTTTTTGAAATCCACGTTTTGCTGGCTCAGACTGATAGTAAGCTTCCATAATAGAGATGTTTTCTTCCCTAGTCCAGATTTTTCGCTTTTTGGGTTTTTCTTCCAGTAGCTTGTCAGCTCCATGCCCTGGTTGCCTAGCAGAGGGAGCTGAGCCCTGTAACTCATTTTGTGTAGAATGCCCAGGAGCCATAGCATACAATGGAACCCTTGTTAATCCGGGCGATGGTTCAGCCGGCATAAATTTCATTTTTTTTCTATTCACCATGTTTGAATGGGTCGTGGAGCAAATTTTGTCTGGCCCTTCACCTAAGATCTGTCTGATATGGTTGCACCTGTTCAGCATAGCCCTTAGGATCACTAGAGCATGCAAGCCCCTCCACCACGACAAGGTAGAGCTCCTCGGAGGTTGTTGTTGTTGTTGTTGAATTTATATTGTTGAGATTGTGATTATATAATTTGGATAACATTTAAGTTATTGTAATATACTATATATATTTGCTATGCTTAGAGTTTTATGACTGAGGTGATATAGAAGTATGCGCAACAAACAAACAAAGCATTGAGATAACTTATATTAAAAGCTGTGATTTAATAACATTTTCTCTGTCATCCATTTTTTTCCTGGAAATTACGGTGTCTTTACATTCAATTCAGTTGTTGATTTTCCACACTGTCCTTATTGGCTGGAATAGAAGAAACTCAGTGCAATCTTCCATTGGCTCTTGAATGTTTTTCATTCATTAATTTTATATGCAGTTTCTGTCCAAAGACAAAAGACCAGTCAAAATTGCAGTTTATAAAATACATAGAACCACTCCAAAACTAAGTCCTCAATACTGCCAATCTTCTTTTCTCCACGTGAAGCATTTTGTACCTGTAGATTTGTCCACTGCTGCATTTTTTAAAGAAAATATTGCTTTAATTGACATGGATCTATGGAATAAAACATTTACATTCACTTTTTTCTAAATCAAATATCTTGTATCCTGATTACGTAGAGCAAACTCAGTTTGATTAGAAGAAATGTTCTCTTTGAAAATATTTCTGTGTGAAGTCATAGAGTTTATAATAGTAACATAAGGTATGCACACATATTTTTTTCTCTCTGTAGGAGTAACTGCATATACATTTCTTACAACAATGCCACTTGGTGTTTTCAGCATGTACTTTGATCATCTGGGAATTTTAAATCATATAAGTTTTAATAGCACAAGTATCGATGGTTTGTCAGTTTCTGTGGTGGATAGGAACACTTTAATGGAGGTTTGATATTTATCATTTATTTGGTGTTCTACTGAAGATGATTTATAAAATGTTAGACTAATGTAAAGCTTATTCAGTTTGAGTGTATGAAATGCATATTTACTTGCTTTGTAAAGATAATATAGCTGTGATTCCTTAAAAACACACAGCCTAAATGCATACTCCACTGAAATTATTTCTGACTAGATACTAAATGTGTTTAAAATGTGATTTAACTAATTTATTGTGTGAACAGCTAGTAACGCAAAGCTATGACAAAACTTATTTTCAGTAAGGCATTTGATAAAGTAGACTATAACCTACTACTAGATAAAGTAGAAAAATGTGGGTAGAAAGCATCACCACCTGATGGATTTGTAACTGGATGACCAACGGCACTCAACATGTAATCCTCAATGGAACTGCATCTATATGGAGGGAAGTATGCGGAGTACCCCGAGGCTCTGTTTTAGGCCCAGTACTCTTCAACATCTTCATCAATGACTTGGACTAGGGGATAGATGGAGAACTCATCAAATTTGCAGATGACACCAAGCTAGCAGGAATAGCCAACACTCCAGAAGATAGGCTTAAGATACAGAAGGATCTTGACAGTCTTGAACATTGAGTGCTATCTAACAAAATGAAATTCAATGGTGAAAAAAGTAAGGTTCTATATTTAGGCAAGAAAAACAAAATGCACAGGTCTAGTATATGTGGTACCTTGCTCAATAATAGTAACTGTGAGAGGGATCTTGGAGTCCTAGTGGGCAATTGGTTGGGCCGAGCTGGGGGTCACAGGCGGTTGAAGGCCTTGCCTGGACGTTCCATCTCTACTGCTTTGACCCCCTGATTGTTCCTGCTGCAACCACCTGGACTGGTGATGGCATCTAGAGCCCTTGCCCTTCATTTTTCCAGCCCTATAATGGTCAGTTTCTCTGGGTGTGGTTGCCCGCCGCTGTGAGAGGGCAGCTGTGGACCTGTTGTGTGACCAAGTCGTGTTGCGGTGGGAGAGCATCAATGACCTATGGATCCCACCCGGATGATTCCTACCTGGCCTAGGAACCTTGCTGTGGTGAGAGGGCAGTGAAGATTACCATCGTCTGTCATTTTCCTATTGCCATGAGAGGGCATCTGGGAATGCAGGCTCCTATTGTCTATGGCCAGGGCGGATATTAGGCTTTAGATCTTGAAGTACTGACCTGTGATCTCGATAGCCTCCGCTACCATTGACATTCCCATCTCTATGTTTGAGGATGACTTTACGAACTTATACAATCGCGGACCTGGTCGCCTTGAGAAATTCCCCCCATTCTTGGGTGTGGCCAGTGGGCCTTGCAAAGACCTATCTTAATGATGGGTCTTGGGACCCCGAGAGGTGGCACAAGGATTCTAAGGATTTTAAGGGTTTTAAGGGACATAAATTGAGAGGTTTTTTAACAAAATTTTTAACGAAAATTTTAAGGGGACCCAGGAGGGGGGAGGGGGTTGTAAAGGTGGACCTGGGGGGGGCATATAGCACTGAAGGGGGTGGTGGGTCGGATGGGTGCAGCGGAGGGGACGGGGATGGGGACGGGGGGTGAGATGAAGGGCAGCTCAATTGAAATGGTGAGTGGGAGGGGCAGGTATGGCGGACGCAGGGGCCATATCATGTTCAGGGGATACACACTCACTGTTTGCGAGCGATTGTGTACTCCGGCCCCCAATGCGTGTCTCGTTTCCCGGGTTGCACAGAATCTCAGGCCCTAGGTCCTCGGCAGATGTTGTGTAATGCCAGGTCGGTGATTAATAAAGCCCCCCTCATTTGTGAACTTTTGTTGGAGGGGGGGGTGCAGACCTGGCAGGGATTACGGAGACCTGCTTGGGCCAGGAGGGGGGTCCCCCTCGTAGAAATGTGTCCATGGATTTCCGTGCATTTCATCAGCCGAGGGCCCACGGGAGGGGCGGGGGGGGTTGGCGACGATTATTAGGGAAAGTCTTTGCCGAGGGAGGCCACTGTTCCTCAGATAGCCGGATGTGATTCCCTCTTTGTGAAGTGGGGTCGTGGGGTGCAGATGGGTTTGCTGACTACATACCTGGCTCCCTGCCACATGGCGGCAGCCCTACCCGAGCTGCTCAATGTTATTGCCGGGGTGGCAGTGGATAACCCCAGACTTGTTGTCATGGGGGATTTCAACCTGCCATCCGTCGGTGAGACGTCGGAGACAGCTAGGGAGTTCATGGCTTCCATGACGGCCATGGACCTGACCCAGTTAGTTCAAGGCCCCACTCACACAGGAGGACACACTCTGGACTTGATTTTTGTCTCTGGTCAGTGGTTGAATGATCTAGGAATAGGGGATTTAGATATTAAGCCCTTGTCATGGACAGATCATTCCCTCCTTCACTTAGACTTTCAAGCCGCTTCCTCTTGCCGCAAAGAGACGGAACCAACCAGGTGGTTCCGTCCCAGGCGCCTGATGGACCCTGATAGGTTCCTGATGGAGCTTGGGCCATTTTCTGAAACTCTGGCACATGACTCGACTGAAGACCTGGTGGCCGCCTGGGATAGGGCAGCCGCCAGGGCTTTAGACCGCATCATGCCTTTGTGGCCTCTGACCCGATGTCGATCTCAATTGGCTCCTTGGTTCTCCGAGGAGCTGAGAGAGATGAAACATCGGAAAAGATGCCTAGAGAGTGTCTGGAGGACTAGTCAATCTGATTCCGACCGAACACTGGTGAGGTCTTATATCAAGACCTACCTAGTGGTGATAAAAGCGGCGAAATTTAACTATTTTTCTGCTCTTATCGCATCTGCAGAGAACCGCCCAGCCGCTCTGTTTAGGGTGACCCATTCCCTTCTTCAGGGGGGAGCGCGGGAAGACCCCTTGCAGGGTCGAGCTGAGGAGTTTGTGCAGTTCCTGCATGATAAAGTCGCTCGGATTCAGGAAGGCTTGGACTCCAACTGGGTGAGTCCAGGGGGTGAGATGGGGCTAGGTCTTGAGAACATTATCTGGGAAGAGTTTGACCCTGTGACTCCCGAGGATGTGGACAGGATTCTGGGAAGGCTTAGTGCCGCCACATGTTTATTGGACCCGTGTCCCTCCTGGTTGGTACTGGCCTCCCAAGAGGTTACACGAGGCTGGCTCCAGGGGATTATAAATGCTTCTCTGAGTGAGGGGACCTTTCCTGCCGCCTTGAAGGAGGTGGTGGTGAGGCCTCTACTCAAGAAGCCTTCCCTGGACCCAGCTGTAGTAGCAAATTATCATCCGGTCTCCAACCTTCACTTTGTGGCGAAGGTTGTTGAGAGTGTGATGGCACGACAGCTCCCCCAGTACCTGGATGAAGCTGTCTATCTGGACCCTTACCAGTCGGGCTTCAGACGGGGGTACAGCATGGAAATGGCATTGGTCGCATTGGTGGATGATCTTTGGAGGGCTCAGGACAGAGGTTGCTCCTCTGTTCTGGTCCTATTAGATCTCTCAATGGCTTTTGATACCATCGACGATGGTATCATGCTGCAGTGGTTGAGAAGGTTAGGAATAGGAGGCACCATGCTGCGGTGGTTCTCCTCCTTCCTCTCCGACCACTCGCAGTTTGTGTTGGCAGGGGGGGCAGAGGTCGATCTCGAGGCGCCTCACTTGGGGGGTGCTGCAAGGGTCGGTCCACTCGCCCCTTCTGTTCAACATTTGAGTGAAGCCGCTGGGCGAGATCATCTGTGGTTTTGGGGTGAGGGTACATCAGTACGCTGATGACACTCAGCTGTACATCTCCACCCCAGGCCACCCCAATGATGCCCTTGACGTGATGTCCCGCTGCCTGGAGGGTCTGGATGGGGAGAAATAGGTTCAGACTCAACCCTTCCAAGACCGAGTGGCTGTGGCTACCCATGTCCCGGTATAGTCAGCTGACACCATCGCTGTCTATAGGGGGGTGAATCCCTACTCCCCACAGAGAGGGCTCGCAATCTGGGCGTCCTCCTGGATGCATGGCTGTCTTTAGAAGAGCATATGACGGCCGTGGCCAGGGGGGCTTTTTATCAGGTTCGCCCGATTCGCCAGTTGTGTCCCTTTCTGGACTGGGATGCTTTGCACACAGTCACTCACGCCCTTGTTACCTCCCAGCTGGACTACTGTAATGCTCTCTACATGGGGCTCCCCTTGAAGAGCACTCGGAGGCTCCAACTGGTCCAGAATGCAGCCGTGCAGGTAATTATGGGTGCAACTCGTTGTGCCCATGTAACACCTTTCCTGTGTGAGCTGCAGTGGCTCCCAGTGGTCTTCCGGGTGCGATTCAAGGTGTTGGTTATCACCTTTAAAGCGCTCCATGGCTCAGGACCTGGGTACCTACGAGACCGCCTTCTGCCACCAATAGCCTCCCACCGTCCAGTTCACTCCCACAGAGAGGGACTCCTCAGGGTGCCGTCGGCCAAATTATGTCAGCTGGAGACACCCAGGGTGAGAGCCTCCTCTGTAGGAGCCCCTGCCCTTTGGAATGAACTGCCCCCGGACATATGCAAGATCTCTGACTCCAAGTTTTCCGCTGTGCTCTTAAGACCCTGCTCTTCCGACAGGCAGGGCTAGCTTCATAAATTGAGTTTTAAATTTGGAATTTTTAAATTTTTGGGGTTTTTAGTTAATTGGCCTTAAATGTAATACTTTTAATAATTTTTTTAATTTAAATTGTGATATTTGTATTGTGTTTTTACCTGGCTGTACACCGCCCCGAGTCCTTCGGGAGAGAAATAAAATTATCCTTATCCTTATCCAATCATTTAAATATGAGCCAGCAGTGTGCAGCAGTTGCCAAAAAAGTCAACACAGTTCTGGGCTGCATAAACAGAGGGATAGAATCAAGATCACGTGAAGTGTTAATACCACTTTATAATGCCTTGATAAGGTCACACTTGGAATACTGCATTCAGTTTTGGTTGCAGCGATGTAAAAAAGATGTGGAGACTCTAGAAAGAGTGCAGAGAAGAGCAACAAAGATGATTAAGGGACTGGAGGCTAAAACATATGAAGAATGGTTGCAGGAACTGGGTATGTCTAGTTTAATGAAGAGAAGGACTAGGGGAGACATGATAGCAGTGTTCCAATATCTCAGGGGCTGCCACAAAGAAAAGGAGTCAAGCTATTCTCCAAAGCACCTGAGGATAGGACAAGAAGCAATGGGTGGAAACTAGTCAAGGAGAGAAGCAACCTAGAACTAAGGAGAAATTTCCTGACAGTTAGAACAATTAATCAGTTAACACTGGATGTTGTTAAGAAGATATTGGATAACCATTTGTCTTAAATGGTGTAGCGTTTCCTGCCTAAGCAGGGGGTTGGACTAGAAGACCTCCAAGGTCTCTTCCAACACTGTTATTCTATTCTATTCTATTCTATTCTATTCTATTCTATTCTATTCTATTCTATTCTTTTTTTTTCTTTTTTTTTAAATACTTTATTGAATTTTCCAATTTTTTAAAAAGACAATGTACAATCACAATACTCTGGTTTCTCTTCAGATCGTATAAATCTTTCGCCTTTTACTATTCTATTCTATTCTATTCTTATTGAAAGAATTAGAGATTTCTTAGAAACTAATGAGAGTTTTAGAAATTGTTGGCTTTTATTGAATCATATCCATTTCTTAAGTATTGCCAGCAACTATTAAATTTGTAGTTGAGTTCTGTAACACATAATATAATTTTAAGATTTAAATTCCCTTAGAATTCTTCTTGTGCCTGGATATGACACATCAAACATGACTTTAGAAGAACACTGGAATGGTCATAACCTGCAAAGATTCCATCTGTCTGCTCAGATATACAACTGAGCAGCGTGCCTGCCAGTACATGTAGTTCTTAATTTACAACCGTGTCTAATATGATTTATTTGTTATAAATCCACACTAGCTCCCATTAATTCTTTAGAATGCCTGTCGAAATGCTCCTACTATCATGCTGTGATATCAATATCCTTTTGGAGATGCAGGCTCCACAAAAATATACAGTGTTTCAAGAGTCATCACACTCTATATTTATATAAGTATCACTGAACTAGCAGTTTTATTTACACTTTCTTTTCTAATAACTCCACGTGTGGGATTTGGCTTTGCCATTGGAAAGTAGCTTGACATTTTTGTTGATCTGTTAACCAAGGGTTTAATATCCATTTTCTGATTTTACTATCAGCTCTGGACTACTGCACATATGAAATCAGAGGTTTATGGACGAGCGTGCATCACTTTACATTTGCTTGCTTTAAATTTCCATCACTGGACTTTTGCAATTCATCTTTTATTTTATTGATCTGAACAATTTGACAGCATCAGAAAACTGGCCACCTTGCTCCCCGCTTCTAAATCTAAGTTATTTTAATACTCTGGTGGGCAAACCTTCTGCTGCAAGTATAAATACATGTCAGAGCAGGATCTTTTTCCATTAAAGGACCAGGTGAACATTTAGGATTATTGTGGTTTTGAAGCTACTGATGATGATGACATGTACTGATTTACCACCAGGAATGCTTTCTATCAACTTTGGCTGATTCATGAGCCATAATCATGAACCCTATGTAAAACAAGATGATTTTGTCACAGCCGTTCATGTTTAAATGAGATTGTCAGACCCTTGATATCAGCTACATAGATTATCCCAATATTATATTTGTTAAACAGATGGGTACAACAAAATAGCTTTTACTGAGTTGGTTCTATTACTGTGAACTCACTCTCTCTTACAGAATGTATATTTTACCTCTTCCTTTAAAAAAAAATAATAATAATGGGCATGGACTTAACAATCTTAACTGCTGTTGCTTTGATTCATGTTCCAGTGTTGAATATTTTTATAAGGTGTCTGAAGACACATAAAAGAAAATTGAATGAAGTGACAATGAATTACTTAAATGGAATCTGCATGGCAAAAAAGAAGAGACAGGATCAAGGATCAATTGATTGTGAATAAATTAAAATTGAATATGGATTGAATCTAAGAATGAGTGGTCTATGCCTGGAGACATGAATGTACATGTACTATGTCATATTGTTGACCAAGAACCCTTTAGATTTTTCCCTAAAATAGTTAAAAATTTGTACATCTAAATGAAGAAATCAACTAATTACTTCTTCACTTTGTTTCAGGAGACAGATTTAGGTTTTGATGGTCCTTTATCTCCACATTATGTTACTGAAGAGCAAATGCTATTTTTTCACTACGGGCCACCAGATACTATGCCAACATTCACCAACTTACAAAATGGAAAGCGCATAGATTATCTGTAAATACCAATAGTATTTAAATTATTCTACTTTTTTTTAAATTACTCCAGTATAATGAATTTTAAAACATTGTCTGTTTCCTAAAAAAAATAAATAGCACTCATTCTTAAAATACAGATTTAAGGGACAGAACTTGTAATATACCTGGCAAGTATTAACAGACCTGGCACAAATAATTTTAAAATGAAATCACATTTGTCAGCGTCTGAAATTAAATTATTCCAGTAATGCAGAATTGAGATTATACAAGACCCCCTTAACATTTTTTTTTATTAGAGTATAGAGGCCTAATTTGTACACCATGGTAAAATATAATATGATTTATTTGGTTTTGGTTCAGGATGCTATATGTCCACCTAGCTTGTATTTTGTGTTCTGATTTTTTTTTGACAATGTGTAAGACAGAGCATTTGTTGGTTGAGATTTGGAGTTGCCAATTGTTTGACTACTCTGACACATAATCAAGGTCTTTTTGAAGAGTAGCAGCATTGTCGGTGGTGTTGAATAGTTTTACATCATCAGCGAAGAGAACACAGTTGCCTATAATATGATCGCAAAGGTCATTTATGTAAAGTATAAAGAGTGTTGGTCCTAAACACTGCCTTGGGGGACACCACTGTTAACAGGTTCAAGATTTGATAAGGTGCTCCCTATTTTGACCACTTGTTGCCTGTTTGACAGGAACACAGTTATCCAATTATGCAGGAGTCTAGAAATGCCAGAAGATTTTAGTTTTAGATGTAGTTTGGCATGTACCACTGAAACAAAGGCTTTACAGAAGTCTATGTAAATTGCGTCTACTGCTTTGCCCTGATCGAGTTGTGTAATCCATATGTTTTTGCAATGTAGGAGTTGCAGATTACAGGATAAATTTTTCCTGAAACCAAATTGTTTGTTAGAGAGTAATTGTTTATCTCTAAGTGAAGGGTAATGGATTGGTTTACAATTGATTCCGTGACTTTGCAGGTGACACAACATAAAGAGATTGGTCTGTAATTTTCAATTAGATTGGGGTCTCCTTTTTGAAGATAGGGATGACCGTGGCTAGTGACCATAGGTTGGGGAAGGAGCTGGTCCTGAAAGATTTTTCAAAGATTATGCTTAGAGGTTCTGCTATGGCAGTGGAAAGCTTTTTTAAGAAGTAGGCACATAGTCCATCAGGTAAAATAGATAGAGATGGTTTTAGACTACGTGGTGCCTTTTCAACGTTGTCTTCTGTAAAATCGATATGTATTAAATCATTGTAATTATCTGTGATACGACTAAGGAAATATTGGACATGACTCCAATATTGTAAACATTGCTGTTTAGAAAGACTGAGCCAAAGAATGTGTTAAAGAGGTTGGATTTAACGGCTTCATCATTACAGTCTTTACTGTTAGGTCTTTTTAGGGGTGGGATGGATCTCGAGTCTTTAAGTTTGTTGTTTACAAAATTATAGAAGGTACAGGTGGATTTTGTGCGCAGAAGGTTTTCCTCTTGTTTGATGTGATAATTGATGCATTCAGTCTTTATCTGGTGGCATACGTTTTTGCAGTGGCTTTTAAAGTTATCTACATAGCTAGTTTGTTTTTTTGCCAAAGAGATTTTTTTTTGGATTGGAGCTTCCTTATTGTTATGGGTAATTTGTTTTTTCTGGTTTTGGGGGTTATTAGTGGTACATATAGTTTAATGACTCTTTTGATTTTGAGCAAAAAAATGTTATAATGGTCTTTGGCAGTATTACAGCTAGTGAATAGAATTTGTCAATCAAGAGATGAGAGGTCGGTGTCTATGAGATCATAGTTGGCTTTTTTAAAGTTATAATTGTGGATTCCATCATTATGATGATTTTTGTAAGGACGTATATTGAGACAAAAATCAATCATGCTTTGGTCACTGTTGGAGAATGGTTCTTTTATTTGTAGTCCATAAATTGAGTTTAAACTGTTGCAGAAGATGAGATCAAGGCAGTTGTTCAGTCTAGTATTGTTAGTTACTAGTTGATCCAGTCCCAGATTAGTAACAGCATTGTACAGGACTGCATGTATGGGTTCAGTTGTACATTCGTCTAGGGTCCAATTAATAAATGGTAGATTGAGGTCACCAAGAAAGATAAGAGGGTGTGGGCAGGAGGCTGCCCATGTTAGTAGTGAAGTTAACTTGTTCACATGTACGAGGTCATAATCAGGGGCTCTGTAACATAGTAAGAAGTGAAATGTAGTATTTATGGACAGCTCGCAGACGATGGTCTCAGGAAGAGTGAATTCCTGTGCAACTTGAATATTTTTTAGATTTAGGGACTTTTTATAGAAGATAGCAATACCACCTGCTCTATGGATTTCACGATTGGACCAATAAACATGATAGTCTCTTACTATGGTAATGGAATCAGGAAGGGATGCGTTCAGCCACGTTTCGCAGATAAATATAATGTCGAATATAGCCGTATTTAGTAAGAGGAGAAATTCAGGCATTTTGTTTACGAGGCTTCTTGTGTTAAGTAGCTTGCATTTAAGATCAGTAGCGGTTGGTATTGAAGTTAGTGGCGTGCGTGTCTAGTTTTGGATGATGGGGGGTTGAATGTTAGGATGTGGTTTGTGGGACTTACTTTTGATACAATCAGCACGGTAGTCAATGTATAAGTCAAATGTATAAGGAAAAAAACCTCTTCATTCCAAAAGATAATGAGTCTCCCATAAAGCAATATGTTCTCTGAGTCAGCTTCCCCATAGCCAAATGTTGCAGATAAATGGAAGTTATTGAGAGGTTTTGCAAGACGTTTCAGTACTTATAGAGTTATAATTAAATATAAAAGTTCAATTTATATTAATGTTACTTAAAGTAAGGAAATTCATGGGAGTGTTTTCAAATCTATCCGAAATATGGAGTTTGACCAATATATTAGAACCCGGCTGTTTAATAAAAAGTCCTGGAATAATATCAAGCCAATTTCCCATAAAATGGAACAGAACACTGATGGCCACAATGTGCCTGATACAGCGACTTTGAAAATTATGACTCCTAGTAAATATTTAATAAGGTCATAATCTGAACAGTTTATAGAGGAAATTTTAAATCAAAACTTTTTAAGACAATTTCCTGAGGAAGAACAAATTGATATTCTTTGAAGGCTGGAAGATTTAAAACAAACTGTGTTAGAACTTCATTCTGACATAGGTCCTTTCAAAGTTCTACCTACCTCTAATAGCCAAGAATCAGAATTTTAAGATACAACCCCCTGTCAATTCTTAAAACTTATTGATAAAATGTTACCTTATGACATGTCAAGGACAAATGATTTCAAACTTACCTTCCTCTTCCTCAAGCTTTGTCCCTTATCTTATGCACAGTAGAATTCAGGAGGAAAAACAAGGCCACAAATCCTATGAGGATATAGCAGCAGTGAAAAGTATGGAGAGGCCCTTAAACTTGACATCCTGCTGAACTCCACTAAACCCCAATGAACAGAGAATGAGTTTATTTATCATGGTGCTTGTTCCAGAGTTTTTTAATCTGAATATTAAAGATCAAGCACTTCCTCTTATAATACTATATAGAATCAAGGATTAGTTATTTCCCCCAATGGGAGCCCCTTAGAAGACAGCTGTTAGCAGCAGAAACACATGCTACCCCAAAGCAGAAAACAGGATCAAACCTAGAAGGTTTCTGAGAGAAGAATGCCATATGACAAGCTATAATTGTGGTACATATAAAATGCAATTGGACAAAACTATCAAGACAATAATATTTTCTGTTTTTTTAAGGCCAGGAGGATCAGGTGTAATTAACACAATCTTCCCACGTATGAATCCTAAAGGAATTGTATCGTCTATCTTGGTAGATGTTCTGGAACATTTTCCTATTGAATCTGTAACTGACAGCCCTTGTACAGCAAATACTTTAACCATTCTACCTACTAATTCTACCACTACCGTATATCAACTTGTACTTAGTACTGCAGGTATGTCAATCATTCGATAATGAAGAACTTTTGGTTCTGAATTTGCTTATGTGAGTCATACCCCTTCAGTATTTTTCTTAAATATCAGCATTTTCTAAATTCTGAACAGCTATACTTTTTAATGTATTAACTGTACTACTGTGGTATCTGAAATCCTTTGGAAATTCTATAAGAATAAGAAAAAATTGTTATGCTTATAATGTTAAAAGCCATATTTTTTGTTATACAAAATGAATGATATTCCATTTCAGCTAGATATCATTGGTCAAGTTCCAACTTAACAAATCTCTTGAAAACATTGTAAAATTCCAAATTATGGTTTCTCAAACACACATTCAATGTTTCCTCAACCTGATCAGGGAGCCAAATCCTGCAAATTCTCTCAGGTGTTTATTACGCTGAGACTTTTGAACTAAATTTCCCAGGACCCAGGAAAAAATGGCAAGCAGTAAATGTCAGGTCTTCCTGATCAATTCCCTATTCTCCATAAAGCCCTGCTTTAGGTAGGAGCTGTGTCTTGATTTGTTCTTTTTCATGTGACTCCATTGCCTGCAGTCTAGTTGATTTTCTCAGAAGGTGGGTAACCTTTGAGGCTTCCCCACTTTATCCCCATGGCTGTACATTCCCTCTTGTGTATCTAATTGCATGATTGCAGGTTTTGCACTGCACTGCACCCCCACAGCTCCTTCCTGAGGATGAAAGACCAGAATCAGATCATCATTAATCCTTCAGAAGTAGGATGGGGATGGCAGATCAAGGGAAGGAGTGAAGAGTATAGTCTTTACAACCATCATCTGGTCCACTTGTCACTCAGTCATTTCAGCCCATGGGATCCAAAAGTTCATTTGGCAGGGGTGGGTCTATTCTGTTTGCATTCAGATTGCCTCCACTGCCTCCAGCAGTCTCAAGTCAAAAAGAATAAGGCTCCAACCATCACTTCTCCTGTAAAAGGTACCTGTATATTTGTCCACATTCCTGGGCACACTATGACTACTGGCTGTCTCCTGATGGATGTATAGGTTACACAACAGGATCCCGAACCCCAATTGGCTCCTCAGGAGTGCTGTTCCCCTGTACCATTTCTTTACATTGTGTTCTCTCCCAAGGGATTATCAGCTAGCATTTACCTCCTCCTGGCTCCTTGGTTGTCTGCCTCCTTCAAACATGCATCAGCCTTTGTTTTATTCATATATCTTTGCATTTCTGAGTCTGAAAAATTTATTTTTGTTGAATTACAACTTTATTTCCAGTGGCTACTGGTTTCCCGAACTCCAGAAGGAGGCACAGATGCCATGCTAATAATGCTAATTATCACCTTTATTAAAAGGCTGATAATGAAGCCTTAAAAATCCAGGTAATATTGACACTTGGAGTGCTTTTGTCAGTTTGGGCTACAGTGTTTTAGTTGGTTGTGGGCTATCCTCAATAGTTCATTGGTTACTTTGCAGAGAATGTGTCTTTTATTGTTAATTAAGGTATAAAATCTAAGGTTCCTTATACTAAGTGAAACTGGCATATGTCAGGCAATTACTTTTGAATGAATTAACCTTATTCATTATAATGCCAACTCATTTTTAATGACAGTTGTGTCTCTCTGTGTGTGATTTTTTTTCCAGGTACTAATGTATTTAAGGCAAGTGATGTTGAAAAGACAGTGGTGATTCCAGGCACTAGCAGTTTCTTTATCACTGAGGTGTTGGATGATCTTAACGCTTTAGGAATTACCACTTTGCCTGAAAAAATGCTTCTAAACTACTCTTTTCCACCTGATGAGTGGTTTATGTATGACTTTGGCACAACAAATGGTAGAAAATGGAAAATTGTAGTTGACACATGTAGACATATAGTACAACAGTTTGATGATCTACCACTCCATGCCATTAAATACCTGGATCTTGGGCAACAATTGAGATTTTCATTCAGAGTAACTCCAGTTAATACTGGTAAGACCACTGGAATCATGCATGTATCTTTCTCTCTTTTTTAACTCTCAGTGTGTTATAAATATATGTACAATAGGTTTTTAAAGCATGAAAGTATTAATTTAAGTTAAATGTATGTTTTTACTAACCTCAGTGCAAATATTCACTGTTATTCATGGGTAGGCAGCTCTGCCTTTTTTATCTTTAAAATGTTCACAATAGAAATATCAGGCTCTGAAATGCATAATTCATTTATCTGTTTTTCAATCTGTAGAAAAGGCTGAAAAATTTCATCCCTGGCCCCCACTACAACCTTCTAAAGCAAAATTTCTTAGATGGTGATTGATTCTACACTGGGGGAAAATGCTATCCTTGCCTAATTAATCATTAATTGCCTTCCAAGCTCTTATCATTTTAATGTAAGATTATAATAATAAAATTATTAGTGTAGGTAACTAGAATCAGTAGGATTTAAATAGGCAATACTGGCAGTTCTTATTTATTGACCACAATTGGGACAGGCAATTGGGTTGTTAAACAAAATAGTTGTTAACTAAAGCTGTGATTGTGTTTGTGATCTTACTTCAGCTTTCCTTTGTTTTACAGGCCTGTGAAGGTCATAATTGTAAGATTACTTGTAAAATGTTCATCATTGTAATTGTGAACAATTGCTACAAAAGGCACTCATTAAATGAAGAGTACTTGTAGTACTTAAAAGAAATTAGTGAAAGAGATGGGCTGGCATTATAGTTTCCATAGACAACATCACCTAGCTATGTTAGATCTCTGTCAAGCACAATGCATCTTTCCAATCCTTTCAGTTTAATGAAATAGAAACAAGTGCTCTTATTTTTTATGGTATGGTATAGAGTAACAGAATAACAGAGTTGCAAGGGATCTCAGAGGTCTTCTAGTCCAAACCCCTACTCAAGCAAGAGACCCTATACCATTTTGGACAAATGGCTGTCCAATCTCTTAAAAATCTCTAGTGATGGAGCACCCACAACTTTTAAAGGCAAGCTGTTTCACTGGTTAATTGTTCTCACTGTCAGGAAATTTCTCCTTAGTTCTAGGTTGTATCTCCCTTGATTAGCTTCCGTCCATTACTTCTTGTCCTGTCTTCTAGTGCTTTGGAAAAAAAGCCTGGGAAATTTTGAAAAATGAGATTACAAAAGCCCAGTCTAACACAATTCCAATGAAGAAGAAAAATAACAGCTCTCAAAAAAACCAGCATGCCTGCACAAAGAGTTCTCTGATAAACTGAGCACAAAAAAGACAAGTATAAAAGGTGAAAAGACAGGTACATAACTAAGACAGAATATCCCGAGCCTATAAAGATGAAGTCAGGAAAGCTAAGGCTCAAAATAAACTAAGGCTTGTGACAAAAGAAATAAATAACAAAAAAGCGTCTTTCAACATGTAAAAAACAAGAAAAAAGTCAAGGAAACTATTGGTCCATTAATGGGAGAAAATGGCAAGAAATTGATATGCAAGAGAGAGAAAGCAGAACTGCTTAATTCATTTTTTGCATCTGTCTTTACACTAAAGGAAAAAACAGTCCAACCTATCAAAAACAGTACCATAAATAGGAATACAAGTAGGCAAAAAAAAATGGTAAGAAAACACCTGTCCACCCTAGATGAGTTTGTGTGTGCGCATGAAGCAATGGTGCATGCGCGAGCGAACCAGTAGCCCACCACTGGTCTATTCCTCTGTTAATGTAGCCTAGGAATGCCTAGGAATGCCTTGGCACACTGCCACACTGCTGGCTCATATTTAAGTGGTTGTCCAATAGGAGTCCTAGATCACTCACAGTTGCTTCTATTGAGGTTCCACCTATTCTATACCTGTACTGTACATTTGATTTTGCTTGCCTATGTGTAAAATCTTTTCTTACCATTGAATTTTTAAGTGTTTTTAATTTTTAAGTGTTTTACTCCCTTATTGTAATCAATATAATTTTCATGGTTGTTTCAATCCACAGCTTTCATAGTGTTTCATCAGTATATGATGAGAGTTCTAATTGGAAGGCCTAATCTACTGGATATGACTGCAGCAGATTACTGGGATGATAATCATAGTTATGTATTCAATATCATTGTTCGCAGTAAATTTTTTGAACAGGTAATATACAAACTGTTTTGCTCAACTGTTTGATAGAGTTTACTGTGTGCCACATACAGCTTTGTGAGATTTTGTGTGTTTGTGTAGTTAGAGTGAAACACTACAGAAATACACCAAATCTCAGAAAGCTGCACAAATATTTTATTTTATTATTTTATTTTATTTATATTTTTAGATAAAAGCAGCTAAAACTTCCTTAACTTTAAATTGCTGTCTACAAAAAAACCCTCCTAAAAAAAGCACCTAATGAACTATTTTTTTTAAAGCTCCTCCCCCCCCCCAAAAACCCAGTTACTTACCAAATTGAAGGCACAAGGCAGGCAGGCAGGCAGATAGAGTTGCTCACCAATTGGATTCATTGCAGGTAGGCAGATTGAGTTGTTAGCTGATGCAATGGATTGCAGCAGCTGAAGCAAGGCAGGAAAAGCAAGCGAACCTGAAAGAAACAGCAAGCTGCCAAGTGGGCAAGTGGGGACTGGGCAATTGGGTGGGCATGGGCGGGGGAGGGGCAGGATTTTTGCTACCAGTTCTCCGAACTACCCACTGCCATCGCTACTGGATCACCTGATCTGGTCCGAATCGGGAACATTTCACCCCTGATAGCATAGCATAGCATAGCATAGCATAGCATAGCATAGCATAGCATAGCATAGCATAGCATTAGTACTAGTACTAGTATTAGTACTAGTATTAATATAGTATAGTATAAAGTATAGCACAGCACAGCACAGCATAGCATAGCATAGCATAGTCCATCAGTACATTGAATGGCTCTTCCAGTGATTTCATATAAATGTTACAAAGCAAGGGGTTGATGTACACCTTAATGAGGAGCTATGGGACAACCTCTCCTTCTCCACTGCAACAGATAGAAACCATTCAGAAGTAATGAGCAGAACTACGACAAAACAATGCAGGTGGTCCACAAGATGCTATGATTAATAGTATCAAAACAGACCAGAAATGCTTAAATGTATAAGACAGCACCTCGCAAACAGATATTTTCCTTTCTTTGGTCCCTGCAGATTTTCTCAGGTGGAAACCATGCAGCTTAAATGGAAACTTAACTCACATGTACTTAAACATGTTATAATTTTTCATGAGATTACAGTGCATATGTTAATAAAGCAGGATCCACAATTCAATATAGAGTTTTACTCACATTCAAGCAAACTGCCAGCAGAACTCTTCTTGCTCTGCTCAAGCAAGGATGTGTGACCAGTGTGTACAGACCCATCACTCTCCATATAGGGGTGGGCTCTACTTACCTTTACTACCAGTTCGCAACGAGAGCACACGTGATTCTGCACAGAACCCCTTCTACGCATGCGCAGATCGTCCATGATGACGTCTGGATGGGTGGCTGAAGCCTCCCACTGATTTTACTACCAGTTCATAAGAACCAGACCAGACCGACTTCCTGTTTGCTGCTGGCCGCCGCCAGACGTTCCTTTGGGATCGTCAGCTTCCACTGCCTGTCAGAGCCGCCTTCACAACGGAACGGCGGCTCGAAAAAACTCCGTTCCCATGAGGAAATGGAGATAGAGCCGGCAGGGGTGGGTAGAACTCTCTGCAGAGTCCCAAAAGTTTTTCTTTTACTTTTGGGATGGAGCGGATGAGATGCCCCATATCCCCAGCCGCTGCTCCGGGCTTTGGGAGACCTCTGCTAATGCAGAGCCAGGCGTCAAAAGCAAGCCTGCGAATTTGACAGATTACTCAAAGAAAATGTGAGCTGGACCTGTAATACTGAAGCGCAAGTATTTTACTTATCTTTTAAAAATTACTTAAGAGAATAGAGGAAGAGAAAGAGGAAAAAAGTTTCTTTTTAAAATGGCGTCTGCCGCGGCTGGAGAAGAGTTTGAGAGGGAAAGTTCTTCCGTTTTTTATTATTACAATGTAGCGGAATAAATACCACTGGCTACATTTGTAGACAAAACTCCGCTCCTGTTTTTGTTTTTCTCTTTTTCCCCTGGAGGCATTGTTGCTGGCTGGAAGTCTTTTGTCTTTTTTTTTTTTTTTTTTCTTCTAACAAAGCCTGCTTAGGCGGAAACATGGCACTGAGGCTTGTGAAGTCAGACAAACAAATAGGTGGGGGGGATTCCCCCACTAAGAATTTAAAGGAACAAGTTTTAACTCTTCAGTCCCAGAAACCTGATTTTAATATAATAGAATTTCTCTTAGAGGAGATTGAAAGAAGGGATGAGATTGTGAATCAGCAACTTGAAAAATTTAAGCAGGAAACTAAGGAATTGGTGAAATCCAAGTTTGACTTTTTGCAGCAAAAAATTTTAAAAGTGTCAGAATTCATGATTCGGTTGGATACAAATACTAATTTACTAGAGTCAAAAATGGATGAAATTCAAGATAAATTGGACAATAGAATTCAAAAAATTGAAAATGATTTGTTAAATATTCAGGATTATAGTTCAGAAGAAAAATTTAAAATGGATGCTGACCAAAAGTCTGGTAATGTAGAAAATCTGCAACAGAGGATTGAAAAAGAGGTTCTAAAGATACAATATAATTTCACAGAATATGCAATAAGACTTAGAGGTTTGCAGGAAAATAACAGAGATGACTTAAGGAAAATATCTTCTGAATTTCTAGCTGGGATTTTAAAGATTCAACCTGAGGAAGTGTTTTGTAGGATTGACAGAGCTTATCGAATAAACTCCTGGACTGCCAAGCAAAGGCAATTGCCTAGAGATGTGGTAATCTATTTTTCAGATAAAGAAATTAGGAATAAAATTGTGCAAAATTCCTTCAATTCTAATTTGCAATTGTATGGAAGAAAGATTTGGATTTACAAGGAACTCCCACCTAAGATATTAATGGAAAGGAAGAAATTTGGCTTTCTGGTGTCTGAGTTAAAAAGGAGAAATATTCAATTCCGGTGGGACGTCCCAGTTGGTATTATATTGAGATATCAAGGAGAAAGATACCAGTTAAATACTGTTGAAAGAGCGGAAGAATTTTATCAAAATAGGTTGAAAATGAATTTAACGTCTTCAGATATAATACAGGATAAGCAGAAGGAGTTGGAACTAAAGACAGAGACTGTACCAGATAAATTGCCTTTGGATTTATCGGATATCCCAGCTGGATTATCTACAAATTTGAGAGAAGTGCCATCTGATTTTAATGTGATGACTTATCAAGGCAAGGACAAGCATGGAAACCAATTAGAGGATATACAAGGGATAAAAAAGAAATGCGAGACACAAAAAATTAGGATGGAAGTCAAACCCACAAAAAGAAAACAAAAAAAGAAATAGGTTGTACAAAAATAGAAATTTCTAACCCAAGCAACAGTGAAGCCAGTGATTTTAAAATATGAATGATTATGTGAAAACATAGAGGAGGCGACATATTGGTCAATATCATCCTGAGGATAGTGGCAGATCTCTGCATTGCCGTAATTTTGGGACATGGAAAGAGCCTCAAATTGATGGTTTTGAATTATCTACTTTGAAACTTCTGATAAATATATTATAATTATCTTGAATTATAAGGCAAGAGAATCACATTGGGACATGCAGAAGATCGGGTTGTTACCCAATACGATGATGGAAATTAATAATCCTGATGAAACCCACAATTATTATTATATGGAATATAATTATAATGTCACTCGGGTGGTTGTTTTTACTTTTATATATATAAGAAGATGTTTACTACTGATGGGGGCAGATATGATTGGAGATCTTGAATAAACTGTTGCATCAGCAAGCTATGTTACCCTATTATGGATGTTGGTTTTAACAATCCAGTGGAAAGACTTCAAGAAGATATTATATGGACTATAAATTTAAAGTTATTGTCTTTTCTTTTTTTATTTAGATATAATGGAATATATATATATATATATTTTTAAGTAGTGTGGGCAGTGAATTAAAGATATCAAGAATTGTTGTGTATGGTAAATTTGTAAGACAGTGGGTGAATAAGCTAGCTACAGACTGATTAGTTTAAGAAAAGGGATTTTTAAGTGATACATTTAGGGGAGTGGAGGAAATGGATAGAGTGGAATAAATGTTAAATTAGATTTTATGGGGAGCCCGCTTTGAAATGTTATTAAAGTAGGACTTATCGTATAGTTTTAAAGTGGAAGGTGGTTTTGAATTGTTGCAATAATGTATAGATATAAAACACTATTATGCTAAATTAGAAGTTATTTTATAATAGTTATAGTATAATGTGTTTGTTTTTTTTTTGTTTTTTTTCTCTTCTTCTTTTCTGAAATGTATGGATAAAGGGGGATTTATAATACTTTTAGTAAGTAAAGGTCAGTATTTTGAGGAGGGAGTAAGTAATCTGTTATGAATTAGGGTTTTTTTTTTGTTACGAAGAAGTCACAGGGGGGGAAGGGTGGGGAGGGGGGGTTAGGGAGGGGGGGAGGGGGGGGAAAAAGGGGGAAAAATTTGTATTTGAAAACCTTTTCAATAAAAAAAAAAAAAAAAAAAGAACCAGACCAGACCGAGAGCAACCCACCACTGTCCCCCTACATAAGCCACTGCCCTCTAGGAGAATGCCTGAAGAAGTTTGTATGAAGGCAGGAATTCATCTGTTTCAGTCCAACTACTGTACATTAAATTGTGACATGTACTGTCTTTGTGCCCAATTACATTCATAGTATTTCTAGGACTGCACTGCAAGATTCCTGAAAACAACAATATATACTTTTTTAAATGGATAACTTTTGTGTTATTGTTTCTCTTTTTAGCTGACTGGAAAGATTCTCTTAAAATTGCTGTATTTTATATTTGCTGTATTTCAATGTACAAATAATGTCGCCACTGAAGATATATTTCTCCCACCTAGAATTCTTGAACTATTGTAATGAAAGACAGCATAGATATTTAACCATTTTAATGGTTGAGCTTTTGTAGATATAGCCTTATGATGGGATAATAATTATTTATTTTATGTTGGGGCAAATTAATATTATGCTTTTTAATTATCATCCCTAGGGTAAAACTACCGTAGCTGTGGTTATGCCATATGCCAGTCTCTTATGTGATGTTGTATGTATTATATTAACCTTGAAGAGTTCCTGCTCCTACCTTAAAGCAACACACTATGTTCTACCTTATAAACTGTCTCCATCCGACTGGCTGTCTCCAGAGAATACCTTCGGGTACAATAATTCAGAGATTAATAAATATTTGAAGGTTCTGCCGGTAAGGATACTGAAGAATTTTTAAAATGCTCTAGACAGGGGGAAACAAAGATGTAGCAATATGGTCTCTGGCCACCACTGTTTCAGAGATGGACCTAATCAGACACCTGGCATCAAAGTATGGCACTGAATTTCATTGTAACCATTCCTTTAATTAGGAAATGAATTATTACTTTTTAAAAAGGATAAGGAAACTATAGCAAATTTGTCATGGGTAAAGATATAGCTAAATATAGCTTTGCTTATTTGTGAGATAGCATTGCTTAGCAACCTATCAAGTGTAATTAGGAGGTAAACAAGGTTGAGAGAATTGGACAATCTTCAGTGGACAATCATTCCAGTAGTAGCTAGTCTTCCTGATTCTCCATATGGAAGCTAGACGTTAGGAAAAAATCTCAGTTGGTGCAGTGTTGTTTTCCAAGGTGAGATCAAAAAGGTCAAGATGGCGGCCACAAGGGGTTACTGAAATTCTGCTCATATTTGTATGTGTACTGTGTGTGCAATGCACATAAAAAACAGACAGAGCTTCGACCTTAATAACTTAATATTCAGTACAATATGTCTATGTTACATTCCGGGGGAGGCAGAACAACCTAATTTACATTTATAAATCAATTAGGTCTATCCGACCTCACTTTACTTGTATCATATAAATTCTTCAATAAATACGACTCCTAATCTAGTTTGGGATTATAGTTTCCTCTTTGATAGCCAGATATATAGTTTTTCCCAAGATAAACATGTTTGTGTTTGGTCTCTATCTTTCAGTTTTTTAGTCAATTTATCTGCTTCCGCACAATCCAAAATCTTCTTTATAATTGCTTCCTCTGATGGGGTATTTTTATCTTTCCAGAATTGAGTGTATGTTAATCTCGCTGCTGTAATAATATGTAATGCAAGGTACCATGAATCTTTTTAAATATTTTCCGGTTTGGAGCCGAGTCAGCATGTCTCTGGTCGCCATTCAATCTCTTGGTTTAAGATCTTGTTGAGCCACTTTTTTATTTTTCCCCAAAATTTTACTGCTTCTGGGCACGTCCACCATTGGTGATAATAAGTGCCACGTTCAAGCCCACACTTCCAGCATTCAGTGCACTGTCCAGTAAACATTTTGGCCAATCTATCGGGGGAGAGATGCCATCTATATACCATCTTCTAAATATTTTCTTTATATGCCGTAGAAACTACTAGCTTCATATTCCCCCACCAAATCTCTTGCCATTTTTCCAGATGAATTGAGTAGCCAAAATTTTTCCCCCAGGTAATCATTGTATCCTTTATTATCTCGTCGCCAATCTCTAACCTCATCAACAGTTTATAGCTTTTAGAAATCATGCCTTTTTCCTGGCCCATCAAGATTTTGTCTAACTCCTGCAAGTCAACATTTATACTTTTCCTATCTCTGTCTTTTTTATATTTTGATTGAATCTGTAGATAGGTCCACCAATCCAATTGTAGTCCCTGGGAATTCAATTCCTGTTTTGGCTTTAGCTCTCCTCGTGCATTCAGCAAGTCTTTGTACATTAATTTTTTCACAGGGTTCTATAATTTTGGATATATCAACGCTTCTAGAGGTGATATCCAGCACGGTGTTTTAATATAGTATTTTTTACTGATCTTCTCCCAATTTCGAATTAAGATATTCCTTATATAATGCCAGGTAAACCATTTGCTTTGTGGAGTGTTATCCCGCCAGAGTGCCATATGCCAGCCCTATTGTAAATCATGGCCTTCTATCTTGTGGTGTGTTGTCTTCTTTTTTAATGACAAATGTAAATAAAGATTATTTTTTTAAAAAAAAACAGACAGAGCTTCAATCTCATAACTGTCATCTTGATTTTTTTTTTACCATTTTTTGAGGAGAACATTGATTGATGTTACCAAAGCAAGAAGTATAGGCAGCAAAAAAGTTATAAAGTACATGACACATGTTAAAAAAAAAAAAGGAGGGGGGGGTACAAGTACAGTGGCCATCTGACAATGATAAAGTATGTTATCTAAGAAATCATCTCATTGTGATGGGACTAGCTTGCCGCACTCGATCCTGGGGAAAGTGCCTACTTCAGATCCCATCAGCCAAAAAATTTTGGTTTGTGGGGTCCAGGAAAAAGATTTTAATGCTCTGGGCCCTTCCCTCTGGAATATTCTCCTGTCAGAGGTGAGGTCCACTCAAACACTCCTGACCTTATGCAGAGCCTAAGAATTGGACTCTGTTGCTTGGCCTTGGGGTGTCTGACTGTAGAGAAGATTCCCAGGCCTCCCATCATCTTGGTTTTTAACTTTTCTATTCATTTTTTCTAATTTTAACTGTTTTTAGTACTTTTTATTGAAAGCCAGCCACAAATAAATTTGTTCAGGAATATCATTTTAAAAATTCTGAACATCTCCCATCTTGTGTTTTCTTGCAAACCATTTTTTTGCAAACCGTGATCTTTGCCTCTGTTGCCCTAGCCATACAATCATATTTTATAGTGAATGCAGAAATCCAGCTACTGCAAAGTTCTTGGTCAAAGCTATTTGTCACAAAACATTAGGACTGTGCAATGTTTGGATTTAATCCCCAGCAAATAGCAGCATAATGTGAAAGCTTAAAGTAGTTATGCCTATTCCAGTGTTATATTTTTTTCCCCTCCTGCACATTTTGAAGCTTCTTTGAAGCCCAAATGGAAAGTGCTGCAAGCCATATTTTTCAACTTCTTTGTAGAGGACAACTCAGATGTAGCCCTGGTTTTGGATCCATCAGAACCAACTATGCCCTTCTAATTTCCTTTGCATCTCCAGACTCCAGGAATATAGAAAAGCCCAGGTGATCCCATCAATTTTAGGTCACAGATTCATAGCTAAGCTTCAGAACTCCAGCAGGATTCTTGGAATCCCAGAAGAGCAATTCCTAGGTCCCAAGAGTGAAATGGAGTGAAAGTCCAGGGGGGATGGGAAGCAAATGGGTGTGTCACACTTAAACTTTGTGTAAAGTTCTGTATCCTTTATTTGACTTGTATATTTTTATTTATTTATTTATTTATTTATTGAATTTCTATACCGCCCTTCTCCCGAAGGACTCGGGGCGGTGAACAGATTAAGATTTCATATACATATAATAATAATTTTTTTAAAATAAACAGTAAATAATAAATTGTATATGTGTACCTATTCCCTCTTTAGCGTGTGGATTGGGTGGATAGTTTGTATATGTATTTCCTGAAGGCAATTCATTTGCCTTCGATGAACTAGATTGCCCTCAATAGTCTGGTAAGTTAAAAAACCTGTGGGTTTAGTAGCAACACTGTGGCCCTCTATCCCTTATATGTAGGTAGAGATTTTGTTTTGCTATTCTTTATTTGAGGTTTGTTGGTTTGTTGACCTCACACTTTGCTTTTGAAGAAATTACTATATCCGTAAACTCCCCGGGAGTTACAACACTTCATTATAATTACAGACATGAGTAACAACTAGCTGGCTAATGTTTTTTCGGGGGGAGGGGGAGAATCTCCTGCACATGCATATTTGATTACGTAAATTATATTAAAGACTGGGATTTCTAGCACAATATTTAAAGACCACTTTCAGTGGAATCAGGGTAATTTCATAGGAATCAATCAAGGAATCATTTGCCAATGATACTAGTAAATAGGAGTTTGGGATTAGAAAAAGGAAGCTGAAGTACTCTTCGTATTCTCCAACAGTTTTTGTTGTTATTGTTAATGTAGGTGAACTACAGACCACCGTCTGTAATGGGAATTGCTGTTCCACTCACAGATAATTTTTATAATGCAGATCCAAGTAAACCTAGAATGAGAGATTATTTTGAAGGATCAAAAGTAAGTTTTGGTTATTAATCATTTTTGTCCTTTGAATTTTTGTCCTTTGAATGCCATGATTTTAAGACTTAAATAAGCTTAAAATACCTTGCTGCTATGCATTATGTTCATGTACAATGTTAATATACAAGTATATTCATAAATTACAAGTCACATAATAATGAAAAGCAGTTGCAAATCCCTTTCCATCGCTATTCTACCATTTAGGAGCCTACATGTGAATAAATGATAGTCAAAAAATGTCACTGACTTAAAAACCAGATCACTGTTTAGTCATACTTTGATTTTGCAGTTTTAGATCAATGGATATTTTTTCCACAGAAATCTGGAAAGTACAAACAGTGTGCTAACAAATCAAGCCGAGCCAAGTGCAAATGTGCTGATTATATGAAGCTGTCATTTTCTGTTGCCTTTTCAGACTGTAAAGAGAAGGTAAGCATTAACTGCCATCTAATTAAATTAATGTACTTGAAAAGGGCTTTATTCCAGAATTTGGGAGATAGGAACTAAAGACACAGTAACATTCATAACCAAATATAATCAACTATGTGATATTTAATTAGCAATATTTTTTAGAAAAAGTGTGAGAGGCGCACCTCTCTTAAGAAAAGAATTTCAACAATGGACTGTCCAACTGAATTTTTTTTTACCACCCAATATGGATCAAGAAGTCTCTACATAGATAGTGTGGTGGCCCGCCAGTGGCCAGTGGAGCTGGCAGCAGACTCGGACAGTGAAGAGTTTGGGGAGTCCTTGAGTCTGAGGAAGGATCTGATGAGTTCTCTGTGTTGGAGGCAGAGATTGGGCCAGGGCCATCCGACAGTTATCAGCTACCTTCGGAGTCAGAGATAAGAGGGGCAGAAGAACAGCTGGAGCCTGTTCCTGATGTGCGCATGCACAGAGTTGTCAGGAGAAGGGAACAATTAAGGAACAGGGGTCAAGTCAGAAGTAAAAGCACAAGGGGATGCTGAATGCCCCCCCCATAGGAAATAAATAGGAGCAAAAGGGGAGTGGTGTTTGCAGGAGACAATTAGTTTGTTTATTAGTGTGAAGATTTGCCTCACAGAGACTCCTTGCCAAGCATTTCATTGTACAGTGTTGCACCTGGAAGCTATCGGCCTGGCAATTATCCAAGGACTGATAAGGTCTGTGGTTGCAATTCATCCTTGAAAGACTGTTTGCCAGGACTTTGCTGGATGTGAATGCTAGGAATTCACATTAGCCAAATAAAAAAGGTTTTTTTGGGGGACAAAGCAGTGGTGGGTTGCCCCCAATTCGGACCGGTTCTATAGAATGAGTAGTAAAACCGAAGGGAGGCTCTGCCCACCCACCCCGACGTCATCAAAATGCATGCGCAGAAGAGCGCTCACATGAGCAAAGCGAGCATGCGTGTGTGGCCCCGTTGCAAACTGGTAGTAAAGGTAAGTAGAACCCACCCCTGGGTCAAAGGGTCTGTATTGTGATTTGGTGAAGCCTAGGTCAGAACAAGTAGTGTGCATCCTTAGTACTCTCTGAGCTTGGTTGTTTTCTTGCAGATGTTTCATTACTAAACTAGGTAATATCATCAGTACACCAAGAACCCCACAGTTCAACCCTGAGCTACAAATATTCTCTTCTATTGATACACAGAAAGTTTAGTATGCAAACATATCTTCCTTGAAATGAAAAACCTGACAAATTATCAGACAGCTTTGTCTCCCAAAAGGTAGAGAAGTAGAGCAGCGGTTTCCCAACTTGGCACCTTTGAGACTTGTGGACTTCAACTCCCCCACCAGGCTTAATTCTCACTAACAGAGTTGAAATGGTAGAAGATGTTGAAGTTACAGGAACCTTGGAGGGAGTGACCATGCAATATTGGAATTCAACATTATGCAAGCACAAGGAATAGAAAAAAACCAAACTAGAGTCTTGGACTTTAAGAAAGTTTATTTGTATAAATTTAGAGAGCTTGGGAAGGATTCCATGGATGAGAATCCTCAAGGGGAAAACAACCCAAGAATCTTGGGAAACTTTAAAAGTGAGATTATAAAAGCCCAGTCTAGCACAATACCAATGAAGAAGAAAAATAGGAGAACTCAAAAGAAACCAGCATGGCTGCACAAAGAACTCTGATAAACTGAAAGGCAAAAAGGACAAGTATACAAAGTGGGAAAATGGCACATAACTAAGGCAGAATATCAGAAAATAACCCAAGCTTGCAAAGATGAAGTCAGGAAATCTAAGGCTCAAAAGGAACTAAGACTTGCAACAAATGTCAAAAATAACAAAAAGCTTCTCTCAACATGTACAAAGCATGAAAAAAGTCAAGGAAATTATTGATCTATTAACGGGAGAAAATGATAAGAAGGTGACAAGTAGCAGAGAGAAAGCAAAACTGCTTAACACAGATTAGGAATGGAAGTCAAAATAAGCAAGAAAATGGTAAGAGAACACCTATTCACTCTAGATGAGATAATATTACTAGGACCAGGTGGATTATGTCCCAAGGTTCTGAAGGAACTGGCAGATGTAATTGCAAAACCACTGAAACATACCTTTCAAAGATCCTGGAGCACCAGGAAACCACTAGATGACTGGAAAAGAACTAATGTAATTCCCATCTTCAAAAAAGGAGGAAAAAATGGATCCAGGATATTACAGACCTAACAGCCTTACATCAATACCTGGGAAGTTTCTGGAAAAGATTATCAAGCAACGAATCTGCAAACACCTAGAGGCAAGCAAAATCATAACCAAAAGCCAACATGGGTTTGTCAAAAACAGATCAGATCAGATCATGTCAGACAAATCTTATTGCATTCTTTGACAAACTGACAAAATTAGTGGACCAGCAAAATGCTGTGGATATAGTCTACTTGGACTTCAGTAAGGCATTTGATAGAGTAGACCACAACCTACTACTTGATAAGGTAGAAAAATGTGGGTTAGACAGCATCACCATCAGATGAATTCATAACTGACTGACCAACCACACTCAATGTATAGTCCTCAACAAAACTGCATCTACATGGAGGGAAGTATGCAGTGGGGTACCCCAGGGCTCTGTCTTAGGCCCAGTACTCTTTAACATCTTCATCAATGATTTACATGAAGGGTTAGAAAGGGAACCACTGAAAATCCTGTCTGAGGATCTGATTATGGAGTGACTATTGGCCTCTAGAGCAGAGCTAGGGATTTTACGGTCCCCAGGCCACATCTGGCCCTTTGGCTGTTCCTGTGTGGCTCACCTAAGATTAATCGGTAATTAAAAATCAAATGTAAATAAGCATGCCATAGGGCGCAGGAAAAGATGAATCAAGTCCAGCTCTGCAAGTCACTGTGGGCTCCTTCAGTTGGCTGGCAGTTGCAGGAGGGCAAGAACACTAAGGACTATTCTGCACCTGTGCAGTGGTCGCCCCTCACCTAGAGCAGCCTAAGGAGGAGGTGGTGGTGCTGGTGGCAGTGGTCATTGCATGAGGGGCTTGGGCTCGGCCACCCACTGCTGCGTGGGTTGAAGTATGGCTTTCTGGGCGAATGGGCAGAGTTCAGGCAGGAGTTATGGGTTTGGTCCTCCATAACAATCCCAGTTTCTCAAATGACCCCTTGGGAAAATTAATTGCCCATTCCTGCCCTGTAAGACATCTGTGAGTGGGAGAGGAAGATGCAAAATAATACACGAAGTATCTCTTCTTAAGTCAGTTTCTCTAACTTCTTATCTTTCAAATGGAAAAATATTCTCAAAACAGATTGTCCCACTGAATTTTGACTTGAATGAGGCGAGTTTAAATACGTTTTTGTGGATCCTATATTGTCTGAATGCTATCTCATTTGAAACCATGCACCCACGTTGGTAAAAATATATAAAATGATTTTAACATCTCTGTCTCTATGGTTCATTTGTCTTTAGGCTCTGCGGATGAAATTTCCAGTAGTAAAGCTTCCTCTCTATTTTGTTGTGGAAGATGAGGGTCATTTTGTTAATCTGACATCTCCTTATTTTGTCACCATAAAAGAAGTAAATAATAGAACAAACTGGATAGTTTCAGGTAAGAAGCAGACTGCTGGGGTTCAGAAGGAATTTTTCTGAGAAATTCTGTTCAAAATATTTGTGTTGCCATGCTCTTTAATGCTCTCTTCCTTGTCAATAACTTAAAATGAAAAATATTGTTTTCCAAATCTATTTACTTTTCTTCATTTTCACTATTCTTGAAATGTTTCCACCCAAGCACTAATGATAAAGAGTTTTGATGATACTTCTCTTTACCAAGGTTTAAGTTTGCCCTTTCATCTGATAAGTTATCATCATATCAAAAAATCTGCTGCAGATAGGTCTCCATTTCTAATTTCTAATCTAAATTTTTAGTGTTAGTTTTTACAAAATGATATCTATATTAAAAACATAGGCTAATTCACCCTTTTTATGTAGGATTAATTTATCACTGTAATATATAATCAGACAATGTCTAGAACTATAACTCATTTAAACTATTTTTTTCAGGTACCAACGAAACATTTAGTTTGATAAAACTAAGGTTGTACTTGGAAAAGAAGGTCAAAACCAAGTTGTATAATCCAGATGGGCTAACTATATCAATAAGTGTAAGCTTCTAATAAAATACATATTCTGAATAGAAAAGCCAAAAGTGTTGCAACAATCTGGCATACCATATTTTGAATCCTATCCCACCTTGTTTTAAGACTACCATATCTTGGCTCCAAATTTCTGGATGATCATTAGAGGGCAGCGAGGAGGTACATGTCAAGTAGCTATCATCCAGGTTTTTGCAGCCCAAGTAGAAACTACATTTGTAATGATCTTGGTCACAATGACCAATCAAAGAAGTGACAATTTTAACTGTAGAGAAAGTCTTTGTTTTTGCACCAAAGGGAGAATTTTTCCATCCTAATGTTGATTACTACTTCAACCGATGTATCTTAAATTGAATACCTGCATCTCAAGAAAAAAAAATCTTAAATCATATTTGTTAAAACTGCATGATTTTGCTATCTATGATTTGTTGAATAAACAATAATTAGTTAGTATACACATTGCATTGCATTATTCCCATAGACATTTCAATTCATGTCCTTCAAAATGTCCTCCAAAATAACATTCATTTTAGCAGATTAAGCAATGTTAGAAAATGTATTTGTAGCAAAAGAAATATTATTCTGCACTAATAAAAAATAACATTTCTTTTTAATAGGGATCTGAACTTTTCCATTTTAGAGTATCCACTATTCCCGGAGTCTCCTTTTGCAATTTATTTGATGAATTTCAGGTATATTTTTCACAGTACTAAAATATAGAAGAATGTGAAACAAATCCCAAATATATAGAATAATTACATTGGCAAAAATTATTTATATACAGTAACTGTATCTTAGTACAAATATAATCAACAGCAATTCAATCTTCAATAAATTTAAGTGATATTGTCTGAAGTGTCCCCACAACAATGTCTGAGTGATAACATTTCTACAAATGAATATTGATAGAACGCAAACACTGCATCCAGTCTTCGTAGCCCCCAACATAATAAAAGAGCCGTGGGCACAGGCGGACTCTCTATTCCTTTCCTTGTAGCAAGTGGAACCTTTTCTGTTCTGCCCCAGCTACGGACCCCAAAGAATGCAGTACTAACAAAGTCCGTTCAAACCTTAATTTACTAATTAAAGACTACTAATGAGCTTTCTTAGTAGTTGTTCAAACACAAGTACAATAAATCAGTCTTTTCTAAACAAGGGCTGTTAATTTAACTTCATTAACAGCCGACAAGAATTCAAAGAACAATAACTCAGTTCTGAGGCACAGTATTTCAGATAACCATAATCTTACTGTGGTTGGCAGAATGCCCAGAAGCAACTTGCAGGAAAACTGATAAGAGAGAAACAAGAGCCGAATCAAAACGTTTCTGGAATCAAGATGCGAAGGTATTTGAACGAAGTTGTTTCCTGCAAATTGCATCAATCGTCGTCCTTCCTTAAATAGGCTACGGGAGTGACCAATTAGCCCCAAGCCTTACTCTCGAGGAGACCTCCTCCTGAGGAGCCACTCCTGCCTTTTAACAGCTCTATATGCTCGTGCACCGAGAAGAAGCTCCTCCTCTTCTTCTTCTTCACTTATGGGAGCTTCTGGAGATTCTGACGGTCCTGGTTGAATCCCCGCCTCTGGCACCACATCTTCTTCAGCCTCCTCATTGTCTGACTTGAGTACCAGCAGCACAGGCTGCTGGCGCAGCACCACACCAGCCTCCTCACTGTTGGAATCAGCTACTAGCTGCACAGGCCGCTGACGGGCCATAACATTTTCTGCTTCAAAGATTGATACTTTTGTTGTAACAGAAATACACAGAATACAGAAGAACAGAGTTGAAAGGGACCTTCGAAGTCTTCTAGTCCAACCTCCTGCTCAAGCAGGAGACCCTATAACATTCCAAATAAATGGCTGTCCAATCGCCTCCTTAAAAACCCCAGTGTTTGAGCATCCACAACTTCTAGAGGCAAGTCATTCCACTGATTAATTGTACTCCTTTGGAGAATAGGTTCACTCCCCTCTTCTTTCTGACATCCTCTCAAATCTTGGAAGGCTGCTTTCATGTTACCCTTAGTCTTGCTCTTTGTTAGACTAGACTAGTCTTCCATCCTTCCGAGGTGGGTAAAATGAGGACCCAGATTGTTGGGGGCAATATGTTGTTCATGTTGTCTTTGTTGTAAGCTGCCCAGAGTCCTCGGAGAGTGGGGGGCATAGAAATACGAATAATAATAATAATAATAATAATAATAATAATAATAATAATAATAATAAGATATACCCAATTCCTGCAACAATTCATGATATGTTTCAGCTTCCACCCCACCCACCCACCCTAATCATCTTTGTTGTTCTTCTCTACATTCTTTCTAGAGTCTCAGTATCATTTTATATTGCAGGGACGAAAACTGGATGTAGTATTCCAAGTCTGGTCTTACCTAGGCAGTATATAGCAGTACTAATAGTTTGTGCAATCTTGGTACAATCCCTCTGTTGATCTAGACTAGGACTCCAGGGGCTTTTTTGGCAGCTACAGCACACTGGTGGCTCATATTTAAGTGATTATCCACTAGGACTCCTAGATCCCTCTCACAGTTATACTATTGAGCCAGGTACCAGGTACTATACCTATCATTTAGTTTTTCTTACCCAAGTATAAAACCTTACGGTACTTTTCTCACCATTGGATTGCATTTTATTGGATAGGGCCCAGTGTTCAGATCTTGAGCCTATCTTGGCTATTCTCCCTAGTTTGGTATCATCTGCATTTGATGAGTTCCCTTTCTATTCCCTCATCTAAATTGTTTATGAAGATGTTGAAGAGCATTGTGTCAGAGGCCACACAATGTGACTATTTTGAGACAACCCAGGAGCAAAATACAGTAAACAGATGCTTGTCTTTCAAATAGTGGTTTATATACAAGGAATAATACATACACGTACTAGGCAAAGTCAGGCAATCAATCATCAGCTATAGCACGGAAGCACACACGGAGAGAGAGATACCCTCGCAGGGCTTCTCTTATAAAACAGCCTCTTAAAGTGATAAGTTAAATAACTGTGCTGACTCATTCTCATTGCATCATCATTTCAGTATTACAACCTTACAGCATTACAGCAGCTGATCAGCTCTTAAAGTATTTCCTTCTCCCCTTTAAAGCTGAACAGCTGAATGTTTTACAGATTCATGTTGCTTTCTATCACTATTATGTCCATGCCGCCTGCTTCGATTTCTACTCTCACTGCTACAAACACTACTAGTACCATTACTACTGCTGCTGCTGCTAGTTTCATTATCTAATGACTCTGTACACTTTCTATTATGGCATGTTCACCATGTCTTGGCTGAATTCCTTCACTTTCCCTTTTCACAGCTCACTTTCCTCAGTTTGGTTTATCTGTCTGCCTGACATTCTCTTTAACTTCCTCCATTTATCTTGTTTTTGCTTAGGCAATGACTATGACCATATCTCTTGGTACTTACTGGATTCATTACAAATACTACCTACTCTAACCTCACTTGCAGTGAACCGCTCAGGAGGTATACCTTTATTACACCTTTCAGGTCTCCAAGGTATAACTTTGTTTGCTTGCTTTGAGTTTTTCTTACTTACAGGATACACCCTGGACTTTGATTCCTTACAAACTGCGCAATCTAAATACACATTGCATTTCTTTATCCTAAGTCCCTCAGCTAGGGACTGGCATCTTCTGGCATCTTCTGCAGTACTCTAAAACTTGCATGCTCTAATCTCCTATGCAATAAATGTACACAATTGTCATGTGTGGGAGTGTTTGTAAGTGTTCATGCACAACCATTCTCCTGCCTTCCTAGAATGTACAGACCAGCCTTCTTAACCCCTAGCACACGAATTCTTCCACTTTCCTGATGATGTATTGTTCTCTAGCAAACAGTATTTCATACCCTTGGCTATCTAACCTGGAAGTACTCAACAGATTATGATCTAATCCAGGTACATATAAGACATTGTATAATGATTCTCCTATCTCGGGTACATATACCTTTAACAGCAGATCGTTGACCATTAGCCAAACTAACAAATGTGTGCTTAGCTGGTCTCAAGCCAGATAATGTTTGTGGATTATTAGCAATATGCTAACTTGCCCCACTGTCCAACCCCCGAGTGTTCCTGGAGTTTTCAAATGCTGTTGCTGTCAGAGAAAACGACGATGAAGAACCACCCCTCATGTATTGAGTAGCCTTATGCCCTTGTCTTGCTGCTCCTCTATTTCTCCTCTCAGGGCAGCGTCACTGGAGATGGTCTGTAGAACCACATATGTAGCAACGTCTCACTGTGTAAACAGTCTCAGCTGCTCTGCCAGCATCCTGGGATGTTGCAGATGTTGGCTTGTGCTGAGTGTTATCTCCTCCCTTTCCTGGTCACCTCTCCAGCCATTATTTCTGTTCTTCCTCCAACAATCAGCCAGTAAAATACATGATGGTTACATCATTCTCTTGCATAGACTCTAGGCTAGTCACAAGAATGTCCCATGGCGCGTCCAATGAACTGAGCACCACATATACCTTGTGTGCCTCAGTAAACGTCATTTCTTTTTCCTCTAATTCCAGGAATGCCTTTCTCATAGCCTGCAGATGTGTAGACATGCTCTCCCCCGGCTTCAGTTGTGCTTTATACAGTCTCCTTGTCAGCAAGACTTTACTGCCCGCAGTCTCTCTAACTACACACTGCACAACATCTCCCAGCACTTTTTCGCAAACTAGAGACCCCTTACGTGTATCAGCTGACTGTCCTCCCGAGCCAGAATTATGCTGGCTAATGCCTTTTCATTTCTTCTCTGGTCCCCATCATCCAGGACTGCTGGTGGATCAGTAACTATCATCCACAACTCCTCCCTTTGCAGGTACATCTCCATCTTTACACTCCAGGAGAGTAGTTTGTCTCATTCAGCCAAGACACCACAAAAACTCCTCCCCCCCCCATTATGCTGACAGAAGCCACTGTCAGAGTGACAGTCACTCTGGCCCTCTCTCTGGATTGGGCCCATAGCCTGTCAGAGTGCACACAGTGTGACTATTTTGAGACAACCCAGGAGCAAAATATAGTAAACAGAGGTTTGTGTTTTAAATAGTGGTTTATCAACCACTATTAGGCAATTATGTATATATAATAGGAATATATACATACACGTACTAGGCAAAGTCAGACAAACAATCATCAGCTATAGCATGGAAGCACACACACAGAGAGAGATACCCTCACAGGGCTTCTCTTATAAAACAGCCTCTTAAAGTAATAAGTTAAATAACCCTGCTGACTCATTCTCATTGCATCATCATTTCAGTATTATAGCCTTACAGCATTACAGCTATAATCTGGTCAGCTCTTAAAGTATTTCCCTGACACATTGGACCTAAGACAGAATCTTGGGGTATCCTAATGCATACTTCCCTCCATGTAGACATAGTTCCATTGAGAACTACAATGGATGTCCCACAGGTCTGAGCCCCTACTTGTCTCTTTCTAGAATTTAAGCAAGTTAAGCAAATATACCATTAAGGAATACAAATACAACATTACAAGACTTTGTCACTGATTGACTGATTTTTTTATTTTTTAAAACAAGGTGTTTTTTTTAAACAAACACACATAATATATCAATCCTTCCGGGTGTCTTCTCGGTGTTTCTTCCATGACTTCTTTTTCTTTTTATTACTCCTCCTATCTTAATTTCTTCCTTGATAATTTCCATTTCTCTGTTGCTATATTTCCCCCAAATTACAATACATTTAATATAACATTCTCCTTATTTAATTATCACAATCTTTATCTATATTTCCTTTCTAAAAAATCATAAAATTTCTCCCATATTTTATAATAATTCGTATCCTCTCTCTCTTTAATCATCAAAGTTAATCTGTTAATTTCTGCACAATTTAAGATTTTTTAATTATTTCCCCTTCCAAAGGGAGACTGATTTATTGATATTCATCCATCCATCCATTTATTCAGTTCTTATAATATAAATATAACCTCAGGTTACAACTGTAATGGAACCTGTCCATCACAATCATAACATATACTGGGTATAAAATGATTGGTTACATGACCTTTTATAAAATGGTTACAAAACTTGTTCATGTGACCACAGAACATTGCAAATTGCCATAGAGTATGGTCAGGTGTCCACAGGGGGTGCAACTACTGGATCTTCTAATTCAGGTCATAAGTACATCTCAGGTAGGCCCATCAGAATATCAAACTGTCACTAAGTGGTCATAAATCAAGGATTACCTGTACTGTATTTTAGCTGAAAGAACTCTTTCTGCTTCTTTATTGTAATAAATTTTCAAATCCGTATTTAATCTTGCAATGCTAGCCTTGCCTTCAAAGGTACATTTACTAATGTAAACTTATCTATCTAAAGTAACGTTTAAAGTAGTATGATTTTTCAATTTACCAGGATATATTTTTATTGCAGATTTATGTTGATGATTCACCACTGGCTTTTCCAGGACAGTATCTCATCAGTACAGTTGTAGCTGTGTCAATAGGAGGGATTCTCTTTACAGCTTTTCTTCTGCACATCTATGAAATCCAGATAGTAAATTTTTTTAAAAGGAAAAAACCCAGAAACAAAGTAGAATCAAAAACTTCAGTTGCCACTGAAGCATCATATGAAAGTAACGAATCATAATTATCAATTATGCCACAATGTTCTCACTGACATGCCAGTAAGCGGCTATTTTTGTTTAATTTGGCCCACAAGAATTGAAGGGTTTTGTTACAGTTTTTTTCTTATTAGATAACAAAAAGAATATTCTTTTATTTCTAAATATGACATTATTCCAGTCGCTGTTGCCATGAACTTCCTAGGTTTTGAGTGAGGAAGTCAGTTATGTATGCATTTACCGGTATTTTTTGCAAAAGTATAGACTGATGTTCAGAAAATGTCATTCAACAGTGTACAATAACCTAATTAAAATGTAAAAGAAAAGAGTTATTAAATATATACCCATTCTAACTCGGTATTTATTAAGTACCACTTATTTCTTGATTAAAAGTTCTGTAAACCAAATCTAGCAGTTATTGCAAGCATTGTCATTTATGTTAATACATTGCAAAAATAAAGTAACTAAACAAAGTTAAGAACAAACAAGATTAAAAACAAATGAATTTAAAAACAAAATTATGAATGCATTGTTCTGTATTTTACTGTAGGGAGAAATTCCCTAATAATGACGCTGATAAAATATAGATTAAAATATATACTACATTAAAATATCTCCCCCGTCAGCAAAAAGTAAATAAATTAAACAGGAACATTTTTAGATTTTAAGAAGTTATTCAGAGATAATTTCAAAGGAAAACAAAAGTACATATAGCAAAAAAGAAAGAAAAAGAGCCATGGTGGTGCAGTGGTTAGAATGTAGTATTGCTGGCTAATTCTGCTGATTGCCAGTTCGAATCTTACCAGGCTCAAGGTTGACTCAGCCTTTCATGCTTCCGAGGTCAGTAAAATTGGACTCAGATTGTTGGGTGCAATATGCTGACCCTCAAAACCCCTTAGAGAGGGCTATAAAAAGCACTGTGAAGCAGTATATAAGTCTAAGTGTTATTGCTATTGCTTTAAAAAACCACCAACTACTGTTACATATGTGTTTTATACATCCAGGAATTTGAAGCAAAGGGCAAAGATTCAAATATTGTTTTTTTTAAAATTATGTCCCTACAGATTAATATGGTTGGTTCATTTCCATATAGCATGAGAATGCCTACGAGAAAAATATGTGTGATATAAAATGGAACCTGAAATAAAAATTAGTAGTATAACAACATTCCTGTTCAAGGATTCAATGTAATACTTTGTTCTATTTCTCTCTCTTCCTTCTCTCTAAGTGATTCCCAAGGTTGCTGGCTTAGGAACCCCACATAATTCTCTAAAACCTCTAATTTCTGTACAGTATCAGAAGTTGCAATCACATCTGGATAAAATAAACAAAATAACAAATATCTAAGGTGACTATAGAGCCAAACATGGAGTAGATTTCTAATTTTTCATCCTATAGAACCAGGCAGAAGACGAGCCTCAAAAGTATAGAATAAAATAAAATATTACCATCTAGTGGTAATTATATAAACTGCAGTTTGCAGAAATGGTGTGCCTTAGATCCAAATTCAGATCAATTATT
Source organism: Pantherophis guttatus (assembly GCF_059756535.1). Lineage (NCBI taxonomy): Eukaryota > Metazoa > Chordata > Lepidosauria > Squamata > Colubridae > Pantherophis > Pantherophis guttatus. The sequence goes on from NC_142063.1 coordinate 46,401,551, forward strand.
TGGGGGGGGGGCTTGAATTTAAATTTGCAGGCATAGCATGCAGTATTACTTTTCAGACAGAAAAAAAGTAAATGTCATGATAAGACCCAAAAATTTTCTCTAACGTGGTAAAAGAAAGAAAGTACAGAGAATTGTTAAAGATATACATCCTTGCTTGTCTTTGAAAGATATTATTGGCTTTGGTCTTAAATCCTGAAGTCTGCTTTGTTAGACAATAGGACAACAACTGGCTGTGTTTCACTTGCCTAGCTGATTGGCTCATTCCCATACAGGATTAACAATCTGTCTTGTATTTTGCCCTGTTGGCATCCATATACTTTACCAATACAATACCAATCCAGTTTGCAATACTAATACAGAATATTAGCTGGTAGCTTGAGAGTTAGTTTAATTCCCTTAAATCTGTTGACTAGAATCCAGACTTCTGTGATTGATGCCTTCCTGCACAGGAATCCAAATGCTTTGACAAAGTCTGGCTTTTTCATTTCCCAGCTGCTGTCCTGTAGTCTCAGACTTCCTTGTTTGAAGTCTGCTGTACGTTTTGAGTTTCCATTGGGGCACTGATCTCATTTGCTCCAGCCAGCCCCAGATACTGAAGAAGAACTTGTCTTCTGTTTCTGGCTAAAGAGGTCACTTCCATCTTACTCTTCTTCTGTCTGGATGCCAAGATAGGAAAAGCTGATTCCCAACACTTTCATATCAATTTCATTACTGAGATTCTACTGAGACAATACATGAGCAATACACTCATCTATACACAATACAATACACGAGTCTATACAACAGCGGTCACCAACTGGTGGACCATGGACCACTGGTGGTCCGTGAGAAAATTTTGGTGGTCCCCAGAAAAATTATTTGCATTTTTTATATTGCACTAAATCAGGGGTCCTCAAACTACGGCCCCTGGGCCGGATACGTGCAATGAACATTTATGTTGCTGCAGAGAGTCTCCCCCTTTGGGGTCTTTTTGTGTGGGTCAGAGGGGGGGCAGAAATTCTGGCTTGGTGTCTGCTTCAGCCTCATGATGCGGGACTTTGGGCGAAGGCTGGAGGGAAGGGCCGCTGGTGGCGAAGGGCCTTGTTCCAGTGGGACTGCATCATGGCCTGGAACTGGCTGACTATCTCAGCCTGCTGAGCCTCCAGGCACTGGTATCTGGCCTTGCACTCCCGCAGATCTTCCCTCTGTTTGGAAAGCCTATGCTCGTAGTCCTCAGTGAGATGCTTTTGTTAAGCCTCCTTCTCGGTCAGATCCAATTTGACCTGAGCCAGCTGTTTTCCCAATACTTTCTCATAGTGCTGCTTAGCTCCAGCAACTGCTTCCTGTTGGGGCTCTAAAGAGCCCGGGCAGAGTAGCAAGTAGAGGCTGGCAAGGTGCCCCTCAAAGTGAGTGACATTGAGTTAGCCATGCCCACCCAGTCACATGACCATCTTGCCACGCGCACCCAGCCAGTCATTAAACAGATCATATTAGTGGTCTCCGGGATTTAAAATTATGAATTTAGTGGTCCCTGAGGTCTGAAAAGTTGGTGACCCCTGCTCTACAATACACAAGCACACAATAGATACAAACTTAAGGTAAACCCAGGGGTTGGTTCTACTTACCTTTACTACCGGTTCGCAACGGGGCCACTCGCGCACTTGCTCTTCTGCACATGCGCAGAAGATGATGTCGGGGTCGGTGGGCAGATCCTCCCGCCGATTTTACTACCGGTTCTGTAGAACTGGTGCAAACTGGGGGACAACCCACCACAGGGTAAACCGCTCCAAACTTGATTGCAGAAAATATGACTTCAGCAACAGAGTGGTCAACGCCTAGAATGCACTACCTGACTCTGTGGTTTCTTCCCCAAACCCCCAAAACTTTAACCTTAGACTGTCTACTATCGACCTCACCCCATTCCTAAGAGGTCTTTAAGGGGTGTGCATAAGCGCACCAGTGTGCCTACAGTCCCTGTCCTAATGTTCCTTTTTATTCGTATCCATTTCATGTATTCATAATCATGTTTATACTTATACCTGTTATCTAATACATGCTTGATGAAATAAATAAATGAATAAATATTCTTTCACTCTCTTGGCCCTTGGCTCTTTCACATGTTTTTTGGCAGTAAATGACTAAATAATCCACATATATAAGATATAGGTCATCTGTTGTTTTGAATCTGGAATAAAGGCAAGGGTCAGATTTATACCTTGCATGAACTCTTCCTTGACAAGAATAATATATAGTTCATCCTTTCATTCCAGGCTCTAACTGATTGCCATGGGGCAATCACCCTAACCCTTCACAATGTCAACATTACCAAATACAGGATCCTTTTTCATCCTCCCTCCCCCCCCCCTCAAAACTTCTGTCTTCACCTCTTTCATTGCCAAAAAAGGACTACAATCTGAAAAAAAGGATTTATCTTCCTGTCTTCCTTACATCTGTACCTTGGTTTTTATAAAAAGAAAGCTAATTCTTCAAGGTCTGATTACAAACTTATAAATCATGTGGCCATTGCAAATCACTACCCACTGCTTCCAAATAAACTTGATAAATCAGAGGAGTGCTTACAATTTGATCTGGATGAAAGAAGGGCTTGAGCACATTGACACTTGATACGACAAATATGAATATCCAATAATACCCTATAGTCTTATGCCCTATAGTCCAGCTGTATTTTTCAGATTCATGAATTAGACATTTTCAGACACTTTGTGCAAATATGTAGTAGTTTATCTGAATTACATGTTGATTTTTTTTTCCAGAAAAAGCCATTAGTTATACTCATGCCACAGAAATGTATTTCAGCTCCTATGCTGATATCTGATATTTGGAATAACAGATCTCTAAAGAAGGCATGCAGGTGCATTCTGCAAAAACTTAGTTCTTTTATGGGAAGCACCTAGAAGTGCAAAGAAGTTCCAAGATTTTCTAGGCTTTGCCAACTTTTATTGAAGATTTTTTTACTGCTTTGGTGCAGTACCCAAGGAAGCCCTCAGAACATGTGGCTATCCCAAAACTTGAACAGCCCTCTCGCAACAGAGAGGGGGGGATAGGACATCATCTATCTCAGATAAACCCAGTGGCTTTTCATTTGCAATTGTCCATCTCAATGAAAATACATCAATCATTTCACCATTCTTTTCTTCTGTAGGATGGACTTTCCTACTTCTCAATCCAGCATCATCTTCTTCCCACCAGTTTCTTAGATGAGGGAAAGGAGTATAAAGTGGGGTTTATTTTGGATTCCAGATCCTGAATGGGTAGGCTTAAATATTTGTTTCACTGGAAGGGCTACCTGGACACAATTTTGCAAAATGGCAGAGGATGATCATGCACTACAACTTCACCAGTTCTGTCGGAAATACCCACACAAGCCCTTTCCTCTCAAACTGCTTCTTGTGGCCTTGATACAATGCATATTTGTTTATGGAGAACAAGAATGGTCGTTTCAAGTTTATTTCCTTTTTTGTACTTGGAGATTCTCAACCATCCAGGTGATGGTTGTTCCAAAGATGCTTTTCCAAAAAGTGATTGGACTTTCTTGGCTTTTTTTTTCTTTTAAAAATGTTTCATTTCTCATCCAAGAAACTTTTTCAGTTCTTTTCTTTTTCCTTCTCATTAAAATGAACAATGATATGTGTTTTATCAATTCTGGGGGAGAGATTTAGGTTTCTGCATCTTTTGCATTCCTTCCTCAGATCTGCAATTCTGGTTGATTCTCATTTCCTTTAGTACACAGGTGTCAAACTCACAGCATCATGTTGCTGTCATGTGACATATCGCAACATTTCTCCCCTTCACGGAGCTGGGGTCGCCATGGCCTGCACGTGACGCATCCGGCCTGCAGGCTGCCAGTTTGACACCCGTGCTTTAGTACATAGGCATAAACCTAATAATAATAATATAAAAATTGAGAGCTATGTTGGTGGTAGAGCATACTAACAGAAAGGTCACCCATTCCAGACAGGCCTCAGCAAAAATCCAGACTATGTGTATCCATCAGCTCATTAACCGTTGAGAATCTTAGACTAGATTGGTTGCTGCCCAGGTAATCAAGGACCATGTAAAAGTTCCTGGGCATCTGTTGGCAGGGGAGCAAGAGGAGTCAGGAGCTACAGCTGAATGACCAGGGCCTAGCCCTGTAGAACAACAACCACAGACTAGACAAAACAATGCTGTGTTTGAAAATCACGCTTTTATGGCCTATAATAAATTGAAATCAACAAAGCTGGGATATTTAAAGTGAATGTTTGGACAATGGAAAATAATTTATACAGACTCAAATATCACTGAACAAACAATTAGCAGATCAAAGGAAATTCATTAACAGGGATGCAGGCCTGGAAGAGATTCAGAAAAATTGTGAAAATGGAATATTCCAAAACAATAGTAGAATAAATTTTGAGTAGTTTGGAGAACTGACAAATACCACCTCTGGCTGGCCCCAGAGTGGGGTGGGAATGGAGATTTTGCAATATCCTTCCCCCAGGAGTGGGGAGGGAATGGGGATTTTGCAATATCCTTCCCCTGCCATGCCCACCAAGCCACGCCCACCAAGCTACACCACACCACGCCCACCAAGCCACACCCACATAACCAATAGTAAAAAAAAAATGGATTTCACCACTGAGGAAAAGCTGATATGAACTGCAGAAATGAGAAGAAGTAATAACAACAGAGCCAGTACAAACCAGCACTGAAACAACCTATGAACTGACCCCTTGAAAAGAAGAATTACAATAAGAGAAAATAATGGCTTATGCAGAATTACCAGCAGAAAGATAAAGAATTACCAGTAGAAACATCAAGATTGCTAGTACTGAAAATAGTGCTAAGAACAGGGTTTGTTTAATCTTCCTACCCCAGTGCCAGTGAAACCATTCAGATCTTTAATGCCTTACTAACCCTAACCCTAACCCACAAAGGGCTTTAAAGATAACTACTAGCACCTCAAATTGTATCTGAAAGTATACCAATAGCCAATGCAGCTTGCAGAGCAAAAGTGTCACATGTATCAAAACTCCCATAAATGCCCATGCCATTGCATTTTGCACTGGATGAAGCTTCCAAATATTCTTCAAGGCCAATCCCTTCACAGCATTTTGCAATAATCCGAAGGGGAAATGACTAAAGCATGTATGATTATGAGCCAGGCTTCCTGGTTCAGGAGTGAGTGCAACTGATGCACAACACAAAACTTTGCAAAGATCCTCCTGGCCACAGCTACCACATGCTATCTGAGCAGGAACCACAAGTACAGAAATACTCCCAAATTGCTTACAAGATCTGTTTAGAATAGTGCAACCACACTTGGAACAACAGATGGAAAGTCCGTAGAACCAAAGAGTTTCAAAGCCACTTGAGGCTTTGAAACCTCTTGTTCCCCATCCAGACCCTCACTACTTCCAGACACTGAGACAGGATCTCCATCGCATCATATGGAGAACCCAGGACATACTGATGATACCTCATCCTGAATCAATAGATGACTTCATCCAGCAGTTTCATGTAGATGTTAAACAAGAGAGGAAAGAATGCCAAGTCCTATGGCACCTCACATAAGAGGGGGCCTGGGCTGGATCGCTTTTCCCCTGTCAACACTGCTTGAAACCAGCCATGGAAGAAGGAAGAGAACCAGAATAACAACATGTAATTCAACCCCAATCCCTGAGACATACCAGAAAGGTACCATGTTTGATGATATCAAAAGTCACTAAGAGGTCAAGAAAAGCAAAGATAGGTTCTCAACCCTATCTCTCTATCTGCAGAGATCATCCAAAAATGCAACCAATGCTATCTTGGTCTCACCCAGACCTGAAACATGATAAAAAAGAGATCCAGATAATCCATGTCTTCCAGAGTTCTTTGAAGCTGCTTTAGAACCATATTCTATACATCCTTCCCCCAAAAGGGAAGGTTGGAAACTGGATGAAAATTGTCCAGTACCTTTGATGGCCTCTTGAGGAGGAGGCAGACCACTACTTCCCTAATAGACTGGAACTATCCCCTCTCTCAAAGAAAAACTAACCACCACCAGGACCCTGTTGGAAGGAAAATCCATTTGGTTTAGTTCCAAGCTGGGAGAAAAATGCTGGAAACAACATGGAGGTTGATTGGAAAGAAAGGTTTATTGATGAAGCAGAAGCACCAACCACATGTGATTCTGGGCAGCTGACAAAATGGAGCTGAGAGTAGGTGCGTTTTATCCAGCATGCTGATTTTTGGGCCTTCTAGGCCCACCAGTCGGCAAACAGGCCATTTCCAGCCTCCAGAGGGCCTCCAGGGGGTGGGAAAGGCCATTTTCACCCTCCCCAGGCTCCTAGAAAAGGCTCTGGAGCTTGGGAAGAGTGAAAAATGGGTCTACCGGGCCCACTGTGCCATCACGTGCCAAAAGCGGGGGGAGCATGGGGGGGTGTCATGCGCACATGCGTGGGAGGCGGGGTGCATAGAATTATGGGTGTCAGCACACGCGTGTGTGACCCCCCCCCCTGCGCTCCCCCCTGCTTTTGGCACGTGATGGCAAAAAGGTTAGCCATCACTGCTATAGGGTCATGGCTGGTTCTATAGGCAAAAGGAGAAATGCAAATTGTCTGAGCTAATTTTGTCAATCTTTTGTTTGTTGCTTATCTAAGTATCTGTCTTGACCCAGTCTTTCTGAATGGATTACCAAATCTGCATTTCTAAAAGCTGGCCTCCTCAGTTTCTGCTTGGGGCAGGGAAACTGATACTGGTTCCTGCCTCCCTTAAGATTTTTTCCATTTCTCCTTTAAGGGAATATAATATTCTGCCTTTTTAATATTTCCCAAAATATTTCTTTCTTCGGGGGGTGCTTCCCACAATTCAATAATATATGAGTAGCTCAGCCAGTCTTGGCTAACCAGGAGGAATATAAATCTAATTCTGGCTGGGCTACTAGCCATCAGAACTATATCCACATCCTCAAGTCCAAAAAGATCAAACTCTTGCTCACGCCTTGATTATCACCTTCATAGGACCTGCTACAAGGCCAGAGTCCAATATAATTAGAGTTTGATCAATTTTAGCCATGAGGTTTCATTTTTTTAAATATACACACATACATACACTTCATACATACAACAGGAACCTCTATGTGTGGAAATGCTCCTTCATTCAGAGATGAAGATGGAAAGTTACTGGATCTGGAGGGCCTTAAAATGTACAATTGCTCAGTCCTACAAAGGTTGAGCTGCTTCTCTATCCAGACCTTCACAGCCTTGAATCAATGGATCATCTATATCAGGGGTGTCAAACTCAAGGCCCGGGAGCTGGAGACGGCCTATGGGGTGCTTAGATCTGGCCTGTGGGGCCGCCCTGGAAACAGTGAAGGATCAGCCCACAGTGCCTCAGCCAGCGAAAATGGAGCTTGTGAGGGCTGCATGCATAAGGTGACCAGATTTTAACATTGGTAAAGAGGGACATTGTGGGCGTGGCTTATTTTGTGGGCGTGGCTAGCTGGTCATGTGACTGGGTGGGCGTGGCTAGCTGGTCATGTGACCGGGTGGCCATGGCTATGTCTATAGGGTAAGGTGAACAGATTTTAACATTGGTAAGAAGGACACCATTGTGGGCGTGGCTTATTGTGTGGGCATGGCTTGGAGGCCATGTGACTGGGTGGGCGTGGCTACCTGGTCATGTGACCGGGTGGCCATGGCTATGTGTATAGGGACTACTCAGAGGGCTGAAAAGTCATTTCTGACAGGTCCTCACACTTTTGACTGGTCCTCACACTTATGACCATCCTCACATTTATGCCCGTGCAGCATTCTTAACAACCATGTCACTCATTTCACAACTGCTTCTCTTCAACAAGGTGACAAGATAGGGCAAAAATGTAAAATGTGAGGACAGTCGTAAGTTCGAGGACTGGTCAAAAGTGTGAGGACCAGTCAAAAATAACTTTTTCAGCCCTCTGAGTAGTCCATATGCACAAAAGGACTAACCAGAGGGCTGAAAAAAGTCATTTCTGACAGGTCCTCGCACTTTTGACTGGTCCTCACACTTATGACCATCCTCACATTTATGCCCGTGCAGCATTCTTAACAACCATGTCACTCATTTCACAACTGCTTCTCTTCAACATGGTGACAAGATAGGGCAAAAATGTAAAATGTGAGGACAGTCGTAAGTTCGAGGACTGGTCAAAAGTGTGAGGACCAGTCAAAAATAACTTTTTCAGCCCTCTGAGTAGTCCATATGCATTAAAGGATTACAGCAATAGAGAGGGATGAAGGAATGGAAATTAGAGTAGGAGTGAGGGTAAGAGAGGGAGGAAGAGAGAAGGAGAAGGAGAAAGAAAGAGGAAGTAGGGAGGAGAAAAAGAGGGTGGGGGGAAGAGAAAGTAAGAAGGAAAGAAAAGAGAGAGGTGGTAGGTTTGAGGAGAAAGATTGCTGTACAATAAAAAAGATGAAAGGGAAGAAAGCCAACCCCAAGCAAATATAAAGATATTAAGATAAAGAATGAATTGTTAAACTTTAAAGAATAAAAGAGAACAAATATGAATAAATAGCAATAATTAGAAACACACATACAAACATACAATGTATTTTCTTTGAACAGAATATTTGGCTGGTTCACAAATTTAAACAGCGTTTAGTCATTTCAATTAAATTTACAATTTCTATATTTCCTTTTTGCCATATTTATTCCTCATCTATTTTTAAAAAAAACCAATATTACCCTTCATCCTCATCTCTAATCTTAATCAAATTCAATTTTTCCCTTCTATTCTATATTATACCCCTTCCCATTGTCATCTATTTTTATATCCATCCTCACATTGTTTAATTATGTAATTATGTAATACAGTTGTTTAATACAAATTCAACATTTTAATATAAATCAATTAGTTATAAAACTATCTTTTTTGTATATTAATCAATATGAACATGAATATTCCAATTATTTCCATGCAATCCAATTTCTTACAAATCAATTAATTATATTTACCAATAATAATAAACCAAATAATTGGCCACACCCACCCAGCCTCCCAAGGTCAAAGACAACCCTGATGGGGCCTTCAATGAAAACAAGTTTGACATCCCTGATCTATATAAAGCAGCTTCATATAGATCAGTGGTCCCCAACCTTTTTATCGCCGCGGCCCGCTGAGCGCGCGCAGGGGTGGGGGCACGGCCCAGGAGCTTTTGCGCACGGCCCATTGCGCACGGCCCAGGAGCCTTTGCGCTGCAGCGTTCATGTCCCCCGGCCGCTGCGCGGCCCGGTGCCAGGTACTCCACGGCCCGGCACCGGTCCGCGGACCGGGGGTTGGGGACCACTGATATAGATGTTAAAGGAGAAGCGGAGAGAGAGAGTCTTGAGAAACCTTGCAAGCTTTTTGTCTCTTCATCAACAATATCATCTGGAGCTGAGCCAGAAAGATACTACAATCAATGGTATCAAAGCCATGAGAAGTCAAGATGGGCCCAGATAGATGTAGTATCCCCCATTCTGAGGGACAAATGTGATCAATGCTGCTTCAGAACCATTTCAGAACCAGGTTTGAAACCTGACTGAAAATATTCCACATAATCTACTTTCTTCAGAATCCTCTACAACTGTAAACTGATTATCTTCACTACAACCTTCCCTTAAAATGATAGTTCAAAACCTGGGCAAAAATTATCCTCTTCTGCTGGGTCCAGTAATGATTTCTTGAGGTGTGAACAGTGGTGGGTTGCCCCCGGTTCGCACCAGTTCTATAGAACTGGTAGTAAAACCAGTGGGAGGCTCCGCCCACCGACCCCGATGTCATCAAAACGCTTCTGTGCATGTGCAGAAGCTTCTGCGCAAGCGAAGTGAGCGCGCACACACGGCCCCGCTACAAACTGGTAGTAAAGGTAAATAGAACCCACCCCTGGGCGTGAACATATAAATGCTTCTTTCAAGACAGATGTCACCATCCTGCAGAGAACCATTAACTGCTTCATGGACTCAGGCATATGACACTTTGCAGAGCCTCCACCATCACTGAGGGCATCAATTTAAAGTACTGGTCATCAAACTACAGCTTCAAAGAATCTGTCCATCTCATTTTAAAAATTTATTAGATTTTTACGCCGCCTGAGAAAGTGAACATAAATGAGAGGGGGGGAGGGGAGAGGGGGTGAAAGAGAGAGAGGCAGGCTCACCCAGCTGGCTTTCATGCCTAAAGTGAGGCTAAAACTCACAAACTTTCATCACTTACTTCTTGATGGTTAACAGGTTTAAACTCTTCTCAGATAAGCAAGAAGGACCATGCCTCCGCCACCTCCATAGGACCTGTACAACTAAAGTCTAATTCTGAGCAAACCCTGGTAATTTATTCCAAGAAATGCCTTCAATGATCTTCACAAGGGCCCTGCAGGAGGGATTAGTCATGCAAAAGGCACTGAAAACACAATGTCATCTCTCCATAGGCACCCCACGCATCTCTGATTAACTTAAGAGCTACCACTCCAACCATTGTATCTATGATTGCATCAACATATTTTTTGCAATACTCCATCATAATAAAAGCTGAAGAACATTTTAAGCATCTTAAATAATATGACCTCTGAAGAATTTTTTAAAAAAGAGGGACAAAACAAAAGTAATGAAGTACGTCGAATAAAAAGCCAGATTTCCCTCAGGCATTGAGTAGAGTGAGGCTGGAGCCCAGTGACTGTCTTTTTAAATATATTGGGGAGTGAGGAAACCTTGGTGTTCTCTGAGCATGCTTATTTTCTTGCAAACGTTTCATTACCCTACCTAGGTAACATCATCAGTGCTGGTAAGGAGTGCTGTTTGCTATCAGTTTATATTTGGTGTCTTGCCTGTCTGTGTGGGTGGGGGCTATTTTAGGGATTCTTTGGTTGGACTGTTTACTGTTGTCTCTTTGGCCGGTTCTTGATTGGGGTATTGTTTACTTGATTGTTGGTCTGAAATTAACCTTGGGAGTTATCTATGCTTATCTGAGTGCTGATTGCTGGTGGAGAGGTGCTCTTTGGTACTGGTTGATTATCTCTTTTGCATGATCTATAGATGTTGTTAATGTCTATTGATGGCTGATTTGTCAAGAATGCCAGGCTTCTAGAAATTCCCTGGCATTTTTGGATTTGGCCTGGTCTAGGATTGTCACATTTTCCCAAATGAAACTATGGTTAAATCTGCCTATATGTTAGAATAGATTAGAATTCTGTATTGGCCAAATGTGATTGGACACACAAGGAATTTGTCTTTGGTGCATATGCTCTCAGTGCACATAAAGACAATATGTTGTGAAATTAAAGAATTTTCATCATGTCTTCTGACTGCCAGTTGGTGTTTATGGATGCGTCCTGCCAGACTTCTGCCTGTTTGTCCTACCTAGTGGTTGTTGCAGTTCTTACACTGTATGTTGTAGAGGTCTCCTGTTTTTTCTTCTGGGGTTGCTGCGTCTTTTGGTTCTCTTAAGATGTTTTGAAGGGTTTTAGTTGGCTTTTTGGGCCATATTGGGGGATGTTAGTTTAGGGCAGGGGTGAAATGCTCCCAGTTCAGACCGATCGCCTGATCCGGTAGCGATGGAAGCGGGTGGTTTGGAGAACCAGTAGCAAAAATCCCTGCCCCCCCCCATGCCCAGCTGAGCCGCACAATCATCAGAGGCTTTTTTTTTACTTTTAAATGCATTTTTTCTACAACCTCTTGGCAGACAAAATGCTTTTTAAAAAAAGCCTGTGATGATCGCGCAGCTCAGCTGGGATCCTCAAAGGCTTTTAAAAGCATTTTTTAAAAGCCTCTGATGATCCCAGCTTAGTTGCCGGATCGTCAGAGGCATTTAAAAGAAAAAAAGCCTCTGCTGATCAGGCAACTCAGCTGGGATAGTCAGAGCCTTTTGAAAGCATTTTTTTACAACCTCTTCCCCAAGAGCTTGTAGAAAAAATGGTTTTAAAAGTAAAAAAAATAAATAAAATTGGCCACGCCCACTCAGTCACATTAACCCCACCAAGCCACGCCCACAGAACCGGTAGTAACAAATTTTAGATTTCACCATTGGTTTAGGGCAGGGGTGGGCAAATATGGCCCTTTTACAACCTGTGGACTTCAACTCCCAGAATTCCTGAGATAGCCAAGCTGTCTCAGGAATTCTGGGAATTGAAGTCCACAGGTTGTAAAAGGGCCACATTTGCCCACCCCTGGTTTAGGGTACTGGGCGTTGGAGTATGTATCCAATGTTGGCTTTTATTGTTGTTGTTTTTTAAATATTATCACTGTTGCTGTAAGCCACCTAGTTATGGCTCATAAAATGGTTGGCTATAAAATAGTTAATTACTTGCTGGTCGTAAGCATTCAAAGCTACAAAACTGCTGTTCATTTATTTGTTGTGAGCCCTGCCACCTTTACCTCAGCCTGCTGTGGTAGTCAACCGGGAGGAAGGTTTTCCAAGAATAAGCTTTACGAAAAGCCGGTTTTCAAACCTGGGCAAATAAGGTAGATACATTTTGCATTTGCACTTTTATTTTTTGCTACTCCGTTGTCTTTAAAATGTCTTTTAGAAAAGTCTTGGCTGCAGCAAAAAAAAGAAAATAGGGGCGAACATCATAATTGTTCGCAGGATGGCATTTCGGCTTTCTCGCAGGAAAGTGCTCCGTGATTCCCACTCGGTCAAGGAGACAGGTGCGAAACGGACACCTTTCCACCAGAGCCTCGTCTTCTTCAAGCTTTCCTGGAGGCTGCGGGCCCTTTAAATCTTCGCGCCCGGCCCGTGCTGCCTTCGGCTGGGAGACCCCGTATCTCCAGTGAGATGTGAAACCAAGATGGCGGCCGCATAGTGACTGAGGCGGAGACAGAAGGACACGGGACGGCCACCGCTTCAGCCATCCTCCCCACCCGCGGAGGGGATTCGCTTCTTTGCCGGGTGCACGGAAGGGCTCCGGAGGCGTGAAAGGGACGAGGGAGCTTGGCCGGGAGTGCCGGTAGCATCCGGAAGAGCGAGCGCAGGAAGAACATGGCGGCGGCGGCGGCGGCATCGCGTCGAGAATGCAGTCATCGCTGCTCGTGAGGGGGAAGATCACGCCACAGGAGACGGGCGCCCACGCCGCGTGCCATTCTGCCGCACACGGGCATCTTCCTCTCCGCGCTCCCGTCCCGGCAAGCGCGGCGGCCCCCTTTTAGGTCGTGGCCTTCCCTGGGAAGAAGGGGCGGTTCCGTCTCGGTCCCTTCGCCTGGCTAACGGAGCGCGAGGAAAGGGGCTTCGGGCCTAGCGGCGCCTTGCACAATAGGCCTGGTCGAAGGGGGGATTTGACCCCCTTTCCCCCTGCTTCCCCGTTCCCCTCCGCTGGCCTCTTCGCCCCCTTCTCCTAAGGATGCCCCGGCACTACCCACGGATTTTCCTCCCCGTCCCCGTGGCGTTTTTACCTCTCCTTTTGAAGGCTTTTTGCAGGGCCGGCTAATCCTTCCCACTTTTCCTGTCACGGGCCTGTTTCCCACTTGCTGCTTTTCGGTTCACCTCATCTGCCCCCTAACCAGCGTTAGTCGTCTGCACTGGTGAATTATTTGTTGTTGTGTTTTTATGCTTTTGCTTTGAATCGCCCAGATTCCTCTTGAACTGTTCCCATTTTCATCGCCCTCTTTTCATTTTGCTCCTGGTGTTTCTTCTGTTCCTTCTCTTTGAAATCTTGGCGTTTTTATTTCCTGTTTTTCCCCTTTTCTACAAAGCTACCATTTTGACAGAAAAAAGTTCTGTGTGCTCCCCTGGTAGCGTTGCCTCCTATTTTAAGTCGCCCCCCCCCCTTTTGGGGTGATGCAGTTATTTTAACATTTTATTTTAAAAGATCTGTTTGGGGTATTGTGTGGGACTCTTGCTCCCTTTTCTGCTCTCCTTCATTGAGGGGGGCAAAGCCCCCCCCCCCATCACAGCTTTTCTTGATAAGACTATCACAGACCCTTGTGGTTTGGAAAAGGCAGAATGACGGATACTCGGAGGAGAGTGAAGGTTTATACATTAAATGAAGAAAGACAGTGGGATGATCGGGGCACTGGACATGTGTCCTCTGGCTATGTGGAAAGGCTGAAGGGCATGTCCCTGCTTGTCAGGGCAGAAAGTGATGGTAAGTATAGCTGAACAAGTCTGCATCAAATATATTAATCCTTGTATTAATAAACTCTTGCCACATGCTCATAATTAGATGTGGGGCCATTGAGAGGATGAGAATCAGGTAAGGACTATTTTCGATATGATAGGTGTCACAAAAGACAATTTCCATCTGTTTTCATGTAAGTTGCCTAACAGTCCAAGTATGTGACTTTAAATTCTTCTAGATGGCAGACTATGGATAGTGTTAATTAAAGTATTAAACTTTTCCCTAGACATTGAGAACTTTTCCTATGATACCTAAATAACCTAATTGTTTAAACTTATATTATTCTTGTTTAACTCATGTGTAGACCATTAAAATACTGTATGGCCAAATATTTAAAAAATGTTTCCAGATCTTTATACCATATTAGCTTAGAAACTTCGTAGACTATTTAAAATACTTTGTCATGTTTTCCATATCCTGTAGAAAAAAATTAATTTGTTTTTTTAATAAAAACAAACCCCATCCATTAATCTCCCTTCTTTCAATAAGTTTTAATTATAACAAATGAAATTTAAAATCCCATCTTGTCTCAATGTACTAGTACTTCTGGCTATTCGGCCATATCATTCTTGTGTTTTTAATCATATAGGTGAAACTGCAGTTTTCACATAACTAGTTTGCAGGTTTTTCTTCTAAATGCAAGCATGAATAGATAGATAGGGGGAAAATAAAACTGGAATCAATTTGCCACCAGTTTCAGTATGTCATTACTTGAAAGAAAGTCACATTCACTTCAATGAGACTTGTTTTTAATATGTGCATAAAAATATTTCAGTCTGATCCTAATTAAGGTATTTGCTTTGGTTTAAGTTAAAACATAATGACGTGGTCATAATTTTAACCAAATACTCAAATAGACTCAGAATATAAAATAATTTTAGAAGGTTGCAACAGATTATTAGAAATGTACCTTATGTTTATTATACTAAAAATGTGAAATTCCTCATTTGAGTGTATTAGTATAATAATTTCTATGATGTACCTGACATTGTAAATACTGATTGTAAATAGATCAGTATTGCCCACCAAACAGAATATAGACCATGTGACATTTTGGATGGCAAGATACATTTGATCTTCCCCTAGCCAACCGACATATGGTCCCTTATATGGTCCTTCCATCGTAACAAGATTATACTTTGAATAATATATGTCCTTGGGAGGTGGGATTGGTGGTTGAGGAACAAATTGAACTCCAGACATTACATTTCTATGGAGATTATGAATCATCCAGGTCATGGTTGTCCCAAAGGTGCTTTTCAAGAGGCAACTGGACTATCTGGAAGTCCAGTTGCCTCTTGAAAAACACCTTTGGTCCAGACATTACAGTTTTATGACAGGTCTAGAGGAAATTACTGTGGATTAAGTAAAGAAAGCTTTACTTAAGCTTTCTTCTCTGGCAGGGAGTTGGACTAGAAGACTCCGAGGTCCCTTCTAGCCCTATGATTTTATAATAGTCATTTGAATTACTACCATTAAGGATCACACTTTATTGATATTGTAAAAAAAAAAAAGAGTATCAAACAGGATATATTGAAACCTTTAAAATACTTTGAGACAGTCCTACAATGTTTAAATAATGGGTGTTGGGTTTTTTTTTTCATGGATGTAAACATGCACCCACTGTTGTCATTCCTCATTACTGAGCAATCTGTTGCGTACAAAGGAACCATATGGATAGAAAACCTGTGTCCTCTTCACCTAATCAGCATCTTTGTGGCAAGTCAAAAAGACCTACTCAAATAGCCTCACTCATATGATTAGAAAAGTCCAGCATGTTTCAGTGGCCTAGAATTTAGCAACATCAGATACACGGCTGATATAATGATAAAATAAAATAATGTGGTGTGGGATCTTTGGTGCTCTTTTCATTACTTAACTGGGTAATGTGCTAGAATGGGCTGGAGTTTGCTCTCTTTTTATATTCTAGTGCCTTGCCCTGTCAGTGTTGGTGGGAGTGTTCTTGGTGGTTCCTTAATTAAGCTGTTGTTTACTGTTAGATTGTTTGATTTGGTAACTTCTTGATTGGAGTATTGTTCACTTCTTAATTGTTGGTCTAAAGTTAATCTTGGTGTTACCTCTACTCATCTGGGTGTTGATTGCTGACAAGGCAGTGTTTTGGGCTTTTGTTTCCTTTTTTATTTTTTGAATGGTATGTAGATGTTGTTTATGCCATTCAAAATAACAATTTGTGATACTTTACCTATTGTTAATTGTTTATCTCACAAACCAGTGCAATGCAAAACGACTCTATTTTAGTGGATCTTGCACCTAGGAAAGTAGATAGAGGTTTGTTGTCAAAGTGCATTTTTTTATAACTCATCTCCTGGTGACAAGTTGTAAAGCAGTAAAATCAATATAGCACTTTAACCCATCATAATAAGAAATCTCACTCTAGTTTTATTCCGGGCTTAATTGGAGCAGATTTTAGGGGAAAAGTATACTTCTTTAATAAATTTGAAATACTTGCTCCATTTCTATATTAAAATATATAATTATATTTTTTTGGTATTTTGTGAAAATGTTTGATTTCCCATGTCAATTTCAGTGAACTTTATCTTCGTGCTCTAAGGTAACCATTATTGGTGAGGGCGTTAATATTTTAACCATTAACTTTATGACATTTTAGCAATACAAAACTTCCTTCTAGTTGAGCTTTGAGGAAATAACTTTAAAAACAACTTTATTCTGTGATTAAAGTCAGTGTTGTTTCTATTTTTTAAGAATTTTCAGTAATTTTCAAAATGTTTCATACAATTGTATTATAAAAGAGATATTAACATAGCCCTGACAGTGTCAGTTACACTGAGAATCAGTTTCAGGAATAAGATTGTTGTCTCTGACATAAATACCTCTTCACTTTGCCACCATCCTAATTTTTCAACTGTTATTCAACCTTATCAATATGTTTTATCTGTTTTTATACATTTTTCAGGTTTTGTAGACCACCCAGAGTCCATTGAAATTGTGTAGTTTATAAATTAAAGCAAATATAATCTGATGCTTGGAGATGTTGTAGATTACAGTTCCCAAATTTCAGGATTGTACATCCAGCATATCTGGGTGATATCAGATTGGGGGAAAACTTTTGAGCCACTGATTTGATAAATTATAAAACTATGGCTAATGGTAGGAGAAAATATTCTGTATTGCCCACAATGTTGCTTCTTTTTGACTCAGACAGTGAGCTCAAATCAGTAGTTTCAGTGGTCTGGGAAATAATCTTAAGGAATTATTTCCAAACCTGGAAAGTTCATATTGCCATCTAATATTTTTAAATGATTATAATTTGTGTTCATTAGTGTGACTGAGCTAGTAAATGTGGCTTAAAAAGCAGAATTTTATATGTGGGACTGTTTTTAGAAAATTTGTACGAGGTTTTCTTAGTTTAGTTTAGTTTAGTTTAGTTTAGTTTTATTAAATTTGTATACCGCCCTACTCCTGAAGGACTCAGGGCGGTGAACAGGCACAAGATAAAATACAGAAATACAAAAGTTAAAACAATTTAAAGCCAAATTAAATAATATTGGCCCACGACAATTAAAATCCCAATAAATTTAAAACCAATTAAAATTTCAATTTAAAATTTTAAAAAGGGGAGAAAAATTAGGCCAGGCCGGCTTGCTGGAATAAGAGGGTCTTAAGAGCACGGCGGAAGGTGCGCAGATCCGGGATCCTCCGTATCTCTGAGGGGAGCTCGTTCCAGATAGTGGGTGCCCCCACAGAGAAGGCCCTTAGCTTATCTCTGTATTGTTATTTGCCTATATTTCTGATTGTGCAGAATAATGACACTTTCTGTTTATGCCTTCCAAAAGCTTAGAAAGGTGTGGATTGTTGATTCTTCCATTTGGATTTTTTCACATAGTTTTTATCATATTGAATATTTATTAGAAAACACATCCAGAATGATAACTTGAAAAAGTCTGCTTATCCAGTCTAACTCTTGCTTTAATTTTAAATATTGCACGATTTTATCATTGTCAGTTCCTAGAAGAACTCTCTTGAGGATAAATACTCAATAAATTACTCTTTAAAAAGGCATGTGCTATCTACTAATAGATAGGTCTATTAATTTTAAAGCATTCCTTGTAGAATGGTATGCACATTTTAAATATATTTTAAGAGCACAAAATATGCTGCACAAATGAAAATGGAACCAATCAAGTGGTTGATTTGATTGTGCTGCCTCTGCCTTGGGGGTGGGATGATGTTTTCATGGGTTTTTATGTGGTGGATTTTTAAATGATGTAAGCCTCTTGGAGTCACCTATGTGCAAATTGGGCAGCCATAATAAATGTGTTTAATAAATAATACATTTGCTTTAATAAATATTACATTTTTTCTCTACTCTTTAGGTTCTCTACTTTTGGAGTCCAAAATCAACCCTAATACTGCCTATCAGAAACAACAGGTAATAGTTTCGTCGATTTTATTTCCTTGTAACTAATTAAAAATTGAAGATATTTGGTATTATTTCTTTATGAACTGTAATGATAATAAAGATGGAGAATTTATATACTTATCTTGATAAAACAAAATTACAACAATTTATTAAAGTTAAAATAGAACACCAAACATAAATCATTATGAGTCAAATTAATTTCAAATTCATAGATTTCAAGTTGATTGGCGAAAATGTTATCTGTGCTGTGAACCTCTAGCATGATATTGAAAATACATTTTCTTATGTTTGATTAGCAACAGTAAATGCAGTTGCTCATTAATGGTTTGGTAATTACAGAAACTTTTGTGCTATGAAAATTTTTAAAACTCTTCTCAGTCACTGGAATATAGGCCTCTAAGTTAGATGCAATGTGATTTGTTAGTGTTATCAGATACTTATAGGGAGAATTCAGTCCATTCCCCCCCTCCCACTTTACATCACAGAAATGTGAGGGTTATTATATTTAGTGATAATTTTTGTTCTGTGCCCTAAAAAAAACCATCTTAATGATATATTATAAGAAGGCAACAGTTCTGGCTCCATGTATTTACCTTCTGTTTCTCTTTTTTTAATTCTGTGCAAACAGACATAGTTTATAATTTTCCATTTTAGTTTAAACAGACTGCAGTATTTTTCTGCATTTAAGATTAATTTGATTGTAGTTTGATCAAAATATTTCTTGTATTGATACATAAAAGTATAGTTGCAAATGTGATTGAAAACTTGCAACTTCTTTCCTTGCACATGAGAAGATACATCCCTATTACACAAAGTATGGTGTGCTCAATTTAGCTTTTATGATAACTTTGCTACTGAAATATATCTTTAAAAGGCTTTGGAGTAATGAAATTGCCTATGTAATTAACTTGGAGGGAAATATGCTATTATATACCCAGTCTTTCTGTGAGACTAGCACAGAAATTTTTAAATTACACTTATATAGGGATTTGGGAAGAAACTTGTAAATTTTTCGTCCATATTTCAATAAAACTCAAGACAAAAAGCAAGTTATAGGTGTGGTTTGAAATTCGTTTTTGTCATCTTTAAACTAGCTTGTTCAGTATTTGAGGCTAGAATCCCATAAATTTTATTTAAACAGTTTTATACCACATTAAATACCAACAAATTGTATACATTTTAATTTAGTTCACCAAGTTTTTTGTGATTGTACTTCATCAATCTGTTAAAATTATAATTGCATACCTAAAGAAAAAAGTTGAGTAAGCTTTATCAATAAATGTGTAACAAGCATTACAGTCATTTGATATTCTATTAAAAATAAAGAATGGGTCAAAATTGATAAATTAATTGTGAATGAGAAGAATGAAACAAAACTAAAAGTCAAAGGAATTTTTTACTATTATGGCCATGTGGGTGGCAATTGATAAAATAGGAAGAATTATTATCCTGCAATTTGAATACAACACATATCCAAATCAAGGAGTATAAAGTAGTACAAAAATCAAAATAATTAAGGGATATCTTGTTACATTAAGAATGGATAAATTAGGATGATGATAGTTAAGAATGTATCCATAATATGAGAAAAATACTATGAGAACGTAGGATTTTTTCAAAATGGATTTTCAGAGAATAAAGCATATTTTAACATAAAATTAATCATCTGCCATCAACGTTATGATATTGATATAAAATCAGTTTTAAATAAATGAGCCAAGCAATTGTAGTTCACATGCTACAGGTGCAGTTTATGGGTATTGTCATTGTCCTATACATATGCATTTATTTGCACATTGTAGCTAGGAAAGTAATTATTATAGTAATTCTTAGATAATCTTTTATGTTCTTAAATATATTTGAAGTGCAATCCTGATAAATTCACATTGAGGTAAGAAGAGGCTTGTTCTGAAGCAGCTTATTGACCTTCCTACCTCAAATGCATATGTTGGTTAGGATTATCATGTGAGCCCACAAAAAGACACCACTTCTTTGAGGAGGTGTTTCCAGATGTGTAGCAGGGATGAAATGCTACCGGTTCGGACCGGTTCGGGTGAACTGGTGGTAATAAAAGTTACTGGTTCAGGAGAACCAGTAGTAAAAAAAAAAAGCTACAAGTTTGTCCAAATCAGTATTTCTGACGATCAGCTGTGCCACGCGATTTACATTTGCTAGAAAGCAGGATATTCCCCCCTTCAAATGGCTCCTTTTTCCGCATGAAGCGCATGTTTGGTGCGCATGCGCATGCACAGCGCATGTTTGGTGTGCACTGCATATGCATGCGCAGCGTGTGTTTGGCGCACATCACACATGCGCGGGCAGCAAACCAGTGGCAACCCGCAGAGGATTTCACCACTGATGTGTAGTATTTTTATCCAGAGCAGTTCTATTAAACTTCTGCTTTGCACGTCCTGACTGACTACAGCTCTAGTAAATATCTATGTACCTATGTATATATTTATTAATTTTGAAGGACACGCTAATTGTGTGGTCTGAAGCGGAGAACTATGACCTGGCTCTTAGCTTTCAAGAAAAGGCTGGTTGTGATGAAATATGGGAAAAAATATGTCAGGTAAGATGCGTACCTTGAACGTTTATCTGCCATAATTAATGCAAATAACAATACTAAATAATTATTTTCAGTTTCCCCAAAAGTTTCACCTCTTGAAATTCATACACTGTGTTTTCAGAATTGTAGTTGGAAATAATTTAAAGGAGTTGTAAGTAGACTAAAGTTGTCTACTCTAAGTAGATTAAATAATATAGCTATGTAACACTTTTGATTTGAATGCAAAAGGGTGCTTTAGGGAATACCCTAAAAAAAAAAAGTGGAGTTGTGCACCCTTGCACATGTACCTACCACTTGCAAGGGACCGTCCCCTCTCCCCCCACTCTGTTGGGCCAGGAAAGGTTGGGGACCACAGCCTTAAGTGACCTTTCATATCTTGGGGAATACCTGTATTGATCAGGAAACTGGAAAACATCAATTTATAATAGAAGGCTTTGTCATTATCTGGAAAACTATAGATTATTGATATGCAGTCTTGATTTAGGATAAACTCAGGGCAATTTACAACAGTTAAATGAATACCGTATTTTTCGGAGTATAAGACACCTTTTTTCCCTCCTAAAAGAGGCTGAAAATTTGGGTGCGTCTTATACTCCGAATGAAGCTTTTTTTCAGCCCTAACGAGGTGCTAGCAAGTGAAGTGATCTCCACTTCCCTGCTTTGCCTGCTCCCTCCAACTCTCAGCTGTGAAGTTTTTTTTCAGCGATCTCCGTGGTTTGCCTGCTTTTCTCATTGCTTCTCTCTCCAAAGATCAGTTGTGCTTTAGAAGCTGTTTTTTAACCCCAAGCAAGGGATAAAAACCAGCAAACTAATGTGCTGAAGCTGACCAGACTAAGGATGCTAGCCAGATGAATAGCCAGGTAGGCAGATTTTTTTTTTCCTATTTTCCTCCCCAAAAACTAAGCTATGTCTATACTCCAGTGCGTTTTATACTCCGAAAAATACGGTATGTTGAACTAGAAATATTGTAAGTCAAAATATAAAAGTTCATGCCTACATAATATTCTGAGGCTGTTAAGAAAGAGTGATGAACATACAGAAAGTTGTTAGTGTTAAATACTATTAGTGGTTACATCAAAAAAGTTATTTTAAGCATTTTGTTATCTTTAATTTTTAATGTATATACTCATTGGAAATAGTAGCTACAACATCATAGCCTTTTATATAATTGAACTCCTTGATTCATGACTTTGTTCTATGGTACTTGGTAGTGTATTTAATTTTTAATGTGCTTTATTTTGCATTTATTGATGCAGATCTATAATTCTCAATTCTATTAAAAAAATAACATTTTATAGTAATATATCTGTATATGCTTGAAGACATTTAGCAACTGAAATGGTATACTTTATAGTTTTCTTTCTCTTTAACAGGTTCAGGGAAAAGACCCTTCAGTGGACATTACTCAGGATCTTGTGGATGAATCTGAAGAGGAACGTTTTGATGATATGTCATCTCCAGGTCTAGAGTTACCATCCTGTGAATTAAATCGATTAGAAGAGATTGCAGAACTTGTGGCATCTTCACTGCCTTCCCCATTGCGGCGTGAAAAACTTGCTTTAGCACTTGAAAATGAGGGCTACATAAAAAAACTCTTAGAAATTTTTCATGTGTGTGAGGACTTGGAAAATACGGAAGGACTACATCATTTGTATGAAATTATTAAGGGAATCTTCCTCTTGAATAGAACTGCACTTTTTGAAGTCATGTTTTCTGAAGAATGTATAATGGATGTAATTGGATGTCTAGAATATGATCCTTCTTTATCACAGTCACGGAAACACAGGGAATTTCTGACAAAAACTGCAAAATTTAAAGAAGTTATTCCAATATCTGATCCGGAGCTGAAACAAAAAATACACCAGACATACAGAGTACAGTATATTCAAGATATGGTTCTGCCTACTCCTTCAGTATTTGAGGAAAACATGTTGTCTACTCTTCATTCATTCATATTTTTTAATAAAGTAGAAATAGTTGGTATGTTACAGGTAAGTCTGGATTTTTTTTTAAATTGAGTTTTTTTTTCATTTACAGGTGGTCCTTGCACCAGCCTTACTGTTAAAAGTAATATTGCATTTAATGCTGACAACACATCTTTCACAACAAAGTGCCATAAGTATGAATAGGGTGAAGAAAATAGTTTTGAATTTGAACCACTTCTGTGTATTTTGTTTTGAATGTAAAATCACTTTTTAACAGGCCAGTTTTACATTCTGATAATCTCAGAAGAGTTTGTCCTTGAAGCTGTTAGCTTTTAATTTGAAACATCTCCCAAATGATAAAGGCAATCCATTATGCACCAGCACCAGGTATTGGAATTAAGAACAGTTTGAATTTGAAATGTTTTTTCCTTTCTCTAAAACATCAGAGGGTTGTTGACAATTGCAAGGCTTAAGATGTTAAATAGAAATATTTTGTTTCCTTATACAAATAGAGAATTTTTAATATATAATATATATTGAGCCTTTCTAAGTAAAAATACAGAAATTGTCTATAAAGCAAAGACAGATATTTTTACGCTTGCCATAGCAAAAGATGAAAGCATCTTCCATGCATAAGCAGTTCAATTAATGTAGTGGCTGCACTCATTTTTCTCAAGGATATGGTTTTCTATCAAGGATTTATCAATGATATGGTTCTTTGAGCAGCTGGTTTAGGGATGTGCATTAGTAGAATCTTCCAAATTAATATGCTTTTTGAAAAATTGCATGGATTTTGTTTTAAAGAAAGGTTTTTGTGCAAATACTACTGATTCCAACATACTCTTTCTGAATAAGATTTGGGGAGGGGAGGAGTATATTTAAACTTTAGGGATGGTCTAGGACAACTCGCTATGGCCAAGTCACCACGGCCAACTTGCCATGGGATAACTCGCCATGGGAAAACTCACTGGGACAATTCAATGCTGAATTAATCATTTCATTTAATTACTTTTATTATTGGTGATCACATTATCTTCAAATTTATTGTAACTCTTGTATTTCTAGATTTTTAATTTTATTATTATTGACTACATTTCTGTTGAAATTAATTTAACATTTGTGTTTGTTGAATTGTCTTATTGCGAGTTGTCCCTGGCAAATTGGCCGTGGTGACTTGGCCATAGCGAGTTGTTCCATTTGGCCTTCCATCCTTCCAAGGTCAGTAAAATGAGGACCCAGATTGTTGGGGGCAATATGCTGACACTGTAAACTGCTTAGAGAGGGCTGTAAAGCACTGTGAAATGGTATAGAAGTCTAAGTGCTATTGCTATTCTTTGTGGCAGCTCTAATTTAGATATCTTAAATTCTGGATGGAAAGTGGTAGCAGATTTTCATGATAATGTCTTGGTTCTATTTGATCTGTAGATAGCATGTGATCAGTCTGACCATAGGATCCCCTTAGAGCACTTTTCACCTAGACTTTAGATATCACATTGTTAGCATTTGTCCCTGGATGTTCTGTTACAGAAGCTAAATTGGGAGACTTCTGATTCCTCCTTATTCATCTAATGACAGTTTGAGATTATAAATCTGTTGACATTATAGCTCTGCTCTTCTTTTACACCCAAGAATACCATTATGGGCCTTTTGGATTTATTTGTTGGTGTCTAAGAGGCAGTAGCAGTAACCAGGAGTGCTTTTTATTGCCTCCTTGTTATATTCCAGTCAGGGACTATCTTGAGTGACTGGATCTGAGCTATTTAAGAGTGCAATGTGTTTTATCAGAGCAGAGTGCAAGTGCGATGTGCTTTATCAAGAGCAGCCTCTGGAGCTTTCAGTTGATAGAAAGTGGCACTTCCCAAATGCTGATGTGGCCCAGAAAATGTGAATCACTTCTAATTAAAATTGCCAAGTTTGTTTTCATAACAATATGTCTGGAACCATGTTCCATCATAATCTCTCATTCAAAGGAAGTATTGACTAAACAGCATTAGAACAGAGAAGGGTAACACTCACAGCCAGTAGCAACAATATCTGTACTTCAGAACAGAATATTTCTTCCTTCAAAAAAATCATTTCTACTATGCATTACCACTACTTGTTAAAATACTGTAGAACAGACCATAGTTAGCAGAACACTGTTAGGCTTTGATCATCTACTTGGTTTACAGATACTTTTCAGGACCATCCTTTTCAAATGGAATTGACCTGAAATACAGCTTTCAGAGCTACTGAGAATTTCTTGCTTTGGGGAGGTGAGAGAAGCAAAGACCCAGAAACAGTCTCTTAAAACCAGATATCAACCTTAATGATTTTATGAAAGCTTGTTAAGACAAGTTGTATCAAAGAACTAATAGAAGAGAATATATGGAGCTCAGGGTTGAACTGTGGAGCTCTTGGTACTCTGAGCATGATTGTTTGCTTGCAGACATTTCATTACTTGACTAGGTAACATCATCAATTCTAGGGAAGTTATCAGAGAACCTGATAACAGGTTTAAAGGACATGGGCTCCCTTGGTTTGATTTAGGTTATTTATTACTAGGGATATCATGTTATTTTGTTCAATTTTCATATTTATATTTACATTGTTAATCACTAGAAAATCTTTGTGATTACAGCATTATAAAAGTTTGATAAATCAGAAGTATATACTATGAGGCTTTATGTGGAGATAATTTGAATTTGACTGATGTACCATATGATGAAAAATTGTCATTCCTTTTCATAGCATTTTGTTATTTTGAGATATGATTATAAGGTTTTATTAAAATATAGTAGATTTTAGTTCAAGGTATTTACTGTTTTGTTTTTTAAAGTAGTTTATAAAAGGTCAATGTTCTTAAATCATTTAAACAAGTCATAATTTATTTTCAAAAAAAATTATTTGAAAAGAATATTGGCAAAGAGAGGCTAAGTATCTTCACATACAATACTAAATCTCCTTTGATTCTTAAAAACTGGTTTATTTACCTTTGTTACTATCTTGGATAAGATTAGAGGTTATTAGTAGATTAGAAGTAGAAAAAATTAACATGCTACAAATATTTCTAGACAGTCAGAATAAAGACTTGAACAAGTAATAGGGCTGTAATGTATAGGAATAAGTGTGGAATGGTAATGTAATAGAATAGGCAACACAATGAACATTTTAAAAAGTAAGGTATTATGGTGAATAGATATATTGGTACCTGCCAGATAGGAATTATTCTGATTAAAGCTCAGTTTTAATTAAGCTGCTTCTGAGATGATAAATTAAGTACATTCTTGTTATTTGACACCCTTAGTATATATTAATTTCTACTCAAATAGAAGGTATGTGTTTACTTTCTAAGTACAACTATTATGAAGCATTTTTATTTTGTTTCTTTCTGATTAATGTTAATACTGTAAAATAATTGGATGATGATATTTAATACTAAAGCAGAAGCAAAGCTGAGAAATCTTTAGGTAGTAAACCAGTTTCATTTCCAGTTTAAGTAAGACGAGGATATTTTTTTCATAGGTTTAGAGGAGAATCATCATGACTAAGCAGCTTTTACATTGTATTAAAATGCTTATTTATATTGTTTATGGAATAAAAATTAATCAAAATAATGGTTTAATAAAATTAATTTCAATTAATGAAATGTATTTCTGAATTGTTTTTTGTAGATGTATTTTTTTTTAAAGGGGGAGTCATCTATCTTTTTCTTTATGTTTGCAATCTAAGAAAGAAACATTGTTTCCCAGTTTTATCAATGCCTATTGTACAGGTAGCCCTCGACTTACAACAGTTCATTTATTGACTGTTCAAAGTTACAACGCACTGAAAAAAGTAACATGACTGTTTTTCACACAATCAATGTAGCATCCCATCGGTCATGTGATCAAAATTCAGACGCTTGGCAACTGACTCATATTTTACGACGGTTGCTGGCTCCCAGAGTCATGTGGTCACCTTTTGCAACCTTCTGGCAAGCAAAATCAATGGGGAAGCTAGATTCACTTAACAACCATGTAACTAAGTTAACCACAGTGATTTAGTTAACAATTGTCGAAAGAACGGTCTTAAAGTGGAGTAAAACTCAATAACTGGTCATTTAGCAAATGAAATTTTGGGCTCAATTGTCGTAAATTGAGGACTACCTATATTTTTCAGGATTACTATGGTAGGCAATCCTTTTTATGATCAATAATGGACATTCAGAATAATTTTGCTTGAGCCTGTATGTTGTCTCTGTTTCATTATCTAATCTGTGCTCCACATCCTATATTCCTTGTACTTTTGTCATTATGTTTTAGAGAAAAGGATAAGGGCTTGATTGGGGATGTGTACATTGACATCAACTGTAGAAGGACATCTGTTCTGTCTGTACCATCTCCAGATATCGGTCATCTATAGAATATATTTTGGTTTACTTCTTGTGATATCTGAGATAGGCTCCTCCTTAATAATATAGAAAAAAAAGTATTATAATATTTTGAAAAAATGTATTTACATTTTAAGCAACAATTTTAGTTATTTAAAATCGTTTTTATTTACCTGGCTTATGATACTATGGTAACAAAAAACTAAAGGTACTTTCTACAGTATTAATAGGAATTTCATGCCTTTAGATGCAATAAGAATGTATTTGGGATAATATAAATAAGGAATGATATGTGTAATTATTAAAAATAAACTACCTGCAAAGAATAAAAGGATCATATTCTGAAATATGATGAAACAGAAGTGAAGACCATTGTCTTCCTTCCTTATAGCAATAAACCTTATTCATATATAAAGTTTTAATTTTATTTGTTTATTTATTAGAGATTGGCTTTTGATGATCCATGTTACATTCTGAAAGAGTAATAGTTTTCATTTAATATTAAAAAAATGTTATTCCTACGCTTTAAAACTGGTCCATTTTTAGTTTTAGGAATGGGAGATAGTAGTTAAAATAGGTCTAACTATTCAAATACCATTATCTGGATATTTTTAAATAGGTATTTTGATTAAAGTGAAAATTAAATAGCATTTTGCTAAAAAATATTTAAAACATCCTCTGAACACAGAAAAATAACAGAAATAAACTGAAGAGCAATTGGTTAGCATGACATAATTTCTATTCATGTCTCTGCAAAAACCTTGGTGATATTATATAATGACTTATGTCTTGAAATACAATTGAACCTGGTCATTTCTTAAAACATTCTCAATGATTGAATATTGTAGACGGTATGTTTGACTTCTAAAATTAGTGGGAATTTATCCTTAACAAGCAAAATGAAATTTATTTTTTTACAATATTTTTAAATTGAGCAC
The DNA here is from genome assembly GCF_059756535.1 of Pantherophis guttatus. Lineage (NCBI taxonomy): Eukaryota > Metazoa > Chordata > Lepidosauria > Squamata > Colubridae > Pantherophis > Pantherophis guttatus. The sequence goes on from NC_142063.1 coordinate 46,429,826, forward strand.
ATACCAATGATCTATATACTGTACTTGTCCTTTCAAATTACCAGATTTGTCCCTGGTGCTTTGTTTCCTAGAGGGGAATGATGGAATATACATTATAGATATTTAGTTTTAATTCAAATTTCTGAACATAATTTGTGTGATTTGTGTTTTATTTTCATAGGAAGATGAAAAATTCTTAACAGACCTATTTGCACAACTTACAGATGAAGCAACAGATGAAGAGAAAAGACAGGAGTTGGTAGGAATGTTTTTATAAATGATTAAAAAGACAGTTGCTGTATTTTCTTTATTGATAAACATGGTTCTTTTTTCTGTGTTTCAGGTAAATTTCCTTAAAGAATTTTGTGCATTTTCTCAAACATTACAACCTCAAAACCGTGATGCTTTTTTCAAAACGTTGTCAAATATGGGCATACTTCCAGCATTAGAAGTCATACTAGTAAGTTTCCAAACTAGGTATCTTAATTTGGGTAACTGTTTTCAGCCTTCTATAATATAAACAATTTAATTTTTGGGTGGATATACAGTGTTTTTGTGATTTATATTCTGTCCTATCATGATCCAACCAAGAAATAAAAGAGAACAGAGCAAAAACACAGGCAAACAGAAAAAAAGAGGAAAAGCCTAAAAAACTCAAGTTTCTAGTCAAGGAACACATTTTGTTTCAGTCTTATATAAAACCATAGAAACAAACTCGAACTGCAATATTGTCAGAATGGAGAATATTTTAAGATTGAGACAGTACATAGAAAATGAAATTATAAATAAGTGAATTAAAGCAATGAAAAATAAATTTTTGATTATGCCTTTCCATCACAATCTGTTTTTGTTTGTTTCCAGGGCATGGATGATGCCCAAGTACGTAGTGCGGCTACTGATATATTCTCATATTTAGTTGAATATAACCCATCTATGGTACGAGAATTTGTCATGCAAGAAGCTCAGCAGAATGATGATGTAAGTAGATGATCTTTGGTGATGCATCCATTAATAAAGAATATGAATAAAATTAGTTTCAGAACTGTTAATTGAGTTACTTTTGTATAACTTTAAAAGTGGCTAACAGTTATATAAATTTGTGGCTCTCAGTTTTGCATAACATACAGTAAAATTGTTCAAACTCCTTGAGATGTGTTGGATTATAAATTTAGTAATATTTATTTAACTTGATGAAACTTTATAGAAAAAAAATCTAAATAATCTCTCACTGACTTCCTGCAAGTGAGTTTACTGTTTAGAATTTAATTTGAGGAGTATACAATCATCTCCCAAATTTATTTTCTTAGCACGTATTTCTTTTTTTCCTCCCAGGTCTTCAACTTTGGTTCAGTATTACTTATTTATCAGTAATAACCATTATTGTTACAAATGAGATTTCCTTATATAGCTATTATTTGCAAATCAATTCCTTTAAATTATTATTTGAGAATTCTACTTATTAACTCTAATGCTAATCATATTGTAATCTTATGAGCAAGAATTCAGCTATTAAAATGTTTCTCCTCCATGCTACTAAAAGAAATATAGGTAGTCCTCAATTTACAACTGCGATTGATCCTGGAATTACAGTTGTAAATTGTGCCAGTCATTAAGTGAGTCATCTTGTGACTGACCCAATTTTATAACAGTTTTGCAGTGGTTGTTAAACTAATCACCTTAATTCATTAAGTGACTTACGGTCATTAAGCAAACCCACTGTCCATAATTGGCTGGTTTTTGCTGGAAGCCAGAAGTAAATACTTGTTTCCTGCAAAAAATGTCATAAATCATGGTCCTGTCATTAAAGGCAGGGCACATGACATAAATGTGGGCTAATTGTCAAGCTCCCAAAACGTGATCACAGAACCTTGTGGGAGGGATAACTGTCAGAACTTTGAATCCAGATCATAAATACTTTTTTTAGCATCTGTTGGAATTTAACAGATTAAAAGAGTTGGAAGGGACCTTGTAGGTCATCTAGTCCAACCCTCCTGCCCAAGCAGGAGACCCTACACCATTTTTGACAGATGGCAGTCCAGTCTCTTCTTGAAAGCCTCCAGTGATGAAGCTGAAGTTCAGATATTCTTCTGAAGGCAAGCCATTGGTTGATTGCTCTCACTGTCAGAAAATTTCTCCTTATTTCTAGATTGAATCTCTCCTTGTTCAGTTTCCATCCATTATTCCTTGTCTGACCTTCAGGTGCTTTGGAAAATAGCTTGACCTCCTCCTTTCTGTGTCCTCAAATATTGGAACACTGCTATCATGTCTCCCCTGGTCCTTCTCTTCGCTAGACTAGCCATGCCCAGTTCCTGCAACCGTTCATATGTTTTAGCCTCCAGTCCTCTAATCATCTTGATTGCTCTTCTCTGCACTCTTTCTAGAGTCCCAACATCTTTTTTATAGTGTGGTGACCAAAACCGGATGCAGTGTTTTAGGTGCAGTCTTACTAAGTCTTTAAAGAGTGGTATTAGTACCTCACTGAACTTCCAATGGTCACTAAGGAACTGGTCATAAAACTACCTATAGGGGGCTACAGATGAGCTATTTCTTCTCTCTCCCTTAGTTTCATTGCTGGTTGTGTGGAGGACAGATGTCTCACATTTTAGGGAAAAAATTAGAACTGCCACTGGAAGGGCTGAGCAGTCCATCCTTTCTCCATGTACCTTCTGTATACTTACACATGTATAAATCCATGTTATCTATGGTAACTGTGCACATATATGCAACTGCACTGAAATGGCCTTCCACTTTAAAACAGTTGACTAATAATATACTATATTATTTTGATAAAACTGTTTCTTCAGTGGCACAGTTTTACTATTTATCTTGAATTCTGTTAGACAGAAAATATTTTTAACTATTATAAATTTATTTATCTAAAATAATATGGCAAGCAACAAAAGAAGAACCAGTAAAGGTCGAAGGAGACCCCCATGCTATGATCATTTTAATCTGGGAGGGTACAGTTGTGCCCCCAAGGGCTGACTATATTCCAATTCAGTTGGCTTGAAATCCACAGCTATTGTGTCTTGCTAGTTTCAGTCTGAATGTGCTTTCTGCGATCCCACTCTTAATCCTCTTTAAGGACTGGCTCAGAGTATCACTATATCTTCTGTCAGACCAGGAGTGAATAACAGTATCATTAGTATATTGATGTAGTATAATGATATATAGAAGGCTGTGAAAATATTTACAGACCCCTCGCCAATAAAGAATTCTATCTATCTATGATGATAACTGCTGACAGATGATCTCTCCCAGCAGTTTTCATCCCCTGCCATCATTGATAGGAATCAGCCACTCAGGAAGAATAACTCCAATTCAGTGCTCCCAGTCCCAATCCTTACATCATATCCAGGAAAATATCATGACCCTGATATTGAAAGCCACTAAGAGATTCCATAGGACCAGAGTCCCCAAAATGATCTTCTAACAGAACGGCCATTATGGCTTTTTTTCCATGACTAGGCTCAACGCTTGTTGATAGAGATCCAAATAAACAGTTTTATCCAGGATTCTCTGTTGATCATCTTAACAATATTCATTGAAAAGAAAAAAATTGCAGACAAGACTATATAGTTGTCTAAAATAACCAATTTACTGATTGCTTCTTGAGGGGATGAAAGATAAATGCTTCTTTTTCAAAAATGGTTACTTTTGTCTACACTAAGTATTTCAGTCCCTTGCTGCATATTTCCTATTATAAATATATTACTTGTCAAATTGTGCAGTCAACATAAGTGTCTGTGGATCATTGTCCAATGACATTACATAAATATTTTTGCTGCCTTCATAGATCAAGCAATAAACAAATAATTATAACTCTTAGTAGGATCCTTCTCTCTTTGTGAATGCTGTCTTAAAATCTTTTTATAATATATGACCTTGGGACACATTTACTTTTTTTTTTTTTTGAAAGAGTGCAATATTAGTGGATGCTGATATAGAAACACAGTTCTGTTTGATTCACAAGTTCAGACCTCATAACTGGAATTGCTTTTTGGTATATTTCACCTTTTAGTTATGCTTAATTTTTTTGGTGTTTTATATTTTTAATTAGGATATCTTGCTCATTAACCTCATCATAGAACACATGATTTGTGATACAGATCCAGAACTTGGAGGAGCAGTCCAGTTGATGGGCCTATTACGTACTTTGGTGGATCCAGAAAACATGCTAGCTACTGCAAATGTAAGCACAAAAATAAATTCTTACATTATTTTTTTTCTGTTAAAACCTTAAAGGATTGGTATGCATTAAGTAGAAATTGGTTTCTTTTTATTCTATAGAAAACAGAAAAGACAGAATTTTTGGGATTCTTTTATAAACACTGTATGCATGTCCTCACTGCACCATTACTGGCCAATACTACAGAAGAAAAGCCTAGCAAAGGTGAGCCTTCAGGAGGTTTTTCCACTGTTTTCTGAACCATAAAATTAGCAAGTGATGATTGCATATAAGGAAGAACTCTACTGTAAGGATTAGTGTGGTATCATACTCTGTTACATTCCTATTAGACTTTGGGTCATAGATCCAAAGTGTTCCCTTTTTAAAGTTATTAGATGTTACCGCTCTCTTGAATGTATTTTACTCAAGCCCAAATTTATTGCTTATAGACGTGAAGTTTATTTAGCTCTTTATTTATATCTTAACTCTATTATAAATAGAGTTATACTATAAAGTATACTATAGTATACTCTATTATAAATAGAGTTATAATATAGAGTTATATTATAAAGTTCTGGTGGTAAAAGAACTTAAGAAATAGTGGTGAGGGAAAAAAAGTCTATGCTTTCCTCCCTTTTTTAACGGTATTAAATTCCATAAAGTATTTGCTTTACATGCCTAACAATTGAGAGGAAAATTAAGTGATACAATATAGCGTGTGTTTATGTTTATGTTTAGCTTTTGCAGGTAATAAATTGTGAGCTATAAAAGGACATCTGTTGAAAATAATGGAAATGTATATCAGCAAATACATTATTTGTTTTGCTTTTAGATGACTTTCAGACTGCCCAGTTATTGGCCTTGATATTAGAGTTATTAACTTTCTGTGTAGAACATCATACATACCATATAAAGAACTACATAATTAACAAGGATATTCTACGAAGAGTACTAGTTCTAATGGCCTCAAAGCATGCATTCTTGGCACTATGTAAGTACGATGTAGTGTAGGCCTCTGCCTTTATGTATTCACAGTCTTTTTAGATGTTTCATTTGCCTGTTATTTTGAATGAAAACAGAAAACATGAAATAAAACATAATTTGTGTTGTTTTTTTAATAGCACTGTGTGGTACTTTGAAATTAATCTCTAAAAGATACTACTGAGCACAAATGTGTAGTATCTGTCTGCAGAACCTTGAAGCAGGCATACTTTTTCCCAGAGGTGTGTGGTTGCCCTGTACAGCTGCTTTTCCATCCTGGGAACAAGTGGTGTAGCCAACTCTTTTCATATAGTCTTTTAAACACTTTATAGAGACGGAATCCAAAGTGCTGCACAGCCTTATTTTTTCTCCCTAATTTCTAGCTATAAGTATTTTTTATTATTTTTTATATAATAGCTTAATACCTGTTATGAGTGGTATAAAGGATAGGGAACCTGATATTGAGATGCTTTGGGATATAATTTGCAGATTTCTACTATTGACCATAGTGATCAGACTGATGGGAAGTTGCTGGAAAGGCCCAAAACTGCTTGTCCTTGTTCTATGTACTTTTACTCTTGTTAGTATATTTCCAATGTCAACTGAGTTTGCTTTTTGCTATAATGTTGCTATATTAAGAAAAGACCCTATATCTACAGATAGAATAGCTTCTTTTAAAAAAATTAATTCGCTCTTCCCTTCATGTAGCCCATCAAATCCACTTTGCAGAGTTGGATGATGTTTCAGTGTAGAATTTGGCAGAGCATAGGAGCTACAGATAGAAGGAAATAGAGAACTTCTCATTGCACAACTAGAAATCAATTTACACAATATTACATGTCTGTTATATATAGTACTACTTTTTGACAATACACTCTACAAAACAAAACCATTACTAACGTCTTGACCAAAGAGTGGGCAGTTTTTATTCATCAGTATTGTAGTTTTATCTGTACAGCATGGCCAGTTGTTAAACATACATTTACTAGACACAATAAATGAAGCATTTTTAGAAAATAAAGCATGATTTTTTGCAGTTCAGTGTTTTTGGAATTTTTGTCTCATATCCAAACTTTTAAAAAGGTAAAGAAAGCATACTGTTGAATCTCCAGTATGCTTTTTTTTCCTTCCTTTTTTAAAATTCAGAATAGGGGGTAGAATTCCAAGAAGCACTGAACTGCAGAAAAACATGCTTTATTTTCTAAAAATATTAACACAGACCAATTCTTTAATTAAAAGAATCTTAAAATATTAAAGTCAAATGAAGTATATCTGTGAATATGTAGGAAGTTGTCTGCAGGTACAATGTTACCTGTCTATGATCTAATCCTAGGACTGTGTTCACTATTGAAAATATGTATTTTCTCCACTAGGTGCTCTACGTTTTAAAAGAAAGATAATTGGATTGAAGGATGAATTTTACAATCGCTATATAATGAAAAGTTTTTTGTTTGAACCAGTGGTCAAAGCATTTCTCAACAATGGATCCCGCTATAATCTAATGAATTCTGCTATTATAGAAATGTTTGAATTTATTAGAGTGGTGAGTATTTCTTTTTAGAGAAGAATGAATGTTGATACTTGGGAATTAAGTGAAGTTGACTTGCATATATTCACATGGAAGGAAAAGTTCACAAAATCAGAAACTGGAGATTAGGAAGAGCGAATATTCCCATAATATTGATTGTGATGGAATTATGAGACTTTATATGGATTCTTTGAGGAAAACCTTTACAATCACTTTTACCTAGAAATAAGACTTATGGAAAAATGTCCATTAATCATTGTTATAAAGACAGTGGCTCAGAAATACACAAATATGTAAAAATGGAAATCCACAATTTATGTGAATCAAAAGATTGTGATTAATCTTTTGCCACAAAATAGGGTTCTATAACATTAGGTCAGGAATATAGAAGATAAAGAACTTGGTTTGATTGTACACAAGGAAATCACCATTCCTGATCTTTAGAAAAAATGTGTTGGGCTAGGGATTAATGAATTTGGATCATTTGCCTTCAAGAGACTTGTGTTGGGTGCTGCTCCTAACAAATCCTAGCTAGTGTTTTGCTCTTACACACACACCAAGTCTTAAGCAGAAAAAAATGCATTTATTTTACATGATGGCCCTAATATTTTTTGAATTATTTTCTAAATTAAATCTCACATTGTTTTAAAAGTACTGAAGTCTTTGAAAAGTATATTTTCTTTTATTTCCTTATGGAATGACCACATGAACATGTAATTCTATGAATTTTAATTTTGCCAAATTGGAAGTTATCCTGTAAGTGGAATGTAAATGGAATGAAGATAATTCTGATCTAGTACCGCCTCTTCTGATCATCACTGACATACTAGGAAATAATGGTATTTAAGATAGAGGCTTATACATTTTTTAAAAAAGTACTTTGTATTACCAGTTCTGGAGGGCAAGTTTTATGTAGTAGTTAAAGATTCTGAGTTAGAAGTGGGTAGCTCTCTGTTCTAGCCCTCATTTAAGTACAAACTTCAGTTGAGTGGTTTTGGACCAGTCATTATCTCTCAGCCCTAGCATGGAAAGTTGAAAACCATCCCAGAAGTTATTGGCAAACCACTTACTAAAAATGTTGCTAAGAAAACTCTATAGGTCTGTCTTTGTAGCAGCCAGGAGTCAGAATTGATTCAGAAGGCTGTAATAACACCATTATAACTTGTATTAAAAATGATACTTTGAAGCCTAGCTGTTTTGAGCAAAAATAAAATGAACAAGAATTAATTTTATAAAACGTTGATGGACATTCTGTAGACTACCATGTTATTACTATGAATTGGGGCCATAGACTCCTTTCTGCCTCCACAAATAGCACTGGTTTATTTGACTATGTTGCCAGGACATCCAAATGTAGTATGACTGATTCTTTCAAATAATTTGTTTTAAATTTCTTTTTTCAATTTGTTCTGCTTGAAAGAAGAATGACAAAATGCTAAGATTAAATGACAAAGTAAAAACATACTAAGGTAGATGGACAATTTACAACTATTCCACTTCAGTGCAGTAGACCAGCTGTTTTTGCAGTGATAATTATGTTTATGTTGCTTATCAGTTATATACATGAAAGACTACCTGACTTATTAACAGATCAGATACACTCTATTATATGTTTTTGACCAAAATTGTATAGTTTTTAATGTTTTTAATGGATTAAAATAACTTTGTTTACCAGGAAGACATAAAATCCTTAACAGCTCATGTAATTGAGAATTATTGGAAGGCACTAGAAGATGTAGATTATGTACAGACTTTCAAAGGTTTGAAATTACGTTATGAGCAACAAAGGGAAAGACAAGATAATCCCAAACTTGACAGGTTAGTGCACTCTGAAATTATTATTAGATGTTTGCCTATTGAAAATTTACTGAAAAATAGAACAAGATCCATAGTCCGGTTATTGAAATGTCTTTTCTATGGATAGTTGAATGATCATTTATTTTGAAACAGCAAAAATGAGAGTGGAGATATGTTTTAAGTTTTTTAAAAAAGTATTGTACAGAAAATAAACATATCCATACATTTGAACAAAATAAATTTTCTATATGAATGTTGCAACATACATTCATATTATTCATTGTCAAAAGCAGAAGTTCCTAACAACTATTATATAATTTACTACCAGTATAGTGGTATAGGTACTAGACTCATAATACAAGCATAATTTGTATATATACTCACGTGGCAGATCCTCTTCAGTCATTCAAATAATGTAGATCAGGGATCACCAACCTTTCAGACCTCAGGGACCACTAAATTCATAATTTTAAATCCCATGGACCACTAATAGGAATTAGTGATGGGATGAGGTCCTTCAGGCACTTAGTGTGGCCACCTGTTAGCAAAGAAGCGCCCGGGGTCAACCCTAGCTTTGCTGTCCATTGCAGCTAGCAATCTCAAATACGACCAAGAATGAATGTTTGTCTTGTAGCCAGCCCAGGCACTAGATCACCCACCCACCCACCCCTCAAACTCTGTCTCTCGAGCAGCCCGGCTGACGTTTCGTGCACCGCTGACTGAAGCACCTGGACTCCCAAGGAAGGAGGGAGAAGCTGGAGCTACTAAACAGGCAGCCAAGCTAAATGCCTGAAGGATCCCATCCCATCAGCGAGTGGGATTAATTACTTTGGCAGGCCGTATCTGGCCCAGGGGCCATAGTTTGAGGATCCCTAACAGTGCAATATAAAAAATGCAAAAATGCAAAGATTTTTCTGCAGACCACCAAAATTTTCTTGCGGACCACCAGTTGATGACCACTGTTGTAGATATAATGTAGTAGAAATCTGTGAAAAAGTGAAAAATTGATGAAATTTAAGCACAGTCTCTTCGCTGACTTAAGTTGCATGAAAAATGTCTTTTTAAGAATGCATCTGAATTCCCAGATCTGACTTTGAGTAATAGATACTTCCTTGAGGATGCTAGGAGTTGGTTTATGTCACAGGTGTCAAACTTGCGGCACTACATTGCCGTCACATGATGTTTCATGAAGTTTTTCCCATTTGTGGAGCTGGGGGAGGGGGCTTGGCCTGTTTGTGACGCATCTGGCCCGCAGGCCACCAATTTGACACCCCTGGTTTATGTAATACCTGAAACTGTAATTATGTTTTTTGTTTGTTTGTTTGTTTTGTTGTTGTTGTTTTTGCTTTAATTTATATGCCGCCCTTCTCAGGAGACTCAGGGCGGCTTACAATATGTTAAGCAATAGCCTTCATACTTTTGTATATTTATACAAAGTCAGCTTATTGCCCCCACAATCTGGGTCCTCATTTTACCTACCTTTGAAAGGATGGAAGGCTGAGTCAACCTTGAGCCTGGTGAGATTTGAACTTACAGTAATTGCAAGCAGCAGATGTTAATAACAGTGCTTTAGTCCACTGTGCTACCAAGGCTCCTGTTAATCTGATCACAATTAGGCTTACTGATTTAGGAGACTGTTCTTTGTTTTTTATTGTATATATAATTCAGGGTTGATTTACAAAATTTTAAGTACATATTACAAATTCACACCTGCAAAATATAGCTGAAGTGCTTTATTTTGGAATAACCATATGTTTGCATAGTGGCTAAGTAACTAGGTCAAAAATGATAATGTGTCACATTAACACATGAACACTTTCTCTTTTTCATTAATGACTGCAATCTGGAGTTAGTTTATTGGGAAAATGTATTAAAGTAGTTGAGTGTGTTCTAAAAATATTAGAGAATTACGATTCAGTATGATACTCATTCTTAACAGTGTACATATATTATAACCTCATTACAAAATCATCTTTTATAGCATGCGATCCATCTTAAGAAACCATAGATACAGAAGGGATGCAAGGACCTTGGAGGATGAAGAAGAAATGTGGTTTAACACTGATGAAGATGATATGGAAGATGGAGAGGTAGTGGTGCCACCCGCTGATAAAAGTAAAAATGATGAAGATATTATGGATCCTATAAGTAAATTTATGGAAAGAAAAAAATGTAAGTAACTTGAGGGAACATGTTACTAATTGCCAGCCTTGTCCCCATCACTAATCCCCCTGGCCAACATGAGGTAGAAAAGAACAGGTAAAGCTGCAAGGAGATAGATGCTTCAGAAGTTAGAAAAGCCTTTAGATCATTTGGAGGACCATCTGTCTCCTCTTATTTCAACTCATTTCACAAGCTCTGACAGGGTAGTTATGTTCCCAATATTAGGGTCTTTTCCATTGAGTCCTCTCTCCTCATTTGGTGGTCCAAGTATTTGAGCTTCAGCTTCAGTATCAGTCCTTCCGAAGAATAGTCAGGATTGATTTCCTTTAGGATGACTGATTTGATCACCTTGCAGTCCAAGGGACTCTTGAGAGTCTTCTCCAACACATTTCAAAAGCAACCAATAAACTATTGGAGTTATCTTTCTAACATGGATCTCTCTCTGCTTTTCCTCTGTTGCCCTTTATTGTGATTACAACTTCTTATTATTAACAGAGGGATAGAATAAAGATCATGTGAAGTGTTAATAGCATTTTATAATGTCTTTATAAGATCACATTTGGAATATTGCATCCATTTTGGTCGCCACAATATAAAAAAGATGTTGAGACTCTGGAAAGAGTGCAGAGAAGAGCAATAAAGATGAATAGGGGACTGGAGGCTAAAACATGAAGAATGGTTGCAGGAATTGGATATGTCTAGTTTAATGAAAAGGCTGGTGACATGATAGCAATGTTCCAATATCTAAGGGGCTGCCACCACCTGAAGGCAGGACAAGAAGTAATGTATGGAAACTAATCAAGGAGAGAACCAACCTAGAAGTAAGGAGAAATTTCTTGACAATTAGAACAATTAATCAGTGGAATGACTTGTCTCCAGAAACTCTGCTCCAACATTGGAGATTTTTAAGAGATTGGACAACCATTTGTCTGAAATGGTATAGGGTTTCCTGCTTAAGCAGGGGATTGGGTTAGCAGACCTCCAAGGACCCTTCCAACTCTGCTATTCTGTTACACTATTATTGTCAAGATATAGCTGTAATCTAATGCGAATTTGGATTTGCTATTATTTTTAGATCTGGTTATAACACTCTTCAATCATAAAAGCAACTTAGCAAGAAAAGCTTGTCTGAATTAAATTTACCTGACTGTTTTTGGATAATAAATAGATATTGGTGTTATCAATATAATAGATAAATAGGTATCTATCTATAGAGAGAATAACTATTGTATCTATTTAGCAATTCTGTGAGTCCCTTTCAACAATGAATACAATATAAATTTGTAATAAATGAAAGTAATGCAATACATATCAGTCAGCAGCAGTTCATAAAGCAGGTAAATGAATAATTAAAACTTTACAGCAAAGCTAAAATTTAGTCAGTTAAAATTCACAGATTTAAAATGCTTTGGAAAAATTAAAAATCTGCATCCTGTACTGAAAAACTATATAAATAATTGCTAGGCAAGCCATTCCATTGAAGAATATTGTTACCTACTTGGTAGATTTGTATCTCTGCATTAGTTGTTACTTCTACCTACTCACAACGACATAATGTGTGTAGTAGTGTGTAGGTATAGGTAACAACTAATGTCCTTTCCATTTGGGGGATAAGTGGTGATAAAATGTCATTGAAATAAGCAAAGGTACTTCAGTAATGTGAGCAGGTTATATCTTTATCCTATTAGTTTAATAGTCCAACTTGTTACAGCAGTGTTTGTTTTACATTCTAGTTAAAGAAAGTGAAGAAAAGGAAGTCCTTCTGAAAACTAACATTTCTGGTCGCCAGAGTCCGAGTTTTAAACTTTCCTTTTCAAGTGGTACAAAGACTAACCTCACCAGCCAGTCATCAGCAAGTAATTTGCCTGGGTCCCCTGGATCTCCAGGATCTCCTGGGTCACCAGGATCTCCCGGATCAGTTTCTAAAAGCACATCTCAGATGGCAGCTATAACTACAAAGGTACTTTTTTTCCCTTTAGTCTGATCGTGTCTCAGTATTATATTTTCTGTATTATTCAATCAATCCACACAGTTACTATTGTGCAAATAGAATTGCCATTTGTTTGAATGGAGCTTGTGTTTCTTTCTCTACTTTTGTATCTGCTTAACAATTAACTGCTTTAAAATAATTATCATTGTTTATGTCTAGTTCACCTTTATTATTTTTTATTATCCATGTTGGAAATGTAAAGAATAATTCAGGGGTCTCCAACACCCGGTCCGTGACCCAGTGACAGGCTGCAGCCTGTTCAGAACCAGGCTGCAGAAATGGAGGGCAAACGCATAAGTGTGAAGCTGCATTTGTTAAAGTGGCACATGTGTGCGTGAAACCATCCCCTCCCCCACCTCCACTCCACTGCTGCCACCAGTCCACCAAGCCAGAAAGTTTGGGGACTGCTGAAATAATTGATAGAAATTAATCTAGTAAAGATTAAGAGATTGGGGTCAGGGCTTTCTGAGTTTCTCAACATGATGGTTAAAATGTATACTTTTAGAAAACTTACAGAGGATTCATTATAGAGGATTTCACCTGAGGATACTAGGTGAAAACTGCCCTCCAATTTACCTTCTCCCCTCAGTTCTTCTTCAGTCTCCAAATTATCAGACATTGAGACTGTTCTATACTTCTCTTGAGATAAATTGCTTCACCTTTGCTTTGGCTTTCCCATATATCCTGATCTACAATAAAGCATTTAAAGAACGATGAACTTTTATTGGGGAACGTGAAATAAAATTGAAAATCATTCCCAATGGGCCTATAGCCATTAAAACTTTTCAGGAATGTGACAGATGCGCTAATACGCTGACATCTCTGGATGGGCACTCAAATGTGCCTTTCATATCAAATATTTTACAAAACATTTCAGACATATCAATAGATCGATCATTAACTGCTTTCATGGAAAATTGGTTTCCTGACAGCAGTCTTAACCCTTTGGTTGAATCAGTCTTATTTGCAGTTCAGCAAGAGCAGTGTAATTTTCCTGTTGAAGTTATGAAATTCTTTCATAAAAGTTAATTTCTAATTTAAATACTGTAAACTTTAACTTTTGTAAATTTTAAATATAAATTTTAAATTATTTAAATATTTAAATATAATTTTAAATAATTTAAATATAAATATTGTAATTAAATATTGTAAACATTGTGTTTTACAAGTTTATCAAGGTACTATAATTCTACATGAAACAGTTCATTGAGCTGGTAAATTTATGAATGAAAGTCAGTTCAATTTACAAATGGTTTTTCGTTTTTTCAGAGAGGACTTGTTGGGCTCGTAGATTATCCTGATGATGATGAGGAAGAGGATGAAGAAACTCTACCTCTGACACAGAAAGCAAAGTTAGAGTCTTCATAATGACAAGTATGAAGACCAGTATGGATTATGATATAAACTAGGTTTCCGGGTTTCCAGAGTGGGAAGTCCATATTATAAAAATAATAAACTCTAATGAATTACTGTGTATAACACAGATCAACTTTAAAACAGATTTCTGCTAATCAGTGCCAATTTGGCGGAGCAGAAGAAGAGGAAATACTACGCTTTATGGAAAAACATGCCTTTGACCTCTCCAGCTTGGACCACACATTGCCCTTTTCTCAGGGAAGGAAATGGAAAATACAACGCCAACAGGGCAGGAGTTTTGATGGTGGAATTCTGGATTGGCTGTTCAGTTGTTACAATCAGATTATGATTTCTTGGACCATGTACGAGATTTTGAAGAAAAGGCTTTTCTGCCATAATTCTTCATTAACTAAGAATGCCAGCAGTTTCTTTATATAAAGAGACCTGCCTTTAAAACCACACATTCTGAACATTTTAGTCAAACTTCAACAGATTTAAAAAAAAAAAAAAAAAAAACTCTTTTCGGGGAGGGCTCAACATGTTTCCTCTTTTTTTAATCTGTTCCCTTTTGCCCTTTAAACTGCAGATTTTTGTTTGGAGATGAGGGATATATCTGTCCCTTAATTAAAAGATTGAATGGAATTCTAGATGTCACTTTTATGTCATAATTTTATTTTTATTTTGCCCCGAGTGTATGCTTGGTTGTTGAGTATATATTTGGGACCATTAAAATTTTTTGATGTAATATAATCTCACTGTTGTGCTGGTACCTGTTTCATATGTGTAATTCTGTTCTACATCACATTTCCTAATGTGTTTAGAATTTTATGGGAGATGGTATAGTTTTTATTGAAAAAGAGCAAATTAATCTTGCCACAATGTGCATACAAAAGCAATACTATTTTGTGACTAAATATTTTATATTAAACTTTACATCATCAACTGTCTTGAAACAATTCAGGGAAATAGGTTGATTTTTTTTTACCAGAAAAATACTTTTTAAGTAATCTATAAATATGAAATTAGTATTCCAAAGAGATTTTGAAATTTCTTAACTCGGAACATACTGGTATGTTTAAATTCAATTTAAAGTGGTTATCAAGAGTACAGTCATACTAACACATTTGAATTTTGAAAATAAAAAAAAATTAAAATTAAGGACTACAGCATTAGTGGTATTTTTTAAAAGTGATTCCCTTTGGAATACCAGTTTTAATGTTGCACATTATTCTGGGTTTATGACATTTTTATGAGAATTCAGTTAAATTCATTCTTGGTAAGAAAGTAAGTTATTCTAGAGAGGAAATAGTTATCATTGCTGCATAGTAGACTAATATTCCAATTTAACAACTGTTATACAGATTTTATTTGAATGCACTTAGATCCTAGTCATCAAAATACAGCAATTTTTCTGTAAAAGTGCAGGTTTCAAGTATGATTTATATCCAGTTTCCTCATTTCTTAAGAGTTCAGAAGACTTATTCTTTAGGTTAAAACTTCACATTAAATTCCAATGCCCAAATATTGTGCTTTACAAAATTGTCTTGGGTTTTTTAGATGTATTAGCTGCAAATGTATCTTAGATATATTTGCTGTTTATCCTAATAACACAGTTCTCAAACAATCCACCAGGGAATAAGGAGACATCTATGTTGTTGCTTCCAGTGATTTACTATCCATACCATGGATAATTGTGAGCAATGGTTGATGGCAAGCACAGGACTGTGTCATGAGATACCTACATATAGGTCAGGAAGCCATGGTATGGTCAAAACATGAAAACTGAAACAGACTGCTTCCAGATTGGCAGAGGAGTATGACAAAGCTGTGTACTCTCTCCTTATTTATTCAACTTACATGCTGAAGCTGGATTGGAAGATGAACATTGCATGCAATTTACATGGGCACAAATTAGACTACAATATGTTCCTCCATCAATGATGCTGCCCTTCTCCTAGTCCAACATATAGGTCATCTTATGTCAAATCTTCACATTCCAGAAAGTAACGAGTTTCTTGCTTCATATATCACAGAGCAAGGAATATAAACTTTGTTTAATTACATCTCCCTCCAAGGACGCCACACCAGCTTTGAAAATCATTGAGCGATTCCTAAAATGTGCTTGTATTTTAGGACACAATACAGGTAATCCTCACTTACCAAACACATTTGGGACTGGCCATTCCATTGCTAAGTGCTACAGTTGCCAAGCAAAAAAAAATCACATGATTGTACTGGACCTATGACACTAGACAGTATTTGTAGCTTGGGTTGTAGGTTTTGGCAGGCATTTGTTCCCCAAGCTTGCTATTTAGCTCCTGGGATGTTTTGTTACCAAACTAGGTAACATCTTCAGCTGGATTTCTGGGTGAAGTGTCTTGCTCATTTATATAGTCCTAGGTAGTTGGTTGGTCTTGTCACAAGGCCAACCTACTTCACCCAAAAACCCCACCGAAATGTTACCTAGTTTGGTAACAAAACTTCCCAGGAGCTAAACAGCAAGCTCGGAGAACAGACCCCTGCCAAAATCTTTTTATGTATATTGTGTGAAAGAAACCCAGTGACCTCTATGGCTGAGCAAGGACTTGAACTTGGATCTCTCTCATCAAAGTTAAACACTTTTCAAGTGGCACACTGTCTCTCTTAGTTGATTTTAGTTCATTTTAATTGACTCCATTCTTTTAAAATGCTTTGCATTTGAGAGGAGAGCGTCCCACTTTATGAAGCTGTTAAAAAAATTTTTTAATGAAAGTCAGCATAAGTAGAGGGATTAAGCTACAATTTTGACTTCATTTTCCATGCCAAAACAAATATATTTGTTTTGATATTCTAAAGATGGAGAATAAAATGGTTATCTTCGTTATCTCTCAATTTAGTTTTATTACTTCTTGAATGTATAGTGTACAAATTTACAGTAAACTCTCATTTTCTGAGAACAAATATAGAATCGTGGCATCAGGATCTTTATTTTTAACAAGGGTTACATTATTTCAGGAACTCAGTACTTGTTTAAATTTATTTAGGAAATTTCCCTTTTTGTTTCCCCAAAATTCCTGCTTCTAATCTAAATCTACAAAACACTTAGTAAAAAGGTTAAAACCAGTTGCAAATAGTGCTTGCCCACTGATTACTTGGGTATATGTATAAATAACAAAATATATCAATTGCAAATAAACCAGCTTTATTTTTATAAATAGCAATCAGTTCATAATCTGGCTTGTATTTCTAGCAATGTAGTTTTTGAAGGGTTTTTGTTTTTTGTTTTGCAAATTTAAATATATTTACTTTTTAAAAGAAGTAGCTACAATTTTGTCATACTTGTTAAATCAAGAAACGTGATTTCTTTTTAAATTCTGAGAATGGCATGGCTTGCCATCCCTTTAGTTTTGTCCAGCCATTTTCTAAAACCAAAATACTTTTACCTTCCCCCTAGTAAATACTAATAGAAACGTATGAGCAAGGAAGCTTTTGTTGACACTTGGAATGGTTGCCGAGAGACAGTCAAAAGCAGGCAATTATTTTGTTGACAATTGGCACATATATTTGAAATGTTTTCACACAGGAAATTCCTCTCAACTCCAAAACTGTTTGAATATGCCTAGGGAAACCGCAATATCATCCACATCTAGAGTTAACAAATCTTCAGTGAAAAAATAATGTTACCACTAAATGGCAGGAAAACAATTCAGAAAACAGTTTGTTTTTTTATCTAGTGACTAACTGGATTTTTTTTCCAGCCCAAATCTGGTAGTCTTATCTACGTTTTCAGACTTTCTGGTTTGAAACAGCATAGATGAAGCTTGAAGGAAATTTTCATTTTAAAAAAGGAACAATTGATTATAAAAAATGGCAGACACCACTGTTGTGTTGTAAAAATCATAAAAATCTAACCACTATTTAATCCTATACATGTCTACAAGTAAAGTCCATGGTGTATAGTAAAATTTATTTCAAGATAATTGCTGATTTGAGGGGTCCTTGCACTCTGAGCTTGGTTAGTTTCTTGTACACATTTCATTACCTAAACTAGGTAACAGCATCAGTGCTAGCATTTCATTACCTAAGTAATGAAACATCTGCAAGAAAACAACCAACCTCAGAGAGCATCAAAGACCCCTCATTTCAATCCTGAGCTACAAATATTCTCCTTTATTGGTGTGTCAATTTTTCTTAAGGTTTAATAAAATATACCTGCTAGTCTTTGTAGCTGCTTGATCCCCCAGTTTTAAGTTGAACTAGTGTTAGCCATTTACCTGAATTTCTTTTATATGTACAATTGTGTTCTCAGTTGGTTCTGAACAATGGCTTAATGGTACATCAAAATAAAACGATACATTCACAGATCTTTTAAGTAATGATTTTATTCTGTATACATGAGAGTATATATATATATATATTCATATTCTTTCTTTCTAGCCAGGTTTTACCTACGTAAACTAAGTTGTTCTACAGCCCTGATTTAGTTTACGTAGGTAAAACCTGGCTAGAAAGAATATGCACATAAAAGCCTATGAAAAAGGAAAAAAGACACACACACACATACACACATTATATATATATATATATGAATGATGTACAAGAGGGCTAATAGCATGACAAATAACAAAAACACAAGCCAGCAAAGGTAGTGATGAAAGTGCAACAGTTAAAAGTGTTTGTTAAAAGCAAACATTTAATGTAACAAAGTAACCATTCAGAACAGAATAAGCAAATACTTGCTGAAACGGTTTATCCAGCTGCAAGCAATGCCTATTTTCAATCTGGGAGGGTGGGTTGCATCATGTTTGTATTATGTGTGTTTTGTTTGAAATTCCCCATTTGCTATGGTCATTAGGATATTTTTTTCTGACATAATAACCACTAGATGGTGCAAATATACTACTGTAAGGTCTTTGTTACTGTAAAATGCACCATGTTTTACCTTTTGTAAGCTAAATCACCATGTTTAAAGCTTCAGTTTCATGATGTATTAGTTTTTAAGACACCAGAATTATATTTGTATCAAAGTTGGTAGGTACTATGTATGAAATCAAAACACTTGGTATATCCCCACAAAGCCCAAATGTTTATTTCGTATAATTTTTCACTCTTCTTCAAATTTCCAGTAACTTCCCTCCTGATGTTCTTTCTACCAGGAACACAAAGACTGAATGAAATTCATAGAGATTATTATTAATTTGCAGAAAAATATCTGAAAATTATCCACATTTTTATTTAACAACTTTTTCCTGAGACATGGACAGGTGTCAAATAATGTCATCAAAGAAACAGCATCAGTTGTTTAAAGGAATAGAGAAATGGAAGAAAGAAAAATTGATACCGTATGCTTGAAGGACAGCTCTCCTATCTACACTGAAACCTAATACAGTGCCTGCCAAACATGTCATTAAAGTTTCTGCTTCATTTATGCATCACACAATGCTGAACAGTAATGTGGTAAAAGCAACAGACCCCTTTCCTGCTTTTCCATGCTCTAAAACAATAATTTATAAAACTATGCCTTGGAAGGCGTTCCTTTATAAAAAAAATGTCAGTTCCACCAATCAAAGCTAAGCATAACCTTGAAAATAAGACAGACAATTAGCTGATAATAGCTCATCACAGCCCAACTGTATACACAGGCATTTCCTGATTGTCAATTATTAGACTACAATTTCCAAAGCTGCAACTATTTCCCGATATCCATACACATCAATGCCTCTGAAATGTTAGACGTCTGGCTGTCTCATAGTACTTATTAGCAATGGAAAATAATGCAGATTCAAATTTCCAACACTACTGATTTGGGAAAATCTGTTCAGGGTCAGGACTATACAGTATATGATAAATAGGAAGTGATTTCCTATTTGATTGGCATGTATTTATTAAGACAAGACACTGTTTTCACCTTCCAATAACAAATTACCCACCTGTTCAGTACATAGCTTCCCCCAAATGCCTTAAGTCCATCTTTTAAAATCTTTTTTTTCCCAGTCAAACTATATTTCTCAACCTTGGCAACTTGAAGAAGTGTGGACTTCAAATCCCAGGATTCCCCAGCATGCAGGATATAAGGTGTTGGGAGGAGGGGCAGAGCTTTGATTATGCTACTCATGACACCTATCTTGTTTATTTTTTAAGTTCTCCTCTAGAGGCAGAGGATATTTCCTCTGGCTAGAAATCACAGTAGTTAAAATATTTGAGATGAATAAACTTTTAATTTATGCTATATTAGTATTAAATCAAAGTATCTTTTGAAATCATTTGTAACAAATCCAATGGGTGGATTGTGATTTATAGTAGTGGTAAAAGCATTTATTTACAGGAATACTGGGAGTTGAAGCCTACCTATCTTGAACTTGGCAAGGTTGAGAAACTTTTTAAGTTTTCAAAAGTGCAGTTAGTACATCTCTGTCCTGTTGGACAAATATTTCCTAAAGTATTTATTCTTCTAGGAGAGGGGTGAGTGTTAACTTCCTATGGTCCTTATCAGCTAATTTTAAGGGAGAAGTCAGAAAGAAGGATAAAATAAGGAACTTTTAAACTGTATTCCAACACCCAATAAGTCAAACACTAATTGAACTTCCCTGTAAAAGCCAACTTGTTATGCTTCCAGAGGTTAAACATCTCAGTCAAGAGAAAATTGGGAAGGACTTTCTTCCTACTGAAATACCTGGGTGACCATACATGGTTAACCCATCCTCACACTCTCCAGTTGTGTGAAGATTACAACTTTTATTTAACTCAAACAATATGTCCATTAACTCCACTGACTGGAATGATGAATTGGAGCTGAAGCTCTAGACAAGCTTTCTATTTTAAGCATCAGTGTCCTCCTCAGCAGCACCAGACTAATAAAAGAATGAGTTCATACAACATATTAAGTTAAAAGTAAGTGAGCTGTTTATAGTTCGGTTGTTTAATTTAGCAAACCAGTGTTAACTATCCTGTGTTTGAGCAAATGCAATCCTTGTGATCTACTATGTAGATGTGGGGAAATATGACAGATGCTCTAAACTACAACACTAGTTTTATCAAGCTTTAGTAGAGCACTTTATTGTAGTTGTCACCTTACAAGGATTAAGGAAAAGCATCTACAGCAGTATTGCTCAATTTTTGCCACTTGAAGATGTGTGGACTTTAAACTCCCAGAATTCCCATGCTAGCTAGGAAATTCTGGGAGTTGAAGTCCACACATCTTCAAGTGACAAAAATTGAGAAACACTGATCTATGGTATGATATGAAACCCACAATGTAATTGAGTTAAAAGGACTGTCCCTTTGAGTTCTAAAAGAGATAATCTAGTTATTTTGCTTCCGCTAAATCTATTAAAACCTAACGTTTTTTGGTAGACTGAGTTTCCACAGTATTATACATACAAGCTAATTTATATTTGTTGCCTGAAGCAATTTTGTGATTCTGCATATTAGACAAATCCAGAAATTTGATTTCTACAACCGCCCATCTCAACAACTGGCTGTGGGCAGCAGACATCAAACATAAATTTGTATTACTACCATAAATCACAAGGGAGTGTGTTGTGTGAACATAACCACAATTAATCCTTTTTTGTGTATTGGGTATTTGTCTCCATTCCTTCCAATAGCTGCCGGTCTTAACTAAATGTGAATCTATCACTCCTATAGAAGATAAGGTAATAAGGCATGAAGAAAGCAAGTTATTAAGGCCCTTTTATATATTTTATTATTAAAAACTATTTTTTTTTAAATTTGATTTATATGCCGCCCTTCTCCGGAGACTCAGGGCGGCTTACAGTGCGTTAAGCAATAGCCTTCATACTTTTGTATATTTATACAAAGTCAGCTTATTGCCCCCACAAACTGGGTCCTCATTTAACCTACCTTAGAAAGGATGGAAGGCTGAGTCAACCTTGAGCCTTGGAGAGATTCGAACCAGCAGTAAATTGCAGGCAGCTGTGTTAATAACAGGGTGCTTTAAACCACTGTAGTACCAAGGCTCATTTCTGAAGAGTTTGACTAGGAAAGAGCTTCCTTGCACACAGCAAAAGCCAAGACAATAGGATGTTGTCTTTATGGTTCCCACCATTAAGAGCTGCAGTTTCAGCAACAGCTGTAATCTGCATTCTCCATCACCCTCCCTAAATTTATCCCCAGGACTGTCTGTCTATCTAATTCTAAAGCAGTGTTTCTCAACCTTGGAAGCTTGAAGATGGGTGGACTTCAACTCCCAGAATCCCCCAGCCAGCCGGTAAAGCCGGTAGCTGGATTTATCTGCTGGAAAAATGGCTGGTTCGATCCGGACTTGCCATAACTTCGCAAGTCAGGATCGCGTCGCCCGCGAAAGAAGCGTAAAGAGTCTTCTCGATGCGAGACCCCCCCCCATTTCCTGTACACACTTTGTTTCTCTTTCCCTCCCCCTCGGCGACCCCCCCATCCCCGCCTCCGAGGGCTTCACCAACGCTGCCCAGCGAACACCTTTCCAGCCCAATTCGCCTGCAAGCCCACTTCTATTGGTCACTTCAAACCTTTTCCTCAGATTGTCATTTGCAACCCGTAACGTCGATCATGTTTTTCTTTAAAAAAAAAACCCCTCTTTCTCCCTCCGACTCCTCCCGCTTGTCCCCCGCCCGCCCTCTCTCTCCGTTTCCAACCTAAGAGAGAAAAAAAAGCGCGCGTCCTTCCTACAGGTAGTAGCTCCAGCGCTCCCGTCGCCCTGTAAAAAGATTGCGGGCTTAGAGCGCGCGAACGCGAAGCGTGACGCGCCTTCGCTTCTTGCTTTCGCCCTTCCGTGAGAGAAACGGGACGAAACTTGCCAAAGCTGCCGGTTTAAAAAAGCTCGCTGTTATTCTTCTCAACGAAGTAGAAACTCTTGGGCGACGGCAACAACAGTAGCCGCCGCCGGGGGGAATAAAAAAAAATAAATACCGGCGACGATTAGAAGCCACAAAAGCTGTTTGCAAGCAGTTCCGTCCCGTTGCTCCAATCCTCTAGCCGGCTACTTGCCTTGCCCCTCAGCAGGTTGTGAACGGGCGGCGGCTTTTTTCTCCCCCCCCCCACCTCAGAGAAAGTGGGGAAGGAGGGGAGGGAGCTGCTCGCGCGTCCCTCCCCACTCCCGCCTAGGGGGAGGGGAAAGGAGATGAACCTCGCATTGTTCCCCTAAGCAAGGCGACTCCTTTCTGGGCCATGGGCTCCGCGCCTTTGTTCCCAGGCTGAGCCCTTCCCCGGCCGCCTCCTGCTTTCGGATCCAAAGCAAACGCGGAGTTTTTCCTCTGGAGGCAAGATGGATGTGACCGTTTCCGAGCTCCTGGAACTCTTCCTGCAGAGCCCTTTGGTGACCTGGGTGAGTTTGCAAAGCGGGCCTGGCGTGGCAGAACCGTTTGCTGGGCAGCGAAGGGCGGACCGAGCGCTCGGCCGGATTGGTGGGGTGGGGGAAGAAGAGGGGAGAGGGAAAAAAGTTTGGGATGGGTGGAAAGCGGCTTCCCTCGTGGCGCACCGGGCCCGGCCACCTGGGAAAGCGCGCTGTCTGGCCAGCGTGGATGGGGAGGGCAGTGAATTGGGACCGGCGAGCGTCAAAAGTCGGGCTTTTGGTCGCTGAGACTTTTCTCTGGCCTTCCGAGCGGGAGCAAGTTAGTTGGACGTGGTGGGGAAACGGTTATTTCAGCGAAAATCAATGAGAAAGGTTAGTTTCTGCGGACCGTGAGTGATTGCCAAGGCAATAACTTATTGGCGATGTTGGACTAACCGGATCAAAAGCCAGACGGAGGGCAGAGAGTAAACCCCCCCCCCAAAAAAAACTCGGAGTATTGTTGGAAGTTCCGCCTTTTGGTTCTGAAAGAAAGTAGTTTCTGTTTTGTTGTCGATATGGCAGCAAGGTGTCAGGCACGGGATTAAAAGGGGGAGCTTCCCCCCCCCCCTTTTTTTAACTAGATGGGCTTCTGCGTTGTAAATACATGATTATATCAAATCTTGTAAGGAAAAAAATATTTTCATAAATGTACAAATCTTGTGTCAATCATTAACGACTTTGAGTTAGTCATTATGTACATGGCACTTGAACACTTTTTTGTAAGACTGTATTTGATTCTAACTTCCTTTATGCTGCCTCCTGTACTGTAGACTCTCCTGTACATTAGAATCGTGGGTGTGCATGCATGCCTCATTGTTGTACAAATGATTTTTATATGGTGTGTGCTAGCCACTTTGTAGAAGTTTTACTTGAACAGGTGTATTGCTGCATTGCATTGCATTTAGACATATATCCCAATTTGTTTTTTGGTCTAGGGATAGAATCTTACTTGATTAATCAGTTTCCTTTATGTTGGAAGGAAGTGGGCCCACTTAGGAAATGTGTCTGAGATTGGTACTAGGAACCAATGCATTTTAAGAGTACCATAGATTTTAGAAAATAAATTATTGAAATCATCGGAGCAGATGGAAGGATGGTGATTTGTGGATAGGCATTTAATTTTCAGGTGTTTATACAAAACTTGAACATTTGCAGGGGAGGATAAAACCAGTAGTATATGTGTCACCTCTGATGCCAAGCTTATCCATTTATTATCTCTTCCTTTGATTTCAGCAAAACTAAAAAGTGTCTTTACCAAACCAGCATTTGGGAAGAAAGGAAAAGCTAACCAATCTGACATGACCAAATATTTTTGCTCTGCTTTTTGTAGTCAAACACTCTATATTACAGATTGAACCTGATTTTATTACATGGCGCAGAAATAATAACAGAGTAGTGATATTCCCTTAAATAGTCCTAATAAAAATGTATACA
The DNA here is from genome assembly GCF_059756535.1 of Pantherophis guttatus. Classification (NCBI taxonomy): domain Eukaryota; kingdom Metazoa; phylum Chordata; class Lepidosauria; order Squamata; family Colubridae; genus Pantherophis; species Pantherophis guttatus. The sequence goes on from NC_142063.1 coordinate 46,454,529, forward strand.
ATACTGAATGAACTAGCTAGTACATTTCTCCTGGTGGTTAGTTCTTGTTTGCAGGAAATTCTTACTCCAAAATTCAGTAATTTACCTGAACTTTGACTTCTTGTTCCATGTTGTGGCATGTATAGATCAGGCCTCTAAAGAATCCGATATGGAAACTCTTAATAATGTAGCAGGAGTAAGATAAGTGTTACAAGGTTACATTGGAAGAAGCCAAACATGTTTATATTTTAGCAGAATTGTTCTCCTTATAAGTGGCTAACAAAAATTTCACGATAAACAGATTCTTTTTAAGAAGCAGTCAGTTGCCTTGGTCAGTGTGGAGAATTTAAATGAATTTAACAAAGATCTTGGAAAAAAACTAGATCTGGTTCAGATGAATTTTGAATGGATTTATAGCAGAGATAGAGAAACTGGCATCAGGCTAGACATTGGGACACTGAATTCTAGTTCTACCTGTGAAGCCACTTGGGTGACCTTGGAGCAGTCACTTTCTCTCAGCCTTAGGAATGGCAAACCACTTCTGAAAAACCATACTAAGAAAACTGTAGGGATATGTCCAGTCAATCTCTGGGAATCAGACATAATTGAACTGAAGGGGGAAAAAATAGCAGAGATAATCATGGACATTTCTTTTTCTGTAAAAGGAGCTTTTTGTGTACCTTCACCTTATCACTACTAGTATGGCTGCAGATATCATGGGAAAAATAGCAAGAAGAGTACACATTTCCACTAAATGGGATTCCTGTTCTAATACAGAAGGAGATGTGGATTCTTCAGATCACTGTTAATAGCTGGAGAATGAATCCCTTCCAGCCCAATAGAACGATTTTTTTTGCCACCAAAAGGAGTATGATAACCATTTTCATGATTAGTTTATAACCCTCAAATTATAATTCAAATGAATATAAACATGCAGTTTCAAAAACAAAATTAGAATGTTTCATCTTTTGAAAGCATTTTCTAAAATGTTTTATTTTATGTTTTCTGGCAGGTAAAAACATTTGGACTACTAGAGAGTGATAATGAAGACAAACTTGCAGTGTATATGAATCTAGCAGATGGAGTCTTCCTGAATAAAATAATGCTGCAAATGTAAGTTAACCCAAAAGAGCAAATGGCTTTTATAGCAAATGGCTATATTTTATAAAATATATCTGTATTGGAAATCACTGAGACTGAACAAATACCCTGTTTCCATGCTAGATAGTGTAGTGTAGTGTTTTTTCCCTTTGGAAAATTTTATAAAGAATCATTCCTAGCCTATGTTTGGTTTTGGAAGACTTTTTTGTTTTATGTTATATATTTAGCAAATTTCAAAAAAGAACAGCACAGAAAAGATAATCTGTTATATTGTGCCAATAATTAAGCAAAAGGGAGTTCTTGTTCCATAACCATAAGAGCACATTCTGACATACACATTGTCTCTTATGAAAATCTTGATACCTCCAGTTAGAAATTTTTAGAAAATCGGCAGAGAAAAGTTTCCAGCTGAGAGCTTGGAGAACAGTTGACACTTAACCTTGAACAGTTTTATTCCAAACCACCCTCCAGAAACTTTGAACAGCTGCTCCCGTTATTCCTGATTTGCTAATTGGATTTATAGAAAATAGAAACTGAAACTTTTGGAGGTGTTCAGTTGTAAGAAAAACTGGTGTGGGTAATAGTATGCCTGATGGTCATAAAACTAAGGTATAATTTAGAAGTTGGGAGTGGAGTCATATGGCTTTTGAAAATAATTTTTTAATATTTTAGATGGAAGACCCCAATGACATTTACTTTCCCCAACCCATGAATGTTAGAAATCGAGTACATAAAGGAGATTAGGACTCCTGTCTGTCCCCAGGATGACTCTGAAAATTTAGCATAAAAGGACAAAATTTGGAGTAGGAGAGAAAACAGCAAAATAAAGATCAAGTTCAAAAATGGGCTGGATCCAGCTGAGAGCTGCAGCGCATCATTACCGTTGAGGCAGCAGAGTGCCTGCTGAGAATAGCCTCTCTACTTCCTTCTTCCTGGTCACATGACCTAGATGGGGGCTGTCCTTAAGGGATCATAAGGATTTTCATATGCCATGCCCGCTTCCCTTATTATATTTGACAAGTATATTTCATAGCTGTGTAAGAAGTGTCTTAAACCCTTCCATTTTAAGAGTTACATTATTTATCAAGCCTAGATTAGAAATTTACCTAAAATGGTAATGGATAAGATGGGGAAATTTTAATTTGTGCATAAGTCTTTTTTTTTTTTTTAGCTCCATTAAGCCTGACTTTGACCACATCTCTTCCTGTTGCAGAGTTTATGGCGGGATAAAAAAACCTCTTCTATTTCAGTTTCATGCTTGAGTTGAAACAGGCACTTTTCAAAGAGTCTTAAATCATATAGTTTTCTCAAGCCTGAGGTTTTCTTTAAAGATGTCCTTATTCTGTTCCTATTGCACGACATGCCCACCCATCTGAAAAGCTGATTGATTTCCAGAAATGAACATTTTGCACAGATGTGACGTGTGTTTAAAACTGGGACTGTTGAAGCAGCTCAACAAAGCTGGTTTTCTTCTTCCGTTACAGAAGGGATTTTTTTAAAAAACAAAACAAAACCAGTGTTGGCAGCATGCCCAGTTGTGCCTCAAGATCAATGAAACTAAAACCTTTATCCAGTAGGGTTGGGTCTGTTTAACACAAAACCAGAATGGTAGCATTTGTGTACAGTCCAGTCTAGCTTCACTGTAAGGTGATCATGGTGACGGTCTAGGCTAGCTGTTCAGGCTTTTCAAAGTACTTATTTCTCCACTGTAAAGCACAGGTTTTTCTTCCTCTTCCTTGTTTCTTTTCTGTGTCTGACCTTTTAAAATAAGAATAAACCTTTTTTTCTCTCTCCCAGGGCAAGTCTATTCTTAAGGTCTCTGATAAAAAAAAAATCCATGTATTGCTGTGTGGTCTTTTCCAAAATTTCACAGCACATTTTGCTTATTGAGCTTCTCTATAAATACAGGACCACAACTTTGGGTATCTCTGCAAGTATGGTACAGTAGGTAAACATTAGCTGGCTACATAAAGGAGCAAATTGTGCATGATAATTAATTGTAAGAAATAGAGTAAGCTCTAGGTTCAATATTCCTCTGTTTAGCAAGTGTGAAATACAGTGGAGATATTTTCCTTTCAGAGACTTACTTCCATTTAACAGACTGGGAGCCTGTTAAATTGAGTGGGGGTGTCTATTAATTATAGGGTTTATTCCATAAATGGTTTTGTTGCAAACGATGTACTTATGACTATGACATAATTACACAAAGACATAAATTGAGGCAAAATTTGTAAATTTGGATTTAATGGACATCGCTGCCTTCTGAACACTAAACATTTTACTATAACACCACCAGCTGTGAATTGGACTTTTCATGGTTATTCCACTCCAACAACTTTTCTGAGTTTATTTATAGCCATACTTTAACTTCCGGTAAATTAACTTTCAATCTATACCACATTTTTAGTTTATTACAAAGAATTATGTTGATTTTGAGTACTTAGGATACTATGACTATTAGTATCCCCAGGGGGAGAGCCTTCTCTGTGGGGGCACCTGCCCTTTAGAACAAGCTCCCCCCAGAGATACGGACGATCCCGGATTTGCGCACTTTGCGCACTTTCCGCCGTGCCCTCAAGACCTTTTTATTCCATCAAGCAGGGCTGGCCTAACCCTTTTTAACTATTTAATTTTAATTCGGATCTGTTCTTAAAAATAGGGGTGTTTTAATTAGTGGGCCAAATCTATTTAATATGTCTTTTAACTTGTTTTTAAATTTTATATTATATTTGTTTTATTTATGGCTGTTCACCGCCTTGAGTCCTTTGGGAGTAGGGTGGTATATAAATTTAAATAAACTGAAACTGAAACTTTGTGAAATAATAAATAAATGGTATAAATAAACCAGCCTGCCCAGAGTTGGTTGAAACATACATACATACATACCATGTTTCCCTGAAAATAAGACCCTGTCTTATATTTTTTTGAACCCCGAAATAAGAACTTGGCCTTATTTTCTGGGAGGTCTTATTATTTTGGGGCATGTGGAGGAAACCAGAGGAAATGGTGGGAACCGGCTGCGCATGTGTTTAAATATTTTCAGGGAAGGCTTATTTTCAGGGGGGCTTATTTTAGCGGATGCACTCAAAAGCCCGATTGGGCTTATTATCAAGGGATGTCTTATTTTTGGAGAAACGGTACATACATACATACATACATACATACATACATACATGACCTATGGTAAATTGAGTTCTAGGGCATCTTAGATTAGCAGTCCTGAACTAACAGCCATATTATTTTACCAAATAATTTCCTAATCTCAGTACAAATTAATTTATATTACCTTTCAAAGGTATGACATGTGCTGTGTTAAACATGTTTCAGCCAGTATCCATAATTCTGATTCAATTTGACCTGATAGTTTGAATGTCAAAAATAACAGTTTGAGAACCATGTGAACCTGTATTAGGAATGCGGTAATGGCATATTGTTAATGGCCCAATCCTGTTCCTTGTTTTTGTGCAATGACGTGTCTTCAGGAGCTATGCATTACAGTGCAAGCAATACCACTTTACCAAAACAGCATTGTTCTATCTCTTGAGGTTTGTAATGGCATGAACTAAACTTCCTTTTCTGATTGCTGTAGGTTGATTCTTGTTTGCACTCTTCATTTAAAGTAGTATTTCCTGTCCTATCTGTGTTTTCTTTGATCTTAGTTGAAAATTTATACCCAAATTGTAATACTTCCTCCCCAACTATTTCTTTCTTTACTTCTGACCAACAGTTATATTCATAACATAGGGCCTGTTATGGGGAGGATCACACATCTCTGTTTCTGCCTACTCAGTACATCCAGGTAGACATGTCAATTCCCCTCAATTACTGCTATGTTGTGGGACTAAGGAAGCACAACTTCTGTGTTGTTATTCCCACCTTTTGGAACAGCATCCATTGTCTTCGTTTCAGAAGGCCCTTAAGACCTGTCTCTGCCACTTATCTGGGATAAATGTCCTTGTGGAATCCTGTCTTTGTGCTGTTGTTATTTTTAGGGTTGCTTTTTAGGGGATCCGCCGTGAAGAAAAGATTGAGAACCACGGCTTTTAGCTGTTTTAATTGCCTAGTTTGATTTGAGCTATATGGTGGCCTAGTGTGAAGAAGCTCGCTTCCCACTCAGAAGGGTTGAGAGTTCAATCCTAGGTAGTGGCAGATCTTTCTCTCCTGGGGCGCAAAGAAAAAAATTTGCTGTGAACTCTGCATGGTGTCAGGAAGGGCATTCAGCCAGTAAACGCTCAGTTCCATCCAGTCACTGCCACTCTTCCCCGAATAAAGGGATTACAGGGTTGTAAAAGGGGGGGTGTTTTTAATTGTATAATCTGATGTAAGCAGCCCAGAATGGGGGGCCATAACAAATTTAATAATAATATAATCCATAAAAAAGATTTCAAGTCACGGGTGACAGCTTTGTGCTTCTTGATTTATTGCTTAAGGTTCTTTAGACCTTGCAGAGACTCCTATGAGCTCCAGGCTGGGGCTGCTGGGATTTTGAGCCCAACAGCATCTTACTGTCCAGTCAAATATTTCAATTGGTATTTAGTATATGGAGCCCACCTATAGTGTTATAACTGTGCTTGTCAAATGGATTTTTTTTTGCCTATGGCCAGTTACAGATATTATATAAAGTGTCATGAAGTGTATTGGTTCATTGCATTTATTTTTGCGAAAGGTTCAAAGTTTACATAGAGGTTTCTCCTAATTACCCTTAATTACCTTACGTGGAGGTGGCTGAGTGTTACTAGTCAAAGACCATAAAAAGATCACCATAGGGAAATGGGAAATTTGAATGTGAGTTTCCTCAATCTGAGTCAGTACCTGAGTCACTGCAGTACTCTAGTATACTATTATACTAGAGTACTATTATACAGTACTACAGTACTCTAGTGTATTAATGTACATACCACATTCGGAACTGGATTATTAGAAGAGTTGGTCTTTTTTTAAGTCTTCCACTTTCAAAATAATCTGATTAGAATAGCTTTGGGAGCCAGGAAAGTATGGCTGTCTTTCTACTGATATCTTTGTGCTATCTACAAGAATGAGTTGGAAAAAATCTTGTTGGATCTTTAAACTGAGCAGGCAATCTACTTACTATCTCATAGAAAAGATTCTATGGTGGTACAAAATTGCTCAACCCAGAATAAAAAGCAGTAGGTAAATTGATATCTGTAAGACAATCTTCTACCCCTCCAGTGTTTCATAGTCACCTGTATTGTGATAGTATCAGTCCTTAATCTTTTATAAATAGTTCCCAGGTGGTAAGCTGAAAAACTTAAAACTCCTTTATTGTTTCAGAAGAAGAGGATTGTTCAACTCTTTGAATAATAAGTTATTTTGTTTATCATTAGGAATCCCAACCTTTTGGAACTTCTTTTAAAACAGTTTTATTATTGACTTATTGGAAAATACCCATGAACTGAATAGAATAGAATAGAATAGAATAGAATAGAATAGAATAGAATAGAATAGAATAGAATAGAATAGAATAGAATTCTTTATTGGCCAAGTGTGATTGGACACACAAGGAATTTGTCTTGGTGTATACCCTCTCAGTGTACATAAAAGAAAAGATACATTCGTCAAGAATCATAAGGTACAACACTTAATGATAGTCATAGGGAACAAATAAGCAATCAAATCATAATAGGAAACAGTCTAATAAATCGTAAGGATACCAACAACAAAGTTACAGTCATACAGTCATAAGTGGGAGGAGATGTAGAAAGATGATGAGTTCTCAGTGTGTACTATAAAGTAGTTGAGACAGGATCATAGCTTCTTGGATTCCCTTCATAGGTTACTCATTGAACAACATGGCCATCATTTTTTTCAAGGTTTAACATAAGATCAGTTGTGTGGTATGAACAAATGTGCTGCTATAGATAGTTGTGTGGGTTCCAAAAACAGTGACAACTGGAATAGTAAATGACTAAGATGTACAACTTCTAAATAATGCTGTATCTAAAATGTTCTGAGGTTATCAGTTGTCTTAACATCAGATGAAAGATGCATGCTTTGAACTTCCCAAAGCCCCACTGTTGTCAGTATAGTACTATGGAGCAGACCTCAGAGCAATTAGTGTTGTGAGTGATACAGTATGGTTTAGCTATTGCCACTCAATAAAATGCCTAGTATCCACAGAATATTAAAAAAAACCCCTCAACCTGAAATCCTAACAAAATTATCCTTGGAAAGTTTGGGGACATATCTCTGTATTCTAGAGTTCATGAAGCAGTAGAATTTAATGCTTCAGACTAGAGTACTATTGACTGTACTACACAGACTGTTTCCTGTGGATCCAGATCTTACTGGAGAAGTTATTACTTATTCCCAGTAATCTGATTTATTTTTCTCTCATCACTATGATGCCACAGGTGAATATTGATTAACTCTACATTCTGCTCTTAAGTTCACATGGGACTTCAGTGGAAACTAGTAGACCCTGCATGGGCCTGTTTGAAATAAATGCTGGCTTTTTATTCTTATAAATCATCTTGATTTGAGCAGAAAGGCTTGATGTAAATGTAAGAGTAACAGTAGAAACAGTAGAAACAGTAATTTTATTTGAAGAAAATGCTTACTTTCTCCTTTTCAAAGACAGCTGGAACAAGGGTACTAGAATATATTTGCAGATAATTCACCATACAAAGAATTCCTTGAAATATATATGCACTTGGTTATAAGCTTATCTAATTATACACTGAGTTCTTAGAAATTCAAATTGCAAATTGAAGGCAATTGGGGTTTGCAACTCCTTCCCCAGTGTTACTGGGAGCTCTTGTACAACAGCTGTCCCCTCCTAAAATTGCCAACACTTGTGGTAATCTTCACAATATAAAAAACCTTTTTAGGTCATTTTACATTAGATAGATGGGGGATTCTAGAAGTTGAAGTCCACCCAACTTCAAGTTGCCATGGTTGAGAAACATTGAGATAGATATCTTACTAACTTACCTATTGAAATGTCAGCTAATGTTGATGTTTTAATACAAACATTAGACATATTTGTTTTTTAGAACATTTTGCACTATGATATTATTTAAAGCAATAAAAATTGGCTATCAGAAATAAATTGTTACGACAGGATTATATCAGCAGAACCTGAACCATTTATATTGGCTCCTCATTCAGTCCTGTGTTGTGCTATTGTGTTGCATTCTCGCTTCCCCATCTCAGGACAGTCAACCATCTGAGCCTGTTTAATAGCCAGCAGATTCCACAAATGCATACATTGGAAAATATGGATGATTCTTTGAAGGATGCTGTCTGCTTTTTTTAAAAAAAATTAAAATTCTTTTTATTCTTTTTCTTCAGACAACTTTTCCTGATGTGATGAAAAAGACACATTCCTAATCCTGAAGGTTTAGGTTGAGTCGAATTTATTTACTAAGAGTTTAACATCTTGAATTAGGGTTGTGGATATTTTGAAAATGATTTGGAAGAATGCTTCTGAATTCATAGGTGTGCTACACTGATTATAGCAAGCACTTTTTTTGCCTTCTACAGGATCCTGGAAATGAGCTGGTTTAAAAAAGTTGACTCCTTAATGTACTTGCATCTTTAATGTAGCTCTTTGAAACTGCTTTGAATTTTTTAGATTGCATAAAATCCTGAAATAAACTTCAGGTGCTTTAATAGTTGCAGTGATGTGCCACACTTGTGCTTTCAGGTTTCAGACCACTGCTTCTAAGTCATGTTAACAGTGGTGGGATTCAAATAATTTTACAACCGGTTCTCTGCCTTAATGATCGGCTGGGTGGGCGTGGCCATGGTGGGCATGGCCAGGGGAGTATGACAGGCAGCACTCGGCCTCCTGTACCCACCTGGGAGCAAAAACAGGCTGTGGGGGGGGGCGTGCCACCCCCTCACCCCATTTCATGGGGTGTGCTGCACCCCCCGTACCCCGTTTTGGACCTAGGAGGCCTTCCTGCACTTACCTGGGAGCCAAAACAGAGTGCAGGGGGACTCCTGGAAAGGGCGGGGAGGGGAGGGGCCAGCCAGCAATTTAACTACCGGTTCTCCCAAACAGGCTGAATCCCACCACTGCATGTTAAATATATTCATAATCTCAGCCAAAATGTTGGAAGCTCATATTCCAGTTAGGAAAAATGTCTGTAGCCTAAAATTATAAGTGTGGTCTTGTTAATATTATGAAAAGCCTGGAAGCAGAATGTTCACTTGAACCTCACTCCACTTATATCTTTTTATGACATCCTTTGTTAATGATAGTCTTCATTAATTTGAAAAAAAATGCCAAATACACAAATTTCTTAGATATAATTTATATTAATAATAGAATTAATATAAGAATAGATTAAAGTTGTATATCTTAAAATAGGAAGACACACTATTGGTGAATTTTTTAATGGCTCATCAAGTAATATAAACAAAAATTAATCATAATGATAGCCTGCTCTTGCTTGTTACCATCATTCCACATCAAGAGAAATCTGACTTGGTAATTGCTTACAGTCAGCTTAATTGCAGAGGAATAGACGTTATAATTAGTAATTTGAAAACCGTGAGATTCAGTACGGATATTATTTGCCATCCTTGCCTGTTCTTTTCTTGCAAAGTTCAGCACAGACAGAAGTTGTTTTAGAAACTAAAGCTGTGCGGGGACTTGGGAAAAGGTGCTTCAAAGCTTGCAAAAATGCAACTCTGACACATTTCTGTATCTCTTAAAACATCTTCTGTACTGTGAATTATTTCCAAAGTGCTATACATCGCATTAGCTGTCGCATAGAGTTTTCTAGAAATGTAAACCTTTGGCAGCACGTACAGTAAGCAAATTTAAGGACAAATAAGTTTATGCGGCAGGAACTGAAATAAAAATCAAACTGAAGCCTTTTAATTAGAATGGCGTGCAGCAAAATTGACTAAAGCTAGCATTAATCTGCTCTAGACCTTACTGTTCTAGAGGCACTTCAAAATGTTTCAGAGTATACTGGTTTTGAAAGAGGACATTTCCAGAACCCTTCAAATTACTTGTGATTTGGAAGTTTTACTCTCAAAAATGACAAACAGACATCAGAATCACAAGGTCTGGGAAGTTAGCAAGGATTATGCAGTTAGCATAGTCAAAGGCATCAGAAATAACAGGCTATTCCATTTATGGATCAATGAATTTTGTATTGTAAATCTATGATTTAACCTTTAAACCATGGATGTCCAACCATTTGGCTTGCTTGGGCTTCATTGAGTGAAGAGGAATTGTCTTGGGCTGCATATAAAATACATAGTTAATGTATATAAAATCACCTAAAAATTTTAAAAGTTTACGATCTTATGGGACTGCATTATTAGCTGTTTAGGGCCTCATGCAGCCCATGGGCTGCTGGCTGGACACGCCTGCTTTATATGAAACCTCCTCTGGTTCCTTCTTCCCCCTTGTACCTCTGTTAAACTCTGATTGTAGTCCAAAGTTTACTTGGCTAAACTTGTAAATATGTTATATTTATGAACGCCTAACATAAGTATTACATACTATCAAGGGCATTTCTGCCCCACCCTGCTTTGTGAGCTTCAAAAGAAATTAGAGATACTGTCGCTATTATTTCTAATTCTACCATATTGCAATAAAGCAGAATGTTAAATATTGCCCCATTAGTTATTAACTAAATAAGTAGTGTCATTTTAAGATGTAGGATTTCATTCATTTGCTGTTTTCAGGAAAGATAAGTTCTCCCCCTCCCCTCCATGACCAAAGGCTATTGGGTCAACCCATGTGAATCTTGCAAGTTTGTAGTCAATTTGAAATGTTTGTACTTCTCCCATCCATTTTTGTAACCCCTTAGGATGGATTTATGTTTAGTGTTATTTTGTGTGGTGGTCCAGATGCTGGCCTAGAACCCAAGAGACTGAGTTCTAGGCCAGTTGGTAACTTTGGGCCAGTCACACTCTCAGCCCAACTCACCTCACAGAGTGGTTGTGTAGAAAATAAGAAGAGGAAGGAGTATTAGGTGCATTAGCAGCTGCCGCTGCTGACTTCAGAAGTTGTGGCTCAGTCTTAAAACTAACTTAGAAAAGGGGGATTTATAGGAATTCAAGGGTGTCCTATGGCTTTCCTAGCTATTTTTTCTAAAAAGAGAGCTGTAGTATTGCATTCGGTATCAGTTTGCCTTACTGGATCAAAAGCAACGTTTCCAGCCTTGGGGGCCACCAGCAATACAGATGGAAGAAAGCTTGTAATATTTACAAGGGACTGCTGCGGTGCAGTGAAGAGATTTAATGTTACACTTGACTTCTGTTTATTTTTCCTCCATGTCCCTGCCCCAGCTACTGTTATTAAAATGTACTTAACACCCTGAGAGTGTGAGCAGCCCAGCACCTGCTAATACTTAACAGACAGATTTAGCAGCTGTTCTGAGACAGCTTTGCAATAATCCATAGAGGTTTCTTCAAACATCTGCTAGAAGGGCCCTGCCAGCAGCTGCATTTTTGACAGCAAGAGAAAAGGCAGGGGGAAGAAATGTACCACAAATAACTCTGTCTGGTTGCAAAATTGGTGAGTGCGTGCAGGCAAAATAGTCCACCTTAGATCTGATGAGGAAGGGTATCTTGCTGATCATAAAGGGGTAATATATATTTTAAGGGCATCATACGAAGACAACATTTTGCTCCAGTTTGTGCTGGGGTGGGGGGGAGCATGACAGATGTGAACTTTTATGTGGAGAGCATCTGGAAAGGATGAAGCTTCAAACACTCAAGCTCCAGGTGGGATTGCCTCCTCCTCCTCTTCCTTTCCAGAACAGGTCCTGGCCATCCTCTTGGCCTGGGGCTCCCCTTGAAGAGCACTCGGAGGCTCCAACTGGTCCAGAATGCGGCCGCGCGGGTGGTTATGGGCGCAACTCATTGTGCCCGCGTGACACCCCTCCTGCGCGAGCTGCACTGGCTCCCAGTGGTCTTCCGGGTGCGATTCAAGGTGTTGGTTACCACCTTTAAAGCGCTCCATGGCATAGGACCCGGGTACCTTCGAGACCGTCTTCTGCCACCAATAGCCTCCCACCGACCAGTCCGCTCCCACAGAGAGGGTCTCCTCAGGGTGCCATCAGCCAAGTTATGTCGGCTGGCGACACCCAGGGGGAGGGCCTTCTCTGTGGGAGCCCCAGCCCTGTGGAATGAACTGCCCCCGGAAATACGTAAGATCTCCGACCTCCGGGTGTTTCGTTGCGCTTTGAAGACCCTGTTGTTCCGCCAGGCCGGGCTATCAACTTAATAATTTTAAATTGGGGTATTTTAAATTTTTGGGGTTTTAAATCGGCCAAATCTATTTAATTATTTTAATTTTTAATTATTGTTGTGTCTTGTGTTTTTAAATTGGCTGTACACCGTCCTGAGTCCTTCGGGAGAAGGGCGGTATAGAAATAAAATAATAATAATAATAATAATAATAATAATAATAATAATAATAATTATTATTATTATTATTATTATTATTATTATTATTATTATTCCCCTCCACTTGTATGATGCCTGCGTTGTGCTTGCTTTCTACCAGTTTTGTCTGCCACAACCATTGCTTCCAGGCCCTGTTGGGGCAGGTCAAGGGGCAACTGCACCCATAATCCTGCAAGGAAACACCATTCTACCTAGCTTCCTCAGTCCCTGGATGCAGTGCACCATTTATTTATTTATTTGTTTGTTTGTTTGTTTGTTTGTTTGTTTATTTGTTTAATTACATTTCTATACCGCCCTTCTCCCAAAGGACTCAGGACGGTGTATAGCCATATTAAAACAAACCCATCACAAAAATTAAAAACTGTTAAAATAATTAAAGCAATTTGGCTATTTTTTAAAACCCTTAACTAAAACCCCTTTAAAACCAATTTAAAACCCATTAACATTAATTTATTTGGTCAGGCCGGCTTGATTGAACAATAGAAGGCAGGGCGGAGGATTTCGGACAATACCTGTATGACAAAATCGCTCAGATCCGGGGGGATTTGGACTCTGACTGGGTAGATCAGGGCAGGGTGACGAGGAATAGTCTTGAGAATGTTACCTGGGAGGAGTTTGATGCTGTGACTCCGGATGATGTGGACAGGATTTTGGGGAGACTTAGTGCGGCCACATGTTTACTGGACCCGTGTCCCTCCTGGTTGGTACTGGCCTCCCGGGAGGTTACACGAGGCTGGCTCCAGGGTGTTATCAACGCTTCGTTGAGTGAGGGTCACTTCCCCGCCGCCTTGAAAGAAGCGGTGGTGAGGCCTCTCCTCAAGAAGCCGTCCCTGGATCCGGCAATATTGGCCAACTATCGTCCTGTCTCCAACCTTCGCTTTCTGGCGAAGGTTGTTGAGAGTGTGGTCACGCGACAGTTTCCACAATTCTTGGAGGAAACATCCTATCTAGATCCGTTCCAGTCGGGTTTCAGGCCTGGACACAGCACGGAAACGGCATTGGTCGCGTTGGTTGATGATCTCTGGAGGGCTCGGGACAGGGTTGTTCCTCTGCTCTGGTCCTGTTAGACCTCTCAGCGGCTTTTGATACCATCGACCATGGTATCATGCTGCACCGGTTGGAAGAGTTGGGGATGGGGGGCACCGTATTACGGTGGTTCTCCTCCTTTCTCTCCGACCGGTCGCAGTTCGTGTTGGCAGGGGGGCAGAGGTCGACCTCAAGGCCTCTTATATGTGGAGTGCCTCAGGGGTCGGTCCTCTCGCCCCTCCTGTTCAACATTTATGTGAAGCCGCTGGGCGAGATCATCCGTGGCTTCGGGGTGAGATACCACCAGTACGCTGATGACACCCAGCTGTACATCTCCACCCCAGGCCACCCCAACGATGCCCTTGAAGTGATGTCCCAGTGCCTGGAGGCTGTGCGGATCTGGATGGGGAGGAACAGGCTCAGGCTCAACCCTTCCAAGACTGAGTGGCTGTGGCTCCCGGCATCCCGATATAGTCAGTTGACTCCATCACTGACTATTGGGGGCGAGTCGCTGGCCCCCACAGAGAGGGCTCACAATCTGGGAGTCCTCCTGGATAGGCAGCTGTCCTTGGAGGAACATCTGACGGCTGTAACCAGGGGGACCTTTTGTCAGGTTCACCTGATCCGCCAGTTGCGGCCCTTTCTTGATCGGGATTCCCTGTGCACAGTCACTCATGCCCTCGTCACCTCTCGCCTTGACTACTGCAACGCTCTCTACATGGGGCTCCCCTTGAGGAGCACCCGGAGGCTCCAACTGGTCCAGAATGCAGCAGCGCGGGTAGTGACGGGAGCAGCCTGGCGCTCCCATGTAACACCGCTCCTGCGCGAGCTGCACTGGCTCCCAGTGGTCTTCCGGGTGCGCTTCAAGGTGTTGGTTATCACCTTTAAAGCGCTCCATGGCATAGGGCCTAGCTATCTTCGAGACCGCCTGCTGCCACCGACGATCTCCCATCGACCCGTGCGCTCCCACAGAGAGGGTCTCCTCGGGGTGCCATCAGCCAAACAGTGCAGGCTGGTGACCCCCAGGGGGAGGGCCTTCTCTGTGGGGGCACCTACCCTCTGGAATCAATTGCCTCCAGAGATAAGGAGAATCCAAGACCTCGGTGCCTTCCGCTGTGCCCTTAAAACCTTCCTTTTCCAGCAAGCCGGGCTGGCCTAATTTTTTAAGTGTTTTTAAGTGTTTTGTTTATTGTTTTTAATGAATGGGGCCAAATTTATATATGTATATTTTAACTGTATTTTAATATTTGTACTTAATGTTTTTACTTGGCTGTTCACCGCCCTGAGTCCTCAGGGAGAAGGGCGGTATACAAATTCAAAATAAAAATAAAAATAAAAAATAGAGTTTTCAGAGCACGACGGAAGGTGCGGAGGTCGGGGATCCTTCTTATATCCGGGGGCAGCTCATTCCATAGGGCAGGAGCCTCCACAGAGAAGGCTCTCCCCCTGGGGGTCGCCAGCCGACATTGCTTGGCCGACGGCACCCTGAGGAGGCCCTCTCTGTGAGAGTGTATCGGATGGTGGGAGGCATTCGGTGGTAGAAGGCGGTCCTGTAGGTATCCCGGTCCTAATCCATGGAGCACTTTGAAGATGGTGACAAGCACCTTGAAACGCACCCAGAAGACCACTGGGAGCCAGTGCAGCTCGCACAAGTCGCTCCCATAACCACTCGCACGGCCGCATTCTGGACCAGTTGGAGCCTCCGGGTGCTCCTCAAGGGGAGCCCCATGTAGAGAGCGTTACAGTAGTCCAGACGGGAAGTGACAAGGGTGTAAGTGACCGTGCATAAGAAGTCCCGATTCAGAAAGGGACGCAACTGGGAAATCAGGCAAACCTGATAGAAAGCTCCCCTGGCCACGGCTGTCATATGATCGTCTAAAGACAGCCGCGTATCCAGGAGGAAGCCCAAGTTGCGAACCCTCTCCGAGGGGGACATTAGGCCACAGAGATATAAAATGATGTAGTTATTTTCATGTCTTTCCTTTCCTTGAAAATACATCCAATAAATAACACATAACCTACAAGTAAAACATAGTATGGATACTACAACATAGTAACTCTGAAGATACACCACAGATATAATTAATTGGCAACAACTGATTATTATCATTAAACAGTACTCAGGTACTATTTATCTGTAAAACTATGAAGACAATATTGAAGTATTGGATGCCCCAAGTTTGCTCATATTACATCCCTGTTGTACAGGCTCATTGCCTCCCAGTTTCCTTCAGGAGTGCAATTCAAAGCACTGTTTGTAACCTTTAAAGTCCTACAAAGGCCAGGAACAAGATATCTGTGTGACTTCCTGTCCCTGAGAATATCATCCCATCCTACCAGAATGAATAAAGGGGACATGCTCCAGGTCCTTTCCCTTAAACATTGGCATTTTAGGGGCCTTTTCCATTACAGCCCCTCCTCTATGGGGAGGACCTCCTCCTGGAAGACTAACAGGCCCCCCAATCCTTTTAATTTTCAGGAGAGCACTTAAAATGATAAATCTTTAAATGATAGGCTTTGGGATGGGACAGTGTTCCGACTTTAAAAACTTTATGAACTTCAACTCATTCTGGCTGGAGAATTCTGGGAATTGAAGTCCAGTCACCTTAAAGCTGGCAACTGGGATAGGATAGGGCAGTGATTCCGAACCTTTTCGGCACTGAGTGCCCAAACTGGAATGCATGCACAAGTGTGCATGCTGGAGCGCCGGAAACCCAAAGGCCAGTTGGCCAGTGCATATGTGCAGCCTGCCAGGTGGTCTTCGGGTTTCCAGCATGCACATGCATGCCAGCCAGCTGGTCTTATGCACACTGGAGCACCAGAAACGCAAAGACCAGCTGGCCGGCATGAGCATGCCTGGTTTTTTGGGTGTTTTTCAGGTCGTTTTGGGGGCATTTTTCGGCTGTTTTTGGGCCGTTTTCAGGCTGTTTTTCAGCCCATTTTTCAAGCTGAAAACAGACACCCCCCCCAAAAAAAACAGCCTGAAAAACAGCACGGAAAACGGCCCCAAAATGGCCCGTTTTTTGGTGCTCTGGCACTTGCGAAGATGCACGGCGGAAACCAGAAGAGCAGCTGGAGACACCGTGCGTGCCCACAGAGAGGACTCTGCGTGCCACCTCTGGCACGTGTGCGATAGGTTCACCATCACGGGGATAGGGTTAGAGTAGGAGAGAATGTTCATTGTCTCTGGGAGGTATGGCTATATTGCCAGAATTTTTGTTTTGCTTTTTTTTTTTTTTGTTATTGATTTTTGGTTTTTATTTTGAGTTATATTCTTGATTGTAAGCTAGCCAGAGTTTGATTTAAGTTGGGTAGCTATGCAAATGTTTTAAATAAAATCATATGAAATACACATTTTAATATATTGTTATTTTTATGGAGAGAAGGGGCCATCAAAGCAAAAGTGTCAATAAAAGTCTTAACCTTTCTCTGATTGCATAGTGCAACTCCTTCCTACAGCTTTAATCTGTCCCACCTGGGTATGGAGCCATACTTCTCACCCTAAAGCTAGAGGGAGGAGGAGGAGGAGGAGTGCTGGTATGGGCAGGCCCCAGCTCGAGCTCATATAATGCCAAGCGGTACAAAATACTCCATGAGCCAAATGTTTAGGAATGTTGATATTAATGAGTGGCAGACCCTTGCTTCTCGGAGCAGAGAAGCAAACTCCAGCATTTGGGATAGAATCAAGCCACTTTTTCCATTGCCTGGCAATAGAAAAGAGATAATATAGCCTTAGCTGTCAGGTTGCCCAGAATGCTACTTTTCCTTCTGTATCTAATGCTTTCCTAGTTGATATAACAGTATGAAGGAAGTCTTTCTCCCTTTTTCAAAGGTTGATTGTTTTGGCATGGCGGATGATAAGAGAAACAGCAGGTGTATAAACTACTCCTTGTTCCATATCTTACATTGCCCATAACACCTCTGTTCTTCCATTTCACTGCCAGATATGGCAGTCCTTTTGGCTAGGATGTAATAAAGCTGAGGTCTCTGAGAGAAAAGAGGAGTTACAAATTTTGGTTGACAGTCAATTTTGCTGCTTCGCAGCCAAGTTGTATCTTTTGCAGAGAAGCTGCTTTAACAATCTAGATTCCAAAGTTTTAAGTAGTAATCTTTTCCAGACATCTTTTGAAAGCCTGAGGCACCTGCTTTTGCCATCACTTCCTACAATTCTTTAAATTATTATTTTTAGTTTGATTTCTGTCATGCGGATGAATTGCATTAAACGTCTCTTAATTACAGCTTTTCTTTTGTTAGTGAATGGCTGCCTTCCTCACTTGTCTGCATACTTAATGCCTCCTGTTAAGACAGTGGCCTGAGGCAGGGCAGGAAAAAGTCCTATTGCTGCCAGCTCTGGGCAGGTCTCCAGCCTCACCATTGATGTAGCCACTGTGGTTGCAACAGCATTTCTTTCCCCATCATCATGGAAATTGTCTCTGAATTATTTGTGCTTAGTTTGCTTATATTTGTCCAAGGCTGAACTTTTGTAAGGTTTGTGAATATTTTTTATATTATCACTGTGTTTTCCCGAAAGTAAGACCCTCTCTTATATTTTTTTGAACCCTGAAATAAATGTTTGGCCTTATTGCCATGCACTCAAAAGCACAATTGGGCTTATTATCAGGGTATGTCTTATTTTGGGGCATAATATAAAATAATATATATTTTAATATATTAGCAACTAAATAGTAACTTGAATCTCATATACTTTAGTCAATAAACTTGGTGAGTGGCTTATAACAAGAAAGTCTGTGATTAAGTATTTTTTTTCTTGCATTTATACCCCATCTTCTCTCTTATTACAATAATAAGAGCCTTGATAGTACAGTGGTCTACGCACCCTGTTATTAACACAGCTGCCTGCAATTTCTGCTGGTTCGAATCTCTCCAAGGCTCAAGGTTGACTCAGCCTTCCATCCTTTCTAAGGTAGGTGAAATGAGGACCCAGTTTGTGGGGGCAATAAGCTGACTTTGTATAAAATATACAAAAGTATGAAGGCTATTGCTTAACGCATTGTAAGCCACCCTGAGTCTCCGGAGAAGGGCAGCATATAAATCAAATTAAAAAAAAATGGAACAGTTTGGAATAAAAGAGATTACAGTCATTAAGTGAATTTTGTAGCTGTTTGAGGATTTCAACTTGGATCTTCACAGTCAAAGTCTAGCATTCTAACTATTGAATGAAACGTCCAAATATGTTAGAAAAGGTGGTTTAGGTTAAAACAAGCCCTATTCAAAGTGAATGTCTGTCATTATTATACAAATTGCTCTTAAGCTTTATTACTTAACTACTATTGTGATTAGGTTTTGTCCATTGTAAATATAATTAGATATAACAAAGATGTCACTTTACCTGATCTATATGTTAATATAGTGGGATGATATAGGACAGTATTTTGCAACCTTGGCCATTTTAAGATTCTGGGAGTTGAAGTCCACCCATCTTAAAGTGGCCAAGGTTGAGAAACATTGATCTAAGAAGTTACGTTCAGACTGGTGTGAACTAGCTCTTCAGTCATTTCTAAAAGTGGACAATAAGCACCACTATTGCTTGCTAAGTGATTACTAGTTTGATTATTTTTAAAAATCACATTCTTTCATCTGCAGACTATATTGATACTATTCACTATCATTAATTCACTATCTAGACAATGTTACCGAATCCTGGCAAAATCCAGCTGTGTGACCTTGAAGTCCATACGTCTCAAACTCCCCAAAGGTTGAGAAATAACTGGTCTAGATGAAAGCTGCAGCCTAATGTGAATGATACATGAGCCAAAATACATACAGGATATATAATTAATTATACAACTTGTACGATTTATAGTGCGGAGATGGAAAATTGAGTTTTAAAATGATACCCTATCAATGAAAACTCAGTATATGTAGTGAAATAAGTACACAGGGAAGAAGATTGTGTCAGCCTTGTGACTTCAGAAACCATGAAAAGTTGGGCCTGTTTTAATATTTGGATGGGAGATCACCAGGGAATGCCAGAACTGTGAATTAGTTTGGGAAGTAGTACATATACTATGTACACAGTGAAACTACCACACTGAGAAAAAGACTAGACTACATTACACTAACATTTCTGAAGTATCACCATTCAGTGCCTGCTACAACATTGATATCTTTCAGAAATATCAGACTACAACTCTGAGAACTCTTGGACAGCACAGGAGTTATATTGTAGCATATTTAAGGTTGGATGTCCAAGTTCTCCAATTGCATATGTGTACTAGTTGGAGGAAGTGGATAAGACCCATGAGCTTTATCTCCTTAACAAGAATTCTATCACTCCATTCTCTTAACCTTCCTAGAAGTTTTGAGCATCAGGTTACTGTAAAGAAGTTTAAGTCGGCAAATGTTTTAATAATATTTTATTTAAACTCTTTAATTTTCAAATTGGTGTAACTCTTCTAAATACTAATCTTTTTCTTATAGAGATGCACAGCCAACCAACCAACGCTTCAATGAGCATGTCAACAATGATGTAAACCTACGGATTCAAAACCTCACTATTTTGGTCAGGAACATCAAAACCTATTACCAGGTATACATATGTACATGTATTTATCTGTAATACCATCTGCCAGAAAAATACTATAAAACATTTTGTGAAAAGAAAAGACTGGAGGAAACTGTGTTTGCTGAAATTTTCAATTAATGTTCTGATCCTTGAAACGTGTTAAGAAAAATACTGAGCCCTATAAAAGTGCAGACATTTGCTTCTATCACCAGAATGATTTGAGGTAGATAATGTCCATTGACTAGTTTTAGACAATAATACAGATTACAGTGAATCTGCTGCATGTCTATGGAGATTCTCAATCACCCAAGAAAATTACCTTTGGGACATCCATGACCTGGATGATTGAGAATCTCTATAGAGATGCAGCAAATTCACTGTAATCTGTATTACTGGACATTCTTGGAGTTTTTTTCCTTGGAAGAAAAAGGAACTAAAGAAACTTCTTGGATAAAAAGCTAAACATTTTCAAGGGAGGGGAACCCCCCCCAAGAAAGTCCAGTTGCATTTTGAAAAGCAACTTTGGGATGTGAATTTGCTGCAGTAAAATCTTTTCAAAGTCTGTTTTTCATGTAAAGCCTATCTAGAACATTGATACTTTAGCTTACTAAAATCCAAGAATAGTCTATCAGAGCATCCATTGTTGAGCCATAGACTAATTATTTCTTTTGACTTCTTAGTTAAGTCATTATGTAACTTGATTTAGACTGAAATGATTACATGGAAAGCACATATCAGTAGCAGATTAAAATGTGAATTGAAGGTTTCCTGTATGTTTTTAGATTGTATAACGTGTGTGTAGCTCAACTGGTCCAAACTTTTATAGTATAAGTAATGTCAGCCTTTTTTTGGTAAAAGTCATGTGAAATTATATAAAATTGATAACTATTAATTTTTTTTAATGAAAAACCCTAAGGTCAAATCTAAAATAGAACCTGCATAACTAAATTCCTCTGTATGGAGGTGGCATTGGCAGTTTAAAGTTAAATAAAGTATCATAATTATATGTTATTATTAGCAAGAGCAAATCACTGGTCCATATCTAACATTTACTATTCACCTGGATGAGCACATCTAGAACTTGAACATTATTTTATGGTTGAACAGTCTTAAGCTCATACCACTCAAATTATCCAGCAGTGTATATTTAGTTTCAGATTGATCAGGTGATTAATTGCTATAACAAAATCTACCGTTATTTCATCAGCGCTAACACTCAAGCTTAAATT
Source organism: Pantherophis guttatus (assembly GCF_059756535.1). Classification (NCBI taxonomy): domain Eukaryota; kingdom Metazoa; phylum Chordata; class Lepidosauria; order Squamata; family Colubridae; genus Pantherophis; species Pantherophis guttatus. The sequence continues at coordinate 46,475,787 of NC_142063.1, forward strand.
GGTGAGGAAATCGTGATTTCTGTATTATCTGAATGAAATATAATTTAGTAAACTATAATGAGCTAATTTGTAATTTTTACTTTGTTTCAACTTATAAAATGTATTTCTATATAAAGTCTTGATAAGTCTGTTACCAGAATGATCAGAATATGAGTACTAAAAGGTGGTATAATTTTAACTTTCAAGAATATTCTCTCTATTCAAAATTGCAGCCTATAAAAAGACTTCCTGTAATCTTGTCAGCCCTTGCAGATAAACCAGACAGGAAACTGACTAGATGAGTTAATTAAAACTTTATTGTAAAGCTACATTAACAGAATCTTGCAAGACTGAAAGCACAAACATCCCATCATCTCTTTTAATTGCTTGATCCATAAGGGCAGGTCTAAGTTTCTTTCTATGACCGTTAAGCCAATGGGGACTCCTCCCTCACACATCTAATTGTTTTGTAGCAAGCATCTCTTCCCGTCATCCCTCAAGATCATCCACGTGTTCCATTACAACTTTTCTGTACATTGATAGAGATGGATGATGGCCCTAAAGCTGTCATTGAATATAAGAGAAGATTGGAATCAAAATTTGAAGCATAATATTGCTCAAATCCAATTGATTTTATTTTTCTGATTTTAATTTAAGGTGAATTATTAACAAAATTAAAATGGATTCTACTATCCAAAAATATTGCACATTAGTTTTATGCTACTTTACTGATAATTAATATGCACATGCTTAATTTTAAATCTGATGGACGTTCTCTAATTCTGGATTCTAAATAAGGTCTGACTGGCTTGTGTTTGGATGAGAAACTGTAAGATAGGAGTAAAAGTTGAAAAAAATCACAAAGAAGGCAGTAACAAGCTATTTTGATATTGTCTAGAAATCTCCATGGATGTATTCAGACATTCAGAGTTAAACATGATTCAAATGTATCTTTGCTTTTTTCATTAAATTCACATATTTGGAGATGTAGTTCTGCAGCCAGCTAACTTGGAAGCTTCCATATTCTGAATTTCCAGTACATTTTGGCAAAGTAAATTTTTTACACTATTGAATATCATATTCTGCAGAAGAATGGTAATCAAGAAAGGCAATGTATGCTAAACTCAGTTGTATTAAAATTCGTATTTTCTTGCCCTGTAAAATTTCTACTGATTTCTTCATTAGTTAAAAAAAAAATCATAATTAAAAGAATATAAGTTGAATATAGTGTTTGAAAATATAATTGTAAGAATGCTTTTAAAACAAACTTTTAAAGCAGTTGATCAGAGCTGGTAATAAATAATAACAATATATATATAGTAGGTGACAGGTTGAAGAGTTAATTTCTAAATATCCATGGCAATAGTTTGAAAGTTTGAAAGTTTATTAGATTTCTATACCGCCCTTCTCCCAGGGGACTCAGGGCAGTGTACAGCCATATTAAAACACATAAATTTATAAAATTTAAAACCAATTAAAATCAAATATATAAAATTTGGCCCTCAAATTAAAACACACATACGCCCATTTAAAATTCATATTAAGCCAGTCCGGCTTGCTGAAACAGAAGGGTCTTAAAGGACGTGGCGAAAAGTACGCAGGTCGGGGCTAAGACGAAGCTCTAGGGGCAGCTCATTCCAAAGGGCTGGTGCCCCCACAGAGAAGGCTCTCCCCCTGGGTGTCACCAGTCGGCATTGTTTGGCCGACGGCACCCTGAGGAGCCCCTCTCTGTGGGAGCATATTGGCCAGTGGGAGGTTGTTGATGGCAGAAGGCGGTTTCATATGTACCCCGGTCCTAAGCCATGGAGTGCTTTAAACTCAGTACCATCGATCATGGTATCATGCTGTGACGATTGGAGGGGTTGGGAGTGGGGGGCATTGTGTTGCGGTGGTTCTCCTCCTTCCTCTCCGACCATGTGCAGTTTGTGTTGGCAGGGGGGCAGAGGTCGACCCCGAGGCACCTTGTATGTGGGATGCCGCAAGAGTCAGTCCTCTCGCTCCTTCTGTTCAACATTTATGTGAAGCCGCTGGGCGAGATCATCCGTGGTTTCGGGGTGAGATTCCATCAGTACGCTGACAACACTCCACATACATCTCCACCCCTGACCACCCCAATGATGCCCTTGACGTGATGTCCCTGTGCCTGGAGGCCATGCGGATCTGGATGGGGAGAAACAGGCTCAAAACTCAACCCCTCCAAGACTTCAGAGAGGGCTCGCAACTTGGGTATTCTCCTGGATGCACGGCTGTCTTTGGAAGATCACATGATGGCCGTGGCCAGGGGAGCTTTCTATCGGGTTCGCCTGATGCACCAGTTGCGTCCCTTTCTGGCGAAGGTTGTTGAGAGTGTGGTCGTGCGACAGTTTCCACAATTCCTGGAGGAAACATCTTATCTAGATCTGTTCCAGTCGGGTTTCAGGTCTGGGCACAGCACGGAAACGGCATTGGTCGCATTGGTTGATGATCTCTGGAGGGCCCGGGATAGGGGTTGCTCCTCTGTTCTGGTCCTGTTAGATCTCTCAGAGGCTTTTGATACCATCGACCATGGTATCATGCTGCACCGGCTGGAAGAGTTGGGGGTGGGAGGCACCGTGTTGCGGTGGTTCTCCTCCTTTCTCTCCGACCGGTCACAGTTTGTGTTGGCAGGGGGGCAGAGGTCGACCTTGAGGCCTCTCATCTGTGGAGTGCCACAGGGATCGGTCCTCTCGCCCCTTCTGTTCAACATTTATGTGAAGCCGCTGGGCGAGATCATCCGTGGCTTCGGGGTGAGATACCATCAGTATGCTGATGACACCCAGCTGTACATCTCCACCCCAGGCCACCCCAACGATGCCCTTGAAGTGATGTCCCAGTGCCTGTAGGCTCTGCGGATCTGGATGAGGAGGAACAAGCTCAAGCTCAACCCTTCCAAGACAGAGTGGCTGTGGCTCCCGGCATCCCGATATAGTCAGTTGACTCCATCACTGACTATTGGGGGCGAGTCTTTGGCCCCCACTGAAAGAGCTCGCAATCTGGGAGTCCTCCTGGATATGCAGCTGTCCTTGGAGGAACATCTGACGGCTGTAACCAGGGGGACCTTTTGTCAGGTTCGCCTGATTCACCAGTTACGGCCCTTTCTCGATCGGGATTCCCTGTGCACAGTCACTCACGCCCTCGTCACCTCTCGCCTTGACTACTGCAACGCTCTCTACATGGGGCTCCCCTTGAAGAGCACCTGGAGGCTCCAGCTGGTTCAGAATGCAGCAGCGCGGGAAGTGATGGGAGCAACATGGCGCTCCCATGTAACACCGCTCCTGCGTGAGCTGCACTGGCTCCCGGTGGTCTTCCAGGTGCGCTTCAAGGTGTTGGTCATCACCTTTAAAGCGCTCCATGGCATAGGGCCTAGCTATCTGCGAGACCGTCTGCTGCTACCAACGACCTCCCATCGACCCGTGCGCTCCCACAGAGAGGGCCTCCTCAGGGTGCCATCAGCCAAACAATGTAGGCTGGTGACCCCCAGGGGGAGAGCCTTCTCTGTGGGGGCACGTACCCTCTGGAATCAGTTGCCCCCAGAGATAAGGAGAATCCATGACCTCAGTGCCTTCCGTCGTGCCCTTAAAACCCATTTTTTCCAGCAAGCCGGGCTGGCTTGAGAAGAATTTTTTTAAATTGTTTTAATCGGTTTGTGATTTCTTAACTTCTGGGCCAAATTTATATATATTTTTAACTGTTTTTTAATATTTGTATTTATGTTCTTATTTTGGCTGTACACCGCCCTGAGTCCTCAGGGAGAAGGGCGATATATAAATTGGAAATAAAATAAAATAAATAAATAAAAAGCCGCTGAGAGATCAGGACAGAGGAGCAACCCCGTCCCGAGTCCTCCAGAGATCATCAACCAATGTGACCAATGCCATTTCCGTGCTGTGCCTTGGCCTGAAGCCCAACTGGAACGGGTCTACATAATTGGCTTCATCCAGGTACTGGGGCAGTTGTCGCACCACCACACTCTCAACAACCTTTGCCACGAAGTGAAGGTTGGAGACTGGGCGATAATTTGCTAATACAGCCAGGTCCAGGGAAGGCTTCTTGAGGAGAGGCCTCACCACCGCCTCTTTCAAAGAGGCGGGGAAGTAACCCTCACTCAAAGAAGCATTAATAATCCCCTGGAGCCAGCCTCGCGTAACCTCCCAGGAGGCCAGCACCAACCAGGAGGGACACGGATCCAATAAACATGTGGCAGCGCTAAGCCTCCCCAGAATCCTGTCCACGTCCTTGGGAGTCACAGGGTCAAACCCTTCCCAGATAACATTCTCAAGGTTCCCCTCCATCACTCCATCCGGATCTACCCAATCAGAGTCCAGACCTTCCCGAATCTGAGTGATTTTGTCATGCAGGAATTGCACAAAATCCTCAGCCCTGCCCTGCAAGGGGTCTTCTCTTGCTCCCAGATGAAGGAGGGAGCAGGTCACCCTAAACAGGGCTGCTGGGCGGTTCTCTGAAGACCCGATAAGAGCGGAAAAATAGTTAAATTTTGCCGCTTTTATCGCCACTAGGTAGATCTTAATATGAGACCTCACCGGTGTTCGGTCAGATTCGGAGCGACTGGCCCTCCAGTCACTCTCCAGGCATCTTTTCTGGCGCTTCATCTCTCTCAGCTCCTCGGAGAACCAGGGAGCCAGTTGAGATCGGCACCGGGTCAGAGGCCGCAAAGGCATGACACGATCCAAAGCTCTGGTGGCCGCCCTATCCCAGGCTGCCACCAGCTCTTCAGTAGCGCCGTGAGCCAGAGTCTCAGGGAATGGCCCAAGCTCCGTCAGGAACCTATCTGGGTCCGTCAGGCACCTGGGATGGAACCACCTAGTTGGTTCCATCTCCCTGCGGCGAGGTGTAGCGGTTCGAAAGTCCATGCGAAGGAGGGAGTGATCAGACCATGACAAGGGCTCGATGACTAAATCCCCTCTTTCCAAATCACTCTGCCACTGACCAGAGACAAAAATCAAGTCCAGAGTGTGTCCCCCCATGTGAATAGGTGAATAGTAGATGAATTTTAATCATATGGAGAACTTCTATTATACAGTGTCTGGGAACCAGCCTATACTTCATCTGTAGTTTGCATTTTTTTTTAAAAAAATTGATTTATATGCCGCCCTTCTCCGGACACTCAGGGCGGCTTACAATGTGCTAAGCAATAGCCTTCATACTTTTGTATATTTATACAAAGTCAGCTTATTGCCCCCACAACTGGGTCCTCAATTTACCTACCTTAGAAAGGATGGAAGGCTGAGTCAACCTTGAGCCTGGTGAGATTCCAACCTGCAGTAATTGCAGGCAGCTAATGTTAATAACAGGGTGCTTTAGACCTCTGTACTACCAAGGCATTTATTATAAATGTTCCCATAATGCAGCAGATGTTGGTCAGCTGATATATGTTTTGGAGACTCCTAGTTGACTGGACTCTAAAATGAGTGTAAATTAATTCTGGCCACAGAATTCTGCTCCTCTGAAAAGATCACATGTGTTTTCTTCTTTCGTCCGTAGAGTAATTAAGAAAACAGAAATAAGAATGCAGTGATTTAATTTATCTCTGGATCATGAATGCTTTGTATTCCCTGAGTTATGCAGAAAAGCAAAGTTGAACAATGGGAACGATGGTAATGTGGACCAAATTTGTTAAGGAACAGCAATCCTGCAGTCAAGATGATTATTTTGCACTCATGATTGCTATCAAAATAATTGTATCATGGAGATTCCCCCACACTATTTCTGACCAATACAGAAATGGTGACTTTTTTCTCAAGGTCAGCTGAGTTCCAGCATCTTGCCAGTTCCAAACTGCTGCTTTAATTTTTACAATCTCATAAATCTAGTTGTAAACTGAATAGAAAACTCTTTACTTTGTAAGAGCTGGAGGCCATTAGCAAGATTGGGCATGTTTTTTTTTCTTTACATTCCCTATTTGTCTCCAAATGTTTAATTATATTACTGCTTTGTCAAGCTGGTGCCTTTCTCTCTGAAATGGCTTTTTGTTTTCTCAGGAGTACAAATCAGGCATTATCCGAAGCAAATATTTTTTTTAAAAAAACCCATTTTTTAAATACGGTACATTCTTCAAATTCTGCATCCAGTTTTTTTTCTTGAAAAATTGAATAACATTTTGCTCTACATGTAAAACAGTTGTGCCAATTGCTGCTTTCTTAAGCAAATATTCTTTAGCTTTTTCTGGGATCTTTAGTCTTGTTTTTAAAAGCAAACTCAGAAATTTTTTAAAATGCAATTTTTTTTAACTTGCTGGAGGTGAACAGGTTACTATGTGAAAATGTGCTTGATTTAAATTGAACAATAGAAATAGTTTTGGAGGTTCCTAAGCAACAATAGAAGTAGGGTATGTTACTTCCTCAAGGGAAGTTTTCACCCTCAATGTATTTGAGTGGTAAGTGTTTTTCCTGTGTCTGATTTATTGCTTAGTTGGACAAAGAAAATGAGACCTTTCTAACTTGGGTTGTTCTGTAGTAGATAAAATTAAAAAGTAGTAATTTGTAACAGCCTCTTTATATTCCTTCATAAAAGAACAGTTTTAGTTTTCCTAATATATTAAGAAGTCCAATGTGATAGAATACCCATATTTAATGTTTTAAATATGGAATACCCATATTTAATGTTTTAAATAGCTGTCTCAGGAATTTTTAAATAGCTGTCTCAGGAATTCTGGGAGTTGAAGTCCACAGGTTGTAAAAGGGCCACATTTGCCCACCCCTGCCCTAAACTAGCTGTCAGTTCTTAGCTGTGTTAGAAGTATGGTGTATAGTTGGGGTTTTAGTTTTAGCCTCAATCAACAAAATGACCTGGGCCACCTCTGGTTGGCACCATGTACCCCATCTGTTGCCTGATTTGCAATCACTGAAAAACATTAAAAACACAGTATTTTGAATCAAAGTCCATCTTGAATGTTAGATAGGTGCCCTGAAATTTGGTATGATAACCAGGGTTTATTGAACCCAAGACATGATTGAGATAGGTTAAATTCAATAGTCCTTTAATCCGGTTTAATAAGGAATGTATTCTGCCAACTAAAACTCCCTTGCTGTGGTGTTGTTCCTGTCTGTCAAATTTGATAAACATGAGTTAACACAAGTTAATTGCATTGAACTACAAGATAAAAGTAAACCATTTAGACACGTCTACAGTATACATAAAACAAATATACTGTACAGGATTACGGGAAAGATTGCGCTTGAGATGAGATGCAGTTTTTAATCTGTATTTAACAAGAGACCTACAGTATTGTGGTTACTTTGACACTCATTTGATTAGAAGGGGGAAAGGTCAGTTTGGGGTTAATTCTTAGCTTATTTGGAACAGCTGCATTGTACTAAAATATCAAAGGCTCTATTCCCCTGGGAACTACAAGCAGCCATGATTAGAAAGTGAAACCAGGTGAATCTCTTTTTAGGAATCTGTTTGCTTAGGGAGAGATAACACATTTTGCACATTCAAAGTTCATGAAATGTTAACATTTTAAACACTTCATAACAATCATTCTAACAGTTAAGATTAACATTGTTTTGGGTTAAGCCGAAAGTACTCCTCTCTGTGTTACTACATTACGCTGGCTGTTGGGCCATAATTAGATGCTAGTTTGGCCTGGAAATTCAACTTGATGCAATTTTTTTTAAAAAAAAATTATACTTCAAATATAGACTCTTTATAATGTGTTCCCAAGGAAATAGTGTCTGGCATTGGAATAAGCAAAACATAATTTTATTCCTTTTATGGTTTGTGTCTTTTGAAATATAGTCCCTGGCATTGGAGATCATGATATAGGAAAAGAAAAGATCAAAAAGTACTTTTAAAAGGCTATGTTCTATACCAGAGGTGTCAAACTCAAGGCCCATGGGGTGCTTAGATCTGGCCCATAGGGCCGCCTTGGAAACAGCAAAGGACTGGCCTGCGGTGCCTCTGCCACCGAAAATGGAGTTCAAGAGGGCTGCATGCGAGTTGCGTTTTCGCTGGCAGAGGGTTGCAGGAGGCCGTCCCAGCTGAAAACAGAGCTCGGGGGCCCGTTTTTGCTGACAGAGCGCTCAGGTCACCACAGGTGCCCCCAACATGAGTGACATCAAGCTGGCCACACCCACCCCAGCCACACCCACCCCAGCCTCCCAAGGTCAAACACAACCCTGATGCTGTTCTGCCCCAGCTACGGACCCCAAAGAACGCAGCACACACAAAGTCTGTACAAACCTTAGTTTACTAAATTAAATCAGTCTTTTTCAAATAAAGGCTGTTAATTAATTTTCTTAACAACCTACAAGAATCCAAAGAATAAATAATCGTAATCTTACTATGGTTAGCAGAAAGCCTAGAAGCCATTTGCAGGAACCTGATAAGAGAACTAAGATCAGGACGCGAAGGAGAGTGAACGAAGTTGTTCCCTGCAAATTGCCTCAGTCGTCGTCCTTAAATAGGCTAAAGGAGTGGCCAATTAGCCCCAAGCCTTACTGTCAAGGAGACCTCCTTCTGAGGAACCACTCCTGCCTTTTGGCAGCTCTGCGGGCCCATGCATCGAGAAGAGGCTCCTCCTCTTCGTCCTCTTCACTTAAGGGAGCTTCTGGAGGTTCTGAAGGCCCTGGCTGAATCTCTGCCTCTGACACCACATCTTCTCTAGCCTCCTCATTGTCTGACTCGAGTGCCAGCTGCACAGGCTGCCGGCACAGCACCACCAGCCTCCTCACTGTCGGAATCAGCTACTAGCTGCACAGGCCACTGATAGGCCACAACAGATGCAGCCCTCAATGAAATCAAGTTTGACACCCTTGTTTCATATATTCAAAATTCTGGGAGGAGAGCCATGTGAATCTATGATAGCCAAATATCAGGAGAAATCTTATAGCATCATTTCTGACTAGCAAATTTTATTAAAAGTCATAAGCTTTTGTGAGATGCAGTTCACTTCGTTAGAGGTATATACTGGCTTGGCTGATGTAGGTAGTTTAAATTGGAATGGATAAATAACTCTTTTTCTTGATATAAATAACTTGCACTTCCATGTAACAAATTGGGCAGAAGCATGCTATTATACTATTATAGATGTTCCTATGTACAACTTCTTTTTATATTCATTCTTTGCAATACACTATTATTTACTACCTTTCTGCCAACATTTGCAGGCCTTAAAATTTCTCCATTTCTATATCTTTGCTGAACCATTCTACTGTCTTTACTAAATATTTTGCTATTCTGTTTTTTGCTGTTTTAACTTGTAACCAATTCATTTTTTTTCTGTCCAGCAACCAGCTTGGTGCATTAATTTTGTTGTATCTCTTGTATCTTTCAAATTAGAATTCGGTTTAATATTTTTCCAGAAACAAAGTAATGCCTCTGTAATTTTTGCAGTGATGATATTCTACCAATCATCAAACACAGATCACAGTAAGGAAGACACCACATAAACATGACTCAGAGAACAGTCCAAAGCACATATTTGAGTAGAGAAATTCCCTGAAGATGGATACCAGCATAAGTCCGAAAGCTCAGAAGAGTAAATCTCTGGTCCCAGTGACAGACCCAAATTCAATTTCCCAGATCACAAGCCTCATAAATAGGTTAAATATGGTTACACCGTCTACACTTGCAGCCTTATCATTTGCAGCATTCTCACAGCATATACTACTTCCTGTGTTAATGTTTTTCTTGGGACCTAGACCTTCTATTAATATGACATCATTAGCTCATGCTAATCTTGAAATGTTTTTTCCAACATTCCCAGTCTTCAGTTTCATGTCAGGATTAGCATGAGAGTTGGTGATGTCCAAAATTGTTTAATTGCTTTTATTTTTATTTCCATTCACACTGCTAGGGTTCCTTTGAGTAGCCCTATTCATTCAATTCAAAAACAGTTTTTTTTTACTTCATTCAAAAAAAAACCAACCCCTTTGTATTTTCTCTTTTTCTGATCTACTATGACAATTACAATTGATTAGAGGTATGTAATCCAATCCTTCTGGACAGTGATAAATTGGAAAAAGTAATTCAACACATTTAATATTTCATAATATAAAGTAATTTATTGCATTTCTTGAAAGTTGTATTCCTGAAGAAGATTTGGAGATGGAAATAGGGCATGCATTTTATTATGCCCCCAAAGGTGTATATGCCTAATGATGTGGCTCCAAATTTTGAGTTTTCCTCCCAAATACAGGGGCTTCATGTCCGGCTAAGCAACCATTAGATAAGAGCAAAGAGATACCGAAACTCTTTGACACTATCATATGGTTACCATGATTTTTTCATCACAGATAAGTTAACCCTAACAAAGTATGAGAAGGGAATGATGGGGAAATGATCATAATATAAATGGTATAGGAAAGATGATATAAATATGAGAGTTATGTAGCTCCTGACACAAGAGAAATACAGTTCCACCGCTTCCTTCTAGAGACTTCTTGTTCTATTTCAAGGTTAAGATAGACTGTTTAAGAATTACAGGATGGGTACAGTTTTAACATATACAATGAGTTTAATAGCAGATAATTTATTTCTTTTGAATAACTAAAAAACACTGTGGATTTCAGGGCTTTAACCTAAAAGAATCATGATTTGCTGCTAAGGCTTTATCTAAAAGGTTCATGCATATTTTCCTGCCTTTTAGAAACAGAAGGCAAAGCTGATAGGATACAAAGACAAAAGATTTTCTATTCGAGGTGACTGGAGATTTTGAGTTGGGCAGTTCTCTGATTGTGGAAATGTTAGATGGGGAATTTTTTTTAACAGATTGATTTCCTGGGTTGTTTTGAATAGTGTCTGAGTGTGTGCTATTTTTTAGGCACTGATGTTCTCCTTCAACCAGGAATTTATCAGTTTAAAGCAGGGGTGTTCAACATTTGCAACTTTAAGACTTGTGGATTTCAACTCTCAGAATTCCCCAGCCAGCCATCATCCACCATCACCATTGCCATTCTGAGAAAACATCACTGGAACATAGTGACAAAAAGCAAACATGGAGTTGCTATGTATTTGGAGAGTCTAGTCATGTGGGTGCCTTGACTTATAACCATAATGACAGGAAATCTGGTCCGGGTTGCAGTCATAAGTTAAGGACTGCCTCTTCTATTTGTCTTTGGTTATTTTCCTTGACACTATGTTCACAATTATATATGAATCATTGTCATTGATCATCAATGTTCACCTTATTCCTAATAAAAGTTACTTGAAATTTATAGTTGCAAAGAGAGGTAGTTTTCTACTGAAGATATGTGAAGACTGAAGAACTGAGGTGTTGACAATCAGCAGGCATGTGGCAGGGGTTTTAGTATTTATTTTTCACTGATCAGAGATCTTAATGTGCTTCTTTTTGGTCCTGTATTTAGCATTTCAAGCTAATCACTGTAGATTGTAAGGACAGTAAAATGTAAAAGAAACAATAGTACAACATGGTTATTTAACATATTTGTTACATTTATATTTCACTTTTGTACAAAGATAGCAGGGCAGCATACATTCCTCTCCTTTTTCCTATTTTTCCCTATAGGAACAGCCACATGATGTAAGTTGGGCAAAGGGAAAGTGATTCATAGTCACCCAATAAGCTTTTGAAGCTGAAGGTGACCAATACCTACCTATTCATGATTTAATGAATGAATACACACATTCTAAATTGCATTCTTTCTTACTACTGTGCATGTTAAGTTCAAAGGTGCCAGTTCAAAAGAGCAAAGCAAATTGCCTGAAGTTACCATATTTTTCAGAGTATAAGATGCACTTTTTTCCCTCCTAAAAGAGGCTGAAAATTTGGGTGCGTCTTATACTCCGAATGTAGCTTTTTCAGAAGCTTTTTTTCAGCCCTAACAAGGCGCTAATGAGTGAAGTGATCTTCCCAGCTTTGCCTGCTCCCTCAACTCGACTCTCCGCTGTGCTTTAGAAGCTTTTTTTCAGCCCTTACTAGGCGCTAGCCAAGTGAAGCGATCTCCCCGTGCTTTGCCTGCTTTTCTCATTGCTGCTTCCTCTTAGTTGTGCTTTAGAAGCTGTTTTTTATCCCCAAGCAGGGGATAAAAAGCCAGCAAAATAATGTGCTGAAGACTTAGTCTGGTCAGCACAAAATAATGTGCTGACTAGACTAAGGACGCTAGCCAGATGAATTACCTGGTAGGCAGATTTTTTTCTCTATTTTCCTCCCCAAAAACTAAGCTGCATCTTATACTCAGGTACGTCTTATACTCCGAAAAATACAGTATATGGTACATAATACAGAGTGACAGAAAACACTCACCATTGATAAAGGATCTATCTGGTTTATATGTTTATAAAACATTATTGAGCAGAACATAGTTCTCTTCCTATTTTAATTTATAATAATCTTTGAAAAGACATGGTAACAACTGTAACAACTTTTTACCTGCATTGTATCTTTCAAAAGCAAGGCAAAAGTTGAAGTATGAAAACATATGTGTATATTCAGTGTGTATCTCCACTGAATAAACAGTCTAAATCCTTGTTTTAAATCCTAAATCCTGTTTATGTGGGTGTCAACTTGTTCCTGTTTGAGCAAAGAATCACTTCCCCAACTGCTCTATCTTCCCCTTCCTTTGCCCTTCATGGAAAAAAATTCAGAAATCCTTGACCCTAGAAATAACTTCATATTTTTATAGTTGATTGGGCTGGCTATGTACTTCATGCATAATAGCACAAGTGCTCTGTTCATCAGACTGTACTGATTCTATAATAACACAATTTAATGACACTTTAATAACACTTTTGTATGTAGAGAAAGTCTGGAATCAATTTAGTAATAATGTTGTGGTTTAAGATTACTATCCTATATATTCCTGTTAGATGTTGCTGATTTAAAAAAAAGCTTGCGAGGGCTTCCTTTAAGTTTGTTTTTGTGACGGAATGAGGTAATTCCAATAGTTCTATGGTTTCTTACCAGCCTTTTATTAAGATCAACTACCTGATTTCCTTCTCTTTCAAATAACAGGTTTGACAGGGTAAAGTGACACCTTGTCCATGGATATTCTTAGGTAGTGACATGAAGAGTCTTAATACTGCTGTGTCTGAACAAGCTCCATTCAAAGAGGTGTCCTTCCATGTTGATTTTGTAAAGGTGTTTATATAATGTTTTTTGTATTTCATGAAAAGTGTAAGAGCAGATGTTTTTGAATTCAGCATTTATAATTTTTTCATACCCCCTCAGTTTTAATTTCTGTCTGGAAGAACTGTATCAGAATTGCACCTGAGGAAGTGTCATCATGAAATTTCTTGACATTTGAAAACAGGACAACATAAAACCTTGCTGTTGACACACTTTTGAAAAATACCACCCACCCCTCAGTTCCTTAAACAGATGATAATCCACAAAATCAAGAGAGCCTATAATGTGCAACTTTAATACTTGGATCCCTCTGAAACTCATCTATTTTGAGGTTACTCATTAATTAATTAATTAACATTAATTAATGTTAATTAAAGATAGAGCACATTTACCTGTGGGTTTGTTACATGTTAGGACAAAAGCATCTTCTTGGTGTGGGTGTACCTGTTAATTTTTTTCCCCATGTCTTTTATAGTTACTCCAGGTGAAATAATAAATACCTCATGATTTCAGAGGTATATTAATTAAGGGATTTGCAGGAGAGAGAGAGAGAAAGAGAGACAGAAAAGAATTCAACAAGGTAGAATGTTGATGCAGATAAGGCATTCTGTGATCTAGCACAGGGGTCCCCAACCATGGATCGGCACTGGTCCATAGCATGCCAGCAACCAGGCAGTGCAAACAAGTGAAGCCCCAACCACGGGATGTAGGCATCATGCAAAATCACACCCCCTCTGGTCTGTGGAAAAACCTCTCTCCACAGAACTGGTTCTTGGTACCCGAAAGGTTGGGGGCTGTTGATCTACCACTGCTGATTTTCATCAATGTAAAGAATGCTGAATTGGTTATTGGTTCTTACAATGAGATAAAGAACATAAAGAACAATATGAGAATCAGTTAAATCTCATCAAATTATTTAATGTTAACCTATTGTAAAATAACAGTAGATTACAGGTACTCCTCAACTTTCAACAATTCATTTAGTGACCGTTCAAAGTTACAATACCACAGAAAAAAGTGACTTACAACCATTTTTCACAATTAAGGCCTTTGCAGCATCCCCATGGTCACGTGATTTACATTTGGATGCTTGACAACTTGTTCCTATTTATGACAGTTGCCATGTCCCAGGGTCATGTGATCATTTGCAACCTTCTGACAAGCAACGTCAATGGGGAAGCCAAATTCATTTAACCGTGTTACTAATTTAACAACTGCAATGATTCATTTAACAAATGTGGCAAGAAAAGTTGTAAAATGGGGCAAAAATCACTTAACAAATGTCTCACTCAGCAACATAAATTCTGGGCTCTGTTGTGGTCGTAAGTTGAGGACTACCTGTACTTTAAACCAAATGGTTGTATTCACAACTCAGATTATTAGTGGCTCCTGGATAATGATGAAACTTGAAAGCATCATTCAGAATCAGTGCCTAAGGTAGTATGATTAGGTGATTGTCAAGGCCTGTAACTATGGAGTCTGTGTAGGAGATGACTAGGTTGAGCCGAGGGAGGGATTAAACACGTCGTCAGGCCTGGAAGTCTTTTGCATTGGGCCTTCAGACCTGCTACATTTACTACTGTGGGAAATTGGGAGGGGGATTGTATGGAGCATGGGTAATATATAGTCATAATACCCTGTTTCCCCAAAAATAAGACATCCCCTGATAATAAGCCCAATCGGGCTTTTGAGCGCATGGCAATAAGGCCAAGCACTTATTTCAGGGTTCAAAAAAATATAAGGCAGGGTCTTATTTTCAGGGAAACACAGTAACATTCCTTTCTCAGGGAGTCAAGGACATCTTGCTATGCACCTGGAGGTCTGGAACTGGGAGGCATCTCCAGTTGCGATGGTGCTTTGATTGGACCATGTGATGGACATGTGGATGCTGGGCAGGGACTTGGACTTTCCTTTGGGTGGGGAAAACCTGGAAGCTTTCAGATTTGGGTTTTCCCAGATGTGCCAAATGACATCTCTAATAAAATGGAACTTTGAGGAACTTCAAGCCTGGGAGTCTTCTTTCATTTGGGTGTTACTTGGAACACTGACACACATCATCAGTGATGAGTCCCTTTGTGCCCACAAGAGATCTAAGTCCAGCCCACCTTCAATGCCTCTCTTATTTCCCACTCATTTCCTTTCACCATTAGTTGGTCAGATTCTTGTACAGCTCTTAAGCTTGCAATAAATCTTTATACTTTATACTGCCTGAACCTCCTGATTTACCCGGTGCTTGGCAGTCTGGTCCTCTGTTCCTGTTGCTGTTCATCTTTCTATTCCTGCTTGTTCAAAGGTCTTTTCTGAGTTGGTGGACATTGCAGCAAGTTGAAGGGGATAGAGCAGTTTCTATTCTCCTTAACGTTTCCTTTGGTTGGCTAACTAAGCATATTGGCTCTAGTAAGGAGGAAGATAAAATTCAGCAAGATAAACATTTTGACTTAGGACATGTTTTTTTTTTTTAAATAAACCATTAACATAGCAACTTCTCTTATTACTCTACCTTGAGCAATTTCATATATTTCTTGTTGTTTGATTTGGGTTTGGGAGGTTTAATTTTTTCTCATATATGTATTACTGAATATTGAGTTATTATAAAGTTTATACAAGTTTATATAATTTATACTACTGTATATATCATTTTGGACTACTTTTACTGAAAGAAATGATTTACCAGCTTTGCAATTAGTCATAGTTGAATTATGAGATTAATTCATACAGAATTCTTAGATTACTTGGAAAAAAATAGAAATAGAAAATACAGATATCTTAGAAAAGCTAGAATGCTTAAGTAGCATTTATAGTTTAATTACAACTAAGCATTAGAATTAAGCCCATGGTATTTGCAGGATATTCTGTAAATACTCCAAAATTGCAAGTAGCAATTATAAGATTTGATTAAATAAAGTACTACGTCAGTTGCCAGCTTTTAGTGAGTGCAAACTGAATTAAAACATTCAAATATCTTACTAGTCTCTTGAGACTTTTACATTTCTAGAAAGATGGATTGCAATTTAACCATCTATATGTAACTTTAAGTGACAGAGATTTAATATGTTATGTTTTCTTATTACCAATTACAGTAGAGAAACCATCAATGGTCTATGTGGCAGTATAATCCTAAAATACTCTAGGGTAATTTGCCTGGAGAGCATTATAAACATGAATGATTGGTTGCATATGATTTGATAGTATGGTGAAAATGACCAGAATTGTTTTTATAAATTTCTAGTTGGGCAATACATTGATAAAATACGCTGCTGGCAATGCATTTGCTTCATTGGATTTGTATTTGTGTAATAATAGATAATAGAAGAAACAGGGTACAGGGGGGAGGTTCAAAAACTATCCACATGTTGCTTAAAAAACAACCTGCACCTGAACATCAGCAAGATCAAGGAGATGGTGTTGGACTTCCGGAGGATGAGAGAGGAACCTGCCCCACTTTACATTGAGGGGGGCTGTGTAGAGAGAGTTTCCTCCTTTAAATTCCTGGGAATCCATTTTAGCGAAGTCCTCACCTGGAAAAACAACACAATCCAGGTAGCCAGGAAAGCCCAACAGAGGGTCCATTTCCTTAGGGTCTTGCATAAAAACAGGGTGGAACAACAACTGATGACCTCCTTTTACCAGTCCACAATAGAAAGCATCCTCACTTATTGCATCACGGTATGGCATGCTGGTCTGACAGC
The DNA here is from genome assembly GCF_059756535.1 of Pantherophis guttatus. Taxonomy (NCBI): domain Eukaryota; kingdom Metazoa; phylum Chordata; class Lepidosauria; order Squamata; family Colubridae; genus Pantherophis; species Pantherophis guttatus. Next base: position 46,492,521 of record NC_142063.1, read on the forward strand.
CACGGATAGAAAAACATTACAGAGGGTGGTGAGCACAGCACAAAACATCGTGGGCTGTCCCCTGATACCACTAAATGAGATCGCTAGGGTTCGTTGCCTTAGAAGAGTGAGGAAAATTCTCAGCGACGACTCTCACCCTGGTCATCACTTCTTTACCCTCCTACCATCGGGAAGGAGATATAGAAGTATAGCCAGCCATACAAACAGGCTGAAGAACAGTTTTTATCTGTGGGCTGTCAGACTCCTGAATGAGAAATAACATCATAACTATGTAGTATGATGGACTGCAGGGCCGGCGCAATGTGTAACATTTCACACTGGTGCAATAGGACTGGGTGTTTTGTTAATATGATTTATTGGGTTAGGGATTTTCTGTCTTCACTGTGAGTTGTATTGTGTTGGGGGGGGATGCACTGAGGGAGCTCAACCAATATCATTGTACATATGTTGTGCACTGACAATAAAGATTTGAATTTGATTTGTAGGAATCACCACAAATTGATAGGTTTTGTGTCTTATGTTTCCTCTGGCAACAAAGTTTTCTGTGACTGTCAGCAATAAAATAAAGTGAATGTCGAAGCATGAATATTAAAAGCAAACAGGAGAGATTCACAGATGTTGATTATTAAAGGATATATCTACTGTAATTTAAGAACTAAAGATGATGTGGCAAAATGCAATCCTAAGGTTCTCTTTATTTATTTATTTATTTATTTTATTTTATTCCATTTGTATACCGCCCTTCTTCTCGTGGACTCAGGGCAGTGCACAGCCAGAACTAAAACACATACCAATACAAAATTTAAAATTTTTAAAAGAATTTCATGACTTTGGCCCAAAATTTAAAACATTCAAACTAAAACCCATTGACAATTTAAAAAGCTAAAAATTATAATTATATAAAATTGTATGAAAAAAATTCCTGGAAGAATGCAATGAAAAACCATTTCCAATCCATATCAGCACTATGAAGACTGCATAGAAATGTGGTCATCAGGAATCTGTTTAGGTAGATTTATGGTCTGATTTAGAACCTGTTTTTGCTACTGAGCCAACAAGTAGGTTGATTATAAACAGGTAGTATTATTTTTACATATTAATAAAATAAAAATGAACTTAGAATAGAATAGAATTTTTTATTGGCCAAGTGTGATTGGATACACAAGGAATTTGTCTTGGTGCATATGCTTCAGTGTACATAAAAAGAAAAGATACATTTGTCAAGAATCATAAGGTACAACACTTAATGATAGTCATAGGGTACAAATAAGCAATCAGGAAACATCAGTAAGGATACAAGCAACAAAATTACAGTCATACAGTCATAAGTGGAAGGAGATGGGTGGTGGGAACGATGAGAAGATTAATAGAAGTGCAGACTTAGTAAATAGTTCGACAGTGTTGAGGGAATTATTTGTTTAGCAGAGTGATTAAATTGCATAAATACACATTTGCATATAACAATATATACAATTTTAAACTGTTTATTAATAGGAATATAAATCTTATTTATACAAGAAGGCAAGCATTTACACACGAAGAACAGAACTTGTAGGCATTGTTATCCAGACAATTAACATATTGAATTAACTTTGCATATTGAGTTTCGGAGGACAGCACACTTTTTGAATTATTTATTTGGCTACTTTTTCATAATGACAGAAACACGGTAAAACACAGTATTCTTTCTGTGATGAAAGTGAGACACTGTTCTGACTTACACACAAAGTTTGTTGCTTTAAGAATGCAGATGGATTTTCACTTAGTGTGAATTATGATTAAGACATGATTTTGAAATAAAAGCAAAGGTTTAAAATCAGCTTTTCCAAAACTTTTTGTGGAAATATGTATTGTCTGGGACAACATTTATTCATTTGATTCTATATTATAACTCACAGTAGTAACATTGGACATCTTAAAAGCATTAAATACAGAAAAACACAGCATACAGCTGGGTGCCCAAGCATAAATAAAAAATCCACTTATAGAAAATGCTCCCAGATGTACAGTATAACTAAAAAAAATATTTTCCAGAGGGACAAGGAACATCACTGCTCAAAAAGAACTGGACAGACACACAAAAGACAAAATATTCACTAGTGAGATTTGGGAGGAGGGAGGCATAAAGTATTCGTGGGATGGTTGTAGCTATCTGAAGGGTTATACATCTTATTTATTTATTAAATTAACACCCATCTCACTGTAAAAAACAACTCTGGTTGGTTTACAGTTAAGATCATAAATATAAAAATATTAAAAACATTAAATACAGAGAAGCAAGAAAAGCAGGATCAGTATGGCAGTCATAAATCACATTAATTACTCTTAATCATAAAATCTGTAATACTTTGCATAATAAAACATTCTGTTTGCCCCCCCCATAGCTCACATTGCCTCTCTGACTATTGTCAATTTTTTCAGTTATTTTATAATAAAATATTTAATAATGATTTATAAGTGGCTACAAACAGATTTCGTAGCATTGTTCTATGCAGTTCATTTACAATACTTTTCAGAATAGTTCAAAGAAGATTATTCCAGAATGCATTGCAGTTCTCACATTTTTAATTTATTGTTTTCTGCTTATGGTTTAAAATCACCTCTATTGACCTTTAAGCATCACTTAAAGGTCAATAATTCCTATAATGTTCTTTCCACTTTCCTCCATTCTGCTCTCAGAGCTAGTACAAGATGTCATGGTGGCTTTAAACAGTCTGTGTGGAGGAAAAAGGAAGGTCTGGTTTTTTTAAAAAAAAATCCCTAATCACAGAACACCTTTAATTATAAAAAAAAAAATCTTATTTTTTGCATGTAATTTGGTTTGGGGCCTTCAGAGGTGTGTCGAGTCAAAGTCTATAGCTATGATTGCCAGAAGACTGAGAGAAAATGAAGAGCACTTGCTTAAAAAGTCTGATTGCATTTCAGAGTTCTTGATGGGTTAAAGCTGATCTCAACTGTAGAGAGATTCTATTAGCAAACTAGTTTAAATTAGTTTAAACTAGTTAAATTAGGATTGAATATTCAAACCTCACCCACATATGCTTCAAAGTCCCAGCATTAGGTCCATCACAGCCCTTAACCCTCTCGTCTCATAATACCCCAAGATTGTTCAACTGTGCTATAAATACTGAATCATAATAGCTTTGTCAGCTTAAGGCCACTAATAATAATAGCAATAGAACTTAGACTTATATACTGCTTCACGGTGCTTTACAGCCCTCTCTAAGCAGTTTTTACAGAGCATATTGTCCCCAACAATCTGGGTCCTCATTTTACTGACCTCGGAAGGATGGAAGGCTGAGTCAACCTTGAGCCTGGTGAGACTTGAACTGCTGGCAGCCAGCAGAATTAGCCTGCAGATTACCTTGTGGTAAATAAAATCTGATTCCTAAAATGTGTGTTAGATCTTGAATTTGTACCTCTTGAAATCCTTGCTGAACAAGATGTGAATGTTAATTATTGATGTTGAATTACCATTAGAATCTGTGAGCAGGAAAAATGTTCTTCTTTTCAAGAATTATCCATAAATATCAAAATGTTTGCCATTTAGCTCAAGTAACAGTAAAATCATTGGTAGTGCCAATGTCCTTAGTGAGCCAAATGCTGAAATTAGCCAAACATTGACTTTGAGAGAAAAATAGTAGAGCATTGATATTCTGCAAGTTTAATAAAGAGGCTCATTAATTTTGTGGGGTTTCTACAATTCCCGTAATAGTTGAATGAAAATTGAACAGTCACTTATATGCCCTCTGAGTTACGTGTTCTCCTAGCTGTTTGTTTGCTAACTCTGCCCTTTGGCCATTTAAACATTCTATCACCCCCGCCACTAACCCTATTTACACAAAGCTGAGGCTGACTTTGAAGAAAGTCTGCTAAACAAATGTTACTTCTTTAACTCTCTGACCCCGATTGACCCTGACAAGTCATATCTAAATTGGAAGGAGGAAGATAGGGCTCTTTGCTTGTGTCATTGTCTCTTCCTCTTCCATTTAAATTGTTCATGCCTACTATAATGGCTTCCTGATTAGGATTTTCTTTTTTTTAAAAAAAAGATTCATATCAAACTAAATAACAGGAAGAGGAATAAATCCGAATAACAAAAGGGGGGGGGGAGATGAGTTTATATTGTGAATAAAATAACTGCAACTTTGGAAAAAAATGGTTTCAATTTCTTTTTCTTCACTCCAGGGGTGGGTTCCACTTACCTTTACTACCGGTTCGCAGCGGGAGCGCACGCACTTTGGGCATGTGCAGATCACCCATGATAACATCATGGTGGGTGGGTGGAGCCTCCTGCTGGTTTTACTACCAGTTCTATAGAACAGGACCGAACCGGGAGCAACCCACCACTGCTTCATTCTGTCAAAACAAAACAAAAAACATGAGAATTTGACAAATCGCACACCCTTTGCTGCACGTCAGGTGTAAATTCATCCTTCCGGTGTCATATAATAGTTTTGGCCATTTCCTACATTCTTGATAGCCTGATAAATTACATATTTTGGGGATATAACCAAGAAGAATATAGACACCTTGCTTTGTGTGTCAGCCTTCCCTCTAAATAAACTACCAGAAATAGTCTTAATACAAATCAAAAAGTGTCTTACAAGAGTTTTAAAAAGTTCAGTGATACTTTTACCAAAAATGATGAGTTTTTCTACCAATATGAGAAGTCAAGCACACAGAAATTGCAGGATAGCAAATTCCTCTGGAAACAAAAAAATCCCATCTCTGCCTTTGATGTACTATAACCATTCCCATTTATATCATGGCCTCCTGTGACTCTCACCCCTTCAGAAAATTGCCTATCCCTTTCATAAAGAAAGAACCGTTTCCCTGAATGAAGCAATTGGTTACATGAACCAACGAAAAGAAGTGGCTGTTTCAAAGAGAGTGGTACATGGTCCATGAACAACATGGTTGTTATAAAGCTTCTTTATGAAATAGAAAGAGATGCACAATCCTTTTTGAGGGTTTTTCAAAAAGTAGGAATAGAAGCTGAATACATTTCATTTCATTTCAGCATACAAATGCTTATATACAATTCCCCAAATTAATAATTTGCAGATGTACTATAAGTGATTTTCATATGCAGTTTAATACATAATTCAATTCAGCACACATTATCCTTGATCAGATTAATTTCTTTTCAAAGTTAAAGATTTTTTTGTGTGTGTCATTTAGACAAGTGACATTTAATGACAATTTCTTTCAAGTTTGTACTTCTTTCCATTTTTTTTAGGAAGTCCTCCAGCAACTGATCATAATGAATTTGCCAAATGTTTTAACAATTGGCAAAGATCCTCTCTCTGGTAAGTATCTTGGTAACATCATGACCCCTTTTACTTTAAACTAAATGTTTTACTATATACTGTATAACCACACAAATGTTTTATATGAATGTTGTCAGGGTTCCAAGTAACATACCTACAGGAAACAAAATTCCGTGGCAAGTAGATTCCTCAAAGAATAGTTTTATTGGATATGTCATATTGGTTTGAGCTAGTGAAAACCGACTCTAAACCCACTAAACCCACTAATTTTATCTAAATTAAAAGTAGAAGTTTTTCACTTTCTCAAAACAATCAATCCAGGGGTGGGGTTGAAAAATTTTAGCAACCGGTTCTCTGCCCAGTTGCTGGGTGGGCATGGCCATGGGAGCGTGGCCTACTCGGCCTCCTACACCACGGCAGGGGGGGGCATTTTCACTCTCCCCAGGCTCCAGAGGCTTTCCTCAAGCCTCCAGGAGGGCAAAAACTGCCTCCCCTGGGCTCCAGAGGCCAGAAATGGGCCCGTTTCAGGACTTCCGGAGGGCCCATTTTTCATCATCCCAGAGCCTCTGCGCAGGCCCTGCACTTACCTCGCATCCAAAATGGGCTGCGTGGAGAGTCCTGGGAGGGGGTGGGTGGGGCCAGCCATTCCTTGCAACTACTGGTTCAGCAAACCATATGTAAAATTAGCATCCAGTTCGCCCGAAATGGTCTGAAATGGCTGAATCCCATCCCTGGTCCAATCAGGATACAGCCCAATTGCTAGATGACTTCAGTCCCCTCCTTCAAATCACCTGCTGGAATGTCCTTGGTTCCCAAGAGAAAGTATTTTGTTTTGGCTACAAACCCCAGCTATCTCTACTTGCCCCTCCCTATCCCTTAGCTCCAGCTGTGGCAGCATTGAAGCCTCAAAAAGGTCACAGTCAGGTCAGCTTCGGGGTTGACAAATGTTTTATTACATATAATTTAACATTAATTTAGCAATGAAGAACAGGGTAGGCAGAATAATGGCACAAATTAAAAATGGTGTATGTGCATGTATACTGTTTCTGTCAAACAATAGAGACCTGTGCCCTAAGAGTCATTTGGGGGAGAATGTAATCTCCTGTATGTCAGCATTGTTTTATTGCAGTCATCCCAGAAATGAGACCAAGGGACTGTAGAGTTGTGATTTTAGCTGCAGCTCTTCTTCCCTGCTATTTGCTGCCAGCTTAGGCAGCAGAGGGAATGTCTATGTCTAAAGACAGGTTACCATGGTGATTTTTTTTTTTTTGCCCTTCTGTATTTTTACTGTAGGATTTTGCAGTGTCGGATATATTTTCCAAGGCTTGAAAAACAGGAAACTCTTAGATACCAGCATGTAGTCTAAGTTGTCAGTAATGGGCATATTACACTTATAAGTGCCTACTTTTTCTAGGCTAATCAAAGAAAACAGTGCAGGTAGTCATGAACCATTTAATTAACCATTGTTTGAAGTTACGATGGCACTGAAAAAAGTGACTTATGATCAGTTCTTGCACTTACAAACATGGCTATGTTCCTGCAGTCATGCGATCAAAATTCATGTGCTTGGCAGGAAGCATCTACTTACAATGGCTACAGTGTCCTGGGATCATGCGATCACCATTTGCAACCTTCCCAGGGGGCTTCTGACAAGCAAAGTCAGTGGGGGAAGCCAGATTGCTTAATGATACTGTGATTTACTTGACCACAGCAAAAAAAAATTATAAAGTTGGACATGACTGCTTCACTTAATGACCCCATCGCTTAGCAACAGAAATTCCTACCCTGGGGGGGCGGGGTATAAGAGAGCCCTATATGGAATGTTTTCTAATACAGATTAGCATAAAGAACTTTTCTGCATTTTCAGGTAAAATTTTACCTTTTCTAATAATGGGCTATGGGATACTGAGCAGTATTTTTGGTCAATATTTGATGATGGGGAGGTGGTTCAACTACAAGGCTCACAAGGTTTCATCCATCAAGGTATTATTATCATAATTTCAACTAGACATTCTACTCTTGCTTTTTCCACAGGAGAAAGATATAAATTTTAATCTGGATATTCAATTTTGCGTCATGGCTCACCTGACAACATATTCATACAAAAATAATGGCAACCCTTGTAATGCCAACACTTAGTTGACTGAGCTAAGCAGAATAGTACCTGGTTACTATTTGGATATGCTAACAAATTGCTAGGATTATAGGCTGACTTCAAAAAGCAAGGTCTTTCTTCTTCTGTACAATTGCCAAGAAAACTACATAGAGAGGAAACCTTGAATTTAGCAGAAGTCAAGTTTTATGCAGAAGATTTTATTACATAATTAGTCTTTTGAACATGTGAATCAATATAATAATCCACTAGGAAGGTGAAATTAAGACTTATTTTTAAAGCCCAATAAAATACTGAGCATAACTTGTGGACTCAATTCTGCTTTGTAATTCATATGTCGTACAAGAACTTGTATTAATAGATGTGAGATGGTGGGAAATGCACAGGAACATGTACATACACACAACCACATCCACACAGAGTTACTTCTACAAGGTAAATTCAAGTCAGCAATCTTTCTTATTTCTTATTATACAGTGGCCTTAGCTTAACAAACTAGTACAAATATAAATATACATGTGTACACACACACACATGCATATATTTATATACAGAGAGAGGAAGGGAGGAAGAATATATATGTTATAAACTCTCTTCATTAGTGCAGGTGACTCTTCTAGCAATTGTAGATCTTGATAACACACTGCAGTCCATAAAGCCGGAACATCAGCAATCTCTCCCATGGCCTTATAGATCTGCCCTTGTAATTAATTTTCACTATTAGGCAGACATTTTTCTAAATTCTCTTAATCTTCTGAAAACCTTTTAGCGTTTTTTTTGTTTGTTTGTTTTTGCAATTTTTTTTTAAAAAACACAGACAAACATACAATACATCTTTTCGGAACAGACCAAAAAAAAACCTTTTAGGTTTCATTTTGCATAGAGCTGATATATAAACAAAAGTCTTTCACCTTGAGACTAATTTCAACACTTGTCTCAATCAAGGCAACTCCCTTTACCATAAAGATAAACTTGGCTGTGTGGACCAGATCATTGGAGCATGCTCAAGTCTATAATATCAATTGCTCAAGTGGTTTGTTAAAAACAAGAGCAGATTCTTTTTTTAAAAAAATGGTCAAAATCTAGTATTTTTTATACTCAAAAAGATTTCACCCCGAGGAAAGTTTGTTTTATTAGAATGAAATATTGTAAATGTTTTAACATGTCAGCTTGATGGAAAATGAAACATGCACTCTTATATTTATTTTAAACCAACTTGTTTCTTTCATATTTTGTGTTTCTCATCTTCTGTGGAGGATGTGAAAGGGGTGCTTTGGGTTATAGAATTAGCTTCATCTTTGATAAAACTTGGCATATAGAGATAGCCAGGTAAAGCTTTTGAAACAGCCTTGCCATAAGATGTGGCTGCTTTAATGATTTGAACAAGACACTTCGTTTATATTCCTACGTGTTGCAAAGCACCTTTTCAAATGCTTTGTGCAGTGGTAATACACTACAAAGAGCCTTCCTAAAGTGGCATCTTAGCCAGTTTTTCTTTATTGACATGTAGCCTGCATTTCTCTTGAGCCTTTGCTAGTAATTTGTTTGGCTACAGAGGTGCCACAAAATGCTTTCCAGTATATAACAACTCAGAAGTTACAGTCTCCATGCTAAACTAACGGATTATTTTGAACTATTGCTGAGAAGTGATGCAGAGAAAAGCGCTGCAACAAGACTGATTTGTCCTAGAGCAGGATAGATCAACTACTTCAGTTGATAGCACTGACGATATCGGCAAAAGGAGTTGTGGTTTGATTGATATAGAAGGCAAAGCATTGAACATTTATTGGTAAAGCATTTCAATTCATTTTGGCAACACTAATTGAATTATGTTTATAATAATGTCATCTATCAGACCACACTCAATAAATTGACAGATCCTCCTTATATCATTCAAATTTACCACCGTTTGTTGTCGAGTAGCATATAAGATGTTGAAGAATGAGGAAATTAATCAAGTAAATATTGGATTTTTCATTCCTTTTTTAAAACAGGTTTAAGCCTATTCAATCCATAATTTCTATGAAAATAAACCTTTCACCCAGTAATCTTGAGTGCATCGAATGTCTTAACTTTAAATCAGTGTTTCCAACCATTTCTTCTTTATTCTCCTAATCTTATTTCTTTGTCATTTTATCTTTGTGTTGTGCTGTAATCTCTTTGCTGCCTCCCACAAAATCTTACCATCTGTTTCTACCCTATTTCTCACACTGTGAGAATGGGGGCCCTTCTCTGGTCTTATACTATAGAAAAGCTTCTAGACTAGATTTTATTCCCTAAAGATCTAAAGACCTTAGCCCATTGTGGGGAGCAGATGGTTGTACTACAAATCCCTCCATTTTAATTACCTAGTTAGCTAGTGTGAAAGCAGCTGCCTTGGAATTTTTGGAAAAGGAAAATGGCACTGAGTTAATTTTTAAAGCAGTGATGGTCTTGTAGGAGACCCCATTCTTCAAATTTAAAAGATGGAGCATTCTGTGGTCCCTTCAGTTTACAATCCATTGTGGCAATCCATTTTTGCAGGGAAGATAGTTTTTACTTCATCAGATGTGTAAACTGGACCTTGATTCATATATAGTTAAAAGCCTGGGAGTTTGTGAAGCAGAGATGTAAGCAAAGAAGGAAGGACCTAAGAGATAATGTATATAATGCTGCTGAATAAATTATTAATGGAAAGCATAATCAAAATGTGTGCTACCCTTTTCATATAGAATGTAAATGCTGAAGAATTACTTCAACACTATTCAAAGGACATGAATGATTGCTTGCTTTTTTGAAATTTACAGTCAGAATCCTCATTTAAATAATGACATAATTTGTTGAATCTGTTAACCCAAGTTTCTCTTTCACAGTCTCCTTACAAACCTGCTAACTATTACAGTTGTAATGCCAGAATGATGTCTGGAAGGAATTATCTAGTTTTTCCTAAATATATATTTGAAGTTAATAAAGAAAAAAATACATTGTGGGTGGGAGAGGGAGGGAGGGAGGAAGAGAGAGAGAGAGAGCAGGCAGACACAGTGAGTAATCATTTTTAGAGGCAATAGATTTTTCCAGAGTGAAACATCAAGCCACAATGGATACATGGTACCCATTAATTCTATGTCAGATGAGGGTATTTCATCTTTGTCCCCATCATGCCCATCTATTCAGTGTTTAGTAGAGAAAGCTAAAAATAAAAACAGCTACCTTTTCTAAAACAAGTGAAAGGGTAAATGTTGAAATAGTAGCTAGCTTCTAGTTTTCTTTTTAAGGTGACCTAGAGGGAAATAGAAGAATTGTCATTACATGTACACCCAGTCCCATCTTATAAAGGTCTGTTACTCAATGACTTCAGCCTCCTCCCGCTATCTCCCAGGAGCATTTAATAGGCACGATTATTTCAGGGAGCATGTGATTGTATTAGCTCGACTGGAACAAGGAGGATGAATTTCAGTCATGCAAAACTAGACATGAAAGAGTAACACATTGTTCCCCTAGAGTAGGTCAATTTACAGAGTCTATAGCTTGGGAAAGACACATTTATTTATAATTCTACATAAACTAAATTTAACAAAGAAATATTTAACAAATAACACTTAAATTAGATGTTTGTTAGATTAAAAGATGTTCTGTATGCTGTAATTCAATTAGTATGGATCATAATGAATTATTTCCAGCCTTTTAATCATACTAAATCCAATTCCATTTATAACATTATACATTGTTCTAAAACTCAGTTATATAACTTAGGGCAGTTATGAGATCTACAGTTATAATTTCAAATTATAAGCAGTTTATATTCTCTATCAGAAATATAAAAATACAACATAAAACCACCTTGTATGTGATCCAAATTTAAGGATTTGCAGTCTCCTAAACAGCAGTTTGCCACTGATTTTAAATTGTACATGATATACTTTTTAAAATAAAAACCTTCATAATTTTTATATTAATGGTCAATTTTTTGCTTCTTAGGTAAAAGTATGGATGAAATTAAGAAGCTGCTACTTTTGGTATTGGGTTGTGCTGTACAGGTAAGTTTGGTTTTGATTGCTATTAATTCATTTGAATTATTTTCTTAAGAATTATATGAGGCTGTAAGCCATATTTGGTTAAACACAGTTTGCAATCATCTCAAAGGAGGCTTTTTCCCCCAAAAGGCAACTGTACTGTGTGTTTTTTTCCTTGAGGAAGAAATGTTTTTTCCTTGAGGAAGAAGACATTTCACTTCTCCTCCAAGAAGCTTCATCAATTCTGATTAATGGTTGGAGGGATGGAAGGATTACGGTCAGAACTAAGCCTTTCATTTCCCCCCACATAAACACACACACTATCCGCCATCTTTGAGACAACTATGACTTGGATGATTAAGAATCTCCATAGCCAGTTTACAATCCAAGATAATAAAGCTGTCATAAAATCTCAAAAATAAAAATATAAACAAAAAGCACGATTTTTAGTCATGCTGCAGTGAGTGACTAGTGATGGCTAGCTTTAAAGAAAAAAAAAAGTCTTGCCCTTTAATATTTAAACATTTTGAGAGCAGGCTTCACAGTTCTAATTTTCAGTTTCCTTAAGCGTAGCTAAATACTGCTATTCTCTATGTAAAATAAGGAAGACTTTGGCTGCCCATTGATGATCTCACCATTAACTATAATATACATAATATAATATATTATGCTTTGTTCTATTCTATTATATTTTAATGTTTAAATTTTTAATTCTAATCATAATTTTAATCATAATAAAATATTGATTGATTGTAATTTAGAAAAGCCATGAAGATAATTCTGCTTGAGAGTGCATTTAGGATATTATAATTGCCACTGAGATTAGGGGGTACAGGGCATTGCTATTAATTTGGTATTTTTAATTGTGTTTTAATTATTGGACTCTGTGCTTTGATTTGTATTGTAAACCATCAGGAATCACTTTGGAAAAAGGCAGATTGGAAATAATTATAATTCCAACACAATTTGTTTATAGAGATTATAGGTTACAACACAATTTTAAAAAAACTGGAAAAATAGCACTAGTAATAGCAATAGCATTTCGATTTATATTGCTCCACAGTGCTTTATACACACTCTGAGTGGTTTACAAATGTTAGCATATTGCCCCCAACAGTCTGGGTCTGAGTAGAAGTATAACTGAGTAATTGTGTCATGAGGTATATATACACCTCCAAATTAGGCTATATAACAACTGCATGGTAACTTTGATAACAGAATACTTACAGTCTGACTCCTTCTCAATGCTGTTGATTCACCAAAAGAAATAAAAATTGCTCATTTTTGATACAATTTGGTAAAAAATAATTTATCAGGTGAAATAAAATATCAAACCAAAGCAAATCATTTTCTATAACCTCTTCCATCCTAGTAACTTGCTTATGTAAAAGAAAATCCATAGTGGTACAAAGTACATAATATAGAAAAACTTTTTTTTCAAGTTTAGATAATTTGAACTAAATTGACATAAGCATTTTAGAGTTAAAAATACGATAGTTGGTTTTCCCCATCCTATAATTAAATAGAAGGTTACTGCTGTTATAATGTAAACTACACTTTGTGTTTACTCAAAAAATAATAGAAGGAAATAAGTCTGTGTAACATCTTAAAGAGTTTATTTTCAAAAGATACTGCTCACAGCAACAGTTTTATGATGTTTTAGACTGATGCAACATTCATACCAAACACCTTTTGGAGGCCAAATCAAAGTACCACATAGTTGTAATAGAGAATTAAAACTAAAAATTCATTTTATCTTGTCCATTAATGTTAAAATCACATTGAAGCTCATAGCTGTACAGAATTTTGAAATTAGATTTTTGTGTCCATTATATTGCAGTAGCATGTGCTAGTAAAATACTAGTAGAGATCTTACGTATTCACTGGCTTATTTCACACAGTATGCATACATTTCAGTCAGTATATAAAATTTTACATATATTAGTATTCAAATGTAAACAATGACTATTTTAACAACTCTCATATATATGTTGAAATTTCAGAAGAAACACCTTATGTTCCAATTTCTGAGTTTATGTTATGAAAGCTGAGAATTATACTTCAAACACCTGCAGGGTAAATTTGATGTTTTAAGTATTCAGATGCTCTTAGCAGCATTTATCAGATTTAAACATTCATTCAGTTGAGTTATATTTTATTTCCAATTATTCAGTCCCATGTGAAATTGGCAAAAGCCATAACGGTTATGCACAAGAAGAATAGATTAACTGTTATTGGAAAGGTTGTATAAAGTGAACACACAATTCTGCTAAAATAACTATGGGAACCAGAATTTAAGGTCAACCTTTTTGTTACATGGTTAGGATTTCAGCAGTTGGAAATAATTTATTAACTACTTAAATTATACTTGACACAAACTTTCTAAATGGTGATGAAATTTCTTACCCCTCCCTAGTTGTTACATTAATATATCATTGAACTTCTAAATATTCAGAATAGTAAAAGTGCTTTGTATTTGTGAACCTGATAAACCTGTGTAGGATGCATTCATTATTATTATTTGTTTGCTTACAGTGTGAAAGAAAAGAAGAATTCATTGAAAGAATAAAGCAGCTAGATATTGAAACTCAAGCCGCAATTGTTTCACATATCCAGGAGGTGACATTCTAATTACCTTAAAGTTCTAATAATGTTTTATAATAAAACCTTTCTGTTGTCCAGATTATGCATTTTCTCCATTTTTCTCCTTTTTTCTAACCTAACCTAGCAGTTAATTGTTCTATTGCTACAATTCAGTTCATACCCAACAACATCCTTTTTAAAAAAATGTCAGGAGACTGAATAACAACACCAAGGGTAATGGTATATATCAGTGATGGCTAACCTTTTCTGGACCAAGTGCCCAAAGCGTGCCCAAACCCCCAAAATGCAAAGTGTGTGTGCCCCCTGCACAGTGCCCCACCCTCATGCATGTGTGCGCCCCGTGCACGTGCCCCACCCTCCTGTACATGCACGTCCTGCCCTCCCACACATGTGCATGGGGCCCCCGCACGTGGCCCACCCCCAGCACATGTGTGGCAGAGACCCAAAGACCAGCTGGCCAGCGGGAGGTGCGTGCGCATGTGCGGCGGAGCCGAACTGGGGCAACGGCATGCATGTCATAGATTCGCCATCATAGTTATATATGATCTTTCCACCTGAATGTTGCTTCACCAACATTTAGCTATTCTTCAGGGTTATATAATACAACCACATTTTTTCAGTCACAGGACTGAAAGTATTCTTGTCCTGTAATTCTCATTATTGTATTTATATTCAGCTTTTCTCTTGAGAACTCCAGGCAGGGTACATGGGGCGGGGGTGTTTCCCCTCATTTTATCAACCCCACAACAACTCAAGCTGGTTTGAGAAAGAGAGTGACTGGCTCAGAGTCACCCAATCAGCCCACTACTGAAGTGGAAATTTAAACCTCAGTCTCCTAGTCTAAATTCAACACATCAGCAATATCACAATATTAAATTGATGATTAATGTTGTTTGCATCAGTATGTTGATTTTTTAAATATTTACCACATTGCGTGGATGAAGAAATAAGGCCTTACTGCAAAAGTTCATTATTTTTATTTTTTTTAAATTGCTCTTTGATTTTTAAATAACTATTCCAAAACTACAGCTATATTTAATTTCATAATGCAAATTTTATTTATTTTGACCACTGGTTATTAACACATCCATTTCGACTGTTTTATTAGCTGTGCTAAAATCCTGGATTTCCAATTTTTATAGCCTTAGAATAAATACAATGTATTTTCACTAAAATAATGCACATATGATAGCAAAGGATTTCATTTATTGCCTACAACTACCAAAAGCAAGAGCAGTTTGCCTGGTAACTTGGATTTGCCAACATTTTGGGTATCCTTCTCCAGTCTCCTCATTTCCTCATCCGAAGCCTCCTCAGCTATTGTTTCCTGCTGTTGGAAGTCAAAGTGATCGGGTTTAGGAAGAATAATTTGATAAATCAAAATAAAAGTATTCCTATTGGCATAAAGAAGTATTACAACCATTTATCGTAAATTATACTGAAAAGTTATTAGAATCTAATTTACTTAGTTGGCATTCTTAAACATCACTATGAGAACAGTGTGTACATTGCAATTTAAGCGTGACAGTCTGGGCAGGGATAACACGTGCAGATGGGTTTGCAAAAATAGAATAAGCCAAGAGAAAAGACCATGGTGAAAAAAAATCTTAATAAGTCTTTCCATCATTAAAAGTGGGTTGCTAAACAGCAGACTATGGTCTGGTACAATTTCTTAGGCAAGCTTCTTATGCTAGTGGGTGTGGCTAACAAATCTGTGCAGTTTGGTCTATTGTTCATTTATTATATCAAGGCCAGGATCAGACTTGTTGGCTGAATCATCTATTATTCATACCTAACAATAAACAAATGTTCATGGCTTTCTACCCTTCGTACTTTCAGGTAACCCATAATCAAGAGAATGTATTTGACTTGCAGTGGTTAGAGTTACCAGCTATGGCTCCAGAAGAACTAGAGTCTCTTTCCAGAAATATGGTTTTTCACCTTAAGAGGCTGATTGATGAGAGAGATGAGTGCACTGAGGTATGTATTAATATGCTGGCATCTTTTGGACTTTAATTTTCTCTTAACACTGTACTCTCATATTGGATTGTTTCATTGTTTCTCAAATATGAGCTTTTTATAAAATAAAATTTTATTTTATAAGACACACTTTTATTTTTTTCTCTTTATTTTTCTCAAAATTAATATAAAATAGGTAGTAGTATTCTTTTGGCCTGCTTACAAATATTAACATTAAGAAGTTAAAATCTGGTAAAATTAAAGATTCCTTTAAGTTAACTCTGACTCCTGGTTGGCACCTGGTTTAGGAGGATTTTGCATTGTTTACTCTCCTGCATTTGAGCCATTCTGTACGTTCCTTAAATTTAGCACTTATTCTGTATAATAAAAGGCTTCCCTAACTTATTTTCACTCACCATTTTTTATCTGTGCATTGAGACACAAGAATCTTTGCCTTTGATATCAGCTCTTTTAAAAACCTTCCTGTTTTCTGCAAGATGGTCTCACATTAGGAATGAAACTAAATGTGACTGTGTGACTTAATGTGACTAAAGGAGGCCTGTCTTCCACATATGGGCCGGTGGTGATGATACAGGAAATGGAGATGTGTGGGAAGACTAAGTGTAATAGCAAAATATTGTGTTGATGAGAAACACACAACAGTTGTTCTTTCTTATTTTACTTCCCCTCCGTCTGTCTTCTTCCCCTTGCAGTTTTCTTCTAGTTGGAGTCATTTGGTGGAATCTGAATTTCATGGACAAAAAAGTACTTGGGAATAAGTTATGCAAGTTAAGATACAAAATATAGGCATTTTTTGGGATTTTTGCTCCCCACTGTACTCTTTCTTGCAGAAGGTTCACTAGAGCCTCTTGATCTCCTGCTTGAGCAGGAGGATCCTATACAGGGGATCCTATAGGAGTAGGAGCTCCTATACCAAGAATCCTGGTACAGGATCTCCTGCTTGAACGGGGTTGGACTAGAAGACCTCCAAGGTCCCTTCCAGCTCTGTTCTGATTGAAAGATAATAAGGAAAGGATGAGTTTACATTGGTATATCAGAAAATAACTTTTTAAATGTTTTTAAAGCCATTGCCCCATGCTATTGTCAGTATATCCTAAGATTATTTCCATACTGTTTTTGTTAAAAGCGTGCTTCAGATATACTTAAGTTTTCACTAACATATATGCCCTTATAAGGAAGCACTGTACATTTCAGTAATGCATGTTAGAATAGTGGAAAGGAAAATAATAGAAATAGGCAATTCCTAAGATCCCAAACTGAGATTAGGACTTTTAAATCTGTAAATAATTGAAGAAACTAGAAGGAAATGGTGACATCATAATTCTCAAATTGGGTAGCAGCCATCTCTAATGACCATTTCAACATTCCTAATTAGTTTTCTGCATGGAAAATGCTTCAATCTAGAAATAAGTTTGCATGGTCTTTTATGGATAATTATGTGCCTGTATACATTGCTGCCCGTAGAGGTATTGAGGCACAATATGCACTGGTTCACGATATTAGGGAAAGACAGCTGGCCCCCTATCCTGAAATGTTCAGTTGAGTCAATATTTTTCTTTTAAAAGAGTAAAACCTATATGAGTCTTGTATTTCCTCATATATTTTAAGAAGAAAAATCTTAAAGTCTATGTAACTGAATTGAAAGCATCTTACTTTCCTGTAATCTTACTGCCTTCTTTTCCTCCCATAAATTCATGTCAGATTTGGATTACAAATTCCTCAAGATGAAGATATGACTCTTTGTTGTAGCTCCGTGAAGGAACACATGTTAAATAAATCCAGCATCTTGGGTCTGTTTTGTTAAGAGTTCAATTAAGCTTGCTGTAACCTCTTGTATTTGTCTCACAACAATTTTTTATATTTGCCATTTTCTTTTCATAAATCATCTCCTTCTACGAATATATACATATATGATGCAGTTTTTCCTCATAACTTTTAGTTTTCATTATTTTCCTTCCAGTTGATTGTAGATCTCACTCAAGACAGAGATTACCTGCAGTCCCAACAGCCGTTGAGTCCTCTAAAAACATCAAGTCCAGCTTCTTCCCCAAATCTTGCCAGCCGTCTCTCCAATGAGGATAAGCAGCATTTGTCCGTGGAGCTTGCAGATGTAAAAGCCAAACTAAGGAGGATCAGGCAGGAGCTGTGAGTAGTAATGCAGAACTCAGCACTTTGGTCTGTCCTGATAGTTCTTCATTTATAATATCATTCCAGGATAGGACACCATAAAGAACAAAACATTGTAGGGTTGGTTCATTTCTCTCTCCCTCCTACTTGTGCATCTATACACTAGCCATTTCATCCATACACTAGCCATTCTTAACAGTTTGTGTAAAGAATTAGCAGAAAGTTCAACAATGACTTACAACAGTTCATTTAGTGACTGTTCAAAGTTAACGGCACTGAAAAAAGTGACTTTGGATCATTTTTCACACTTATATTGCAACTGACTCACATTTATGATGGTTGCAATGTCCCAGAGTCATGTGATCTCCTTTTGCGACCTTTTGACAAGCAAAAGGGGAAGCCAGAGTCACTTAAAAACTTAATTTAAGAACTGCAGTGATGCACTTAACAAATGAGGCGAGAAAAGTCGTAAAATGGAGCAAACACACTTAACAAATTTCTCACTTAACAACATAAATTTGGGCTCCATTGTGGTTGTAACTTGAGGACTACCTGTACACACTTAGAAATGTGAGCAGATGTAAATACAGGAGGTCCTCGCTTAATGACTATTAAGTGTTCCGCAACCATTCAAATTTGTGACAGCACTGAATGAGTGCCACTTAAAACCTGTCCTGAGAATTCTTGCCATTGCAATGTCCCCATGGCCACATGATCACCATTTGCAGTTTTCTGTGCCGGCTTCAGAATAGCAAAATCAACGCGGAAGCTTGCAGGAGGTTGCAAATGGCAGCCATGTGACATCTGTATTTTCTTTCAGAAGAACTTGCTGAAACCCACTGTTCAGTATCATTGTGATGCCTTTGCCTTTTCTCCACTTTCTAATAATTGTGGCCTCTTTTTCATTGGTCTATGGTCATTGCTGATTTTGTGGATTTAATGACAAGAAAACTTGAACTCTTTTATGTTCCTCTTGCTGAACTTCAGTGATTTCCACATTTGGCAGAAGAGGTACTAATGAACTTGTATGAAATCCTCAGGGAAGAAAAATCAGAGCAGCTTGTTGACACCAGACATGAAGTAGATCAGCTAGTCCTGGAACTACAGAAAATAAAGCAGGAGGTAATGATATCTATTAAATTATAAAGAACAGCTATTAATATGTATTGATCTTAAAGTGATACATACATACATTCACATCCAGTTTTGGGGCTGGTTATCTTTTAACAGGACAAGAAACCCTTCTTAGTGTATTTAAGGAATTCAAACTTAATGAATGGAGAGATCTGAATTTGCAGATCAATTGGCAATTTCAGGTCATTTATCGTTGTGTTAGTTGCTAAGAATTACTGGGCATAGTAATAACCCACAAATTTCATAATTTCTGGCATACACTTATCTTTGTTTTGTGGGAATGAATAGGCATGCAACACAACAACTTGTGCATACTGAAAATAGTATTGTTTCTTAGTCTTGCTCTCCTTATGGTGTTTCCTTTTTTGTTAATAAGTCATTTCAAAAGTTTGCTGTACTGATTTTACTTTGTTCAGAATATTAACCTCATGGCAGATGCCCGCTCTGCTCGAGCCTACAGGGATGAGTTAGATTCCTTAAGGGAGAAAGCAAACAGAGTGGAGAGGCTTGAGATGGAGCTGGTCCGATGTAAAGAAAAGCTTCACGACGTGGATTTCTACAAAGCACGGATGGAGGCAAGTTGGGGGTATAGCAAGAATGGGAAATTTGGCATTTATTGCTAATTTAATCTGATATATATTATATTCTGTAGTTCTTTAGATGAGCACTTGCTACCTAATGGCGTCATACAATGATAACAACATATTTCTTTTAGCAGCCTTTGGACAATTTGATGGCCACGGTCCCATATAAAAGGTGGTTATGACCTATCCTTTCTCTGATTGAAGACACCACCTGAGAGCTGGTCACCCTATATTCTTAATTGTATCCTGTCCTTGATAAAGTTTTTGAGAAACCTGAAAGGGAATATATCATTCCAGCCCCCTTTGCCAGCCTATAAATATAAGTCCACCTGAAGCTTTCTCTTCTCTGTAGCAGAAGACACTGGTAGAAGAGTATGAATACAATTAACACTCCAGCCCAAGTTACTTAAAACTAATGACACTCTTCCTCTCTAGCAAAAGACCTGGCCATAGGTGACAGCTCACTGTTAGATTTGGAATCTGTGCTTGCCTTAAGTCCAGATGGTTAATGATTCTGGTAATCGACAGCATGCTCATGCATTCCATCTGATCACTCTACCTGGGCTGTATAGTGCCCAGTTGCTCCTGGAAATACTCATATTCAGATTCTGGTGTGTCACTTTTCTAGGAAATCAACCTCCATATGCTAACTCCAAAATCTGCCCTCAGATTTTCATTTTTGAAGAAGTTCAGATCTCAGAAGTTCAGTGTAATGCTCTACATTTCTGTTTTTAAGTTTACCCATGCCCAGCAAAGGAGGAACCAATTCCAAGTGATCAGGAGAGTTCTCCAAAATATTGCTATTTACTAGTAAATTAGACTGATCAAAAGTATGGCTTTGTGTTTTGAGCAAACACTGCTGGTTTTTTCTGAAAAAAAAATTTATATCAGCCAAGCTGTCATCAAAAAGTAATGACCCTGAATATTAGTATAAAATTAATTTCTTAAGAAGAACCTGTTATTCCAAAAGCAGAACCATTTAATAAAGCTTTGTTCAGAGTTGCAAGTAAGAATACAACTTTGCTTTCTTTTAATGTTCTTTTCTGTGGAATGGCTAAACTGCCTGCTGTGTAATCCCAGCTTATTGTGCAGCTTTCTCAGACATTTAAGAAGAAGAGCTGCAGAAACAGAATCTAGTTGGAGTACCTCTTTTCTCCCTGACTCTCTTAGAATTCATCAACTCATGCTGTTTAGTAAAGTGCTGACTGTTTCTTTGCTTTCAAATTGATTAAGAGATTAAAACTTTTTATCTGCATAGAGGAAGAAGTAATAAGTAGTCCATCATTGCATCCTGTCATCTTATCTACAACTGCTAATTGCAACTGTTAATTGGCAACAGGACCCTGAGATCATTTTTGAGATGTGTTGTTTGTTTGTTTACTTATTTCATTTGTTTGCTGCCCATCTCACCTAGAAGCAGTTGCTAGTGTTTCATCAGGCACAATTGTATTTCATCCTTTTAATTATTTTCATAGGAATGTAGGGGATGATTCCATTCTTGTAGGAAAATGCACATGAAAATTACTTTTACATTCTAGCTTTCAAATAATATTTTTGCCAATCTAGCTAAATTCTAACTTTGAGCTCAATAATTGAAGAATTCTATAGATGCAACATTATTTTTCTAAGTCATCCATTGCCTACAGAAAAATATTTCATGGTATGCTATTGATGCTGATATTAAACTGATATTATTAAAATTGGATGGTGTTTGAAACCCTGGTTAAATCATTCAGTGATTTGTGATTTTTTTTTTAAATTGCAGGAGCTTAGAGAAGACAACATCGTATTAATTGAAACAAAGACAATGTTGGAAGAGCAATTGATGATAGCAAGAGCTCGTGGTGATAAATTACATGAGATTGAAAAAGAAAATTTGCAATTGAAATCCAAACTTCATGACATAGAACTGGTACAGTGTGATATTTTTAAACATTGGTGGAATTTCTTTTCAAGCTAATTAGTTTTCAGGTGACTGAACAGCGACCTCATACCAAAAACACTCTTTGAAACAGTGCAGTATTTTTTGAAAATACTGAGAATCAAATTGACACTAGCTTGAAAGTATGAAGTTATATTAATGTGTTAAGTTTGTATATTTTAACGGTAATACATATTTCATAGAAGAAACTAAATGTTTAATTGCCACATTTAGGATTAAGGTCTCACCAGACTGCAGTCTTTGTGGCAAGCGAAATCTTTCCGAATGCATAAAATATTTCTCATACATCCCAATTCCAGCCCATAATCAAAGCCTTATTCTCAGAATGCTCATGTTAGACAAAATAGTTTCCAAAATACATTAAGCTTAGGAGGTGTGAGAAGGCAGAATGAGTGTGTAAGAAGCTATGGAGGCTCAGTGTTCTGAAGCAATATGATAGAAATATAGGAGGCAAATGATTAAAAGTTATATTACATTTTGCTTCATACTTTCTTTGTGAGCTCTCTAATTGACCAAAATGGGAAGTGGGATGCTGGCTAAAGCAAATTTTATGTACAATTTATGGCAGTTTTCTTCTATTCTGGTTAAGAGAAGCATTGTTTTAAAACATAGGAATAATTGACTGATCTACTCAGTTTGTGATTCATCACTAATATAGGCATTGGTATCCTTTAATGTACATTTGAGTTTTATCATTATCTTTCCTTTTTATTCTTATGTATATTAGATTAGTTCTGCTGATATTTACACAGCAAATTCATCTTCCATTAAGAAAAGCCAGACAAAAGGTGATTTTAGAGCCATAATTTTAGATATTTTCATACTGTGCACTAGATGTTCTTCTGTCAAACTGGTGGGGAATGAACATTGATATCTTGGTCAGGATAAACTTCAGCCCCCTATTTAGGTTGAAGAAATTGTAAATATTGCCTTTGCTGCATAGCTTTCTTTGTCCATCATCCAAGGTAGATTATAAAGCTATGTGCCTTGTCCTCCATTAGGACAGGGATACTGACAAAAAGAGAATTGAAGAGCTTTTGGAAGAAAATATGGTGCTAGAAATTGCACAGAAACAAAGTATGAATGAGTCAGTCCACCTCGGCAAGGAACTGGAACAACTGTCAAAGAATACAGATCTCTCGGATAGTAAGTACGACAAATCAGTTTTCTACTCCTAATATCATATGTGTTTGATTTTTGTACGTTAATTCAGAATTAATGGGAAAAACTAAGAATTCCTATAGTGAACTTGGGTTCATATATTGCAAAATAATCAAAAGTAATTCTGCGTTCCATTCTTATGAGATATTCTTTCTTTCCTTTCTCATTTTTAAAAATGACTTATTTTACTTCATTTTGCAGAATAATCCATTATGCAGAATGAGATACTCTCTATTAAACTGGATTTCCCTTTAACTCCATGTTAATGGATTTAAAAGTGATTATTTTTATTAGTTGTATAGAATGACATTTTAATAAAATAACACTAGCTAGGGTGTACCTTAACCCCCTATTTTTAAATGGACATTATTTAGATAAATTAAAATTATGTAATATAAATTAAAAATATTTTATTTAAATAAATTAGTCCGTTCTGATCAACAGATTAAGAAATAGCTGGAAATGGATCCATGTTTGCAAATGTGTTTATAGTTGGGCATTCTGGATATTGTATTTCAACAGCAAGGAAATCTTTTGTCTTTGAGTTGAATGAATGCGCATCAAGTCGTATCTTGAAACTTGAGAAGGATAACCAGAGCCTGCAAAATATCATCCAGGAGCTAAGAGATGCATCTGTAGTCACTGAAGAGAATAACCTCAAATTTGTAGAACTACAAAATGAGAATCAACAGCTTGGCCAAAAGGTAAATAACATAATTTATATTTACAGTCACCCAATCAAGTGTGTTTGGAAGCTGTCTCCCGCAAGACATAGTGTTGGCTACCAGTTTGGTTGGCTTCTAAAAAAGGTTTGGACAATCTATAGCTGTTGGCCTTGAAGGCAGTATAGCTGCCTCTGAAAGCAGTCTGCTAGGAGACAAATTGTGCTCTTGGTTTCTTTAATTTAATTTAATTTATTGAATTTATATTGCCACCTATTCACACATGGCGACTCAAGGCGGCTTACAGAATATAAAACCTCATTTAAAACAATAAAACTAATAAAAAAGAATCAAATAAATTATTATAATAAAATAAAATCATCCCTCACCCCAACCCTGGTGACAGCAAATCACACAAGCCATTTAATGGGCTCCATCCCACTCTGGGTTCCCCAAGCCCGCTGGCAGAACCAGGTCTTCAGTGCCTTCCGGAAGAGTGTTAGAGTGGGGGGCATTCTAATCTCTGGGGGAATGATGTTCCAGAGAGAGGGAGCCACCACAGAGAAGGTTCTTTTTCTGGGTCTCACCAGGTGTATCTCCCTAGGGGATAGGACCTGCAACATTCCCTGCCTACCCACTCTGATGTGTTGGGTAGATGTGACCGGCAAGAGACGGTCCCTCAGATAACCTGATCCCAAGCCATTAAGGGCTTTAAAGGTGAAAACCAGCACCTTGAATTGCACCTAGAAGCAATTTGGCAGCCAATGCAGCTCCTGCAGGAGAGGTGACACATGTGTACACCGGAGTCTGCACAAAATCATACAGGCCGCTGCATTTTGCATCAACTGGATCTTCTGGATGTTCTTCAAGGGCAGCCCCATGTAGAGCGCATTGCAATAGTCAAGATGGGAAGTGACTAGGGCAATTGTGAGAAAAGATGTTGACTAGATAGACCAGAGCAATTGTGAGAAAAGACTGTTAACTAGACAGGTCAGAGGTCCTTCATTCTGTCACTTCTTGTACTTTTTACAACAATGTTTTTTCAACCTTGGCCTGAAGATGTGTGGACTTCAACTCTCAGAATTCCCCAGCCAGTGGGGAAATACCCACTGTGGCTGGGGAAATCTGGGAGTGACACCCACACATCTTCAAGTAGCCAAGCTTGAGAAACACTGTATTAGATAAGCTATTTAGATTTTATTTGGTCCTCTTAGTTCCTGTTGACTGATTGACAGCATCCTTAGAAAGTAGGGTCAGATCTTAACGTTTTCTACACTCATATTCGTTCTGCATCTGCTTTGCACTGAGAGTATAACCAGTTTGCCAATTCTCATTTCTGTGTGGTTTATGTAGGACAATTTTCTATTTTTTAAAAAGAACAGAGTGGCTTTACTGTTAGTGTTAGGATTGGCAACCTTTAGTTGGGCTGTCCTTGGAGTGCCCACAGTCTTGGGTAGCTCTATGATGCAAAGAAAATAGTACTGCTATGTGTTGAGGGGTGCATGTTTTATTAGTGTTCATTGTCATTATTAGTGGGTTTTTTTTCATAATGTTGAGTATATTTTTCAGCATAGTGCAGAATGGCAGAAAGTCATACTATATATTTTTGGATAGAGAGGGCAGATTCATGACATATCACAGAAGATTTTGCTATATATTTGGCAGTTGTTTATTATCTATTACATAGTTAAAGTAGTAAATGACAGTTGCCCATACCTCTGAGCTTATCTCATTTCACCCTTCTTAAGGTGATACCCAGATCTTGTGAGCTCAGCATGATTCAGTTCCCTTGTTTGTCCTCTGGCTTGAAACAGAATAGTATTTTCAGAGCCCTGGGATTATGATTGACCAAATGCTGAAGGGTGTTAAGAGGATGGGCAAAAATAAATAAATAAAAGAATGCAGAAAGGTAAGTAATAATGGCAGCTGCTAGAAAAGAGTAAGACCATCTGAAGAACAGCTGTTAAAAATAAAAGTCATTGGTTAATGACTTTTGATCTGCTTCATTTTGCATCTGTCTTTGTGGTTGACAAAATAGACCACGTCATCTGACCGAGCTTATTTAGGAGGAGAATTGCGCAAATAGGTGACCAGAAATAAAGAGCTAGAAATAAAGTTATAAGCCTGAAAAAGAAAACATACATGTATAACCAAGTTTAGTTATCTACCTATATCTTCTTAAAAACATGAAAGTATTCATTTTCTAATAAAAATATGCAACTCATCTATAGTCAAGAAATGGGGGAGGCAGACAATGTAGTTCTATTTTTTTAAAGAATTAAGGAGTGAGAATGGATCAAATTTTAGTCTGGTTAAGCTTTATATCCATTCTTAGTAAAACAGTAGAAAGTTTTATTAAAGAGAAAATAATCAAAAATATACATAGAACTTGATTTAAAGCTTTTGCAAAGACTAGACTTGACTCAAAACCTTTAACTTGTAAACAAGCATATAAGTAAGGATAATTCAGTATGGTAACCTGGGACTTTCAGAAATTTTGAAAGTATATTTAGTAGACTTGATTTTGAGATGTCCTAAAATAGATTAAATAATCTTCGATTTTCAATAATCTGAGCAAGCCTTAAACACGCGAGTTATATTTTTTAAATTTCATGTATTGAATGAAATTGTAACATTTCACCCTGAGAGTCTCTGAGTGGAAAGAGGCAGATTTAATTAGATCTTCCCCTTTCATTTCTTGTCCTCTGACCAGACATTCCTGCAAGTTGAATTTACTGCCACAAATGATTGATATTCCAACCTTCAATAAATATCCTCTTGAGAACAGTAAAGCACGTTGCAATTATAGGCTTCTTAAAGTTAAATGTTCTCATCTACATATTGAATGAGGATGAGCCCCTTATCTAAAGTTTCCTGTGATGTAAAGTGTGTTCTTGATCCTCCAGCCTTCACCCTTTTCTAAGTCATCCATATACTTCTTAGTGACAATAACTGTTAGTTTTGGGATATATTGCCAATTCATTCAGAAATCAGAGCTCAACTGGCCCAGCACTCTCATGGCCAATTAATTTTTTATATGCCAAGTTTCAGCAGGCTTGTTGGATGCTCAGCCAAGACTGGATATTCTCTTATGGAATTAGAATTTATAGAGTATTACTTTAAACATCTTTGTGTTACATTCTTTGTGTATCATTGAATTCATGGTAATCATGGTTGCATTAAAAAGTACCTACTTTTGGTACTTTGGGCGAAGGGAAGGAGGCAGGATCAAAGAGCAATGTTGTAGATGCTCATCCAAATATGCAGCAAATATAGTTTAGAAATTCCATCTCCTCCCATTAAGTAGCTACTATGTTGTTTTTGATTCATTGCCACATCTAAAGAAGGTGGACTGGAAGTCAACGTATTTTATTTCTGTTGTGTTATACTGCTTTGGCAAACTTATTGATAAAGTTTAAAATACTTAATTTCTCAAAATGTCCTTCTATGTGAACAGTGTTTTTTCTGAGCTACTTAAAACCTTTTCTATCCAGATTGAGAAGCTGCAAAATCAGATAGAAAAGGAGAAACAAAGTAACCAAGACTTGGAGGCTTTAAGTGAAGAACTCTTGAAAGAAAAGCAAGATCTTAAGGACACAATGGAGGCTTTAAAAGCTGATCAAGAAAGACAGGTAGACATGTGGGTTTTGCCAAAGTTATTCCTAAAATATAACCAGTTGGGTGTTAGAAATTGTTGGCTTACATATATAACAAGAGGAGAAACATGTTTTTGCTGAATTCAAGGACTGAGCAGACTCAAAACAGAAAGCAGTTTATCCTTTCCCGCCTCATATTTATAATATATTTAAATTGGTTGAAATGTTGACTTCTCCAGGAACTGTCTTTCTGGTTGAGTCACCTCAGTATAATGATTTAGAGTGATTGTTATGAGATGTCATATCAACTCACATTGCTATAGGTGTAATTGAGGTGCATGATTGCACACTGACATTGACATTGCAGCACCAGCCCTGTTGTTATTTTAAATGGTTTCAATTACTAATTGATATAAAAAATGTGTTAGAGATCAAACCATTGCCATCTAGTTCAGTAAATACAACAGAAGTTATGGATCTGGTACTCTTCCCAACTTTTTGAAGTGCAGCCCTGTAGTAAAATTGGCTCTTCAGAATTCTTTTGGATTCTAATAAGAATGTTGGTTGTGTTTAATTTTTTTTAATTCATGCTTTTAGACCATTTATTCTTTTAACTTTACTAAGCTTAGTCTTTAAAAATCTCCATTCCCACCCCATTCCAGGGGAAGGATAGTGTAAAATCTTGGTTCCCTCCCCAATCCAGGGGAAGGTTACTGCAAAATCCCCATTTCCTCCCAATCAGCTGGGACGTGGGAGGCAGAGAATAGATAGGGCGGGGCCAGCCAGAATTTTTACTACCAGTTCTCCGAACTACTCAAAATTTCTGCTACCGGTTCTCCAGAACTGGTCAGAACCTGCTGAAACCCACCTCTGCCACGGACCATTAGGACAGCAAAGCCTAATTTTATCTCAAGGGTGGTCTCATTATACTAGGTAAAGCTCCTTTGCAAACAAAGGTACAGATAGTCCTTGACTTACAAAAGTTCATTTAGTGACCATTCAAATCAACAGCACCGAAAAAAGTGAATTATGACTGTTTTTCACACTTATGACTGTTGCGGCATAAGTGGTTGCAGTGTCCCAGGATCATGTGATCCCCTTTGGCGACAATCTAAAAAGCAAAGTCAACGGGGAAGCCAAATTCATTTAACATCCGTGTTATTAACTTATTTGTTTATTTATTTATTTTATTTGTTTGTCAAACATGTACAAGATAGCAGGTATAGGTATAAATATAAACAAAGGAAGTAAATAACAAGTGCAGTGATTCGTTTAACAACGGTGGCAAGAAAGGTTGTAAAATGGGACAAAACTCACGTATCAACTATCTCGCTTACCAAATTTTGGGCTCGATTGTGGTCGTAAGTCAAAGACTACTTGTATTTTGCCTGTATCCCACTCACTAGGAATTACATTCAATTCCTGGTATATTAACACATGCTAAGGCTACTGTGAGATGTTACTTGTTATCACTATATGCAGATAGAAAAAAAAACCCAAAATGTTTTAGTTCATAAATACCAAATATTGCTTCTTTGTATACCTGACTCAAATAAATATGCCTTCCAGAGTACCATTTGATGAAATGTATCTGTTTGAAATAATGCTTGGTTGTTCAACTGAATCATCTTATTCTTTTTCTCTTGAATTTTGGATTGAGTATGTATTCTGACACTGATTCTGATTCTTGGTGTTAGCAAACCCCATATGGCCTTCAGCCATTCCTCTAACATTTGTGCCATTGTCTTGGATAAAGACAAATGTCATATGACTCATTGTGTTAAATGTCATTTAAAAAAATAGAGTAAAAGCATGAATCCAACAATAACTTTTTTTTTCTCATATACAGTTTGCTATAAAACAATCAATTTCATTTTATTAATCCAGATTTTCTTTTGTCTAATATGAAATCTACAAGAGTGCTTTTTTGGTATATAATGGATGATCTTTTTTTTTTTTGTTCTGACTCTAGATACAAGACCTAGAAAAAGAAACTGACCACCTGAATCAAGTGGTTTTTTCTCTAAGACAGAGATCCCAAGTCAGTTCAGAGGCCAAAGTGAAAAACATTGAAATGGAAAACAAAATACTTCACGAGGCAGTTAGTGAGAGCAACAGCAAGCTCAGTAAGCTTGAATTTGAGAAAAAGCAGTTGCAAAAAGATTTTGAGCAAGTTAAAGAAAAAGTAGAAAGAGTAGAAGAAATGGATAAAGAGCTTCATCGGCTAGAAAGGGAGAATGACCAGCTTGCCAAAAAAGTTGCAGCCATGAAAATTACCACTGAGAAAGTAGAAGTACTTGAACAAGAAAACAAGGATCTGGAAGTAGAAAACAGAACGCTGAAAAAGTCTCTAGATACTTTGCACAATGTTTCCATCCAGCTGGAAAATTTAGAAAAGAATAATAAACAGCTAGATGACAAAAACAAGGAGCTCAGGCAAATTGTAGAAACTATGAAATTCACCAGTACAAAATTAGCCCAGATAGAGGCAGAAAACGAAGAGCTAGAAAAGGAAAAGGAAGAACTTCAAAAAAACATAATCATGCTGAAAGTTCTGCTCAAGAAATCAGAAAGGTTGGAGCTGAGTTACCAGAGTATGAATGCTGAGAATCAAAAGCTGCAGCAAATTCTAGAAAGTAGCAGTAAAAAAGTTCAACAGCTGGAAAAAGAACTCCAGGGTGTTGAAGATGACAATCAAAGTCTTCAGAGAAAATTGGAGGAACAGAAGATCTCAAGTAAACAGGTGGAATGGTTGGAAAAAGAGAAGAAATTGTTGGAGCAGGAAGTGTTTCAATTGGATAAAGACAAAAAGATGCTGGAAAAAGAGACAAAGAGACTATGGCAGCAAGTAGAGCTAAAAGATGCTAACTTGGATGAGAATACTATAAAATTGACAACAATTGAAAAGGAATATAAGATTTTAGAAAGAGAACTTGCTAGAGTCAGTGATTCATCAAGTAAGATGAAGGAATTTGAAAAAAACAATAAAGATCTACAGAAGCAAGTTACTATTGATAAGAGAACTCTGGCTACATTAAGAGAGGTAAGCAAAATTTCACTGCCTACCATCTAATGAGGAATTAGGAAACCAGGATGTAGTGATTAAAAGCTTTACAACTTCCTCAGAAATAAGGAATAATGAATTGTAGGCAGTCATCGCAGTCATTGATTGTATAATTCATGGAAGCCAATTGTTGATTCACGTCAGTAGTGGGATTCAAAAAATTTTTATTACTGGTTCTGTGGGCGTGGCTTGGTGGGCGTGGCAGCAGAAGAATACTGTAAAATCTCCATTCCCTCCCCACTCCAGGGGAAGGGTACTGTAAAATTTCCATTTCCTCCCCACTCCAGGGGAAGGATACTGTAAAATCTCCATTCCCACCAACTCCAGGGGAAGGATACTGTAAAATCTCCATTCCCTCCCCACTCTAGGGGAAGGTTACTGCAAAATCCCTATTTCCTCCCGATCAGCTGGAACTCGGGAGGCAGAGAATAGATGGGGGTGGGGCCAGTCAGAGTATTTGGTATTTGGTATTTACCTGTTCTCTGAACTACTCAAAATTTCCTCTAAAGGTTCTCCGGGACTGGTTAGAACCTGCTGAATACCACCTCTGATTCACGTACAATACAACAAAGGCACAGATTTATCTTACGCTACAGTTCAGTTTAGTTTATCATGCTGTAGTATGTGCAAGCCTTTTGCAAAATCATGGAGCCTCTTTGTATGATGGGACATAATCAGTCTTTTTATGAACTATGGGTATTTCAAATTGGGCAGATTATTACATTATACAGTCAAGTTAATTTTAACATACTCAGATGTTCCATAACTGATGGCACTTCCCTTTATTTGAATGAAATGAGAAATCGCAATAGATTTTCTCATTTAATCATTGCTTGGCATAGAGTAGCTACTTTATTTTAGGAAAAAATCTTAAGTATTGTATAGAAGCTGAGAGATGATAATTCGAATTATGGAAGATCATGTTCCAAAAAAATATATTACTCTTCAGGTATGTTGAGCTACAACCGTTTTAGTTGCTCACTGTTTGTGAGAAGTGAAGTCCAATAGATTTGGAAAGTACCAGATATCTATAGAAAATGTCTGATTAAAATCATTGTGCAAGTAAGATTTCATGAAAATACAGCTACATCTAAAACCTTGATTAAAACATTTTGATTTACGTTTCTTCACAGTAAAATTGTGTACATCTTCACCACAATTTTTCCCCCTAGCAGCCTTGGAAATTATTTGTTTGTCATCATTGTTCCTATTTGCAGGATTTAGTCCTTGAGAAGTTGAAAAGCCAGAGGTTATCTAGTGAGATGGATAAATTGGACCAGGAACTAAACAAGATGGGATTAAATAAGGAGCTGCTTCTGCAGGATGATAATGGCAACAGTGATAAGTGAGAAGATAGTTTCTTTTCGAGTCTGTATTTTTCTGTGTTTTAACTTCTGTTCCTTTAGTCTCCTCCAGATTTTAGGCATATGTGCTTCTTTGCCATTGGAAGTTATAGTTGTCAGGTAGCTGGAAGAAAGTCCCGGATCTAATCTAAATCTTTTAAACAGGTGGTTTTCTTATTTAAACAAATGGCCTACAATTGGCAACAAAACTACCAGTTGAAAAAAAATTCTTAGATAGTAAGTTTCTGTAGAAGCATTCTTTCTTCCAATCACTGCTTGAAAGATTATGAAAGCTTCTTTAGATAAAGGATTTCAGTTAGTTTGTGGATAGTGGTCCAGATACCACATTACAATAAGTGGAGGGGGCCAGAATAAAAGCAAGAGGGACCAGGACAAAAATGAATTTAAGGTTGATAAATGTGTAAATCAAATTATAATCAAATTAGTCAAACACATGTATACTTAATACTTTCCCCTTGTATCAATTAAAAATTCTAATCCTATTGCACCTATCTTATGGGTATACTGGAAGTTTCACCCAGGGATTTCTGAAATGACGTGACATAATCACTATCAGAGATAATAGTATTTTTCCTCATCCTGGCTTGTCTCTCAGGTAAGCCCATTTGCATGGGACAAGCTTTACCCCTAATCTAATGTTGCAATTCTATACATTGTACATTGATCCTATTCGTTGATTTTTCCCAGATGAGAAAATAAAATACTGATATAAAGTAAATATATTTATTAGGCATTTGGCTAATACTTGCAAAACATGGACTTTGTTCTTTCATATATTTTCAGTTACTGACATGCTGTCCTTAACACCCCTCAGGAAATATAAAATCTTGGAAAGCCAAACTGAATGTATTCTAAAGACAACACTAGCTAGTAAAGAAGAGAAAATTGTTGCATTGGAGGCCAAACTACAAGAGTTTGTTAACTTAAACCAACAGTTACAGAACGAACTAAACATGGTAAGACAGAAACCCAGAAACAATGCTCAATAGTAGCAAGTGACCCATGACAGGTCACCTATGAAATAATGCAAACCTTGATATATACAGAAGGTCTTCATCCTGATTATAAAAATGCTTTTGACCCTGTGCTTTCTAATCTATTGATGAAGGTCTCTGTTTTTTGTTTATGGCTTAGATCAGGGGTGTCAAGCTTGATTTCATTGAGGGCCGCATCAGCGTTGTATTTGACCTCGGGGGGGCCAGGATGGGCGTGGCTGCGGTGGGCGTTGCCAGCTCAACGTCACTCATGTCGGGGGTGCCTGTGATGGCCCAAGTGCTCTACCAGCGAAAACGGGCTCCCAAGCTCTGTTTTCAGCTGTGATGGCCTCCTGCAACTCTCTGCCAGTGAAAATGGAGTTCAGAAGGGCTGCACGTGACCCTCCCGTGCTCCATTTTAACTGGCAGAGGCACCACAGGCCAGTTCTTCACTGTTTCCAGGACAGCCCTGCGGGCCAGATCTAAGCACCCCCAGGCCAGATCCAGCCCCCGGGCCTTTAGTTTGATACCCCTGGTTTAGATCTCTATGCAGTTTTATTTTACAATTACCTAAAAGGGGTTTCTCCTAAATAATTACCTGTAATTTGGAAGGTGGGGTCATCTTACATTTCTTGAGAGTAGAAGATGCACTGTTCAAAGTGAAGGAATGATTAGGAGCTGCAAATTATGAAAACAAGTGCCTGAAAACAGGAGATGCTACTAGCATCGTTTCAAGTTCAATGGAGATGAACATACTAAGCTCTGCTCTCTTATTGTCTTCCACATGTAGGAAGTGAATGCAATGGATAATTTTTTTAAATTTATGGAATGTCTTCTCATGAATGAAAACAGAATCCTTAACTGAATATTCTTGTAATCCATTAATAGAGAGGTTCTCCTTTTCAGACATTTATTCTTTTCTATCCATGGAGGGAAAAGAAAAGAGAATTGATTAACATATGAATGGAACAGGACCAACATGTTATGGATTTTTACAGCAAAACTAAAAACTTCATGTTGATTGGGATGTATGAGTAAGCATACAGAGTACAGAGTAAGCATACATAGAACATTGCAGTTCAATGAACGAAAGATCATTTTTCAAGTTTCTACCCCAGTTTACCCAGTGTAAGCTGCTCTAAATAAATCCATCCTTGGTACTGCAGTAATCTAGGCATACTTGCTTGACAGCAATAACTACTAAAATTCTTATGCTTACTAAACATATATACACACATCTGTGTGCATGCGCATACATAAGCCCTTGTATAAATGGGTAACATGTATGTACTTCTTTTGGAGACAAAATCTCCAGAATTGATTTTAGTGGAAGTTGGTAAACATAGTTGACCATGTAGGGTTTTGGTCTGTATTTGTGAATTTTTTTTCCAATCTGGCACTGCTTTTGTTGGAGGATTATCTTAAATTTTGTGTCATCTTTTCAAGTAAATAACTGCACATGTTACAATCTTTGCCTACATTTACAGATGAGGAAGGATTTTGCATGTCTTAAGCAGAAGCAAGAAGAGGGAACTTTTATGCAGAAACTGAATCAACCGTTGGAAAACTGTCAGAAGGAAGCAACGATGGAGCTTCTCAAAGTGAAGGACAGAGCTATAGATCTAGAAAGGAATGTAAGATGTCAGCTGTGTGTGTTTATTTCTATTTTAGGTTACAAACAATTCACATAGTTTAATTCATTATTGAGTTATATCTGAACATGTCTATGTACTGATTGAGTAGTGTCTGCCTACTCCTCCATGCATCTGCAGTTCTGAACATATTCTGTGCTAAGCTGCAACAAATACACATTTTATATATAACATTCCAGAAGCATATTATAATATATGAAGCATCCCTATGAATAATACTTTAAAATTATTTTCTTTATTGTGTTTCACCATTCTAAACATTTAACCTTTCTTTCAAGTTGGTGAAGTTGCCTAAATAAAAAGAGCGGAGAAGGCCTTCCTTCCTTTCATTGGGTGGTAGCATTTTTCATAATGATTGGATTGAAAACAACTTTGCAGAGGATGCTGCGTCACTTTTATGGTGACTGTTTGTTCAAAAAGAGCAATGGACAGTTCTGTACCGCCTCACTGCAACGCTACCTGAAAACAAGTATGGCAGTTGTGAATACAGTTGCCTTGTCAGCCAGTAGAACATAGGCATAACCAATACCCATCCTCTTGTGCAGATTGCAGGTGCTGCCATTTGAAAAAACCACAGAATGAGAGATGCTCTCTGACACAAACATAACAGTTAACTGTAACCCACCACCACCACCTGCCACTCCTGTGGGATATATAGCAAAACCTCAGTCATTTCAGATCTTAAGGTAGATTTCAAAAAGAAGCTGGACTGAGGACAGGAACTACCATAAATCACCTCAAATCTTCTAAGGCAGGGATCTCCAACCTTGGCAACTTTAAGACTTGTGGACTTCAATTTCCAGAATTCCTCAGCCAGTCTTAAAGTTGCCAAGGTTGGAGACCCCTGTTGTAAGGAATGTAGGGATATTAAAAAGACAATTCCTAGCTCATAATCTTCCATAGTAATTTCACAAAAAGAAAAAAAAAGATAAAATACAGGCAAGTGAAATAGGTACAGTCTTTGAGGTTGATGGACAGAAACAGATGGGTTTCTTCTTTGCTGAATTGAACTTCCTGAGATTGTGGGGTGCCATTCCTACGACTTTTTATTCCCTCACCAGTGTCACCAGAATGGTTCCTCTATTGCTCTGCTGTCTTAGAACAATTAGCCGTTATAGCCAAATATATTTTCTAGTTATGGGGAAAGAAAGCAAACCCCACAAGTACTTTCTGTCCTGGATGATATAGTAGTTATATACTTTTTTAAAATATTTTTTTTATTTTCTTTTAATACAAACATTACATCATTCATTAAACTGTGTCGTCTGGGTACAAATTTTTTGTGTCATAACAGTTAAAGCTTACCACCATATTCATTATTATAGCTACTCTTATTTTAATACTAATACTTAATACTTAACATATCTATTGTTGTAACATTTCTCTTCTTAACTTATTTGATTTTATTATACATTACTTTCATATTTATTGTCTAACCACTGATAAAATATATCCCATATATTATAATAATCAGATTCTTCCTATCCTTTAATTGCAAGTGTTAAATCTATTCATTTCTGCACATTCCAATATTTTCTTTTTTTTTAATAAAATAATTTTTATTAAACAGTTTGTCTTTAAAAACAACACAAAAAAACAATCACACATGTATAAAAACAAGACATGTCAAGACTTAACGTATTAAACATTACATAACAATGGTAATTTTACAGCATTTTGTATCGACTTACGTATTTCGCTTTTGTAGTTTTCTATTCTATAATTTCTATTTACTACTCAATAGTAGGATAATCGTGTTACTCCAACACACACACACACACGCTCTACAATATTCCAATATTTTCTTAACCATGTTTTCATCTGTAGGAATCTCTTCCCTTTCCAATTCTGTGCAAATACAATTCTAGCCTCAGTTATTACATGAATAATCAAATATACATTTTCTTTACTATAATTTCCTGGTAGAATCCCCGACAGGAATATCTCAGGTTTTAAATCAATATGCTGCTGCGTCATCTTCTCCAACCACATACAAATTCTTGCCCGATATAGCAGTTATATACTGTGTAGCAGTTGATCTCAGATTATGTGAGCATTTTATTCTCTCCTACCTTACCAGTTATTTTTTTCTCTCTTCAGAATGCAGCCCTGCAAACAGGGATAGAGCTGCATAAGGAGCAACTAGCACGTTTGGAAATGCAGAATGGCTCCCTCAACAGCCAGATCCTGACACTACAAAAGCAAAATGCTTTCCTTCAAGAGCATAACACTGCAATGCAAACACAAACAGCTAAACTGCAGGTCAGAAGAAATCTATCTGAAAATTTTTGGTTATTTTGTTTCAGAGGAAGCAGAAAATAAATATTTTCTATCGTTAATCCAAATTACTTTCAATTGTCGGTGTGATGTATCTTCCTTTCAACAACCTGCAAGGCAATAAATTGAGTAGCCTATACTTTTTGAGAAAATTGGAAAATGTTTGGATTTGATTTGTTAAAACGCTTTATTTTGCTTTTTCTAAGATAAAAAAACAAAGACAAGGCAAAAAAATAAATAAAAACCAAAAACATAGATTAAAAAAGAAGGAAAATTGTGTTTAAAATTGCCTTTCACTAAATGGAGTTTGTGGATGTTCTGATTAAGTTCCATGCAATGTAGTTCTAATAGTTGGAAGTAAGCCAGTAAGAAAATTCTTAAAGAGATAGAGCAAAGAGAGATATGGTAGGAAAGAGGAGCATATGTTTTAATAGACAATTTCAGAAACTGGATCACTCTTTGTAATAGTAGATTTGTCATTTTCTTTAGGTGGAGAATTCAACCATAAATTCCCAGAGCACATCCTTGATGACTCAGAATACCTTACTCCAGAATCAGCAGCTGGCCAAGGAGCATGAATACGACAACCTGCTGAAGCAGAAAGAGCAGCTCAAAGCAGAATATGAGTCCCTTCTTCAGGATCATGAACATCTCGTGTTGCTGCACGAACGGCAGTCTACAGAATATGAAACACTAATCAAACAGCACAGCAACCTAAAAACCTTGCACAAAAATCTTGACTTGGAGCACAAAGATCTAGGGGAAAGGTACAGGGTTTTACTTCGTAGTAGAAGTTTTCCTCTAGCTAATAACAGCAGATGGAGGGAAGATTATCATATGGTGAAAATCTGATCTTTATTATCATTACGGCCAGTGATGTTTAGATGATGTCCCTGAAGCATAAGTTCTTAAGTACAATAAATATCATTCAGAAACTTATCTTTTGGTAAAGTTAACGACATAACCATCATATCCATTCAAAATAACTTGTTTTGAAATGAATAAATACATATTTTAATAAAGTATCAGTATTGAGCTCTTGTTTGTTAAATTGGATTTGTTTGAAAATTTCATATAGGTCTCACAATATATATTATTGTATATACTGAAATTTGATTTATATATACATAATGTAGACAAAATTCAATAGTTCTGTTGATTTGAATGGGAACAAATGAAACATGCTTAAAAATAGTTAATAGTTGGGTGAAATAGTATGGAAGAACAACAGAATAAAAATTATTGTTAAAGAGAAATCTTGTTTAAACTTTCTATGCTGATTGTGGCAACCCGATCATATTCATTCAAAATAATTGGTATTGCCCCCTCTTTTGTTGAATTGGATTAGTTTGAAATTTTTATAGCGTCTTTATAATGTGTTTTAAGGCAAAATTGCACATATATATTTGTTTTATATAGATACTGCAGTTTAATTCAACACAAAACCGAACTGGAAGAAATGGAGATGATTTTAAAGACAGAAAAGGATGCTTTACAACAGGAGAAGAGAACAAGCACAATAATGACTGCAGAGAACCAGAAGCTTAGAGAAGAACTAGAAAGGTATCTGTTTTCAGAAATAATGCAGGCTGTTAATGTATATTAATGGGATAATTTGGTTGATTCATATCACTCTTAGAAATGTATACAAATGACTGCCTGCCTATTAGCTGAGAATCCTTAACATTTATGCTACAGTGGCTGCACCTGCTTACAATAACTATCTAGGTATGGAAGAGAAGGTTACTTTATATTAATTCATTAACTGTGTAGTTCTAAAAAGTCTTGAACTGTGGTATAAACCTGCTTTCCCAGTTGTGGGAAAGGACCTTCTACCAGACAAGCCTTAGGCTGTGGAATGTTCACCTGAATATGCCAAGTCCTTAGAAAATGGCAAAAGCCCATCTCTTTTACAACTCTTTTGTTAGTTGAATTGATCTTGATTTTAATCATATTGTTACTTTAATTTAAGTAATATAATAGGATATTAAGAAATTGAATAGGATATTCAAGTTTTGGGAATATAAATATATCTGTGTAGTAAAAACAATGGATTAAACCAAAGTTTTTGTTCTTGACCTTGTTAAGATTTGAATTCTACAAAAGTCAAAAGTAATTAACAGTGTTGTTGTGTATTTGAATGGGAGTGTTTTGCTTTTCTCTTTGAGGATGAATATCTCACACACCAAACTTAAAGCTGAGTACGAAGGGCTTCATAGTCACACTAAGGAGCTGAAAACATCCTTGAATAATTCTCAGCTAGAGCTGAACCGTTGGCAAGCTCGTTATGATGAACTGAAGGAGCAGCACCAGACTATGGATATCACCTTAACTAAACTGGACAACCACTGTGAGGTGAGTGCTATGTGTTATGAAAATCCAAAAATATTACGGCTCTAGGAAATATCACTGCAATTCAACAGATATAGTATGCATAATCTGTTAGAACTGATTTACTCTTAAAACCATGGGTTAGGATTGGAATTCATGTTCAATCCTAAAAAAATTGAATTGTGAGGAAAAAGAGGTCTTTAAAGCTCAGTGACAGTAGGGAGAAAAATCTTTCTAACCCTCCATTTACCCCATCTTAGAATTGTTTTTACTTTTTCTAGACTAGCAAAAGAAGAAAATAAAAATTCAACTCCATACAGATAGTTCTTGACTTACAATCACAACTGGGACTGTAATCGTGGTCACTGAGCAAAGTGGTGTTTCACTGCTGCATGACCCTAAACCTAGCACTTCTGGTTGTGGCCATTAAATGATCTTACAGGTTATTAAGCAGACAGAGTGTGGGGTACCTCAAGAGGCAGGAAGAAGACCCTGAGAGGCTCTGGAGCTGAAAATCCTCCCTGCTCAACTCCAAGCATGATTTTCAGCCCCCAAGCAGAAAGGCATCTATGCATGGAGTGATCCTGGCCTCCCCAGGCCTCCCCTGAAGCATCCTACACTCCTTTCCTTATCATGCTGCCTCTCCAGTCTCTGCTTGGATTTCACCTTCCTCTCATCTCTAAGGCTAGCTGAAAGAACTGCTTGCCAAAACAGTGCAGCTTTGCTCTATGAATGGAAAAGAACTCCTTCAGCATTCACATGTTCAAGATTTGAGCTCTGCTTCTGACCTCACTAAAGGCGTTTAGCTCCTCTCTATGGGCAGAAAGGAACTCCTTCAATGGGGCACAGGAACAGATCTTGATTCTGTATCCTTCCAAGGGAGTTCAGCTCTCCTTGACAAGCAGCTCTTTTAACCAGCCCTCCAGAGAGGAGAAGGAGCTTGCAAACTTCTCAGCAGTTTCTCAGCAACTTGCAAACTTCCCTGATGGCTTCCCCATTGACTTTCAGGGGAAGCTGGTAGAGAAGATTGCAAATGACAATCACATGGTTGCAGAGTGTTGACAACTGGTTGTAAGTGTGAAGATCGCCATCATGTGACCACATTTGTGGTGGTACAACATTTTGCAATCCTTTCTGAGCAGTTGCAATTCCAAACTGTTGTAAGTCAATGACTACTTGAAATATCCTTTAAAATTTTCCCTGACTGCATTTAGTATTGTAAGAAGGTAAAGGTTCCCCTCGCACATATGTGCTAGTCGTTTCTGACTCTAGTCTTAGTCATGTGGCTGTCATGACTAAAAGCCAAAGGCTCATGGAACGCTGTTACCTTCCCACCAAACGTGGTCCCTATTTTTCTACTTGCATTTTTTACATGCTTTCGAACTGCTAGGTTGGCAGAAGCTGGGACAAGTAACGGGAGCTCACCCTGTTACGCGGCACTAGAGATTCAAACCGCTGAACTGCCAACCTTTTGATCAACAAGCTCAGAGGCTTAGCCATTGAGCCACCGCGTCCCTTCCATTTAGTATTGATTATGTCCAATTTTGCTCAGTGCTAATTGTGTATCTTAAGTGCTGGTGGTTGTATTATGAATGCTGGTACTGAAGTTCAAAGAACTGCTCACTGAGCAGAGATTTTTCATAAATAAAAGTCTTCGCTTTGATTGCTTTGCAACATGTGGACAAATGTGTGCAGAAAACCTCATCCATGGTATGTCTGTTAAATAGCTGCTTGCTCGACTAAAAGGAAACTTGGAAGAAGAGAATCATCACCTTCTCAGTCAAATCCAACTATTAAGTCATCAGAATCAAATGTTACTGGAGCAGAACATGGAGAATAAAGAACAATACCACGAGGAACAAAAGCAATATATGTAAGAGAAGTAATCCTTTTGCATACTGATCTTGACCTATGAGATTAATATTATGTCACAGGGATGAGGGAGCAGGAAAGCTTTTTAAAAGAGATCATTGCG
The DNA here is from genome assembly GCF_059756535.1 of Pantherophis guttatus. NCBI lineage: Eukaryota > Metazoa > Chordata > Lepidosauria > Squamata > Colubridae > Pantherophis > Pantherophis guttatus. The sequence continues at coordinate 46,533,326 of NC_142063.1, forward strand.
GGCAGCCAAAAAGCAATGCATGAAATTTCTCTGCAACTGTAGCATGCTTTTGCTAAATGTAAGCGTACAGTTCATTGTGTATGTTTTAGTCTGATGTTTGGGTATGAAAATAGGTGCAAGTCATTGGACTTATTAAATGAAAAAAAAAAAAGAAAGGTTTATTCCCAGTCACCATTGTTGTCAGCACCAATAATGCATGACGTGTTGTCCTATATGAGCTTTGATGTATAATTTCTGCTAGGGTCAAGTCATATCACAGTGTATTGTAATACTTGTCACCAGGTTCTTTGTGATTGATTGGTTGCTAGGTAGATAGATTGGGGAGGGAGGGAGAGGGAGAAGAAAGAAAGAGATAGATAGACAGACAGAAACAATCCTATTTATAGGCATATTTCTCAGGCAATATTTAAGTATGTTTAAGTATGTTTAAATTAGATATTAAGTTAGATATGACCTGAGAAGGATTTTTTATGTTGCTATCAGGGATATTGACTTCTTTTCCTGGAAAAATATTATAGTTCAATTTTAGCATTGTAATGTCTCCTCAGCAAATAACTGTAAATTTCTAATTTTCTCTTCATTATATGTTTTTTGTAACAGTGATAAATTAAATGCCTTAAGGAGACACAAAGAAAAATTGGAAGAGAAAATAATGGATCAATACAGGTTTTATGATCCAACTCCAAAAAAGTAAGTTTTATATAGGAAAATATGTCTTATTATCACATCCAAATCAATTCATAAGATACAAGCTGTACTTCAGTCATCACACTTTGACTTACTAAGTTGACATATGAATAAACCATGATGCCCTTTCTGTAAGTGAAAACGTGAGGAAGCCTTCACTTAGCTATAGGCTTCTGTTTCAGAAAAAATTATAGATAGTAGACAGTACATTAAATCAGTACTGCAAATTATACATCAAATTAAGATATGGTTTCTAAAACCCCAATTTTGGATGTGGCACAATTGCATGTATAAGAATGGTTTCTAATTAGAATTAAATTCTGCATTGGATTTTCTTTTTAAATACAAAGTTAATCTAGGCATCAAAGCTTGCTCACACAGTTTAGTTAGTCATACTAAGAGGGAATTAAAGATATTTTCCAATAAAAGACATATGAAATCCTTGCAACCATTAACATACACAATACTAACTCAGTATATGTTGAAGAGATACATGGTTTTAGTGCAATTTAAAGGGAAGATTTCTAGCTCAGTTTTGAAATTAGGGTTGTTGGTGCTGTCTGAGCTTGGTTGTTTTCCTGCAAATGTTTCATTATCCAGGTTAGGTATAACATCACCAATAGTGTTACCTAGTTTGTATAATAAAACATCTTCAAGAAAGCAACCAAACTCAGAGAGCACCAATGATCCTTCATTAGTGAGATACATACGATATCAGACCTCCGGACTTTTCGTCGGGCCCTGAAAACACACTTATTCCATCTAGCCGGGCTGGCTTGATCCCATCCTCTCAGTTTTAATTGAATTCGGTTTTAATTGGGTTGTTTTAAATTTTGGGCTGAAATTATTTAATTGTTTTTTAAACTGTTTTTAAATTTTATATGCTATGTTTTATCTCGGCTGTACACCGCCCTGAGTCCCGCAGGAGAGCGGCGGTATAAAAATAAAATAAAATAAATAAATAAAATAAATAAAATTAGTGCAAGTTAATAAGAATCTCAGTGCCAGCGTTCCAGAAAACCCCAACTCTGAGTAAAGACACGGAAGCAAGCATTTTCCAAAGTTCTCTTTACTAGAATAGGTAAACTGGCACATCTGGGAAAACCCGAATCTGAAAGGCCCGGGTTTTTCCTCAGTAAGTCAAACCCCCCAGAAACCATTCCCTCATTCCCGAGTCGATCACATGCTCCAATCAACGTCCGTCCCAACTCGACTCAGCCCCCTGACCATTCTTTCTCCAGATGCTGGATCGCCCTGACCTTGACCGACAGGAAGAATGCTATTATGTCTACTAACAACCCCACTCCTTAATCCCCCTTCCTACTTCCCACACATGAGAAGGTGGCAGCAGAAGCTTCCGGCCTAATATGGCTTCCAAAGCTGAACATCAGGTTGCAGGGACATTACAGCTTTTCAATTTTTTTTCTATTCTACAATAAAACATTTTCTGCCGTTGTTAGGCTTTACAACTTTGCCAACATACACATGTACATGCACACACAAAAGATACAACCTGCTTGTTACATTTCCAACAATGCCAAATATTTATTTTAGCATGATATGCTGATAAAAGAGTGGAAAGTTCAACGGAAGAAAAATATGACATTTACTTCAAATATTTCCTAGAATAAGAGGTCACCCAATTCCAATAGAATCCTGGAAAAATATAGCAAGGGGGAAAAATACAGTGTGTAATTAAACTTTTGAATTTTCTACCACAAAATGTGCTGCCTACCAATTTGACTGCGTTCAAAAAACAGGTTGGACCATTTCATAGAAAACATAGGAATTCATGTGTGTTGCCTTGATGGTGATGTGCCATCTGCTGAAAAATTAGTGGGCTTCCTTGTGCCGTTGGTTGACCACTGGTCTAGATGGGTGAGGGGTACCAATGCACCAGAACACTGCTTATATTTTTACTATAACTCAGAGAGAGGTAGTAAAATATTTGGTAATTTGTAAATAGATTGGACCATAAGGACTTCTAGTTTTTTACCAAAAAGATTTTAAATAGATCTTTTATATGGTGACCCCATTTTATGGCCTTGATAAAAAAAGAACCTTTATAACCAACAGAATTCAAAAATATTCCATTTGTACCACTTGTTTTAAGTAATAATTAATTAATTAATTAATCTTACTTACTTTCTTGCTGTAGAGTAGCAGTCCCCAACCTTTTTGTGGCTCTGTGGACCGGCCACTGTAGTGGGGGGGGGAGAGGGGGTGGTTTTGCAAGTACCTGCTGCTGGTGCATATGGAGCTTTGCCTGCCGCTTGCACAGTCCGGGCGTTGGGGATCCTTGTTGTAGAGAATGAGAAAATTAAGTGAAATAATTATTATTTAAAATGTAAGAGGAAAAATATTTCCAATAATAGGAAAAACCACTGGATAGGAGCTAAAGCCTTGGCTAAATTCATGAAGCCAAAGAAAGAGCCAACAAGAGAACGAGTGAAATCTTCAGCAGATAGTTCTCCATCTCAGTTAGAAAGCATGGAGACAGCAGGTTCACAATCTCCATCACAGCTACCCAAGCAACAGAAGAGTCTGGAAACTACCTCCAAAGAGTTCAGCTTCGTGGAGGACAAAGAGCATAAGGCAGGACCCATGGTCAAAGGTAGGCGTTGCATTTCATTGGAGAGTGAATTAGCTTTGTAGCACCATCCTGATTAGCTTTTGCTGACAATATTTTGTTAATTAAGAACATGTTGAGTTTGTAATCCAATTAATAATCCCTTATGTTTGGCGCTGATATCCTTTAGGCCTTTTAACAAAATGTGATTAAGTATCTAGGTGAAAGAGCTAGCCATAAATATAGACTTATGGATGGAAACTAATCAAGGAGAGAAGCAACCTAGAACTAAGGAGAAATTTCCTGATAGAACAATTAAGTGGAACAATATGCCTCCAGAAGTTGTGAATGCTCCAACACTAGAAGTTTTTAAGAAAATATTGGACAGCCATATCTGAAATGATATAGGGCAGTGATGGCTAACCTTTTCCAAACCAAGTGCCCAAAGCATGTGCATGTGCGCGCGAACACACGCGCATGCACCCAGACCCACAAAATGCAATGCGTGTGCAGGCCACATGCATATTCCCCATCCCTGCACATGCATACGTGGCCCCCGCGCATGCACGCATGGCCCCTGCATGCACCCTGTCATCCGTGCATGCTTGTGCACCTCCGCACATGCCCCACCCCCATGCCCCCTGTGTATACCCCATCCCCGCATGCATCCTGCCCCCTGCACATGTGTGTGTTCCCCCCCCCCATGCAGTGCCCCCCTCCACGCATATGCGGCAGAGAACCGAAGACCAGCTGGCCGGCAGGAGGCTCGCGTGCATGCGTAGCAGACCTGACCTAGGGCAACGACTCATGTGCCCACAAAAAGGGTGCTGCATGCCACCTCTGCCACGTGTGCCATAGGTTCGCCATCACGAGTATAGGGTTTCCTGCCTAAGCAGGGAGTTGGACTAGAAGACCTCCAAGGTCCCATCCAACCTCTGTTATACTGTTATTATGTTAAAGTGTTTTCCCTTTCCCTTCATCTATTTAGAAATATGGACTAGGGCAGAGTTGTTGACACCAATGTTGTGCAGATAAAAAGAATCCTTTGGCATGGGGTTCCTTGTCAGCTTCAGGTTCAAGCTTGCCACTTTGGAATTAATTCTGAAAATTAAGCAGGTGTTTCTTTCACAAAGACAAATACATTTGTTTTTTTGCAATGCAGGCTTTTTTTTTTAATACTTCAGTACAAAGTGCATCATAATTCTCAGCAACAAATAGGGCTTTTTTATGATGAGACACTTGTCTTTAAAGCCCTTGGTATCCTGAAGATTTATTTTTACTATGGCGTCATACATTTCCAATTTTTTTTTTGTTGCCATTTTGTTGTTCTGTATATTATTTTTGTGTTCTTTTAAGGTTGTAGTGCTGTTCTTAGACTTGTATTTTAATTTTCTGTTTATTCTATCAGTCACGTGGAGCTCTAATTAAACTATAACTGAACTATTGCACTATTGTTATATGCCATAATGTACATGCTAATTCTACGTGTTTATCAAGTATTATCTGCTTTACGCTACCTTCATAGTATAGGTGCATTCTGTTAATAAGCTCGGTTTCTAATTGCAATGATGAGTGATTTTTGCATATTGGGACTTTTCTATAAAGCAGAAACATTCCCCAGAGTTTGTTTGTAACCCGCCTAATTTTTCTGCATTGCAAAGTGTAGTCTGACTTGATGACAGCAGGGGGAGCAAAGAGAAGAGGATCAGCAACACAGATCCAAATATGAAAAATGTGAAGGATCCTTAATAATATAATATTTGCTTATGTATTTTTTTGCATAATACGTCTCGGTAAAGAATTGAGTAGACTTCATTGATAATAATTGATGGGTAACATTTGCTTCAATTAAAAACATTTCTGGAATAGACCTGTCCCTAATTCTTACCTTGACTTAAGCACTACAAAACCAGGAAACTATGTTGATTATCGTAACACATGTTCTTGATCTGTACTGATACTGTACAAGTAGTCCTTGACTTATCATCACAATTGGGACCAGAGTTTCAGTCATTGGGTGAAGCAGCCATTAAGTGAGATGCCCATGTGACTGCTTCATTCAGCAAACTACAATCCTGATTCTCCCAGTTGCGGTTGTTAACTGACCACTTGGATCATTAAGCAGACAGAGCGAAACAACTGCCTGTGAAAGCAGGGCAGGCAGCTTCCCTGTGCTGGACTGGAGAAACAAAGCTGAGATCTTTAGGGTGATCTTTCTCCATTCCAGTTCAGGAATTCTCCTCCCTTCCTTGTACAAGCAGAAGAGAACTCTGGCACTGGGCTGGAGAAACAAAACTGGAATCTTCACTTCCCTAGCCCAGTGCAGAAGTTTCCCCCACCCGTGTGGAAGGGAACTTCTGTGGCAAGCTGAGGAAAGAAATGAACCTTGGATCCCAAAGATCCAAGCTACATCTCTCCAGGCCAGAAAATATTTCCATCATCTGTGCAGTCCCTTCTTTGTGAGGTGCTTCAGGGCTTGGTATTCTCTCCCTTCTTATTTATCTTCTACATGAAGCTGTTGGATGAGGTCATCTGATGGTTCAGAGTGAGGTATCCTTAGTATGCTGATGATACCCAGCTTTATATCTCCATCCAGGTCACCATGAAGGCCTGAATGAGTAAAATAGGCTTCAACTCAACCCAAACAAAACCGAATATCTCTTTTGGATCTCTGGTTTCAGAGATCTTTCATGGGTTCTGGATGGGGTGGCAGTACCCTCAGACAGACCCAGTGTGCAAACTGGGCCTCATCCTGGACTTATGGCTCTTGCTCAAAGGCCAGGTAGTGGCCTCGAATAGGAGGGCCTTTGCACAGCTTCATGTTAGGTGCCAGTTAACACCTGTTTATGGACTGGGGAAGGGACTGCTCATGGTCACTCATGCCCTCCTAACCTCTATGTTAGATTACTGCAAGTGGCTTTATGTGGGGCTGCCCTTAAAGGGTATTCAGAAGCTTTGACTGGTGCAAAACGCAGCAGCATGGGCAGTTCCTGGAGCCAGTTACTGGCAGGAAAGGCATCCCCAGGTACCATCAGCTAGGGAGTACTGACTGGTGAGACCCAGAAGGAGAGCCTTTTCTGCCATGGCAGCCGCTCTTTGTAACATCATTCCCTCCCCTCTGAGATTAGATTGGTCCTGTCCTTATTGGCCTTTTGTAAAGCCTTGAAAACTTAACTTCGTGTTTGAGCCTGGGGTCTTGACCATGGGTTTGAGCTGGCTTCCTGGTTGTATGGATGATGCCTGGTTGCTGTATGGTTTTATTTTTGTTTTATATTATGTATTTTGTGTTGTTTTTATTGTAAGTTGCCTTGATTTTTATAAACTCAAATAAATAAATGTTTATCTCATAAAAGAAATTATAATGTATGTTTAATCATAAATAGTAGAGCAGCCTTTCTTAACAGTATTGTACCCTGGAGGAACTCTTGAAATACTTTTCAGGCCTCAGAGATCCTCTGCATAAAAATGAATATAGCTACATCTAGCATTGCCTAATGTGCAACCTTCAGAAAATGATGTGAGGGTTTTTTTCCCCAGCCACAAGCTATTGTGGAACAGCACTTGAGAAAGACTGTTCTAAAGGCTGCTGTTTACTATCTTACGTAAACCTTATCTGGTTAACAAGGGCTGTAGAAATGCTTAGTCCTTGTTCAGGTCAACAGTTTTCTTGGATGTTTGAAATTACGTTTTAGTTATTTCTGTTATTTTTTTCCCTTTTTTCTGGGGTCTCTGGGTGATAACACTTAGCAGTTCAGCGTAAAAAGATTGCCTTTTTGAGAAGCACAAGCAAGCCCAAGGAAAAGTCTCCAAAGTCTCCATCGAATAACTCATCTCTCTCTAATCGTCTCCGGTTCTGGTCATCTTCTGACATCCCATCCTCTCCTAATGAATCATTTTCTTTCTCAGAAACAAAAGATTTCTAACGTCTTCTCCTATCATTTATTCCCAATGCATTTCCAGTGTTTTATTTTTGAATAAATGAAATCTATAGCCCTTCTATACACAGTCATAGATGCTCAGCGTATAACTGAGACAGAATAAATGCAAGATCAAATCAAGTCAACACGGACAACATTTTCCCATCAGTAAAATGAAGGACCTTGTTGCACAATGTGGACTATTTCTTCAGTGCCGTACACTTTAATGGGGCATGACATACTGTACCTATAATTTTGCAAGTACTTTTGGTGATGGTGCACATACTGAGTAAGTGAACCTGTTGTGTACTACACTAATGCTTTGCAGATTTGCCCATGTGCCTCATGTCCTGTCCAGATGTTAAAATAGCTTTTTTGTTGCTGTGTCACTGGCAATGCATCCTTTTCATAATATTCTGTTCTGCGTTAAAAAATAACTCCTAACAAATTTTGCAATTTCTCCTATATCCATTGTGCTGCTTGTCTGTTGTCTAATATTATTGCAGTGTGAATATGAAAATATAGAGACCTCTGCCATTGATGAAAATAGCTTGATAATAATCTATGTCTTGCTTTTTTTTAAATGCTAAGCCAACCGTCACTTCAAAATAGGTATTAAAGTTGATTTTTGTTCTGATTGGCAAACACCATTGCAATCTGATAGTAAACAGCCACAGTTGCAGCTGTGCTTAGCCAGTTAACATTAAATGCCATAGCAGTGCATCAGAATGAACACTGTATTCAACAGATGCTTATCTACTTGCAACTACATGTAATTGATTTGTCTTCTGCTGCTTCAGCCATGGTTTGCTTGATTAAGTTTAGCATGCTACTTCAATAGCATGGAATGGTTTGTGCCTTTTCTTTGCTGTTTTAGTTGACTTAAAAATGTTATGCTCTTAGACCAGCTTTGCTATGAGTGATTTCAGGAGCTTCTACAATGCAGGAGAAATTATATATATAATTTTAGATAAATGGCTCAGTCTCCTTATATCTTTCTTAGACTTAAAAAAAAAAAGTAAATAACTGAGGTTTTACTATTTTACTTCTTGGATTATCTGTGCCACTTTGAATTTCATGTAGATAACTCTAAAAGAAGGTTTCTCAACTTTGGCCACTTGAAGATGTGTGAAGATTCTCCATGATAGCTGGAGAATTCTGGGAGTTGAAGTCCACACCTCTTCAAGTGGCTGAGATTGACAAACATTGCTCTTGAAACAAGTGGAATGTGAACGCTTCTAATTCATTCTTTAAAAAGTCAAGTAGGACATTTTTTTCCAGAAAAGAAGGAATTCTGTTCTCTCTCATAATAATGAATGATTTTTGCTTCATTACTATAGCAAATATATTTAGTGGAGTGGAATGGATTACAGTATTAAATCATATTAGCAACAGAAATCCCTAAAGGATATGATGTGTTGCAAATGTTGAACAGAAATATTGAACAGAGAGACTCAGAAGCCAAATTCTACTCAACTTTCTCTTTTTAAAAAATAAATAAATTCTACTTAATTTGGTATAATACTCCAAAACACTTGTGCTTAGGTTTTCAGCCAATAACTGAAGTGATTCCTCCCCTCCCCAAAATCATATGATATATATATATATAGCTCCTTCTGTTCCATAATGTATGTAAAGTGCTATTCATTCCTTTGTCACTCATTCTTGCTGATCTAAAATTAGGTTAGAAAATGGGATAAAAATAGATAATATCTGATCATAAATGAAAAGATTTTAAAATCAGAAGAATTTGATGGTACTGTTTTTCTCTAAGTATGCATTTCTAAGGCGATAAGAACCTATGTCTCTTGTCTCTCACTTCTTTAAATGTTTCAATGTTTTCCCATTTGATGTTAGGGGATTCAAATCTGAAGAGAGTTTCACATTGTGGAGGCAGCAATGACCACATTGAAAATACAAGAGATCCTGCTATTAAACAGTGCTATACGGACTCAGGTTCCAGGACTTTCTCTGCTCCAATCTCTAGACAACCGAACAGACCAAAAGGTAGGTGTATAGCATGTTTATCTTCATGGGGATTTTTTTCCCCAGTAAGATATTATTAGTTCCTGAGAAATGAAGTTCAGAAGAAAGAAAATTTTATGTATTTAAAACATTTACATAGCCACCCAACTAAAAAAAAACAAAAAACTTCAGGGTGGTTTGCAGCCAATAAAACAGTATAAAACAATATAAAACTAAAAGCAGAAAAACCTGACGCCACTATCACACTTCTCTGATGTACCCACATTCTCATACCACCTTGATCTTGCCCTATTCCAACCCTTGGCAGAAGAGCCAGGTTTTAACTGCTGTCTGGAAGGATAAGGGGATCTGTTGGATATCAAGGGGGAGAGTGTCCCATAGAGCAGGGGCTGCAATGGAAGAGGCATGCTTCCGAACATCCACAGATGGTAATGTTTAAGGGAAGGGATCTAGCTACTTTATCTTTGGTGAGGCAGACGTCCTTGAAGAGAAGCGAGCCTGCAGATAATGACTGACATTATACTAGCCAACTGAATATACCACATGTCAAAGAGCAAACAATACTTTTTTAAAAAAATGTTACATTTTTCAGGCCATAATTCAGATGATGACCTGTATGCTAATTCCTCTGCAGCACAACTTTCCAACAAGCAACACAGTAAGTTAAGCTCTTTGCCTTTGATTCTGGTCCTGGGGCTTGGATGGGAATGATCCTCAAATATTCAGGGTTATTTTCACAGAAGAAGATGGCTACAATAGGGTGAATGAAGTCAGCAAGTTCTATTTTAAAGGGAAGTTTTATCCCCAGTCCTTGAGGTTCAAAATAACATAACATGAGAAGAAATACAGACTTCTTGGGTGCTTTTGAAGATGTTTCTTGGAAGATAAGCAGTTGTTTTATCCTGAGGCACCTTAGTTCCTCTATCCTTTGCTGTCAATTCAGACAGGTATCAGTTTTCAGATAGAAAAACCCAACCTGAAAACGCTTGCCTGCAAAGTGTTTGCTCTACTATTGACCCATGTCCTCTAATAAATTGGTTTTAGAGGCTGATTATTCCAATGGAGAAACACGGTCTTCTTTCTTTCTAACCTGATGCAGCCTAGAAGCTGAGAATCCTCTCTCTCTCTGATTTTTTTGTTCTTTATTCTGTTTTTTTTTTCTTTCTTTTTTTTAATTTCCTGCAGTGTCTGGGTCAGATAGCTTAGAGAACAGTGAAAATACATCCAGTAACAGCTCCCCTTTAAGCCTGAAAGGTATGATATTTTCCCAACAATATTCATGTACTACAGTCCCTTAATGATTAGGCAGGAATGTTCATACATTAAATCTTAATATTTTGGGTAAGGCTTGCATTTTCCCCCCTGCTCCGTAAAATGCAGATTCTATGGAATGCAAATAATAAATCAGTATTTGTATATATGGGTGCCCCTAGTCCTTTTATAAGGATGTGTCAAATATTTTTAATATAATAAAAGAAGGTGATTTTATATCTTTGAATTTCTTGATACAGGATCTTATGACTATATTCGTGACAGATCAGAAAGCTTTAGCAGTGAAGATATGGTGCTAATGAAAAATATGCTTGGCACATCTAGAGATGGTCTGTTTTGTTCCACCTCTTCTGCAGTTGTGGGCTCAAACACTAAACAGAGTTCCTCATTTAATAAGAATGGTGCATTGTTACATGATACATCTCAAAAAGGCAATCATGTACAGAAGCAATCTGTTAAGCACCAATCTGCCTCGCCGGGTAATGAGATGGTAACCTTAGAAGAATTCCTGGAAGAAAGCAACAGATTATCTCCAATGAAAGTAAGTAAATTATGCAGAAAACACATTGTTGTCTGTATGGAGATAGAAGATCATGAAAGGGAAATGCTACATTACATACTATGAGGCTCTGGTTGCTAGTGGAACAAGCAGGTTTATCCCACAGGCTGAATAAACCTTTGAATTCCACTAACAAGTCAGCCCCACCCCCACCCCCTCTCTCTCCCCCCCCCTCTCTCCCTCTCCCTCCCTCCCTCCCTGGTTCTGTTGATAAAAATTTATGGAAATTATTATTACTGAATGATATATCATGTTTATTTTTGTATTATATATAGGTAATTGTAGTAATTCAGTTTGTCACCATAGGAAGGAGAATGGAGGTAAAAATAAAGTATATAGACTCTTTTAAGAGTAGGGGTGGCCAATGTTTGACCCATATGGATCTTTTACTACTGCAATATACCTTTCAGACGGAAATATCAAAAAACTAAACTTGCATGCAGGCAAGGTTCTGACCTTTATTATATTTATGTACAAAACAACACTCCAGTGTTTGTTTGCTTGCTTGTTTTGTGAGGGGAAGACAAAAGTATAAGATGGGGTGCAAATTTAAAGGCTATAATTTTAAAAACAATTTTACTAGTTTTTCTCCTAGTAAATAGATGTTCTGACATGCCCTCCATGGCAGAGAAAGGTCCATCTTCAAAAAGAATACCCACTCCTTAATTAGGATGAAATGTTTGGTGGCCCTTAAAGAAAACAACCTGTATTTCTTGTTCTCATTGTTTCCATTAGGCTGTAATCCTTATAAGGTATTCACTTCTATGTACAATTAAAATGGACTTGTATTTATATTAATTTAAGATTGCAGTCCCATTCTCACTCTAAACATACTCAGATGTACTGACAGACATTAATCTCAATATGGTAGGAGGCAACTCAGTTCTGAAGCCTAGTTTTTATATAAGCTTATCTTCCTTCTATATTAATATAATATTTTAAAACAAGCAGGCTTATGAATATACTAAACTTTCTGCTGCCTTGCATTCTAGAAATGCATCCTAAGATTTTTTTACCATATTGGAAAGTTGGCTGTACAGTCATGCCCTGTTTCACTGGAATCTATTGCAAATCACTACAGCTCTAAAACATCCATTTGGCCTGGATTTTATGCCAGTTTGTTCTTCAATTGTGATTACACAAGCATTTTGTTTAAAACATTTTATATTGTCCTCTTTTCTGCTTAAAAATTATACTACTCAAGACCATCAAAATGTTTTCGGATTGTGTCTGTGTGTCTGCTTACAAGTAAACAGCTATGGATACTTAATGCATAAGTGCAGCTAGTTGCAAATAACTTAGTTTGGTCTAATCCTGCATTAAAACTGGTTTGTATTTCATATTATAGATAAGTTATTATGAAGAATAAGTATTTTTGTGATAAATAATTAATATTCATTCAATTACTGATTAACTTACTGCCCAGAGCTTCTCTGTGAGTGAAATAGGTATTTAAGAAGTTTAGTATATAAATAAATAAAATTTTATTTCAATCCTCTTTTTAGGATGTATCCAGTAAAGATGACTTGCTGAGTGACTATTTCAGAAAAGCCAGTGAGCTTCCATGCCCTGGAGGTCAGTTTCCACAGTCACACAGGAAGGAGCCAAGCAAGACACCTACCAGTTATGTCAGTCCAACTATAAAGTTGCCTGGCGCTGCTGAAGATGGAAGACCAGCTAAACCAGGCCACTACCTGAAACCAAATCCTGGACCATCAGAATCAGAACCTGTGGCAAACTCCAATAAGCTTACCCATGGACCTCGAAATCAAGCCAGTCGAGCATCAAAGCCATTGGCATCCTCTCAACAGAATAACAACATGGGCAGGCAGAGCGCTTCATTGAACCGGGCCTATAGCTTGGCTTCAGCAGATCTTCTGAGAGCCACTAGCGCTGATGTGTACAGACGATATGACAGTCTTCCAAAGCCTGTGGCTGCAGATAGGCAGATAGGCAAGGACTCAGACAGCCAGACTTCCCAGCTGCCTTTAGCGTCTATTTCTCAGAGCTTTCTGAGAGAAAGATCACAGCCTACAAAAATAATGGGTTCTTTGCAAAGTGTGGATTCTCGCTGTCGACAACTTGATGTCAGGCGCCTTTCTCTTGCCCCTCCGAAAGATGAGAGATCACACTTGTTCCCTCCATTTTCTTTTTCTTCCACCACTTCTAAGGATGATCTTTCCTCTCAGCCACAGGAACTGGCAAAAGTAGATTTAGAGCAACACTGTTCTCCACAATATGGATCTAAAACCAAATCAAAGTCATTGTTGCAAAGTGGGGAGATCTCCACTGGGACTCCTGTCAGAATTGTTCCTAACAGTACAGAAGGGAACAATCTTCAGGGAGCTGGTTCAATTGACATTCACATTGCCAAATGCCCAAATCCATCACCAGAAAATAAAATTTTGGCAGAGGGCATTGAGGAAACAAACAAAGGGCTTGGTTCCAAGAACCCTCCTTCGTCAACCGAGCCCCCTGTTGATCAGCAAACGGTTTGGTATGAATATGGCTGTGTGTGACTCCACGCTTCTACTTTGCCGAGGATTGTATAAGATATGTTTCACTACTGAAAATTGAGTGACATCGGGTGACGCTGGGAGATTTGCTAAACACTGTTGTCTTAATTATCTTCTGGATGCTTTATACCTCAGTAGAAACAGGTATACTTGAGGTTTAAAACTGTAACAGTTCTGATGTCTAGAAGACAGAATGATTCAACCATCTCCTCTTCTTTCTCTTCTTCGATTCCAGGATCGTATTCCCATAGTCTGGGGTGCTTACTATTTGGTTCTCTTGTGCCTTTTGCAGGCCTTTTTCTTTTACTTTTTGGGAAATTGTATCTGTGTGCTTGTCTACTGAGCTCAAATCTTATTCACTTTACACACAATTGCTTGTTCTTTTTAAATGCTATCTTTTTACGATTCTAAAATATTATTTTGGCTGTTAAAAGCAGCATAATGCAAGTGTGTCGTCTTTGCACTGGTTACCTTATTACCAATTAGAGACTTCTTAAAATATCCTGGCTTCTTTGCTGCACTTAACACTAGTGCAGTACAGATGCTGCCGTTTTATATGTCTGTGATATTTTTATTGAAAACACTGGAAGTAATGCACCCTTATTGAGGGGCATAGTCTCCTTTAAATGACAACTTTCTTTGCACTGGGCCGATCTGTTTACCATTCCATGCATTCAATCACTTAATGGCCCCATTGGTTGCCTAGAGAACCTGTGTAGCCAGTCTGCCCTCCTAATGTGTACAGTTCTTTTGTCTAAATGATATATAGGAGATCTTTTAAAATGATGTCAATGGATATTGGAATGTTGAAGCTTACAAGCTATCTCAATAAACAATTGCAAGTTCAGGCTCTGGTTCTAATTTGGTCAGCATGATCTGTGTAGAAACCAGATTCCATTTATATACATATTTTTATGAAATCATATTTATATCCAGATGAAATATTTTATTGTATGAATTTCATTGGCTCCTTGTGCAGATCTCCTGTTTAATTGTTTGCTTATAAAGAGATTCTTTCTAACAGATTGACATAATCATAAAACTTCTCTGGATGTCATAGAAAAAACTGTAACAGATCTCACACACAACCAGTGATTAGAGTGTGTCATAGTTTATAGCAGTCACATTGTGAGAAGAGCAGGTATGTAATAAAGACTTTTTAAAATACAAATATCTGTCAAAACTGTCACTTTCTCCCAGAAAAAAAGTGTTATTAAGCGTTGTTCCAAAATGTAGGCTGTCACAATGCACACCCTTTTTAACAGAGCTTTAATATGTGTGAGTGTGTAGGCTGGTACCACCTTCTTCTAACTTCAGAGTATGATTCCCCATCTTTTAATATTTATAGAAGTGCTTGAGTTTACTTCCATAGTACAGCAAAGCCTACTAAATGCATTTCATAAATGTGTAATATTGTACATATTTTTCCAACGTAGACAAGAACAATGTTTGCTTTGTTAATTCAGCAATCAGTTACAGTTACCTAGCACATCTGAAAACAGCCATGTTGGGGAAGACAAATTCTACATAAGGTAAAGGTAAAGGTTCCCCTCGCACTTATGTGCTAGGCATTCCCGACTCTAGGAGGCAGTGCTCATCTCTGTTTCAAAGCCAAAGAGCCAGTGTTGTCCGAAGACGTCTCCGTGGTCATGTGGCCGGCATGACTAAACACCAAAGGCACACGGAACGCTGTTACCTTCCCACCAAATGTGGTCCCTATTTTTCTACTTGCATTTTTTACGTGCTTTTGAACTGCTAGGTTGGCAGAAGCTGGGAAAAGTAACGGGCGCTCACCCCATTACACGGCACTAGGGATTCAAACTGCTGAACTGTCGACCTTTCGATTGACAAGCTCAGCATCTTAGCCACTGAGCCACCGCATCCCTAAATGCTACATAGCTGTTAGTAAAGTTATATAAAAATTTCTTAACAGATTCTTAATGCAAGTTTGCTGTAAGAATTCTCTTTGAAGTGATGGATAGTCATGACAAAAACTTGAGTTATATTTAATGGAATTACTCCTTGATTTTGCATGAATGCAGTACAGTGTATTTCAGTGGAGATTATGTATCCAGTTTATATGGAAATAGTTTTGTGAATGCATGATAAATCTTAATACAAGCTTTAATAGATCTGGCCCCATTGCTTTCCTTGAGCACATCTCTAAATCCTTCACTTAAAACATGATTACACCCTTCACAACACTATTGGGAAGATATATGGCAATAATGCTGCCACCAGCCACTTCCCTGGAGACTTCCTCACTGTTTTGGTTTACTCTGGAGGGTGCAAGCAGCAATTTTCCTTTCATCAGTAGCTTGCCCATAGGAGAGAAATGTAGTTAGCATCAGGAATTCAAGTATTTATTATGTATATCAAGATTAAAGATGTACAAGAAAGTTAAAAGGAAACAAAGAAAAAGACATGAACAATGAATATATGAAAAGGTTGAGTTTCCAATGAAGAAGATGATTAAAAAAGCCAGTGCATTCCTAGATTGCATAAATCAAAGACTATTGCCAAGTTCAAAAGAAGTAACTGTTCATTGAATGCATTGGTTATGTACCTTGAATGGTTATGTACAGCCAGCAATGGACACCAAATTTTAGGAAGGGCATTATTAAATTAGAATGTGACTAGAAGGGGTAACCAAAATAATAAGGCACCTGGAAGGATAAATATACCAAGAACAATTAGGGGTAATAGGTTTGCTTAGCTTGGAAAAGAGAAGAAAGGGAAATATACTTTTTTTTTTAATTGAAAAAGTTTTACAAATACAGATTTTTCCCCCTTTCCCTCCCTAACCCTCCCTTACCCTCCCCTACCCCCATGACTTCCCCAGGATGAAATCCAAATCCAAATCACATTATATAATACTTTACCGCCCATCTACTCTACCCCCTGTGTACTATACATTTCTTCCTAACATACAACTATTCTACCCCATATATACTATACATTTCTACACAACGTTCAGCTAAAAGTTATCTGGTACATCCTGGTTTAATATTTATTCTCCATAATCCATCCATTTCTCCACTCCCGTACATGGATCTCTTGGGTCCGGTCTTTTAAATATGCTGAAATCTTCGCCAAAAAACTGGCCACCTTCAAAGTCCATTCTTCAATAGTAAACATAACATCCCTTTCCCAATATTAACCAATCAATAACCTAGCTGCTATCACCATATACAATATCAATTTTATTTCACCCAGTGAAAAATCCTTAACTATACCCAATAAAAACAATTAAGGAAAAAATTGGAGTTTTTTCCTCAAAACATTTTACATAACCCATCAATTTTTTATCCAAACAGCCTTCACTTTCTTGCAGGTATATATGATAATATGTAACATCCAAACAATCACCTCAGATTAATCCCTTCTTCCAACAGAATATTTAATGTCCTTAATTACCATCTGCCCCCATCATTGAAGAACACTTCTATATATAACCCCCCCCGAGTGACTTTATATTTATATTCCGTATGATATAACCAAAAACCAACCACAACGGTCGTCTTTGTTTTTTCTTCTAATAATGTCTTTCATCTAAATTGTTAATTCCATAAATCGTGTTAGGGTAACAACCAGATCGTCTGCAAATGCCCTTGTTCTGTATTCCTCTTGCCTCATAGCTATTCCCTTCAACGCACTCATAGTCCCTCTTTCTCAAAGTTTATAATAGAAAGTTTCAATTCACTCGATCACAGGCCTTCTCCGCATCCAAAAACACCAGCACTGCAGGGATCTGTTTATTCCTCTCAAAATAGTCCAATAAATCTATAATTTGCCTCACATTATCTTTCATATATCTGCCTTCTATAAGTCCTGCTTAATCATAATGAATCACCTCTTAGATAACTGGCATTAATCTGTTGGCTAATACTTTTGCAAAAATTTTATGATCCGTATTCAAGAGAGATATTAGTCTAAAATTTTCTAATTTTGTAGAACCTGCTTCCTCTTAAGGGGGTATTTTACCCCCTTGTTATATTCGGCTTGGCTCCTCCCCTGGCTTCGAGTTTTTGTGTTTTATCCTTGACTCCCTTCTTGTATGGTGGCTTAAACCTCTGCTGTTGTTGTTTTTCTGGAATTTGTTTGTAGGCTGAAAAACTTATACGCTGATCTTTAGCTTTATAGCCCCCTGTGGCTCCTTGTGTTTCCATTGCTTCCATCTCCATCTGCTTCCGCTGCAGTTCAATCTCTTGTTCAAATTGCTTTTCTTTATCACCCTTCTGTATTCCTAACACTGAAGATGTATGTGGGGATGTTGGGCCAATTTTTAAAACATTGAGGTAAAATACTTCCGCTTTTTCAAAAGTATTTAGTCGATATCTCTCTCCTTGATACCGCAATATTATGCCAACTGGAACATCCCATCTAAATGGAATTTGTTGTTTCTTTAATTCAGTCACCAAAAATCCAAAATCCTTTCTGTCTCTTAACATCTTAGGCGGAAGCTCTTTATAAATCCCAATCTGCCTTCCATCCACTTGTAAGGTAGAAACAAAAGACTTTTGCAGGATGTCATTTCTTATTCTTCTATCTATAAAGTAGATCACCACATCTCTAGGCAATTGCCTTTCCCTTGCCACCCACGAATTCACTCTGTAAACCTTGTCAATCTTGCGCAAAATCTCTTCAGGGCTAACCTTTAGCATCACAGCCAAGGCATCAGCACAAACCCTTCTCAAATCCTCTCTGTTATTTTCCTTTATGCCTCCCAATCTTACAGCAAACTCCATAAATCTAAATTGCATCATTGTCACTTCATTTTCAATCCTTTGCATTTTATTGTCCACATTAGAAATTTTATAATCAACTTCCTTCCTTTTGGATTCTACTTCTGAACTAAGTTCTTCCACTTTTTTGTCAATCTGGGCAATTACTTCTGAGAAGCCAGTCAAAACTGTCAGTATATCTTGCTTCACTTTGTCATACTTTTCTTGAACCACCTCCTTAATTTCCTGTTGAGATTTTTTAAACTTCTGATCCATAATTTCATCTTGTTTGATCAGAGCCGCATCAATAAATTCCTTCAAATCTTCAAAACCAGTCTCCTTTATCTGGATCTGTGTCTGCAAGCTGGAAGGCTGGTCTTGTGACTTAGAAGTGGGGGAGCCCCCCCCTACAGCTTTAGTGTCTGTCTTTGTTTGCTTTGAAGCCATTCTGCCATGTAGTCTAGCTTTTTCTAAAAAAGGAAGTCTTCCCTCCCTTTTCACCACCACAAAGTCCTCTCAAAATTTTCCCCAACTTTAATCAATTAAGGGAAAAAGAATAGATCAAAATCTCTTTAAAAAGGACTTTTCCGTTTTCTTTTAGCCAGCGCTGTTACTTTAATTACTTTGTAGCATATTGAAACAATCATGCAAATCCACTTTCGCTTTCAGCTTTTCCTAGCGCTGAAGCCGGACGCCATTTTAACAAACTTTCACTCTTTCTCCATTCTTTAGGTTCAATCACAGGGCTAGTACAAATACTTGCAGTTTTAAGTTTCAGGTCCTGATTCCAACCTGTTTATTTTGATAATTCTCTTTACTTTCGCTGATGAAGTTGGTCGCGTCGTCTGGCTCTGCAGGATGCAGAGTTGTCCCTGAAGTCCGGAGCCTCGGCGAGCTGAATAGGGAGCCTCATCCTGCTTCCTCCCCAGAAGCAAAAAAGGCAATCTGGGGACTTCACAGGGGGCTCTACCTGATCTCGCCGGCTCTCCTCACTGTTCCTGTGGAACTCGGAGTTTTTTGAGCCGCCTCTCAGCTGTAGAGGCGGCTCTTTACGGACGGCGGGGCTGGCAGTCTTGAGGAGACCGTCTAGCGACGGCGGCGGCACCAACCGGAAGCCTACAGGGAAATATACTTGATGATAAACTATATGAAGCTTACAATGTGATTGGACTACAAAAAACAAATATTGTTTTAGGCTTCATCGATACATGCATAATTTCCATATCATAGGAAGTAATAGTTCTGCCATACTGGACTTCAAATCAGATTTTGTGTCCAGTTCTGGGCAACATCTTTAAAACAATTTTTAAAAGAGATTACCAAACTGAATTTATGTTTAGCTTTGAGAACGGGAAAACCCAACTGAGATCAGGTATGATAACATACAGATGTACCAGTACCTCTTGTCTGTGATCCCAGAGTGCAGGACATGGAATAATAGTCTTAACTTACAGAAAGGCATATTGTAGAAAAAGCTGTTTTGACAGTGAGCCTAAGGGCTAAGCGATACTGCACATTCACTGGAATTGCTTGAGTTTGGATTTGTAAGCTGATTGAGGACTTAAACTCAGTCCTAAATGTTGACTTTCTATAGTATGATTCTCCAAGATATGCTACATACGTTGTACCCTCCCACAAATGCAGGTCTGCTCCCAAAGGAGCCACCAATTAAAAAGGGGTCAACAAAAGATTATGGAAAGAGGGCAGGAGTAAGATGGAATAGGGCAGCTGTAAACTTTCTAGTTGTCTTTGTCATCTATCCTATGAATCCATCTGTCCTGATTGCATTATTGATTAAGATTGGTGGAAAACTGAGAAGGCAATGGGTAGACTATCCTCTCTAAGTTTAAAATTATATTGATTGTAATGTTACTTAAAATACTTCATTGGAATATCAGGTATAAAGACTTAGAGGAAAGAACAGTTGCTTTAAAATAGTCTACGTTTCATTAGTATTTTCAGAAAACAAAAAAAAATACAATACTGTAGTTTTATTCTGACATTTCCAAAGTTAAAGGGGGAGAGGGGGAAATTCCAAATTGGATAAGTAAGTTGAGACTGTTCTATTCATATCATGTTTTTCCTCATGACTTTTGATATCTTTTCAAAGTAAGGATTGTTATTTTTCCTGCCACCTGACAATTTTGAATCTTATATTTATATTAAATCCTTATCACTTGTTGCAGCATTAGGCAAGCCTACTCTTAAACAATGTAAAATGTAAACAGTGAAATCCCTCAGAAATAAAGTACATGAAATATATACAGTTCCCTAATATAATCATGCATACATAAATGCCTGTAACTTTAGGATAATATCTTGTCAGATACAAAAATGAAATTAAATCCACAACAGGTTATGTTGTTTTATTTATATGTTACGTGTCTCAGTACAGTGGGTACAGTAAATATGCGTTCCTTGCTCAATCAGTACAACCTGCAGAATGGAGCCAGAGGACTTTTCAACAGGTAACTGAGCAACATTTTGGAGGCATTTCCTTAAAATCAAGGAAATTCAGAAAGTACCAATTGTTGGGAAAATAGGAGGAAGGTGTGTTGAATATATTCGCCCCCTTGAGTTATTTGTAAAAATCATAAAGGTGGAATACAAAAAAGCAAATACATACAGTACTTAACAGGGCAATTTGTAAGTGCTGAGTTCTATACTGTAGAGAAGAAGGCTGAAGTGGGAAGAATACATTGCTTAGGATTCTGTGAGAATGGGGTCTTTGTGGAATAAGAGTTCCAAATGAACATTTTGCTTTTGGGCCTTTCTGGACCATTGAGAGACCCTCACACAATAGCTTAAAGAAAATGCTGAGAAGCATCTGGTGGAGTTGCCTCCAATTCATCTGGGCAGGGCAGGGTTGTGGTGTGGTACTGACAAACAAAGCAGCTGATCTGCTGCTGCTGCTGCTCCTCCTCCTGATCAGTCTCTGACAGCTCTCTTTGGGAGGAGGTTAGTCAGACAAGCCTCGCTTAAACTCCGATGCAGAAGCTCCATTTCACAGGCAGGAGAACTTTCACCACTTCCAGGGAACTTGGCGCTTTTCTCTAGGTGAGTATCAACTCATTTTAAGAAATAGGTGTGAAAACCGGGCAACAGCAACAGTTCAATGCTATGTAGGCGTGAGTTTCCCTAAATAGTGACATCTTTATTTCTGAACTTCTTTTAAGAGGTTGGAAATAGCTGGGATTAAGTAGAGGACCCATAAATATGCCTTTGACTCCTAAAAAAGCAAACGGAGCTTCTTTTGAAATAACTCAGCTGGGTTTGCGTTCCTTATTTGAACTGAAATAGTGGGCAGCCAGAGTATTGAAATGGAGGTATATTGTAAGTGGATAGATTCCTCTTAAACTGAATGAAGTTTTGAATAGACATTGATGGGGGTATGTTATAAAATCCTTATTTAGAAGAGGAAAGTCCTTGCTACTAAGCTACCTGGGGTTTTACATTCTGAGGCAAACAGACATTCCTAATGCTACAGGTCTGGTTTGCGCTCAGAGGAAAGTGGGCCTTTTAAGTGTTACTTTTTGTGTTTTGATTGCTTTGTATTTTTTTTATGTATTTGGATATTTTTTAAAAAAATATATGCTGCTTTGAATGTTCAGATTGAACAGAATGACAGGATGCTAAATGAGTAAGTGAACAAGATGTCTGGGTGTGTTATAAATTCAGCATTCAAGAGAAGCTGAGTTACTTTGGAAAAATGTGCTCAAACCTTTGGCAAACCTTATGAGAAACATCAAAAAGTTGTACAGCTACTGGGCCATATTCCCCAGAAAATCAGACAGAGCCACTGATAGAGCAACAGAAGACACTGTTGGAAGAGCCTCAAGGAAGCCAAAATGTATTTCTCCAATGAACGGTCAAGCATTGTTAGGAAGTCAATTCTGACTTAATAGTGAGACCGTTCAACAGCAGAACAGATAGCAGATGACACAGTTCCCTGGAACTATTTAAGCAGAGATTGGATCAGAGTTGCAATGCTTAAACCTGGGTTAAGCAGATCATTTGGATCAAGAGATCTTTAGGACAGAAAAAATATTTTTGCTCATAGCAGCAAAGTATAAGAAACTAGCTCCCAGCCAAAATTATCTATCTGTTTGAATTTCACCCGCCTTTGCCATGAAAGTCAGTTGGGTGACTTTGGGCCAATCACTCCCTTTCTCAGCCTAATTCACCTGATAGGGCAGGGGTCTCCAACCAGCTTTGCTGGCTGAAGAGCTCTGGAAGTTGAAGTCCACAAGTCTTAAAGTTGCCAAGGTTGGAGACCCCTGTCATAGGGTTATGGTTGTGGGGAAAATAGGAGGAGGAAAATATTTTGGCTGTGTTTGTCATCTTGAGTTATTTGTAAAAATAATAAAGGTGGGATACAAAGAAATAAAAATTAAATATATTTCAGCTTTTTAAATTGGGCTACTTTTCTATGTCAGTTAAAGAATGAAGTGGAAGGACTCTTGTGTGCATGAATGTACATGCAAATTCAACGTTTATATCAGGGGTGAAATCCAGCAGGTTCTGACAGGTTCTGGAGAACCGGTAGCAGAAATTTTGAGCAGTTCGGAGAACCGATAGCGGAAATTTTGAGCAGTTCGGAGAACCGGCAAATACCACCTCTGGCTGGCCCAGAGTGGGGAGGGAATGGGGATTTTGCAGTATCCTTCCCCTGGAGTGGGGTAGGAATGGACATTTTGCTGTATCTTTCCCCTGCCACGCCCACCAAGCCACACCATGCCTACCAAGCCACGCCCACAGAACCGATAGTAAAACAATTTGGATTTCATCACTGATTTATAACCATTTTAGTTCTTGATGGAGACCCATGTTTGTCACCATCACTGTTCACATGTCTGATCTAAAATGTGTGTCAATAATGGATGTTTGTTTAGCCTGAGTTGTAGATATCTCTGTAGATCTGGTCTCCCTGCTCAGACAAATTCCTCAGGCAAAAGTCCATTTACTAACCCCCCTTTTTTTTATATGACTCCTTTTTTCACCACAACTCCCACGTGGCAGATGAAGCAGTCATTTATTTGCAGTTTGTTCCATTGGACTGGAACAAACATTTGCCAACTCAGTATTATATGCTATATATAGTTTAAGCCATGCCTATCCTTTTAACTTAAAACTTCCCATTGTTTTCATCCACTTCAGATGTGACACATTTCCTATAAGAAAAACGCTTGCGTGCAGGAAATAGCATGGAAATAAGGCCAACCTTCTGCACATGAATATTTAACGTTTAACTCCTTATGCTAGTAACACTAATGTGCATGCCATGGGGCAGCAGATTCATAGTGATTGCATGGTAGTTAAAAGTATGTATGCACTGATTGTCACCACTTATATGTGATTAGCATGTTGAGAATAACAGAATATTTGCTTTGGGTACTAAAAAGATCCTACAATAAACAAACATCCCTTTAGAAAAGTACAAAAGGCACTCATTAAGCATACAGGTAGTCCTTGACTTACAACAATTCACTTAGTGACCTTTCGAAGTTATAATGGCACGGAAAAATGTGACTTGCGAACATTTTTCGCACTTATGACGATTGCAGCATCCCCATGGTCACATGATTTACATTTGGATGCTTGTCAACTGACTCATATTTATGACGATTGCAGTGTCCCAGGGTCATGTGATCCTCTTTTGCAACCTTCTGACCAGCAAAGTCAATAGGGAAACTAGATTCTCTTAACAGTTGTGTTACTAATTTAACAACTGCAGTGATTCACTTAACAAATGTGGCAAGAAAAGTCGTACAATGGGACAAAACTCACTTAACAAATTTCTCATTTAGCAACATACATTTTGGGCTAAATTGTGGTGGTAAACTGAGGATAAGTAAGCTGTACATGCAGGGACCTTCCAAAAATTCTTAAACTCATTTCACACACAAAAAAACCATCCTGATTTCCTCCTTTTTTTCACATAGCATCCTATGACAGTGTAATCCCCTCCAATATTTGTTCCGCTGAGCTCAGTGGCTGACAAACAGCAGTACATGCGAAATCTGAAATGCAAGAACTTTTTAATTGATCAGAATTGCAGCATTGACTAAAAAAGTATCCATCTATCTTATCACTTCAAATGCTGAACATCTGGAGTGAAGCCTCTGTGAGTGAAGCCAGGATAATTGCCTCACTATAAAATCTCTGTGTAGGTACAGGATCTCTGTAACTTAAACTGAGATGCTCAGAATGCAGACAGAAGGTCTGTTGTCATGAAGAGGACATATCAATTCTTTTATCTATTGAGCTTCCTTTCCCCTGGCATCTTAAAAAAAATCCTGCCACCCCATTTAAAATATTTGTAATGAGTTTGTCTTCTTTAAAATAAACTACTACTCAATAGCAAATTGTGCCACGGTGAATTAAAAATTTGACCAGCTATTGTGACAGCTTTTTAATATTTGTTGGTTTTGCTTTCCTGAAGAAAATGTTCAATTTCATAGCTCTCTATCTTGCTGCAGATATGGGGGTGCACCTTTGGGTTTCACATTGACGTTTGCACATTTCTAGTAAATGCAAATGGATTTTCTGTTTACTTTTGCCTGAGCTATTAAAGAGCTTTTAAAGGTTAGTCATTTCTGATTAATCACAGATTTTAATTCTCTAAAGAACTAACTTCTAATGACACAAAACCAACAATCCGTCGGTGGTTATTTTTTTGATCATCGTCAGTATGGTGAAATATTTTCCTGGAAATGCTACGTTAGAAAACATGAAACAACATCAAGAAATAAAGGAGCTGTCCAGCAAGGCAAAATTTAGTAGCTGCCTTCTTCTACTCTCAGTGCTGGTCTTCCAAAGCTTAGAATAGCAAGGTTGTTTCATTAAAATTGAACATAGCTTCAAGGGGATTGAGTATATTAAAGCCCTGTTCTTTAAAAAGCTAAATATTATGGATGCATACAACATCTGGAAAAGATGCATTCTCTTTCTTCCCAGCAAAAAATAATTGTGCATGCATGCCCATGTGGTCTGAATACTTCCATACACATTGTGAAACACATCTTCTGAATTCTTAGAGCTCTGCAAAATTCTGTATTTATATCATCTATATCTATACATCTGTATCTCTCTATATATACATATCTACCTGATATATGCCATTGTTCATAATTAACAATATTTTAGAAAGCTGTAATCTTCATGTTTTAAAATTTCTGGTTTATCCATTTGTATTATATCTTTTCATTCTTCTTTCATGTTCTCACTTGTAATTGTTTATGTTAAACAGTAGAAAAAATCCAGTGTAGAATATAATGGGCTCCAAAAGAAGAGGCTAGATATAAAGCTAGCACATAGAAAGGCATCTGGCAAAATATTGGTAATAATTATTAAGGTATCTCTGATGGATTATAATTACTGTTATGAGTAGAGTCTGTTTTCTCCGGATATCTGGTTTCCTGTGAGTGATTTAACGGGAAGGAAAAAAGGCACATTGTGCCAGAAAATAAACAAGATTTTTTAAAAAAGAAAATAATTATGGACAACTAATCTTCAGATGACATGGATCATATCTTTAAGCCATTATATCACAAACTTGAAAAAGAATGTTTGTGCACTTTTCATGCTAAAATACTGCACTGTCCTAACATTTGCAAAGAATGAGAGCAATTCACAGTATTTTAATAGTATCAGGAAACTTCCAGAATTGGAGGCAGATATCTGGCTGATATCTGGCTGAACACTAATTTCACCCAGATATCTGGATCTGGAGGAACCAGAAAGCTGCAGTTGAAACACTCTGGTGTGATTTAGTAGAATTCTTGCTAATGCTCTTACATTCTGAATAATTTACAGGATTAGTCAATGTAATTGCACACTTCTTTTTTCTGAAATAGTATACAGATTTGAGGCGGTAGAAGGTAGTGACTGTAAAAGTTTAGCAATAAGGAAGTATGCACATATCTGCACTCATGCTCTCTCATTCTCACACATGCCCACACCAGAGGTGGGTTTCAGCAGGTTCTGACCAGTTCTGGAGAACCAGTAGCGGACATTTTGAGTAGTTCGGAGAACCGGTAGTAAAAATGCTATTCTCTGCCTCCCAAGTCCCACCTGATCAGAAAGAAATGGGGATTTTGCAGTAACCTTCCCCTGGATTGGGGTGGGAATGGACATTTTACAGGATCCTTCCCCTGCCATGCCCACCAAGCCACGCCCACCAAGCCATGCCATGCCCACCAAGCCACACCCACAGTAAAAAATTTTGAAACCCACCACTGGCCTACATACATGTACACACAGATGCACACAAAGAAATCAGTGAAGATTCCATTACATAAATTTCTATTTCCGAAAATAAAGCCTTTCAGGCTTTTGTTGAATTTGAAATTCAACACTATATTAAAAATATGTATTGTGAATGAGTACCAAAAAAGTTTTTGTTCTGGAATGCATCCTGTGGGACAAAGGCACTAAACAGCTCATACATTAGAAACTCTTCATCGGTTATTCAAAGTTTTGCAAAAGATGCTGTGATTTGTAAGTTGTACAGGCACATAGGAAAATCAGTCACAGAAAAGAAAGGGAACTGACAATGTTACTGTTTTCGATAAGACCATATTCAAGGCAAGTGGAATCTCAAGGTGATTAAGTAAAAAGTTTGAGGGATGTTCTGTCTGCTGGTTTTTACATATCTAAGATGCTTCCAAACTCATATTGCCATTTCTGTGTTGAACGTAGCAAAAATTGAAATACTGCACATGGTACCACACATATTACTTAATCCTGTGTTTAATGCCATGCACTCTAATTGTTGCCTTTGGAAACAATTAAACAATTTTTCCCATGCTTAAGGAATTTCACTGACCATTAATCCATTGACTTGCTGAATTTAAAATACTGATTATTTGGAAAATGATAAAAATAAGCTTCTAGTGATCTTAGAAATTCAGAGTTTTGCTCCACTTCCTAAGTGTATCTGTCTGGTCTCCTATAGTTTGCCCCATCTTAAACTTTATTATGCTATTTTCATACTGTTATGCTAGTATCACCTTCTCCTTGATCAAAGGTTTCCTCTGCCAAAGTTTGAGTTGAACCAGGGTGCCTAATTGATTGCCCATAGTTCCTGATATTTAATCCTAATGTCCTGCTAGCAGCAGGTAAACTGTGACCATCAAAAGTAGATATGTAATTTTCCTGAACAGACTGCATGAATTGACAAGAAAGTTCAGTCATGGTTCCTCATTAATAAATTGGGAATAATGCCAAGACCTTCCAGAAGAGTTGCATGGACAAACACAATAACAGTTCTTTCTTATAGTGAGAGCTAAAATACTGTACCTCTTGATTAGCTGTAGTCCCAGTCCTATTTGTTGAGACAAAATTGGCGGTTGGTGAGTGTTTGAAGAGCTTTTCTTTTTGTGTGTTTACTAACTAGCTATTTGGATATAATCCATGGTTCATGTTGCAAATTGCCAGCATGGTTATATCTATAAGAATAGAACCAACAGAGGAAATTGAGTTAAACAACAGAATAGCATTTGAGTTCAGAATAAACAGACTGAGAGGAGCTTATAATGATTCATGCATTGTCACGTGATAGGTTAAAAATGACTTGTTTTGAACACACAGGTACAGTCAATATATGTACTTAAGTTGTCCGTCACTATATTAAATTTAGGCACAAAGTTAGTTCAAATTAAATATGGCATTTGTGGGAACTAGCTCATAGCTAATAATTCACTCAAAATTTTATGTGCAACTCATGGTGCCATATGATTTTGCTGGAGTAACCCATCACAATTACATTCTGTCTTATTTGTATCACTATATTTCATATAGATCAGTAATCAGTGAGTTTTTTCATATTTTTCAAAGGAGGAGAAAAGAGCTACAGGATCTCCTATATTAGACTTAATACCGACTAACAGGGAGTAAGTTAGAGAAGTGTAAGTGGTAGGGACCTTTGGAGTGAGGGACCATGTAATCCTAGAACTCACCATATTGGAGATAGGAAAACTAAAGGCAGTCAGGGGAAAAAATGGAAGGTGCTTGATAAAACTGATGTGGTTGTACCAAGAGCCTTCTGATGAACTGAGAAACAAACAGGACACTTAAAAAAAAAGTATGTGACATTTTTAATATAACAAGAGTAGAATATCAGGAAAGAGGCAGAATCTGCATGGATGGGATCAGAAAAGCTATGGATAATCAGGAATTAAGGCTTGCGATGAATGCCAAAAATAACATGTCTAGAACAAGAAAAAAGTTGAGGAAAAAGTTGGACAACTAGTTGGAAAAGGCCAATGGTTACAGGCAAAATAGACAAAGTTGAATTGCTTAATTCCTACCTTGCCCCTGTCTTTTCACAAAAGGAAAAAGTTTGACTTTCAGAAGCAACGCTGGTGGGAAGGGAAGAGAAAGGCAGACATAAACAGTGAGGAATTGGTGAGAGAACACTTGGTAGTTTTGACCAGATGGATTACATCCCAGGGTGTTAAAGGAACTGGTCATGTCACATGAGAGCCAACAATTGAAATCTTTGAGAAGCTCAAAGCTCAGGCTATGTGCCTGAGAAGCTCTGGAGCTCAGGCTATGTGCCAAAGGACTAAAGAAGAGCCAAGAGCCAATTTTCACAATATTTTAAAAGTGGGGGGAAAGTAGATCCAGGAAACTACAGACAACTGTCAGCTTGGGATCTGGGAAAATCTTGGAAAAACATAATTAATCACTATATTTGCAAGCATTTAGAAACAAACAGGATGAGTACCAAAAGGCAGCATGAATTCATTATAAAAAGGTCAAGCCAGATAAATCTTATTGCTTTCTTTGACAATATGACTAAATTAGTGCACCAAGGTAATGCTGTGTATTGTAGAGACAATCCTAGGGTTCTGATAGCAACTAGGACCAGAATTTTTGCCATAGCTAAGCAATGTGGTTGTAAAACTCAATGGCACGTGACTGTATCATTTAGCAATGACAATGCAGACAGTCTTGGTTGCCATTGTATCCCCAAGATAGGCTTGGCACTAAGCAGGAAGTGATGAGGTCTCCACTAAGCAGTTCAGGGATGCCACATATGGGTAGAGTAGGTTGTGAGAGGGCCTGTGCAAGCTGCACATGAGTTGGGGGAGGAGGTGGTGAACTGCTGCATATGTGCAAGGGAAGGAGAGCATGGTTATGTGCAAACAGAGAGAATCTGAGAGAAAGAAGGCATAGTGCAGGTGAGTTCAGGAATTCTAAGAGAAGAAGGGTGCAGCACAGAACGCAGGAAGGATAGAGGAAGATTTATCAGAGCACCTTGCAACCTTTAGCTTCCCCACTGAATTTGTGGGACACCAGCAGGGAAAGTTGCAAATTGTGACTGCAAATAGGGAGCTGCAACCAGTTGGTTGAGTTGGTTGCCAAGCACCCAAATTGAGGTGCAACAGCTGGAATTTTAAGGAAAGGTCATAAGTACTGCTCATTTACCACGGTCAAAATTTAGAATGGACACCAAATAGTCAGTAACTGAGGACTGTCTGTAGTGTTCTTAGTTATTTGATAAACTAGACCAACTTCTTGATAAACTGCAAAATTTGGAGTGATCCCTCCAAATGGATTCATACTTGGCTGAACAACCATAACCAATGTGTGGTCCTTAGTGGATCTATGTCCACATGGAGGGAGGTGTGCAGTGAGATATTACAGGGCTTGTCCTCAGCTCAGTTCTTTTCAACATCTTCATAAATGATTTAGTTGAGGGAATAAAAGGGATGCTCACAAAATAAGCAAAATTTCCCAACACTCCAGAAGATAGGATCAAGATTCAAAAGGATTTGAACAAAATGTTGTTCAGTCATAAAAACATTAAGGTGCTGCAGTTAGGCAGGAAAAAACAACTGTGCAGCAGTCACACCTATAAGAAGGAAGTGGGACCTTGGTAGACCACATATCAAGCAGAAAGCAGCAGTGTAGTGCAACTACTAAAAGAGCCAATTCAGCCTACTTCAACATAGGTATAATATTAAAAACATGGGAAGTGTAGTATGTATTATGCAGACCTGGTCAGACCACACTTGGAATGCTGTGTCCAGTTCAGGGGTGGTTCTACTTACCTTTACTACCGGTTCGCAACGGGATTGTGCGCGCGGGCTCACTTTGCTCGCACACGCGCCTTGCTTCTGCGCATGCACAGATCACTTCTAATGATGTCAGGGTCAGTGGGTGGAGCCTCCCACCAGTTTTACTACCGGTTCTATAGAACCGGTCCAAACAAGGGGCAACCCACCACTGGTCCAGTTGTAGTGTGATAATATATAACGGATGCTGAAGAACTGAAATGAGTGGGGAACATTGGGGAAGCTTTATAGTGAAAGATCCAATTTGAAAATGAAGAATTTTCTGACTATGAGAATTATTAACCAGTGGAAATCCTGCCTCCTGAAGCCATTGATGGTTCATTAGTATTCAAAATTAGACAGCTATTTGTCTAGGATGGAAGGAGGATTTCTGGAGTGGGTAATGGGGGGATTAGAAGACTTCCAAGGGGCTTTCCAACCCTACGATTCTACCAATATGTCACTTTTTATGACTTGTGACCTGCATTGTATGAGCTGACCAACTTTTCTTTTTTTTCTTTCTGTATTAGGACTAAAAGAGAGGGTAGAAAATTCTGTTTCGGAATATGGAAGGAGAATGATTTAATTACAGGCTTTATTGTTGCCACTTTGGCTAGCATATCGACAAGGAGACAGTTTTATTTTCTTATCATCTATCAAAGAATTTTGAGGCTTTGGAAGAAAGTGAAATTATCTTGCCCATATTTGGAATATGAGATTTTCCAAGATTGTCAGTGCTCTTTAATTTATGAGTGAATTATTATAATACCAAAGAGAAATTCATACTTACTCTGAATTAAAAGCCAGATGGAAGTAGAGTTTGTGGATCTTGAAGATATGGGCAGAGTTCTTTGTGATTTTAGTCCTGTCACTTTTGCATTGTCCCATCTGGCTAGCAAAAGCAACCAGAATGGGGACTTTCAGAGTACTGACTGAAAGAATATAAAAAAATAATAGAATAGAATAGAATAGAATAGAATAGAATAGAATAGAATAGAATAGAATAGAATAGAATAGAATAGAATAGAATAGAATAGAATTCTTTATTGGCCAAGTGTGATTGGAAACACAGGGAATTTGTCTTGATGCATACGCTCTTGGTGTACATAAAAGAAAAAATGCATTCATCAAGAATCATAAGGTACAACAGTTAATGATAAGAGTGTCTGATATTCACCATTTTCTTATTCTGATGCTGCAAACAATTGCACAGCACATAGGTACAGTATGCATTCAAACTTGCAGAAAGATATTATGTTTAATTTAGTACCATGTGGTAGTTGTATCATCTTCTGTTCACTTATGAATTAATTGAAACATACAATTTGGTCAGGGATGCCTATGCTTTTTAAAACATCTAAGAAGAGGAATAAGACCCAGAGGCCATTTAATTGTTAACCAATCCTAGAAAAAAGTCTTCAAATCAAGTAATGTATGGGTACACTTGACAGTGCCAAAAATAAGTAATTGTATTTCAGAAAGCCACACAAAAGTATGGACCCTGTGTGTAGGAAAATTCCAGTTTCAGTTGGGGAAGGACTAACAATATAGTTTTAATTTCTGGAGAAAATATGAATAGGTTCTATGGGGAATTCCACACAGCAGCTTGTTTCCTATGCTGTTCTTGAAATGGTTTCTTGAGTTAATACCTGAAACTCCAGCCCAGATTGGAATCAATTGACAACAGTGTTAGGTTATTGCATTGTCTAGATCAGTGATGGCGAACCTTTTTGGCACCGAGTGCCGAAAAGGAAGTGCGCACGTGTGCATGCTCATCAGGGACGCAACCCAGAAGAGGAGCAGCCCATGCTGGGAAATGAACTTCCGGTTTCTGGCACACACATGCGCACTGGCCAGCTGGTCTTCCAGTTTCTGGCACTGCCGCACGCGCGAAGGCCAGCTGATAATCGCACGTGCATCAGAAACCCAGAAGAGGAACGGGCAAAGCCTTGCGTGCCAGGCGACATGGCTCTGTGTGCCACTTCAGGCACGTGTGCCATAGGTTCACCATCACGGGTCTAGATTTATTTATTTATTTATTAATCAAATTTCTATACCGCCCTACTCCCGAAGGACTCAGGGCGGTGAACAGCCAAGATAAAATACAGATAATACAAATATTAAAAATCCCTTAAAATTATTAAATATTTTGGCCGAAACACAGATTAAAACACCCAATTTATAAAATCACGAATTAAAAATTTAAAAGAGGAGAGTTAGGCCAGGCCAGATTATGGCCACTGCAAGATCTGGCTGGTCTTCTTCTAACATTTGCCCTTCCAATCCATGCAGGGAAGTTCATCTTCTCTGATTCTTCCTGAGTGGGCTGTTCTCTACTGTCTGACTTTTCCTTTTAGGGGCTGTTCCTTTTTCATTAGTCCTTGGGTCTTCCCTTTGCTTTTCCAGATGTTTGCATACATGGATACCTACCCATAACCCTCTCGTGTTATCTCCTTTGATGCTAAAGCAGACCCTTTCCTTTTTCTTTCTTGTTCTTTTTGTTCTTCTGCAGCAATAATCAAAGTAATGAAAGGGGAACCCCCTGTTCTTTGTTTCCTACTTTGCTCTGAAGGACCATGGAAACAAGGAAGGACTGATAATTCAGCTTCATAAAAACAAAGTAGGGTAGCAACATTCCTACCTTTGAGCTTAAAGATGTTTTAAAGAATAAAGGAAAACGAAGTTTTGCAGTATTGTGACCAAGGGCTGAGAAAGCAAAGGGAGCATGCTTTATCCAGTAGGCAGCAACTGAGAAGGGCTTCCACTGGCTAATGTGAGGTTGAATGGAGCCCTCATTTCCCAGTGAGGATGGTTTGGCAATTTAAGGGGCCATTGCTGGATCAACCATAATATTACAAAAAGAGCAACTGCCAGCCATCAGAGAACAGAGCAGCCTGTCATCAAAGGACAAAATGGCTGCCCAAGGTAACTATCAGCCATGGAAGGGGAGACGGAGACCTGCCAGCCACAACACCTGGGCACTGGGGTTGCTACTGGAATAGAACAAAGTGCTGGAGACCATCTGCTCCGAAGGATTTAAGAGGGCTTGGAGTACAAAAAAGAACAGCTTTTAATTGAAGCTGGAAAACCCAGGTATACTTGCCATGAGCTGGGAGTGGGAGGAGGGCACTGTTAGTCATTCCTGCACCCATAAAGCAATGAGAGGCATGAACAGGGGTGTATAAGAATGTATACCATAATCTGTTCCAATACTGCTCATCTATGCTTGAGGTTTTACTGCCTGCGATATTATGAAAGATGGAACCAAAGTGATAACTGGATGTATAACTTCTGCTACAAAAATTTTAGACATTTGAAATATTTGTATAACCTACAGTCCTGATGTTTTACGCATCTTGTTGTACTGATCTGAGATATCTGTACTGTGCTTTCTCTGCTGTATAATTTGCTTGTGTAATTTTCAAGCTGCTTATATTAAAATAGGTTTAGTGTGAGGTAACTTGTTGTTCCTATTCTCTCTGCTTGAGGTGGTTCAGCTGTTGCTGGCTGTAGCCCAGTTCTCTTTTTAGTTGGTTTCCTGTTTAACATTGGTTATTTAATTGCATATTGGGAGTGCAGCAGTCAGTGTTTGAGCCTGTGCCTGGTAACATTCTGGTTTTGTTTAAAATAACTTGTATAAATATAATATAAGCCTCACTTTGTTTCAAATAAAACTTATTTGGCAAAATCAACAACAGGGGGATGAGTGAACAAAATATTTTACAGCTAGGAGAATCATTTTATTTCTCTATCTCTTGTTTTTACAGCTACTTGTGAGGATAGGTTATAGCAGTGATGGCTAACCTTTTTGGCACCCACCCCCTGCACCCCCTGCGCATGTGTGCACGACCCCGTGTGCCTGTGCATGCGCGTGTGACCCCGTGTGCACCCCACCCCCATGCATGCGCACATGGCCCCATGTGTCACACCCCATGCATGCATGCGCGGACCCATGCATGTGCGTGCACCCCATGCATGCGTGCACATCTCCTGCATGCACCCCGGCCCCTGTGCATGTGCAGCAGAGACCTAAAAACCACCTGGCTGGTGGGAGGTGCGCACACATGCGTGGCAAAGCTGAGCTGGGGTGACAGCTTGTATCCCCGCAGAGAGGGCTCTGCCTGCCTGTGGCACCCGTGCCATAGGGTTGCCATTATGGGGTTATAATGATATGTCAACTAGACCTCTAGCTATGTAATGCTCCATTAAAGCTACATAGCAACTAGATCATGGTTAACAATGTTTTCCATTATTAACTGCTGGTGATAATCAATTTATTGAAAAACTATTCACTGGAATAGATACTCCCTTTCTTTATCTTTGTACTTAGTCTTGTTTTCCATATCTACTTTTTGGGATCACACATAATCTCTTAAATCTGCACTAGTCCATTGATCCATATTAGCCAGAATCATCAATACATATCTGAAGCACCACTCTAGAATTTCAAACATTTTTGTAGACTTCTCAAAAATTAAACTGGGTAGATTCTGCTGAAACAGATGTATACTATCATGTTACTTTTGTTTTATTGGTTTGATATTATTTATGCGGTATCATGCCACAGAGTTCCTGAAATATTATATTCAGCATGGTTTTAATTGTCAGGCAGTTCAGTTACAATTGATAGGACCCTTTATATTAAACTTTGATAGATATGAATTACATATTTTAGATTTAATAAGAAATGCGTTTTGGTTGTATTCAAGATTTAACGTTTGTTATTAAAAAAAATAAATGGATTATTAATGGAATAATTAATACTGAACTGTACCTACATCCTTTAGGTGAAAAAGCTGTTTTACAAATTATAGCCATAACTTTCATATGAATATGCTCTTTGATTAAAAGGAAGCCAAGCAGACATGGAAATTCCAAGTGTAAATAAGCTCAGACTTCTACTTGGTGTAATGAGTAATATGTGTCCTCTTTAAGGGGGAAATTGTGAACTGATGAGTAATTAGCCTATTGTTTATGTCTCATTTAAATATTTCAGTCCTGTTTAAAACGGCAATTTTCAGAATATATCTGTGGTTACTTACTAATGTGTAATTGCTATGCAATCTACTATTCAAATACCAACAACCATACAATATACAGGTCTAGGTTCCATTTTTTAAAAAAATGTAGAAAGTTTAAGAGAAACAGCATTTGGAAAATTGGAAATGAAACAATGAAGACAAAAAAAAATCTCTTCTGTACTCTGGTCCTTTTTCTTTTCTAGGATACAGACATGGTAGGCAAATCAAGGCATGTTGTGATTTCAGTCAAAATGTTTGCCCTAACAATCAAATTAAAATCTGGTGAGAAGCTAAACCAAGCAAAGGTGAATTGTAAAGGTAGTCCTTGACTTACAACAGTTCATTTAGTGACCATTCAAAGTTTTAACAGTGCTGAAAAAAAGGACTTAAGACCATTGCAGCATCCCTGTAAACATGTGATCAAAATTTAGACACTTGGCAATTGGTTCATATTTATGATGTTTGAAGCATCCCGGGGTCATGTGATCACGTGTGACCTTCTGATTTCCCCAACAGCTCTGATAATTGGTTAGAATTATTGCCAGGAAGTCAGCGAAGGTCCAGGAAAAAAAAGCAGAGAATTTTGCTTTCAAATTTGGCAAAAAACATTGCATGCATTTTTATAAACCAAGTTTCATGTATAATACATTTTTTTAAAAAAGTTTGATTTTGTTCATCTTTTATGACATTAATTTCCAGAAGGGGGAAGGAAGACCTCAAAGTTTAATTAGACATGTATATGCTACATTGCTACAGGCTAGGGTCAACTAGAGAAGTTATTATTTCTCTGATGTTTAGCTTTTTACCGCAAGTAGAGTCACACAAGTCACAAGAACCCTATATTTCCCATACACCAGACATAGGGGGACTTCTTGGAAGATATTGTAAATGATAGTAGCAGGAACTACCCTGTTTCCTCCCAAATAAGACATCCCAATCGGGCTTTTGAGTGCATTGCAAAAAGGCCAAGTGCTTATTTCAGGGTTCAAAAAAACATAAGACAGGGTCTTATTTTCGGGGAAATACGGTATTAAGTTGCTACTCAAAGGCAAGGAAATATGGCCAGTTTATATAGAAACTGGAGAGAGGTTTGAGATCTCCAGACTTTTACCCTATTGGCTCAGCCACATTATGTATGTTTTCTCTGAACTGGTGCCCTCCACATACCATTGGTCATGCTAACTAGAAATTATTGTAGCTGACCTCCAACACATCAAAAGAATACCACATTGGGAAAAAGTCCCTCAGGGAGGCTATTTTGTCCAGTTTCTCAATTAACAGAACATAGGTACTGTTCCAAAGATGTTTTTTCAAGCGGCAACTGGATTTTCTGGTTTTTCTTTGAAGACATTTCGCTTCTCATCCAGGAGTGAAATGCTCCCGGTTCGGACCGGCTCGGGCAGTTCAGAGAACCGGTAGCAAAAATCCCTGCCCCCACCCCCCATGCCCAGCTGAGCCGCACGATCATCAGAGACTTTTTTTCTTTTAAATGCCTCTGACGATCCAAGCTCTGACGATCCCAGCTGAGTTGCCTGATCAGCAGAGGGTTTTTTAAAAACCCTCTGACGATCAGGCAACTCAACTGGGATCATCAGAGCCTTTTGAAAGCATTTTTTTACATGGTTTTACATGTAAAAAATGATTTTAAAAGTAAAAAAAAAAATTGACCACACCCACCCAGTCACATTACCCCTCCCCCCAAGCCACGCCCACAGAACTGGTAGTAACAAATTTTAGATTTCACCACTGTTCTCATCCAAGAAACTTCTTTAACTCTTAGTCTTCACATAGTGTACTCTTATCAAAATGGCATTTCAAAAAGAATGTAAAGTATATTTTGATGTGTTAATGTTAAAAATAACATTCAACAACA
Organism: Pantherophis guttatus; assembly: GCF_059756535.1. Lineage (NCBI taxonomy): Eukaryota > Metazoa > Chordata > Lepidosauria > Squamata > Colubridae > Pantherophis > Pantherophis guttatus. Next base: position 46,570,512 of record NC_142063.1, read on the forward strand.
TGTCATCTTATGATAGCCTTACCCAATTTGATGTTTCCCTGATATGTTAGATTGCAGCTACCGTCTTAAGTCAAATTGAAGAAAACTGTACTACTGAATGGTTATGAGGCTTATAGAGCATTTGTGCTCCCTTGTAAAAACACTCAATTGCAATGGGAGTTACTGCAATGTACTGTAAGTCTTTAGTATAGAAGTGAAATAACTACAGTATTTTTGTATGATGTTTGTGAAACTTCGTAGTAATCTGAATGCATTAATATTTTGTGATTTTAGACAATGTCATTGACAAGAAATGGGAATGTTGCCTTTCATGGTTGTTTCCTGACATTGAGATTTGGAAAAATAATGCGCACATTTCCCCACATTTCACTCTGTTAACAATAGAAACATTGTCCAACCTTTGTATGTTCCTTTCTCTTTGAACAAATGCTTTGCTTACTTAAAAAAAGGTTTCCTTTTTCCTCCTTGGAGGCTCTTTAGGGATTTTTTAAAGGTTCACTTGGAAGATGTTACTTTTACTGAACAAACTGAAGATATCAATGTGGCCCTCTTTCCATAGCACACTTAACAACTAGGTTAATGGATATGTGTCTGTAGTAGAATTAGTGTGTTATAGGAACATCAAAAAGGGCAGTAGTGGGTTTCACTTACCTTCGCTACTGGTTCAGAACTGTGAGTGTGTGCATACGCGCACTTCCTTTGCTCGCATACAGCACTTCTGCGCATGCGCAGAGTGTCTGTGATGATGTCTGGGTGGGTGGATGGAGGCACCCCCCGCTGCAGCTACCAGTTCGCCCAAACCGGGGCGAACCAGTAGAAGCCCACCACTGAAAAAGAGTCAATTGATCTGGTGAACTATATCTAAAAGTCCTTCATAGAGTTAAACAAATTCCATTCATTTCGCCATGCCATGGAAACATCAAAACTCAGTCAATCTAATCCTCCAAGAAAAAAAGAGTTGGAAGGGAAGCAGAGCTTTAAAAATAACCCCTCATTATGGAACTCACTAAGAAGGCCTAGTAATACAAAACCACTTCCCAATTCCTGATTAATTGCACCAACTCAGCTTAGTGCTGGAATGGGACTGTTCGTCTCGTATGTTTGGCCGCCCCTAATTCTCTGCCGGCATTCCTCCCTCGGGCAATTCTCCACTGGCTATTCTCCTCAGCTGACATGCCTCCACCTATTTGCCATGGGAAATGGGCCATGACCACTCTGTCCCACACACTTCGGAGTGGCCGATACACAGAAGGAGGTTCGTTCTGGGTTTTTCGACGCCCGGGACAGTTAACACCCAACAAATCGGCTAGAGGGGGTGGAAGTAAGGAATTCTTTAGAGTTAATAGAAATCCAGCGAAAGGAGAGAGGCGTACAAGAGTTTGCAAAAATGCCTTCCTCCCTCCCTCTCTCCCTCTCTCTCTCCCCCCCTCTCTACACCCCCCCTTTGAAGTACGGATAAAGAGTTGCCCTAAAGCGTGGAATTCTGCGATTTGATTCCTGATGATAAATCCTGGTGATTCCTCATCAGGATTCTGAAGAAGAAGAAGATGATGATTATAGGAATGGAAGGAATGAATTCTTTAGAGTTAATAGAATTCCAGCGAAAGGAGAGAAGCGTACAAGAGTTTGCCAAAATGCCTTCCTCTCTTCCCCCTTGCCTCCTCTTCCCCCCCTTTGGAGTACGATAAAGTACTCCCTTCCAACCCTCTCCTCCTCCTCCTCCTCCTCCTCCTCCTCCTCCTCCTCCTCCTCCTCCTCCTCCTCATCTTCAGAATCCTGATGATCAATCATGATGAGGAATCATCAGGATTTATCATCAGGAATCAAATCGCAGAATTCCACGCTTTAGGCCAACTCTTTATCCGTACTCCAAAGGGGGGGTAGGGAGGAGGTGGAGGGGAAGAGAGAGGGAGGGAGGGAGGGAGGGAGGGAGGCATTTTTGAAAACTCTTGTACACCTCTCTCCTTTCACTGGATTTCTATTAACTCTAAAGAATTCCTTACTTCCACCCCCTCTAGCTGATTTGTTGGGTGCTAACTGTCCTGGGCGCCAAACAGTCCTAGACCCAAACAGTCCTAGATCCAAGCTGCTTGCGTCACTAGACAAGACTAGTGATGCAATGCAGCATTGCCAGTACTTTCTGATACAAAAAATCCATACAGCAGCAGGAGTGTCCTGCATTAAGTGATTTCTCTGTCTGTCTCTCTATGTGTGTCTCTGTGTGTTCATGTTAGTTGTGACATCTGATGATTGTTTAGACTAGTCCTTGCAGCTTTCTTGGCAAGATTTTTGGAAGTGGTTTGCTATTGCTTACTGCTAAGGCTCAAAGTCACCCAGCTGGCTTCATGTTGAAAACAAGACTAGTATTCAGAGTCTTTTGCTTTCTAACCTAGTGGGTTAACCATCACACCAGGCTGGCTGGCTTATCTAAGTGAATAGGAATCCCGTATTTTAACAAAAGGAAAATGAGTCATTGAATGCAATTGTGTGCTGGCAGAACCATCAATAAGGGCATTTGATGGGGTTAGTGTCTGACTGGGATAAGTGGGTTTTGGGAACAGAGCCAATGTTCCATCAACTCTCCCTCAGCATATTTCTTATCTCCAGAAAAGCATTTCTGCCACTTTCAAATATGGGATGTTCTTTCACTAGGAACCTCAACCAACTGTGAATGAGGGAGACAGAAACAATTTTCCCCCATGGGAGGAATTCTTTCTTACGCTTTCTATGTCTTTGCACAGTGTTCAACTTTAGCAATTGAAATGCATGAACTGTGAATATCAAATAGGTAGAACATTAACAGTACATATTCAGGAGCAGTTAGAAGACATGACAGAACATCATATGTTTCACAGTGCACAGATACATTCAATCATAAATTTGCCTCGGAAGCCACTGAAACTCTAATTTGGACCAAGTACAAGAATACATAAAAATCCCTAATAAACTGGCATTCTGAAAAATTATCAACCAACAGACACATAAACCTAGACTCAACCACTGTCTATTTAAATAAAATAGCCAAAGGTCAACTTGGTAAGAGCAAGTTGGTTTTATGCAAAAACAGCATAAAATCACCACATCCCTTATCACGCAGCTATTAACCAACACCCAGATAAACAAAAGGGGGCAACCTTTTCTGTGAAGCAAAAACTAGATGATAGAAAACAAAAAACACCTAACAGTAGAACCGACCCAATCATATACTGAGGTTCTCTAATCAACAGACGTCAATTCTCCAAGATCGTAGTATTGAATATGTTACCAAGGTAGGCAGTGAAACATCTGCAAAAATAAAAGCAGTCAGAACTCTTAGAACTTCATTCAAATCTTGAACTAAATATATTCCCCACGTCTGAACTTTTGTGTTATATTTACAAAGGTAATGATACCTTTGGTTGAGCTCAGCTCCTTATGACTTCATTCATGTACTTTTCTTGGTCACATTTTAAAAAGTTGCTTGCCATTATCTTCTTCAGATAAGTTTAGTACAACTTAGAATTCCCAGTTTCATCCAAGTACCAAATAGGTAGTATACAAACTAGCTTTCTATAATACAGTAACAACAAACTAGTGAATTACAATTTAGCCTGATGTGGCGTGCAAATTTGGTCAATTTAACTTATTGCTCAGTATCAGTGGCTGAGTTGACCTTATGTAGAATTAATTCTGCTGCTGATCATTATTTTCTGTTTTTTTAATTGATTATGGATAGTTTTTCCAGGTTTGTATATTAGTTTTTAATTTGTCTTTATTGTATTTTTATTACTTGTTGTGAGTTACTCAGAATTGCTTGGATGAGATGGGTAACCATACAATTAGAATAACAGAACTATTGTATTTATGTTCTTCAAAGTCTGCCAGTATGGATATTTCCCCCACAACTACCCTATAACCAAACTCGGATGAGATAGAATAATTAATCTGGGGACACCCAAGGAATCCCTTCACTAGGACTATCAAATTTGGGCTGCAAACTCCAGACAGTACTAATGACAAAAAGAACTTTTTGTTGCCATTTAGTGATCACCAGATCTTGGGAGCCCTGTACTGATAGGCTGACTATGGATTAGGGTGAATGTGAACTCTGTCTTTCTAGTCCTAGCCCACAACTGTCCGCCCCCACCACCACCCATAGCAAAAGTGAGAAAACAGGTTTAATTAAGTAAACTTAATCACCGGTGAGTATATTATGGCTGTTGTGGCCTATTGGCTGCTGGCCCCTCCAGCAGCTGAATCAGAGGAGGAGGAGGTGTGGGAGTGAGGGTCAGCATCAGGGCAAACCAAGAGCTCCGAGGGAGAAGTGGGAATGGAATTGGCAGAGAGACAGACAGAGGCGGAGCCATCCATCAGCCCTCAGATAGAGAGTCAACTGCCCCCAGGTCTGGAGGTGGTTGATGAAGAGGAGGAACAGCTGGGTCCAGTGCCTGACGTGCGGCTGTTCAGAAGTCAGAGGAGAGCAGTGGAAAGCCATGGGCTGATCTTGGGGGAGGAAGAGCCACCACTGCTAGCTAAGCCCCATCCTAGCTCTAGGGATAAAAGATAGGAGGGACTTGTTAGCCTGTGAGATAAACTTTTTGCCAGGGCTGCTGGCACTCCTAATAAAATAATCTTTTGAGTTCATGTCAGAGAGTTTGTCATGTTTGGGGAGCTGGGTCAGAACAATGTCATAGTGAGTTGTGAACTCAGTCAACTGTCATTTATTCAAAAACTGATGGTTCAATGAACCACTGCGTGCTATGATATGGGACCAGTAAGTTCAAGAGTTTTAGGTAGAGTATAGCCTTTGTGTTCCTGAATTATGAAAAAGACTGATTTATTGTTGAATTTAATAAGGATTGTTTTGTGACTTTTTTCCTTTCTTGCAGGTGATTACAAGTACTGATAATCGTATAAAACAAATGTAGAGATGGTGAAATGGCAGAATAAAAAATATGCCTGCTGAGCTAACAGACTGCAGAACATGGGGATTCTTCCAGAAGAGGTGATGGACAATCACACTCAGAACTGCACCATTGACCATAGCATACATCAGATGTTGTCACCTGTGATATATATACTTGTCTTTGTAGTAGGACTCCCAGCCAATTGTCTCTCATTGTACTACGCTTACTTGCAAGTTAAGGTCAAGAATGAACTAGGAATATACCTTTGCAATCTAACCATAGCCGATCTGCTTTACATTTTCTCTCTACCTTTTTGGCTCCAGTATGTTTTGCAGCATGACAACTGGACTTACAATGAACTCTTATGCAAAATTTGTGGCATCCTCCTTTATGAAAACATTTACATCAGCGTGGGTTTTCTCTGCTGTATCTCCATTGACCGTTATCTTGCACTGGTGCATCCTTTTCGTTTCCAACAGTGTCGTACAATGAAGGCTGCTGTGGTGGTGAGCACTGTCATCTGGACTAAAGAAATTGTGACTTGTTTGCTGGTTTTTAAACATGGAGAAGTGAGTAAAGACTCGGAGAGCCACGTAGTGTGCTTTGAGCATTATCCCATAAAAATCTGGGAACATAACATAAACTTTTACCGTTTCACAGCTGGTTTCCTATTTCCATTTTGCCTCCTTATTTTTTCCTACTATGGAATTCTACGTGTTGTCCGGAAGAGTCATGGCACTCAGAAAAAAAGGAAAATTCAAATTAAACGCCTAGTTTCAAGCACAATCTTAATTTTCTTAATTTGCTTTGGACCGTATCATGTTCTTTTGTTAATACGCAGCCTATTTGAGAAGAGCTGTGAATTTGCTGTCAAAATCTTTAACATCTATCATATTTCTCTTTTGTTGACCACTTTTAATTGTGTTGCAGATCCCATACTATATTGCTTTTCAAGTGAAAATACCTACCAGGATTTTGCCAAAATAGGAGGATCTTGTTTAAAATGCCTAAGATGTATTCCAATAGAAAACAAGGAATCCTATACCTTAAATACTCCAGAAACCAGGAAAAAAGACAGTGAACAAGCTGATTTGAACACAGGATTGGTTAAATGAACTCTGTTATTCATAAAATAGAAGTACGAACTCTTTCTCACCCAAATAGTGATGTAAACTCTCCATGCAAAGATTTGCTCACCTCACTTTTTTACATCTAAATATAGATATGAGAATCATTATAGCCTGTAAAATGATTCATAATTTAAAAATACAATAAAATCTGCTATACTGGCATTCTTTCCATGTGAGGAATTCCTTTCTTCCTTTAAAAGAATCAACTTCATTCAATTCAGAACATCACCCCAATGTGTTAGTTATGCAAACTATATTAACTTTGAAGTTTATAAGCTATTCAGACACATACTCTTTGGATAAAAATAATATTCTAGATTTTAATAGTGTATTCTTGGAAAATAGATGTCAAAATATATTTTTATAATCATGTGTTAAGTCTAGCAATTAGTGTGTATGTCATAGTGTCTGAAATTTTTCAGATCCCTTCTGCTATATGAGGTAAATAGTTACATGGTTCACATATTGTGCTAAGCAACTGGTAGTGTTTTCAAAAAATAGCCATACTGAATTTTATCCCAGTATCTTGTGAAAACCCAGCTTATGTGGTTAGTTTATAGTTAGGAGTGTCATGCAAACCCACAAAACTAGGTTAATTTTTAATAATCCACAACTAGATCAATTATTAGCAGTAGACTAATGTAAACATAATACAGTTTATTTGGTTTCAGCTCAGCCTATTGTATGAACATAGATTTATCCTGGCCAATACTGGAACTCAGTCAACTGAAGCTTATTTAAAAACTACCTTAAACAAACAATGCCATTGCAAGATATGTGGAGAAAAAAATAAATGCCCGTCTTTAGGGGCATTTAAGAAAAAATAGTATTTATTTACAATTAGTGCTATTTCTTCATTATACTATTAATGCAGAATAAACAGCAAAAGTTAGTTTTGTAACATTTGTACATATTCTTTGGATTATGTGTAAGGAATTAATTTGAGAACTGCCAAACAAGCTTTAGCAGTAATCTTATGTTTGTAAATGTTTGAACTAAAATGTTAACAGTTGTTAATTCAAAGACTTCAGTCATGTTTAGATAAGAATTATTGTGGATTTCTCAAACAAAAGCAATGAAAATTAGGAATTTTAGAATAGTAAAAAAAATGGGAGGTATTAATGCTTCTATATTAATTTATGTTAAGTCAAACTTGTTAAATCATGTGGTCCAATATAAAAGCAAATAGTTCACAGAATAAAAACTGAACCTGAAATGAATTACATACATTGCTAAAATATATTCTGCACCAAAAAAAGACTGAGTTTGTTTAGATCAACAGTTTATTAGTAGTTTTATGCAACAAAATTCTATATTAAGCTGAACAGCTAAACCTGCATTTATCTGTTGATTATATTTTGCTTACAGTAGTTCTTTCTCCAATTTATTCTGCCCCTAATGTGCTTCTTAAGCTGGGGGCAAAATTCTCTGAATGCAATTGTATTGAGTCAGGATGAATACCCAAATGTTTGGTGTTTGTTATTGCAACAGAAATGGTCATGGTACTCTAAAACAGACATAGCTGAAGATGATTAAAACTTTAATCTGACTGCAGTATAACAATGATTAAAGCAAGAAGTCACAACTTAACCTATATGTCATATAGTTGTGGGAGGTCCATTCTAAGCATTCTTACAGAGAACATTGATTTTAAGTAGTTAGAAATTGCATCCGTTTGTAATTTAATTTAATCTCCCTGATCTAATTGACTTCATTGGAATATGCTCAGTTATAAGTTTACAGAATCACAACTAATTTTCTATTACTAAATTTGCATTCACAAATCAAAATAACTTCAAGAGCTGTAACAAAAATGTCCAATTCCCAGCCCAGAATTTAAGTGGACTTCTGTCATCACATAATAAAAATGTATATAAAATAAATTTTTATAGAGTGTTTTGGAGGTAATGAGGTGAGCTGTTAATATATTTCCTTCCTTCTGGTCACTGCCAGCATCGTTACTATTTCTCTTCCAGCATTTGACCTTCCAAATCCCAAGATAGTTTTTTGTTCTGTGTTCTGACCCAGCCTTCACGAGCCTCACTCAACAGCCTACTCATGAGGAGAAACCCCTTTTAAGGCAGGAATACACTGCATTCACTGACAAAGCTCCAGGTCACACATTCTTAGGTGATTCACAAGCTGTCTCTGAGTTCCCCAAAAGTCAATTAGTATTTCAATTCCAACACAAAGAGTCCTGCCCAACCTGGACAGTGGTAAGGAAATCCTGGCAAGGAATCTGCCAGAGGGAACTCTTCTGGAATATGAACGGTTGTCTCCGACAACCACACCTCCCACATCCCTCCTCCTTATATCCCAGTCAGGGAGGGACTTGTTAATATCTCCTTCTTTTCCTGGATAGCTGGCCCTCAGTCCTGTGTTGCCCTCCTCTCCACATTTATCTGCGCATATGTGCATCTGGGACAGGTCCCAGCTGTTCCTCCCCCTCACTCAGCTCAGGCCTCAAAAACCGCTGTCTCTCCGCCTGAGCATGAGTAGATGGGCCCTGCTCTGCATCTGGCTCCAAGACCTCCTGCTTCCGCAGGCCCCGATGGTAACCCAGGCACCCCCTCCATCTGCTCTGACTGATCTGACCACAACACTCTGCTAATTTCTAAGATCAAGCTTGAGTATAGTGTTAGTGTCTGTCCAATTTATAATCTCTTGTTTAATGCTGCATTTCTGAGATAAGAAACCCTGGTTCTACAATTAGGATATTTAACTGTATACAGTTCTGTTACTTCTCTTGAGCTACTTCTCTTTCTGTTGTTCTACATCAGACACCTCACAAACACAATATCCCACCTTGGCATAAAAAGGGATACTTTTAGAAAGGGAAATCAGGAGGTGTGAGATGAAGAACAGAGAGCTACTGCATGAGAGAGAAAAGTATTCTAAATGCCCAAGTATTCAACTATTTCACAGGTTTTTTAAAAATCTTGAGTCAATTTTACCTTCCAGTTTTTGCAAAGTACCACAAGCGACTAAAAAAATAACAAGAATTCACATGTTCTGATTTATTTGGGGGTAGAAAAGGGCAGATAGGAACTAAGTTGAATGGATGCAAATATGAAATTAGAAATGCCACAATAAATACAGTAGACCTGTTTTTCTTTGTTAAAACATACTGAGTTGGGTATGTTTGCCATGGTAAGGTGGTATTCACAACGAGAAGGTTACGTTACAAAGGAGAGAAAAGCACACACACCAAGGAGGACAACACAATTTAGTAACAAGCAAGCCCAGGTGGTCCTCAACTTACACCCATTTGTTTAGCAATTGTTCAAAGATACAAGAGCATTGAAAAAGGTGACTTCTGATCAGGCCTTGCATTTACAATCACTGCAGCATCCCCACAGTCATGTGATCGAAATTCCAATGGTTGGCAACCAGCATGTATTGGTGGTCACATGACCACAGGTAGCATCCTCTGGTCATGTGACCGCCATTTTCGAGCTACTCAACTGGCTTGTGACAAGTAAAATAAAAGGGGAAGCTGGATTCACTTAATAACCATGTGATTCACTTAACAACTGCAGTGATTGGCTTAACTGTGGCAAAAAGTCATAAAACTGGGCACAACTCACTTAACAACTACTTTGCTTAGCTATGGAAATTCTAAGTCAAGGACTACCTGTATAAGGGCAGAAAAGATTAAGCAATCACATTTAATGGTGGCAGTATTTTTTGCTGGCAGATTCTTGCTGTATAGTGTTTTATATTTCTATCATGGGCATGGCCTTTAAGGAGGATTCAAGAAAAGGACAGCAAAGTTTGACTGTGGAACTAGAAATTATATTCTATGAGTAGTGATAGAAAGAACTGAATACATTTATTTAGAAAGAAAAGGCAATTGAGTGGGAATATGCTACCACTCTCTTCATACTGGAAGAGAATCACAGAGTAATATCATAGAGAAGGCCACAACTCATTATTTATTATTCTAGAGGACAAGGCATGTAATAACTCAAGTTAGTGGAAGACAGACTCTGTGTCCAGAGCTATGAAGTTAAGAAGATCCTTGACTCTAGACTCTAGACTATACAGGGGTTGGTTACAGTATTTGGTACACTGGAAAGGGTACCTGTTGTCTGAAGCTACTTGGGTGAAAAGTTGGGATGTGAATGCCGATACTCTAGTAAAGCAATTTCATGATAAATTCCCTGAGAAACCAGAGGGTTCTCCTGGAGGGGGGAGAGAGGGTTAAGAGGTTATGTACAAGGCGTTAACCCCATTTTTTGTTTTGTATGTTTTATTTTTCAGGGTGTGTTTTTTTCTGCAGGGGGGGATGCCTGTCAGCTTTGGAAGCCATATTAGGCCGGAAGCTTCCATGCTGCCACCTTCTCATGTGGGAGTAGGAGGGGGGATTTAGTAGAGGGGTTGACTTTAGACATAATAGCATTCTTCCTATTGGTCAAGGTCAGGCCGATCCAGCATCTGGAGAAGGAGTGGTCGGAATGCTGTCTCGAGATAGGACAGCGGTTGATTGGAGCATGTGATCGACTGAGGACTGAGGGGATGGTTTGGGGGTTTTTTATTTACTAAGGGAAAACCCGGACCTCTCAGATTCGGGTTTTCCCAGATGTGCCAGTTTACCTATTCTAGTAAATAGAACTTTGAAAAACGCTTGCTTCAGAGTTTTTACTTAGAGTTGAGGTTTTTTCTGGAATGCTGACATTCTGGTTCAAAGTTGAGAATCTCCTCCTAAGAAGAGCAGCTTGACAGCGCAACCAATTGCCTACTAAAGTATTCAAGAAAAGCTAGACAGACTTTTGTGGATTTTAATTTGGATGCTTGCCCTGAACAAAGAGTTGAACTCAGTAGCCTAAGTGCCCCTTCTATTCCTATTATTTAATGGGAGAGAAGAAAGTATTTCAGAACTCAGTGTCTACAACTTTCCTTTGGAGGCTTCCTAGGATTCTCTGAGGTGAAATTCAGAGAAAAATAGAGTCGGCTCACTTGCAATCAAATTAAATGGCTACTGCCTGAATTACAGTTTTAACAGGGCATCTGGTAAATGAGGCAGGGATGAATCTTGTTTAAATCTAAGAAAATACATTCTCAATTAATTTATTGTTGATATATTTTACTCAGATAATTAAAAAAAGATATCATTCTGAAAAATCTATTAATTCTGCCTTCACATTATTCCAGAAATTTACTGTATAATTACACATTCTTCAACCTCATACTATTTGGAATAATAAATTGTGGCAGGATATCTGATCAGGGAATGTAGTGGTAATATATATTCTGGATTAAATGTGTTTAATATACCATATTGTTAGAGATGGAGTATTATTTGAAAGTTTCCTCCCGCAGTCTTTCTATTAAATTTGAATGAATGTCAAAGAACGGCAGAGCATCCACTTCCATTGCCAAACTTGCAGTTATTCCACTGCGAACGTGATGCCGCTGTAATATCTTCAGCATGTTTTCTTCCTAAATAGTAAAATACAAAGTACAATTTTTATTCTCTTTAAAATTTAGGTTTTTAACTTTAATAGTTGAAAGTGCTCAAAGTCAGGAATTTAGTTTAATATTTACTGCTTAAGTTCACAATAAGAGTATCTTGTTGGGGAAGATTTTATTCCCAGTTTCTTTCTAGACATGTCCACATTAACTATAAAATAGCAATAGCAATAGGACTTAGGCTTATATATTGCCCCATAGTGCTTTACAGCACTCTTGTCACTCAAATGTTAAAATGCATTCTTCGCTATCTAATTACAATAATCTGGAAATGTAGGAATGGAATCCATTTGTATTATATTGTTTCTAGCATCTTTATTAGAATAATATTATACTAGAAGAACTTCCAAGCTACTGTTTATACCAGGGGTCTCCATCTACAACCTTGGCAACTTTAAGTCTGGCGGACTTCAACTCCCAGAATTCCCCAGTCAGCTTTTCTGCTGGTTGCCAAGGTTGGAGACCCCTGGTTTATACTGTTGATGTTTGGCATCATAATTTCAGTTTATAAAATAATCTATAATTACCAATGCCCTGCTTTCATAGTAAAATGGTAAAAAAAAGTAATGAGTTCAGGAATAAGTTGTAAAATCTGTCTGAAGCCAAGGTATGGCAGAAGGAGGATAAAAAGGATGAAGCAACGAAGGTAAATCCAACAGGGTCAAAAAGACAGATCAATGATGTTGCATTGAAAAATAAAGAGAAAGAAAACAAATGAAGGAGAAGTACCATCTGGAAATGCAACATCATTAATATTATGATTCACAGTCATCTTGGTGACTGAGACTCTAAGTTCCAGATCTGTATTCTGTAACATATATTAATCTTAATACATTACATTTCAGCAGCTTCCCACACATTTGTTTTGATGAATAAATGAATCTGTGCCAACAGACTAGAGATAGTTGTTGCTTACTGACTGTTTGTTCAGAGAACATTATGAACAAATAAAATTTGTAAATATTTTTGAAAAAATAATCAAAATTATAAAATTATGATACTGCTGAAAAAGGAGACTTATAACCAATCATTAAAGTTCTGGCCGTCACAGCATGTGATTACGATCCGGACATTTGGTAACCGGCTTGCACTTACAATGTGTCCTGCGATCACATGATCACCATTTGTTGCTGGTTTCAATGGGGAAGCTGGCAGGGAAAGTTGCAAGTTGCTTCAGTAAGTTGCTCTCATTTTGTAGAAGCCCAACAGAAGCCACCCCGTGCTTACCTATCTGCGAGGCACCTAAGATTTGCTTAACAATCCACGGTCCTTGCTTAATGACAGCAATGTGGCATGTCAGGCTTGCCATCACTAAGTGATGTTATCACTTGATATTGCATATTGCTTAGCAATGGAAATTCAGGCCCCAATTGTTAACCTTATTGTATTTTACAATATGAAAGACTCTGAAAAAGTTGCATGAATTCAGAATTGCATTGCATTGCCCCAATCTAGTAGTTCTAGTTCTGCATAAATAATGGCATACAATTGTTAATGGCCTTGATGAGGGTGAACACTTTCACTTACATTTATTTTACAATTATAAATTTGAGGGATTATAAAAGAAATGGCTAATAGCTAGATTATGGCTAGATATGAACAAGCACATGTTAGTTTAGGAAAGTTTTAAAAAGGAATCATCGTGAAAGCTAGATAATTAAGCTATGAAGATTTCAGTTACACACATTTATTTAAATCAAACTTTCTTTGCTCTAGAAAACTAATAGGTGAAATCAGGACTCATAATCAGCATATGGTATTTAACAAAGGCAACTCAATTTCAATAGCTATCCAAGCATCACCCAGTGTTAGCAAGCTCTGCATATTGCTTCCAATTGCCCTATATAGAAAAAAGTTATTCCATGAAAAACTTCTTCCAAAAAGTTACCTTAGCCACAGAAGGTAATGCTGATGCCCAGTTCTTATACTTGGAAAACCTGGGATATCCAACAGCTTTCCTCAGATAGCGGCCATGTATTTCACATGTTTTGAGGATATATAGTCCACAAGCAACTGCATAGCCTCCCCAATTGGCAACACCTGCCAAAGAAAAGTGCCATTAAAATAAAATGTTTTAGCTAAAACAACTGAACGGTACTTAATAATACAAAACATTGGCCTATAGTTGAAACTTAGCACCATAATATTTGGACAACAGGAGGAAATGCAGTTTTTCCCATCATTTCTAGGATCAACAGAATCTTGTTGTGCTTTGGCTTATTTGTTCAGAGAGTAATATGTTGATCTATGCCTTTTAAAGCAATAGTGAAATTTGTTCCTGACTCTCTAAAACCTGGTTTAGATTATTTTCAGAACATCATTTAGCACCTATTAGAGACGGCCTAGAAGATATTTTGAGCTCCACTTAGTACTAGTTCTATTCAGCATGAACAACAGTCAGGGCATAGAATTTTATTACTTAATTTATTTAAATAAATTAATTTGTGCTACCTTAGTCACAGATGGATAATCTCCAGGTTCTAGGGTCCCTAAAACCAACAATCACTTAATCTTGTTACAGATAAATTAAAGCCTATGCCTTACCATCCAGACCTCCATAGCCACCAGGCACTGGGAAAGAACTTTAATGGCATCACCTGATTAGACCAGGGCGCTGAATAGCCTCAGCATACTTATGATAATTAACTCCGCAAGACTGTCTCCCTACTTCCAAGCTCTTAAATTGATCCAGAACAATACCATGATCAAAGGCTGGTATTAAAGGCTGCTGGAAGATTATGGAAGGCCAGTATAGGTGTACCTCCCCCCCGCATTTTAAGCCCCTCAGAGATCATCGGCAAGTATGATCAGTGCCACTGCAGAACTGATCTGAAACCTGCCTGAAAACCTGCCTCTCTGTACAATCTGCTTTCTCTGGCATAGGAAACCTTCCACCTTCTCAATCACCTTCTCTAAAGTAGGTTAGAAACCAGATGAAAATTGTGCAGGTTCATCGGATCCAAAAATGGCTTCTTGAGAAAAGAGCAAACCACGGCTTCCTTCAAAAGAAGCGGAACCATCTCCTCCTTCAAAAAAGTATTCAGGTTTAACCTCCAAGAGGTTTGATTTAATCTAGATAAGAAAGCAGTGCAGGCCATTTTTTCCTGCTTATATACTTATATAACAGACCCTGCTAGCCTTTCAGATGATCTTGAAGACCTGGCCATGTGCCAGGGCCTGGGGTCCCAAGTGTTTCCTCGTTATGTTGACAACAATGGCTTGTAATATCTCTTGGCTGCCATTGTATTTAATTCTCTTTTGTACTATGTTTTAACTGTTTTGTTTTTATGAATACTCACTGCTCTGAGTCACTGGTTTGAGATAGGCAGCTACACAAATTAATAAATGAATAAAATAGTGGCACAGAAGTTATGCGGAAAAGACACTTTTATGTTGTAGCCCTTGTGGTTTGAAATATTTCGCAGAGAATTGGGGGAAACAGACCAGCCTCAACCCTGCCAATCTTTTGCAAGGAAGATTGAAAATGTTGTTCTGTGCCTGGGCATGGAGGTAAGATTGTTAGTTGGAGCCCATGAGATACTACTTTAATTCTAGTTTGATGTCTATGGAGATTCTCTATCATCCAGGTCATGGTTGTCCCAAAGTTGCTTTTTCAAAAGTCAACTGGACTTTCTTGTTTTTCTTTGAAGACGTCTCACTTCGCATCCAAGAAGCTTCTTCAGTTTTGAAGTGAAACGCCTTCAAAGAAAAACAAGAAAGTCCAGTTGCCTCTTGAAAAAGCACCTTTGGGATAATTCTAGTTTGATTTTTTTTTTCTTACCTTGGCTGCCAGTTATATATTCTGTTTTTAACTATTAGCTATCCAGAGCCACCCTGATAGCACATTAGGTATCAAAGATGACAAACAGCTTATTTAGTGATTTAGTTATCTAAGTGATGACTGAATACAATAATCAGAAAAAAGTAATGCAGCTTTTGTTTTAGTTTCTTCTTACGATTTTGCACATGTACATATTTTGGCTTGTTCAAATCTTACCTGCAACAACTGCAAAATCAGCTTCCACATCACAAGCTATGACATCTCCATTTTTAATGTGCTTCTTTGTGGCTTCTTTTACTTTTCCCATTCCTAATTCATTTCCTCCATCTCCAATACCTAAATTAAAATGGAAAAATTTACATTGGAATATTACCATACTAGTCATAGATTTTGATACCAATGATCCTTATAGAAAATCTGATGAAAAATTAAAAATTAGTGGAACTGTTAATAATAGTTCTACTGTGAATACTTCCCATGAAAACTACACTCTGGGTAACCAATGAAATACCCCAGCTTTATTTATCGTGCATATTAACACTTGTATCTGCTTTCACAGGTACAAAGAATTTTGCCAAATAATGACAAAATAATTAAAATCATAAGTGTGATTGGAAACTTGTACTGTTGTCTAAACTGCTGACTTATTAATATCAGGATTTGTGCATGTTTATCCATCTGCAAGGTTAGGTAAATAACTCTCCAATATCAGTATAGTTGGGGCAGACAGCAGTTGATTTGGACTATGCCTTGCCAAAATACATGTTTTCAAACTTGAACAGAACTAAATGTTAATGTATGAGAGATATTCTATTTAAAATCCTATAAAGTTATTATTAAGGATATACTCCCTCCCAGCACATTCTAAAATATGCTACTGATGCCATTAAACTTTATTACCTAGTTTGGTCAATCACGATACGCATGGAGCAATGCATTTTATTTCATTACTGTCCAATTAGCTTTATTGAATTTTCAATTAAAATATAATTCAAAGTTTTTGCATGCATTGTTTCTGCTGAATAGTTCCAATAGACAAGTAATTTTATGTATTTATAATTTTTGTACATGTACAAACCAAGCTGACCACAAAGCACCCTGTGATGACCCGAGGTGTGGCACAAAGGCAACACAGCCAAAGAATAAGTATGAGTCCCTTTATTACAGCGGTTCTCAACCTGTGGGTCGCGACCCCTTTGGGGGTCGAACGACCCTTTCACAGGGGTCGCCTAAGATCATCAGAAAACACTGATAGAGTCTAAAGGTTGAGCAACGCTGATGTAACCCAGTCCTGCCTTGGACCTTTAATATACGCGTCTTCCATTCAGCTTGAAGCCGGGAAGGCCATACCATTCTTCGCAGGCGTGGGAAGGCTGCTAAAAGGCAGTGGGAAGATTCGTCTTCTAGGAACGGATGCAGATGGAACCGCTGGGTTGGATCTGGGCGCAGGATATATTTAAAAAGTCACCCTTCGGGAGAGGGAGTTTTCCTGGGATATGTTTTTAGCCCTCCCCCCCATGTCGCTGAGTGGTGAAGTCCATTCTCCACCCCTTTCTGTCTGGGCTTTCAGGAGGAGAGCTGCTGCTCCTGCTGTCACCGCTGCAATTGGCCATCGTTTCTCTTCCACTTGGGACCCTTGGTGGGAGAGTGAGTTTGGGGGCGATAGAGCGCAGGCTGAGGATCCCCAAATGTCGAAGGGAAGAACTGGGGCTGGGCTCCTCTCTTGGGTTCCTCTGGTTTGCTTGAAACGGAGGGCAACGTAGAGGCCAAATTTCTGGGTTCTTGCTTGCTTTAGAAGAGGAAGGGACCGGTTAGGAGTAGGAAGTAGGGAAAAGTTGAGAGTTTTAGATCCTACGATAACGAGAGATTGCAAAAAAAGAAAAAAAAAAAGGCAAAATGGCATTGTTTGGCATCCCAGGTTCTAGGCCTAGAAAATACTGAGGTTTCCTAAAAAGTTTTTCCTAAAAAAAAACTGAAAAAGGTTCAGTTCCTGCCTTTCAGCCAGGCGATCGCTTGTCAGCTTTGGATGGATTATTTAAAAAGTTAAAAAAATAAAATAAAATTGTAGAATTTTAAAGAAAAGATGTTAGGGGTGTATAAAATCAGGGCATCCTGTTTCATTGGGAAGGAGTGGATGGGGTCCATGCTAGTTCCTTGGCATGATAGGTTTTTTAAAAAGAAAAGAAAATGAAATCAATGTCTTTTATCCATAATATTGGCATAAACATCTCTTTTTGGACACTTCCGTTTTTCTTCCTTTCAAAAGTTTTGTGTTTCAGAATGAACTCTGAATGCCAGCCAGGCTGAGACCTTGCATTGCATTATGGGTGCTGGTACGTGAGAGCACGTGAGCGCCCGCACGCTTGGACTTTTAGCACGCAATGCCAAAAAAGGTTCACCATCGCTGACATATACACACATAGCAACGAAAATAATTTTATGGTTGGGGGTCACCACAACATGAGGAACTGTATTAAAGGGTTGCGGCATTAGGAAGGTTGAGAATCACTGCTTTATTAGCTCCAACTTTGCCCCCAATGTCCTGTTTACTCTTCCGTTTGCAGAAAAGCTCTCCCACAAAACTGGAACAGCCATTGGCTGAAAATACTCCAGTCCAGGCGTTATAAACCGAAAAC
The DNA here is from genome assembly GCF_059756535.1 of Pantherophis guttatus. Classification (NCBI taxonomy): domain Eukaryota; kingdom Metazoa; phylum Chordata; class Lepidosauria; order Squamata; family Colubridae; genus Pantherophis; species Pantherophis guttatus. The sequence continues at coordinate 46,588,417 of NC_142063.1, forward strand.
TTTCAACTATAAATCCAACAAGGCAAAATAAGGTAATTAATCTGGCAGGGCAAGCAAGATAAGGAGTTCCAGAAGTGAAGTAGCACGGCAGTAAATCAAACCAGTTGGGAGGATACCAGGAACTCAGATAAAGCAGTTAACACAAGATGAACTCAGCATTTGTTCCTGACAACCGCCCCTCCCATTTGCCTCTCCTTTAAACTCCATCCCCAGGTGTGCCTTGTGAAGAGAATCAGGGCCCTTTCCTCCCTTGTAAGCCACGCAACCCACATTGTTCTCTTCTCCGTTCTTCCCTGCATGCCCTAGGATGAGGAGGGAGTGGGCCTTGGTCTTCATCTGAACCCCCTCTCCCTTGTTCAACCTCTCCCCTGCTCTGCCCAGCTTGACTTTGCCCTTCTCCAGTTTCCTCCACAGCCAACAGAGCCACTCTCTCGCTCTCTGTCAGCTGCTCGTCTTCCCCCTTGGGTTCAGACTCCGATGGGGGCATGACACTGCCATACTTTTTCACTTATCCTTTCTTTATTTGCCTTCTAGTGCATCAATATACTGAAATGTCATACTTGCTGTATATTTGTATGTGATTTTCTCCTCAAAGCCCAAACTGGGTGTGTGTTCCTGGTCTCCCCTTATTTTGAGGAGTACCACTGACATGTTTAATTTATATGTGTCCACTTTCTTCCCAGAATCTAAGAATCTAACACATACAGGTAGTCTTCAAGATATGACTGATCACTTAACAGCCACTTGAAGTTACAGCAAACCTCCCAAAAGCTCCATACCATCTTGTTTTGAAAGTTATGGCTCCTGCAATACCCCTGCAGTCATTCACCCTTATGACTGACCAAAAATTAGCTATATATATCATTGCAGCTTCCACAATTGCATCACATGTCTGTGTGATGATGTGATCTATTCCAGTGATCTGTTCCAGTGCTCTGGAAGTGATCTGTTCCAGTGCTCCAGTGCTCTGGAACCCCAAGAAGCCTTGGGGTTCTTTAAAAGTTAACTGAGGGGAAAAGTGCTTGGCCTGGTGGTGTATGAATTGAGGCCACCTGGTAGGATTAGGTAAAGGCCTGTGGGGACCCGAGAGATGGAAAGAAGAGCATAGGGTGTTTCAGGGTCTGTGTGTGTGTGTAGGAGCCCATGGAAGGTCTGGGACAGGAAGGCCTAGGCCTGCGCTAGGCCTCCAAGGGTCTCTCCCACCCTGAAGCATCCCATGCTCCATTTAAGAACCCTCATGTTTGTTTAATGGCCACATCAGGGACAGCAGGACTGGAGATCATTAAGCAAGGCCATTTCACTTAACGGCCATCTTGACATGCAACCGTAATGGGCAGGCTCAATTACAGTTTATTTCAGGAACACATCTGTATGTGTTGCTTCTGTGTACATTTTTCTGATCTCTCTTTGCCTTGGGTTTGTCTTCATACAAGCAAAGAGCAGGGTTAGAATAAATGCCACATTAATATATTTAAAAAGCATCTCATATTTAGAAAATTTCAAAGAGCATCAGTAAATAATGATTAATTGGAAATTGCCTCATTGAAATTCCTATCTCCATGACTGTGAACATTTGAAATCTTAAGAGAGCTAAATATTACTTACCAATTTGAGCAGCAATTCTTTTGCCTCACCACAGTTATTCCAGTTGCATGATAGACCCTGTTTTTAATGTCTCCAGATAGCAACATTAGTATTTTTATCAGATCATTGAAGGAAAATACACATACTGTACCTGTAGTAGTAATTCCTGGCAGAGTTTGTGCAGCTATAAAGAGTTCATCAATGGGATCTACTAAATGTTTAATATTAACTTTCCTTGCATTATAGTAATTACCATCAGCAGCCATCCCAGCACGTTCTATTGCTATCAAATGATTAAATCTAAAGAAAAAGAATTAAAAAAGAATTAAAATTCAGTTCTAATGCTAATGATAGCTTGCTGTACTCAGCATTACTTCTTAAGGTTTCTCAATTCAAAACCCCATATACTCCATTTACTATCAGAGAACATGAGGAAACTTCTTTGTTATTCAATTTCCTCAACTCTGTGTCCTTGAGTTTCTGCTCCATTCAATGTTGCTCCAGTTCCCCAATCTATCACTTTAGTCTTCATAATAATATACTTTGGCTAACTCCAAAATTTTCACAGTATGGTGCTCCGCAGCTGACATGGATTACAGCTATAGCTGGGAGTTAAGCAGGTTGAGGAAATCTAGTTTATAACCTGAGTAAAATTCTTCCCTGCAAATAGTTAAAATTTTTCTTATCTTTCTCTTTGCCCTGCTTACATGTCCTTTATGCTCTCCCCTCTAGCATTGTCTTTTACACTCTGTTTATTTCTTTCTGTTTCAAGAGAGTACCTGGAGGAAATATACTAGTCTCTTATCTTTCCCAAAGAAAGCTGCAGGTTAGACAGACTCCTAGAGAAAACTGCTTTAAAGCCATTCTGGTATTTGAAGTCAACCAGATGATATTTAGCTAGCATCTGTGATACTATATGGACTTCAGGAGCTAAGCCTTGTTCCCGTATCCTACACTAAAGACTCTCTGAAATTGGAATGGGACAACTCTCGGCGGCCAACTCGCCACAGACAACTCACGGTGGCCAACTCACTGTGGGACAATGCACCAAGGAACAATTCAACAAATACAAAAGTTAAATTTTGACAGAACTGTGGACAATAATAATAAAATAAAGCCAGTCCAGAAATACAAGTTACAATAATTTTGAGAAAACGTGGTCACCAATAATAAAAGTAATTGAATGAAACAATTTAATACAGCATTAAATTGTCCTACAGCAAGATGGCCCACAATGAATTGGCTGCGGTGAGTTGGCTGCGGCAAATTGTCCTAGACCCTTCTGAGATATGCTAGCTAGAGTTTGGCATTGCTTTGCTTTTGGGGACATATACCTCGGTTTTTCTGGATTCCCATCTTCACATAAGAACTGCAGAGCTGAATCTGGAGAATTGCTTTGGTAGCTGATTACAGGAACAGGTGTTTGAAGTATTTCTAGAATATAGAGAAAGACAAAGGTAACTTGGATCATGATATTAATCATGCCATTGTTAGGCCTGTGCATAGGATTCTTCCAGGCATGCAGGAGCTGCTGTGCCTTCAAACACCTGCACTTACTTACTTCCTACAGTCTGCAGATTCAGAGAGAGATGTTGCTAAAGAGCAAAGTGCCTCACCAAATAATCTGCACATGCCTGATCACTGTTTCACAATTATTTGTTTTGTCTTCTCAATGTTAAATAGGATCAGTTCTGTGGCTGAAATTTTCAGGACATTCTCCTCTTTTGTAAAATAGGATGAATGTAAAGGAAGATATGACTGAGTCAGACCTAAACATGTGGAAACTCTACTGATTTCAATAGAAGAATATTAAAATATTGTTTAACAAATTTTCTTAAAACCAAATTATTTCTGTCTTTATACCTTGATTAGATTATTCCCAATTCAGTTGCACAGAATAATTAAATCCCACAAGATACTGGGTGAAATGTTTAGCTGCAATACAAGACCTCCTCCCATTTTAAAGTGAAATATTTTGGTGGAAAAAAATGTTGTCTTTCTTTCAGGTAAACGGAATACTCTTATAAGAAAGCTTAATTATGTATCCTAAATCCATCCCCAATAACTCTGTTATTCTATTCTATTCTAATATCCCACCTGTACCCCACTTACACACTGATCCTTCATTTAATTTATTGATAATGTTAACCATTTCAATTTTAAGATTTGATATTTTAAGGTTTTGATTTTAATTGTTTAGTTTGCTTTTGTGCTACTCTAAGCCACTCAGAGTCATTTGATGGTAAGAGGAGACATACAAATTTAATAAATGAAGAAAATAAATCACGTTATAGTTTAGAGTGATAAGTGAAGCAAACCTAGTAAATATTCTATAACTATTCTAGATTTTAGATTCTAGATTTTAACATAAGTAACATAAAAAATAACCAACAGTAATAAATGAAAATGCACAATGTGGACAGTTTCAATTTTTAAGAAACTGAAACACACTTTAACATAATCAGGTTATAATGAGCCATGCCATACCTTGCTCAACAGATTCCTTGATAATCTTTCTGTTTAAATCGAGAGCTCTTTGATCAGTTACTATAACTACATTTTTTTCCATGGCTTTCAAGATTGCTGCCATTGCAATGGCTCCAGGCGGCCCATCGTTTTCTTCAGGTGGTTCATAATTGAAATGGGTGGGAAATCCTGTAGTAATCAACACCGATTTTGCATGGGAAAGCGACAGGCATGCCTTCAGAAGTTCATCCTGAGAAAACAGATGTTTCACACCTCTGTTCCCTAAGCATGGAAAATACAAATATTTTAAACTAAGAACATCCTGAAGATAGTGGTTTGTCACAGGCATTTATTTAAAAATAAAACTAGTTTGTTTTGATTGTGATAGATAAAAAAATCTTAAAGCTGACAGATGCAATGGCTCATAGTATTAGGAAATGAGATAGAAGAGATCTCAGAGCTGCTAAACCAGATTTTTCTTCTTGCCTGAACACGCAAATAGCTTGGTAACTATTATTCTCAGAAAAGTTATTTGTTTTGGCTTCCCTCTGATTTTTTTACCTCTTCAGAACAACATTTGATACATCATTCATTCATATTCTATAGGAAGTCTCTGCAAAGTTGATCTACAAGTTAAGTATTAATTTAAATGATGGCCTATGGCTAATTTAACCATAAAATGGTAGTTTGGAAATAAATGCAAGCATTAGAGGTAGGATTTTTTAATTCAAATTTTCCTTTTGACAGGATTGCTGCGGAAAATTATACAGATATCGCTTTTTCTATCGTAGTAAACCTTTTAGACTCCTAACATGATTGTGTTTTTTCTCTTACCTGGATCTATCGCTATTATGTTTTCTAAGCCTCTAATTTTCTTTACAGCTGCTGTTGAAGCAATGCTATAATGCAAAGGATCCTGAGAAATACAGTAGACTTCAGGGAGATCTTTATCATTACCAGATGCATCATCTTCAACTTCCAAATCAGTGATAAACATGCAACCAGGTGAATGGGTAAAAGCCAGTGGAGCTTCTGGAAAATAAAGAGAAGCCCAATAAGCAGTGTACAGGAGGAATCAAGGCCTTTCTATCTGGGAGGAGTTTGAGCACATGAATTTTGAAGAAATGGGCAGAGTTCTGAGAGCTGTTAGTGCAATCACCTATAGGTTAGCTCCATGTTCCTTCTGCCTGGGATAAAATGGTGGTGAATTTATCCTTGAGTGAATGGTGATCCCTTTTACTCTGAAAATACAGTGATGCACTGTCTTCTTAAGAAATTATAACTGGCCCCCCAAATACTGGACAACCTTTGTCTAGTAATCAACCTCTTTCTTTGGAGGAAAGGATATGGAAAAAATGGTGTGCAAGAAAAGATGGTCATGAATGAAAATATAATAAATGAATATCAACAGAATATAAAAGTGGGTACCCAGAAAAAAAGAACAAATACATGGTTATCTTACTATTGCTTACTCTATAGCTGATAAAGTCTGGTTGCACCTTTTCCAGCCAATACATTTTATTAAAAGGTGTAAATTTTCATGAGCTGCCACTTACTTCATCAGATACAGAGAGTGTCTAGGCTGATACAGTTTTAAAATGATGTGGGGAGAGAAGATGGGAGGAAAAGGCAGATGAAAATAGGTTGGTTATGCAGATGCGGATTACATGGAATAAAAATTACAAGTACTTTATCAATTAACAATTACAGGTAGTCCTCAACTTACAACAGTTCATTTAGTGACTATTCGAAGTTAGAATGGCACTGAAAAAATTGATTTATAACTTTTTCACACTTACGACCATTGCAGCATTCCCATGGTCACGCAATCAAAATTCCTGATATAACTTGAATTTGTCAAGAATATACCTTGCTATACTATTCATGTGTATCATGTAACTTTCTCAGTATAATGTAAAGATGTTAAAATCATAATGTACTTCAGCAAAGCATTTAATACACTACATGGTGATTAGCAACTTTGTATGGACTGGCTGACATGACAAGTGGACATTCAGCTAGCTGAATAGTCTATTCCAAGTGTGTTCATCAACGGTTCCTTATCACATTGGCTTGATATCAAGTCCTGGCTCATCTACTCTTCACTATTTCATTAATGATTTGGATGATGAATTATAAGGAATGCTCATAAATTTTCAGATGATGACCAGCTGGGTGGAATACGTAGCTTAATTTCTAAAAGATAGAAACACAGTAATAGTGTTTAGTCAAAATCTCAAACAAATGTTCATAATTTTTACTAAGAAATTTTAGACTGCATCAATAGAAATATAATTTCCAAATAATAGGAAACAACCATTGCACTCTGTTCTGGTTTGGTGATAGTTTTTAAAAAATGTATCATAACTAAGTGGGTCTCGGGTAAATACCTGCCTTACTCTCAGGCAGGATACACAGAAAAAAGACATGTAATTCTTAAAAGATTAGCATGTAATAAGATTATTTTACAGGACTATTCTGTGCATGATTAAGGGAAAATTATAGCTTTGTGGAAAAAAGCTTGGTTAAGTTCAAGGCAAAAAAAACCAACACTGGAAGATGGATTATGAGCGTTGTTGGTTCTTTTATGTAGGTTATATTTTAAAATTCAAACACATGAGAAAGCAGGACTCAATGCAGAAGACCTTGAGCTTGGAAAAAAACAAAAGCATTTGTAAAAGAAGCCAATAGAAGACAAGGTGGCTGATACTGTCACAGACAATATGAGTAAATGAACAAATCCAAAGAAGCAATTACTGCAAGTATGTATGTCCATTGAGTCATGAAGAATCAGAAGTGACCGAACAACAACTTTTAAACATCCCTGGTTTTTTATAATAAAGCAGCAGTTCTGGTAATTCCACTAAATACATACTGCAATTGATGACAGCTTCTATTCCTGTTACACCACAGGCCCAAAAGACTGGTACATCTCCAGGATGAGCTTGTACTGCATCACCATATTCTGGACTGGAGAGATCTTTAATTCCTAACAAATCTAAAATTGAAATTTTATTAATACTCAAGCAGAAATGTAGAAAACCCAATTAGGCTGGGACCAGTGGTAGGATTCAAGTAATTTAACAACCGGTTCTCTGCCCTAATGATTTCTTCCAACAATCAGTTTGCCAAACTGCTCAGAAAGTTAACAACCGGTTCTCCCAAGTGGTGCGAACCGGCTGAATCCCATCACTGGCTGGGACTTAATGTTGTAAAACATCTGACAACTCCCTAGAAGAGCATGGGATGTGGCATGGAAAGTGATGTTAGTGGGATACTGTTGCATGGGATACTGACATTTCTTTATTTTATTACGAGGTGAACATAAAATAAAAGTTAATGGTTTATTTATTCCTGTACCTGTATAAAGGAATTACTGGGTTCAGGTAACAAATGTGACATACAATAAATTTTTGGCATGACTTTTTATTTTGTTGGAAAAAATATGTGAAACTGAACCTCAGGGCAGACAGTGAAAAGCCTGTGACACTTTAATATTTAATAATGATGATGATGATGACAACGACAACAATAATTGGAATCTGGCTTCTTGGTGTTCTGTATTTTAACTTTTTTTGAATAAAATAAAAATAGAAGAAAAATGCTACATGTAAATACAGTCTAAGCTATATATATATTGAATACATACATACATACATCTAGCTGACTGCGTGAACAACCATAATTCATTGATTTTATATGCTACCTGACCCAATGACTTTGGGTGGTTTACAATTGTTAAAAAACATTAGTTTACCTAGAGGCTTCTTACCCAGCACTTCCTGGAATTAGTAGTAGGATCTAGGATGGAATTCTTTTAAATCCTCTTACTTGTGCATAAAGTCACTAAAAAGCTAGACTGTACGTTAGTAAACCAGACAAGTCTAGGGCCAGTTATTTTTCTCTCTCATGCATGCTTTGTATTATAGATCATAGAAACACAGAAAAAAATAGACTGACCAGAAGAGCCAATGTGAACTGGTGCTCCATGTGATTTTTTCATTGGATGGGTGATTTGCACACACTCCTTCAGTTTATCTTTAGGTATATATCTCATAGTTACTATTAGATTACAGTGAAAACATTCAGTATCACAGCAAGGAACAGCAGTCTGGTAAAGTTTTAAAAAAATGATCCAAGCATTAAGAACAACGAAGACATCTCCAAAGGCCTTTTCTTTCAAGTAGAGGGCATCCTACCTCTGAGGTAAATGCAACTGGGTGATAAAAGGCCACAAGATAAATCACTAGCATGTTCAGTTGCCTTCACCACATATCATCTATTATCCCCTTTATGATTCAGATGGCATTCTATTTAAGCTCATGTCATTGCTATTGCTAAATTTCTATTTAATTACACAGTCACAGCAACTAAACATTGAAATATTAGATAAATTAGTAACGTCATATTAGATTTTTTTTTCTAATGGCATTAAGTTATTATTGTTTCAAGAACATATTTTGCAATTAAATAAAATAGGCAGATATTACAGTAATTGAGGTTCAGCGTGAAATATAAGATCGTCGCCCCAAAATAATGGGAAGTGAAAATATAGATTTTATTGGTAAAAATATTCCTTGTAATTAAACTAATCTCAACATGAAAACAAGTGTAGTTAATCACATGCTGATCAGCTTATTCATTTTGAAGGGTTGCATTAAGAAAGGAATAAGCTTCCATCAGACTATAGTACTTGTCAATCAAATAAAAAGAGAAGCTGAGCAAATTGAATGCTTTATGTCTCCTGCTGTGATTAATAGCTGATCTTGAGAAAATATTTGTATTTGTTTTAAGAAAAAAGCAATTTTTTCTTCAATTAAGAATGGGTTATAGCACTAATAGTGAAAACTTCCTGCTTGTGGCTACAAAAATCCAAATGACCACCAGATGGCAGCCATGAATTATTTTTTATATATCTATCTGCTGCCCTCTGGTGGTTATTTGCTAGCTCTGATGAACAGCTAATGAAACTATATTAATCAAATACTTCTATGTTCTGAAACAAAACTGAAATTTCCAAAGTAATGTCTTAATCACTTTGTATATTTGGAAATATTTGGACATAATTTCAATACTCCATAGGCTCCATATGGTTCCAGGACTTTCAAAGACATAGAAAGAAAACACTATTATTTATCTTATTGTTTGAGTAAATGACTGGTTCATGTTAATGGGTGGGAACTACAACTAAAATGGCATCTCTTTCTATTTTTTTTAATAAGCAGTGATCACATCCAGACAAGAGAAATAAAAAAGATGCATAACATATTACAAATCAAATAATTCTGTATTTGAAAGCAATTGAATAAAACAATATTGAAGTTATCAGCTAAAAAAAAAAAGAAATAAAAAATGGAAAGAGTGAAAGAATTAGCTGCTCTGTTCACTAGACGCTAGAAAAGAGCATTAGAATTTTGTATGCCCATGTGCAACTTAAGAATGCCTACCAACATTCTTTCTGAACTAATACTAATTATTATTTTGATTGTATTTGCCACTATTTATATAATATTATGCAGGGGTGTCAAACTGGTGGCCCGCGGACCATGTCCACTCTGGCTCAGCAAAGACAAAAAAGTCACGATACATCACGTGACACAATCAAGTTTGACACCTGTGCTATTATGTGTTTTAAGAAACATTCCCACCAGGTGGCAGTATTTGGCTTATGTTGTTTGAGTCTAAAGCTAATGGATGTTTGAGCCAGATTACCATATTTTTCAGAGTATAAGACACACCTTTTTCCCTCCTAAAAGGGGGTGAAAATTTAGATGCGTCTTATACACCGAATGTAGCCCTGCCCACCCCAATGGCCCCCACCCTTTGGCCTCTGCCTTGCAGCAGTTACCTCCTTGCAAGCAAACAGCAAGAAAAAACAGCTCCTTTCAGCTTCAGCACAGGCTAATTAGCACAAGTTGATTGGATCAGCCTCCTGAATCTCAGCTGATTTGCTCTCAAGCTGTTTTGAGCAGGGCTCTGCTGCTTGCTGCAAAGAGGTAAATTGCTGGAGCAGATTTTTTTTTTTCCTTGTACTAATCAAGCTATGCTGAAAACAAAAATAAAAGTAAAGCAGGCTGTTTGCTGCAACGAGGCAAAATTGTTCAGAGGCAGAGGGAGATTTCTTTTTCTTCTTTTCCTCACCCAAAAAGGTAGGTGCGTCTTATACTCCAGTGCGTCTTATACTCCGAAAAATACGGTAATACTTGGCTGGCAGATCTCCAGGAGATACTGTCCCAAAGGTGCTTTTTCCAAAAAGAAAGTTGACTTTCTTGGGATTTTTTTTTTTTAATTGTTTTCTTCTGTTCTTACCTTGTACATGCTTACATTACATTTCTGTTCCACATTTCTTACAGGAATGCCAGCTTTCTGGAGTGCCTTTTCAAATGTAAAACTACAGCCTAGATAAAAGGTCACCATGTCTTTAAACTGTTCAGAATATTCTTTCAGATTTGTCACAATTCCTGTGGATATTCCGTGCTCATATTTCTTGTATTGCAAGCAGTCACTTCTGCAAAATGAATTAACGTCATCATTGGACTAGCTACTTGATTTCTGGCTGTAACTAAACATCTACTTACTTTCAGAGAAATGGTCACTGAACTCAATGGGACATACTTTTAAGTAAAATGGATGCACTGTCATCTAGATGATAATTGAAGGATCAATTCTTATGTTTAAAAGGTATGTAGATGTTGAGAAATAGAATCACTCTGCCTGCACAAAAAAAACCTGCATTTGGGTTTTCCTGAGTCATGAGAAATCATTACAACTTAGTTTTATATATTTTAAATCTCTCTCTCCCTTATAATTCACATGCTTATAAAAACTACGCAACCCTAAATCGACTTTTGAAAATTAAAAAGTTTGAAATAATAGAAAATAATAATTACAATAGAAAAACTGATATTTCTGCAGTGTTCTCTGCAGAATGCACAGAAATGGTGCTAAAATATTTCTTGATAGCTTCCAACACGAACAAATCTATACATACCTTATATCAGAACTGTTGCTCAAGAAAGGACATTTCCATTCCCCTGGCTTACTTCTATACAGCAAGGGAAGCGGTCCATCATTTGCTTGACAAAATTTTTCAAAGTCATCAGCAAAAGATTTATGCATAATGATAACATTTGCCTGTACAAATCCTGTAAATATAAAAAGGCAGAAGTTTAATCTAATGTTATTTATTCAAATAGAAATATTTATCATTTTTTGGATATAATCAGACATAAAAGTGAAATATATATTTCTGATATAGTGGTTTATTTACTTGCAAGATCATCTATTGTACCAAATTCATTCTCCAATGTTGCTCGCTTAGATATTGCTAGGTATGCACATACCGGTATCTCACATTCAGATTAATTGACAAATATATGGATAAATCATAAATTATCTCACTTACGTTCTCAGCACAACTTTTAAATAGCATTCTATTGAACCTAATCATCAATACTCTTATATTCTCTGATTTGATAAAATTCAGCGTCACCTTAACAGTAACACAGATCAAATGTGGTATATAGATATGACAAAAATTCTGTTTTGCTTCCACGCAGTGGTTGTCTGTTTTTGCAATCAAGATTTGGTATTCCTTTTTAAATCTAATATCTTGAATTCTAAGTATAACTCTAAGTTAAGAGTAAGCCTTACCTAACAGAACAAACATCTCTTTATAAATGGGGCATAGTATCCTCCCCTCAGTGTGACTGTGGGGTCCCAGGTCAAACTGTAGATTACACTGTGACTGGCTGTAAACTGAAGGCATATATTGGTCCAGTATCTGATTTTTTACATTTAAACAATGCTGTTGTCAACTCGCGAAGCATTCCTGACTGCACTCAAGTTGCCATAGGCAGGGGATGGGGAACCAAGCCTCGCAGCTGCAGCGAGGGAATCACAGTTCAGTCAAAAGTGGCACTCGTCACTTCCCGCCTGGACTACTGCAATGCTCTCTACATGGGGCTCCCCTTGAGGAGCACCCGGAAGCTCCAACTGGTCCAGAATGCGGCCGCGCGGGGGATTATGGGAGCGAGGGGGCGCTCCCATGTGACGCCTCTCCTGTGTGAGCTGCATTGGCTTCCAGTGGTCTTCCGGGTGCGCTTCAAGGTACTGGTTACCACGTTTAAAGCACTCCATGGCATAGGGCCTGGGTATTTGCGGGACCGCCTTCTGCCGCCGATAGCCTCCCACCAGCCAGTACGCTCCCACAGAGAGGGACTCCTCAGGGTGCCGTCCGCCAGGCAGTGTCGGCTGACGACCCCCAGGGGGAGAGCCTTCTGTGTGGCAGCACCTGCCCTCTGGAACGATTTGCTCCCGGAGATACGCATGATACCAGATCTCTGGGCTTTTCGCCGTGCCCTAAAAACTTTTCTTTTCCACCAAGCAGAGCTGGCGTAACCCCCCCCCCTTTTTTTAAGATGTTAGATTTTTAATTGTTTATGGGTTTTTGTCAGGATGTTTTAAATTTTGGGCCAAAGTTGTGTAATTCTTTTAACAAATTTTAACTTTTGTATTGGGATGTTTTTTATTTTGGCTGTGCACCGCCCTGAGTCTAGCAGGAGAAGGGCGGTATACAAATTTAATAAAATAAATAAATAAATAAATAAAACAAAAGCACATTCCAGCCATTTCTATATCAAGGCCATCTCCACGGATACCCACAGTGGCCGGAGGAAGGGCTCTACAACCTGCGAAATTGTTTCGTTGGGGAATCTGACTGATGACACACCTTGGGGGGAGGGGGAAACAGCGTCAGAGCTGGGGCATGAATTAAGTGAGGCCAGAGTTGGCTTCACTTGGAACATGCCCACATGAAGCTCCTAATAAATAACTGGATTTCTTTTGAAGCTTGGCTCGAGGCTCATTATTTAATTATGGCATTGGTTAGAACTGTGACAGCTGTGTTTCAATGGTTAGACATTAATACTTAATTTTTTTTTACATTTATATTTATGGGGGGTTTCTTAATGAATTTTAAATTGTTTTAAATTGGAATTTTAATTTTATATTGTCTTTTAATGAGGAACTGTGCATCTTTACTGTTGTGAGCCGCCCTGAGTCCTTGGAGATAGGGCGGCATATAAATTGCATTATAAATAAAATAAATAAATAACAATGGCAACGGGGACTGCTGGTATTGCTGCCGCTAAGTCATACAATCATGGGATGTCATGTGTTATGATTGTACTGTTTAGTGATGGAAATTCCAATCCCAATTACTATTGTTAACTGATTATCTGTCCTAAGAAGCAGCTCTTCCTGGTTTTGATTTTAAAATATTGCCAGGTAACATCCTGCTAAAGACTCATAAAATTCACAGAATAAAATATTTTCCACCATTTTAAAATCAATACTAATACAGGAACAAAATCTTTCAGAGATGCTACCATCTCTCAAAGGGGATAGATTGAAAACCTTTATTGTCATTTTTTACTGTGGACATACTGGCACAAATTAAAATTGAAATTCTGTTGCCTGCTCTCAAAAGTATACACATACATAACACACATATACACATGCTATATACCAGGGGTGAAATCCAGCTGGTTCTGACAGGTTCTGGAGAACCGGTAGCGGAAATTTTGAGCAGTTTGGAGAACCGGTAGCGGAAATTTTGAATACTTCGGAGAACCGGCAAATACCACCTCTGGTTGGCCCCAGAGTGGGGTGGGAATGGAGATTTTGCAATATCCTTCCCCTGGAGTTGGGTGGGAATGGAGATTTTGCAGTATCCTTCCCCTGCCACACCCACCAAGCCATGCCCACCAAGCCACGCCCACAGAACCGGTAGTAAAAAAATTTGGATTTCACCACTGCTATTTACATACATACAAATATATGTATATAGCATGTGTATATGTATGTTACGTATGTGTGTATCAGGGGTGAAGTCCAGCAGGTTCTGACAGGTGCTGGAGAACCGGTAGCAGAAACTTTGAGTAGTTCAGAGAACCGGCAAATACCACCTCTGGCTAGCCCCCGAGTGGGGTGGGAATGGAGATTTTGCAATATCCTTCCCCTGGAGTGGGGTGGGAATGGAGAGTTTTCAATATCCTTCCCCCAGGAGTGGGGATTTTGCATTATCCTTCCCCTGCCACGCCCACCAAGCCACACCATGTCCACCAAGCCACGCCCACATAACTGGTAGAAAAAAAAATTGGATTTCACCACTGGTGTGTATGTGTGTATAAATATATATCACTGTCCATCTTAAATACATATCAGAAAGAGGAAGAGCTTGAGAGTTCACAAGGTTGATACTATATGGAACAAAACTACACATCTATAAAAGATTCATTTGAGATTTCATGAAACAGACCTTCTTTGGTTTTAAAAATGTGTATTTGCAACCAAAACTTAATATTAAAATATCACATCAAGGTAAGCCTGCACTCCAGACACTCACCCTGATGCCATCATAGGAAGTTGAAATAGAGTAGTAAGAAATAGGTAAAATATAACGTTGAAATGCTGGATAAACAAAAAATTCTATGCTGACAAAACAATAAGGCAGATTCAGTTTGGTGTAATGATGAAGGTGCTGGCCTAAAAATAGGAGATGGTGAGTTGTAGTCCCACCTTAGGCATGAAAGTTGGCTGGGTGACTTTGGACCAGTTATTCTCTTTCAATCCAATTCATCTCACAGAATTGTTATTGTAGGAAAAACAGATGAAGGAAGGACTATTAGGTATGTTTGTCTCCTTGAGCTATTTACAAAATTATACAAGCAGGATAATAAATAAATAACTCATAATCAGAAAAAGAGCCTCACTCTATACTAAACATTAAAATCTGAAGATACAGGAAGGAATACTGTGAGCAACTTTGCTGTATCTGCCACTGCAAAGATAGACTGCCCCAAGTGCAAAAAATGAGTTTAGTGTAACACCTGAATGACCCTCCCCCTTCTTCTCATTCCATTGAGTTGCACAACTTCAAAATTACACAACAGCTGCAAAGTACAAACTGCCTAACATTTCCTGTTTTTCTTTTAAGTTTTATGTAAAAATATTTTTAAAATTCCCATAGAAATTGGATGGTATATTGAATAACAATGACAACTCATACATTCGTATGGTAATTAAGCTACCATTCCTTAATCAATATTTAAATTCTGGTTTGCATTCAAAAGTCATGTTAAGCACAACCATAAAATGGTTTAGTTTGCCATATAAATGTAATAATTGAATATGCTAATTTATATGAATTAGAGAATAGAGAATTAAGACAACTTGAACTAGAATTTCTACATGATGCTGGTAATTTAAATAAACTATTTTTGGGGAAACATTTACATTAATTCATGAATTAATTAGTCTTCTGTTCAATCAGTTTATATGTCATTTTGGGGGAAAAACCTGCCTATGATGTTCCTTTTTCATATTAGTCTGAAGTTTGGAGAATAATTAATTAACAGGATGTTAAGAAAATGACATTAAAAAAATAACTTCCAAACGGAGACAGCTTGATTGGCTTTCATCCAGAAAGCTGGGATGTGAATAAAATATAATTTTAAAAAATACTTTAAAAAGTCTTAAATTTATACATAAGAAGTGACTTTGAGCATAATCAACTAGGAATTTCCCTGAAGTGATCAGATCAGCAAAAACACTGTCTTGTCTAAAAATTAACTAGATTTACTAATTGGACAGGCTATGTTTTCCCAGTTGCAATGTATGGCTGTGAACGTTAGACCATAAGAAAGGCTGAGTGCCAAAGAATTGAGGCCTTTGAACTATGGTGCTGGAGAAGACTCCTGCGATCAAACCGGTGCTGGAGAAGACTCGCAAGGCGATCAAACTGGTCAGTCCTAGGGGAGATCAACCCTGACTGCTCTTTAGAAGGCCAGATCCTGAAGATGAAACTCAAATATTTTGGCCACCTAATGAGAAGGAAGGACTCACTGGAGAAGAGACTAATGCTGGGAAAGACTGAGGGCAAAAGAAGAATGGGACGACAGAGAATGATGTGGCTGGATGGAGTCACTGAAGCAGTCGGCGTGAACTTAAATGGACTCCAGAGGATGGTAGAGGACAGGAAGGCCTGGAGGAACGTTGTCCATGGGGTTGCGATGGGTTGGCATGACTTTGCAACTAACAACAACTAATTGGACAAAATGGAATAGAATGCCCATTCATCCTTTCTCCTGACTGCAGGGGAAAGGGAGAGTATTCAAAATTGTGGCAGTTCACATATGTATCTTCTAGTTCATGCATGAATGTTTACAACGCAGATTGAATGTTATTCCTAGTCCATCTCTTTTTTGTACTAAAACTGATTAAATTAAGAAACACAGGTTTATAAGTTAAAATACTATAAATTATTTCATAATACACATTGAGGATTCACCAAAAGGATTTCATTGATCTACCTTTATATTTACCTTCTGCCATTCCGGAGGTATTGCTAATGTTGAGTTTATTTGATCGAATCAGATTTCTGACAGCAGAAGGAAGAAGACCTTTCAAACCAGCCAGGAAAACTATTTCATCCTAAAAGGGAGATAAAACTATATTTTAGTTTTATAGATAGGTATTATACCTAGATATTCAGGTATAATTCAGGTATAATTCAGGTATAAATTCAGGAGAAGGGCGGTATAGAAATAAAATTATTATTATTATTATTATTATTATTATTATTATTATTATTATTATTATTATTATTATTATTACAATGTATGAATATCAAAATTTAAACAACCATTATTTTAAACATTATAATTTTAGTCAATGAACTTTGTCTTTGAAATGGTGTATTGCTCAATCTTCCACTTCATGGATATTCTAGCTGATTAGTTTCTAAAAGAAATATGGCTTCACTCTCTAATGAAATAGATTTTGGAGCTCAAATATGAAGCATGGCACAGCCATATAGCAGCATGGCATAAAAGCTATTGCCTTTAGTGTTAAGTTATATTCTATATAATATTCTGTATAACTCTCTCACACGCTTGCCCCTTAATAATTCAAGATTAATTTCAATAATCTTTTCAGCATTCTATAATTACTAGCTTCAGGATCTACTACTGATAAAACATTACAAAAAAACTTCCAGTCATCTTATGTCTAAATTTACCTTTAATTCCATTGAAGTCATTAGTTCTAAGGAAAATAATTCCTGAAGCAGTAACACTGATTTAAAGCATGGAACATTCACAGATGTTCTTTTAAAATTAAGGAGTTAATATTTAATCCATGATTGGTTATATATTTTGAATGTTTAAAAGAATAAAAATTTCTGGTATTTGTCCAAAGCAAGACTTCAACTGAATATTGTTTGTTTTCTATCTTTTGTTACAAGTATATAGAATTACCCATTTTTACCAGATATTTTACATATTTAGATGAAAAATAAATGACATCCTTAGTAGTTCTAGCCAGGATGGGAACTGTAATTCAACAAGAAAAGCATAAATCCCTCTCTTTTAAAGAAGTAGCTGAAGTCCTTTTCATCACTTACTAGTATTATCAGAAAAATGGATGTGAGCAAGTGAACTATGATAACCTTACCTTGCAAAGCTCTCTTTATTGATAGTCAATTCTACTGATGCCAAATTCCATAGTGAATTACATGTACTTCTTCTATGATACCAAGTGAACTAATTAGGGTAACAGAATTGTTGCCAAACCAGCCACAGAACAATGCAAACATTTCAGAACCACAAAAAATACGTTGCAAAGGGAAGTTAAGGGACAGTTATTTTCATAACTGGACTGTAAGTGGAGTTTTAAAACTATGCATGAACATTTGTTGTTTCTTGCATATTCCACGTAAAACACACGTATCAAAATTTTGATTCCAATACTGACTGATATTCACTATATTTAAAATTGTTCACAATACTGAGCTTTTTTTCCTTACACAATGAATTCATAATCCTTTTTAATACGTGTAGCTTCAATGTATTGTCTCTCACTGAACCGAATGAATTTTCTATCCTGATTAACGTTACCAGAAGGGAAAAGTATATAATTTGCTGAATTTGTGAAACAAATTATATATTTCCACAGACAGATAAAACGCCTTCTTCTTAAGATGGGTATGGTTATTTGTGGAAATTGTTGCCACAGTAGATAAGTATATTTAATTGGCTTGTAAACTATTCCATTTCAGTAATTTTGGATCTGTCGTTTTCAGCTTTTTAGAAGAAATGATATTATTAATGATTCTAGGATTACTCAATTTGACTTATATCATGTAGAATGGCCTCTATACAAAATACTCATGAGAAGCAACTGATTGAACTCTTTTTTTTTCAGCCATGCCTACAGTTGTTTCCTGAAATCAACAGTCCAATATTATCACCTTGATATTTGGGGCATTTCCAGTTGATCAGTCCTTCCATAAGCCAAGTCTTTTGATTTCATAATTTGACTCAGAGAGTTTTATTTTCAGACAAGCAGAATGCTACAGAAATGGGCACATTAACATGTTAGTGAGTTTGCAATACTGTAGATACTGTAGAACTGATAGACAATCTTGCCTTTCCTGGCAAACAGATGAGTAGAGAGATATCTCAGCCTGATCAATCTGCTGAGGAGCAAAGAGTGGGTTTTTTTTCTTTTTGAAAGGAAGTTTTGCACTGAAAAAACTCTGCCCTTTGTTCAGAGGGTAAATACAGGATTCTCTGTATTAGTGGCAAAGTATCTTGCTCTTTCCATCTGTACATGTTGATCCCTTGAGTCAATCTGAAGCCATCACGCGCAGGATGAAAATGCAGACATTCCTTTATTTATTCCTTTATATTTCCTAAATATATTGAAGCAGCAACAAGAAGCCAGGATATTATAGAAGAAGCAAGCCTTGTAAAAGTAGAATTATATAATGGCCCCTCTTCAATTCATGATCTGACTTGCATCCCCTCCTGGAAGTGGTTTAAAATGATTAGTGTTAAAGAACAGGCTGCTTCTCTTGCTCCTTCTATTTGTTTCCCCCTAAACTGGTTCAAACTTTATAGCTCTATTGTGATAGACAGTAACTTATGCAGGTATCATCTACTTGTTAAAAACCAGAAATTTTAGAGTATCTGTTACTTGGATGAATAACTAAAACATAGCTTATGTGTATTTCATTTATCTAACTGTATTTTTTATCTGAAAAGATCTTAAAGTGGTAGTAGATTGGAAAGTTACCATGTCAGCAATTGGCATAGTTGCAAAATAGTACTATGAATGAATTATAGGCTGCATCAACAGAAGTAAAATTTTCAAATCACAGGAAATAATAATTTATTCTGCTTTGACCAATGTTAAGTTTTGTGTTCTGTTCTGGACATTACACTTTAAATGAGATTTAGAGAAACTAGACCAGTTCAGAGAAGAGCAATTAGACTGTTAACAGGATATTAGCTAAGAAACTACCATAAGTCCAGTGATGCAAGATTTGAAGGACCTGTATATGTTTAGATTTTAACCTTAGAAGGGATATGACAGTATTCTTCCAATACCTTAAAGAATGTCATAGACATTCAGTTTTCAGACTATAGTTCTCAAAATAATCACTTTAATTTACAGATTCCAGTTGACTGTTTTGACCTGAAATGATTACTTTCAGTAGCCATTTTTTCCATGTTCATGTGTATTTAAAAAAGGATGGGTTGCTTTAATGAACAGATCTGCTGTCTACATGCAAACTCCAAAGTACTTCTTTCAAATAATTTTAAAGCACGTTCAACCTATTTGTCTATGTACCTAGGCTGCTTTTACTCTGAAATATATAGGTTAATATATAGATTAGATCCAGTAGTCATGCTGTAGCAGAAAAACATATTTTTAATACTTCTATCTCCTGTCTTTGGGAGGTCTTATAGGATGCTCCAAAATGGATTTGTACGTACTAAGTGCTATGGAGAGAAATCTATGTGAGAATTTCATTGAAGTTTGATTTTGGTTTTGGAAGGGTTTTTTTTTTTTTTTTTGCATAACATCAGTTTAGATATACTTTGTATTTTTACTAATTTACCTAACAAACAAAAATTATTTTCCTAAAAGGTTTAAAACCTTTATGTCCTACTGAGACAATGATAATAGCAACAACACAAACTCGTTTGTGGAATACTAAATATTTTCTGCTCATTAATTAACTTGATTTTTCTTTCCTAATGCTCTATCACTAGAAGGAAACTAAAATATAAACAGAGCTGTCATTTTAGGAGCGGAGATAGTACCAATATTTGCATCAATGGCTAATATTTGTGGGGCACCATGTTATGCATGAAAACAATGAAGCTGTTGGTGCTTCTCAGGATGCTGTGGTTTGGTGCCATTGATGATCTTTTGGCTGTGCAGAGGCACTCTTGGGTGGCAACAATGGGGCTGGAACTGAAATAGAGTTCTGGAGTTTTCAGACATTTCAGCCAGCTGCCTCAGCCCCCCACACCACTGAGAAATCTCGTCTCAAGCTCCACATTATGGCCAGCTCCACAGCATAAGCCTCAGTTGCCACCGCCTTACCATGTCCAGTTGACCTTTGCCATCTTTCTTCCATTGCTGATGATTATGCCCAACCTGACCTTATGCAAGGTAGCTTCTGGCTATGCCAGGCCTTCTTCCCAAGTCTGGTCACACTGTTCTCCAAATAGTGTACCCCATTCTCATGATGCTTCTGCAACCCTTTGGAAAGCTTCTGAGATCTTCTAAGGTTTTGCAAGAACAGGTTAAGCTATCTGGATAGGGTCAGCTGTCCTGTTCTCACAATGTTTCAGAAGACATTGGAAGCTTTCCAAAAGTTTTCTGTAGCATTGTGAGAACAAGATGGCCTATTCCAGTGATGGCTAACCTTTTTGCCATTGCGTGCCAAAAGCGGGGGTCGCGGGGGGTCATGTGTGCGTGTGCCCACATCCATAATTCAATGCACCCCGCCCTCCGGCGCATGTACATGTGATCCCCCCCATACTTCTCCCTGCTTTTGGCACGCGATGGCCCGGTGGGCCCGGTAGGCCTGTTTTTTCCCTTCCCCAGGCTCCAGAGCCTTTCTAGGAGCCTGGGGAGGGCAAAAACAGCCTTCCCCATCCCCCTGGAGGCCTTCCAGAGGCCAGAAACAGCCAGTTTCCCGACTTCCGGTGGGATTGGAAGGCCTGAAAATCAATTGGCTGGTGCACGCATGCGCGCTGGAGCTGAGCTAGGGCAACACTCGCATGCCCACCAATATGGCTCCGCGTGCCACCTGTGGCACCCGTGCCATAGGTTCGCCATCCCAGGCCTATTCAGAGAATGCCGTGTTTGACTTGGAGAATGGGGCAAGTGGTGTCAGGAATAAGGCTTGGCCTGGCCAACAGCTACATTGCAAAGGGTGTACCTTGTCAGCAGTGTGAGGAAGATGGTGAAGTTGTTGGAATTAGCAGTAACTGCAGATTGCAAGGTGGTAGGAAGCTGGGGCTTTGAGCTTGGTGGCTGGCTGTGGTGCAGTGCCTGAGGCGTCACTCTTCAGTAACGGCTTCTAGCTGCAGGTAGATGCCTGGGGGCAGTTGCAACCAGCCGAGACTGCTGAAGGTTCTGGGCTGCAGTTACCACCAAGGAATGCCCCTGTGCAGGGTGGCCCAAAGTGCAGGGATAGGGGAAGACAGGTGGGTCGGGGGAGTTGAAGAGCAAATAGTTTCTTACCGTACTGAGGCTGGGAGGGGGCCAACTAGGAATGGTTGGATCGTAATGCCCATCACCTAACCTGTGTATTTTGGATTTATGATAATAACTAGGACTGCCCAGGATTGTAAACTGAGAACAACCTGTATAATATAATAACAATAGTAAAGTAACAGTACAAAATAAAGAGCCTCTAGAGTCAGAAGCCAATGACATGTACGTAGTCTTCAACTTACATACCATTCATTTAGTGACCAAAGTTACAATGGCAGTGAAAAAAAGGTGACTTATGACTAGTATATGTAATTATGACTGTTGTAGCATCACTATGGTTACATGATCAAAATTTGGGTACTAGACAACTAAATGTATTTATGAAAGTTGCAGCATCTTGGGGTCACATGATGGCCAATTTGTTACCTTCCCACTGGTTTCTAGCAAAGAAAGTCAATGGGGGAAGTCAGATTTGCTTAATGGCGATGTGATTCACTTAACAACTGCCATGATTTGCTTAACAACCACGGCAAAAAGAGGTCAGAAAATCAGGCGGAACTCACTTAACCTTCACTTTGCTTAGCAACAAAAATTCTGTGGTTGTAAATTGAGGACTACTTATAATAAAATCAACATCTGTACCGATATGATTACACTGTCAGTTATCAGCGATCAGGCTTGTCAGTCAACAGGATATCAAAAGCAAGAAAAAAACACTAAACTTTTTCAGAAAAATCAGTTATCAGATTTCATCTACGGCTTCAGGATGAGATAAGTGCAAAGTAGTTTTGAAATTATTATTCAAATACGTTCTATATATCTCTTATAAGATACACAGCAGACATTCTGTCATATATTGAATTTAATTGCACTTACTCAGTTTGCTTATGAACTGTTTCGTATGTTTCCCAACTTTATATTCTGTATGAGTATTATTTTCTTCTTTTATGAGTATATTATTTCTAGAATAATGAACAATTAACTTATAAAGAACTAGCAAGAATATTTCTTCATATCACATAAAAATGGTAATTATAAATCAGCTAATATTGCAAATAGATAGTGTTTCTATCTTGCTTTCATTCATTTATTGCTCAAACTGAGCAACTTTGGGAAATAAATCACAGGCCTAATTATCCATTATCAGAAATATGCTCTCATCTCAGTGAAACTCTGAAATTGGACTCTTGTCCTATCCCCAAAGCAGGGTTTGAAACAAGCTTGGAGAGCAAACCACTGCCAAAGTTTGCTCTTTCTACCAAGTTGCTTAAGCCCTGGACAGCTAAAGCAGGGTTTCCATCAGCCTCCCCTCTGTGCTTAGGTCTTAGGATGGAATGACAGCTTCTAGATCTATTTTGTAGTGAGACACCTGAACACAAGAATTAACTTCTACACCAACGAAAAATAGATCAGCAATGTCGTTTCTATTTGGCTCGTTTCCTTGCCTTCCAAGGAATTCAGCATTGAATTCAGCATTTGATTAATGGTTCGTGAGTATCCTACATTGTCCTTAATGGAGCCCTTCACTTGAACTACCAGTCTCAGCTTCAGTTATTTTCTTTACAGTAAACATTCATGTCCTTCCTTTTAACGTGAATTAAATATATATATATATGCAGCCCGTAAATAATGGGTGGTTTTTGGAAAGCGTAAACAGTATGTGCAATATTTCCAAGAGATCTTGCAATGAACTTTAAGTCACTCACCGCGCTAATCTTCGTGCCTACGCAACCGATTACCTGCCTTTTTTACACTAGGGAGGTAAAATACTTACTCGCAGGTAGGAAAGATCTAAATTGGTTGAAGATTGTGGGGGGAAGGAGAGAGAGAGGGGGGGGAGGGGGGGACAGCGTTCGCGATTGGTGTGGCCGCTAAACCAATGAGGATCCGTGTCTCTTAGCGGATGATTAGGATGAAGGGAGTGTATTTTGTTTCCGTCTTTGACCAATCCCCGGCCTGGAGTGTAATCTCTCAAGCCAATGAGCGTTCAGTTCGACTCCCTTCTCTTTTATTGCTTTAGTAGATGGGGGCGCAGATTGAATTTCTTGGCTGTTCCAGGTTCTTTCCCTCCCCCCGCTTTTTCTTTGGCGCGCTAGTCCCTCCCTCTCTCCCTCCTCTGGGAATGGAGAGGGGGGGGAAGCAATCTGGAGGGCCTGGTTAGTGCGCTAAGCGGCAGTTAAATTCGCGCTTGTCAGCTGTAGGCGCCCCATTTATTTGTTTGTTTGTTTGAACAGACAGGAACCCTCCACCACCAGCAAGTCCTGGAGTACGTTTCTAAGGAATAACGCCCCTCTCCTTCCCTTCATGTGGGGCGGCACCGACCCAGGGTCCCTTTACTTATTCACGCCCCCTCCCCCGAGTTGGCCCTCCAGCTTTTGAGGAGATGGAGAGACCCGCCGGGGGCGCTGAGGAAGAAAGGGAGCCGTCGCTGTTGACCGTCAGGCACGAGCTGAAGAACGGTGAGTCTGCCCGCCTAAGCTAAAGAGGTGGGGAGGAGGCTGCAGGAGGGGCGGGAAGCGCCGGAGGAGTCGTCTCCCCCCCCCTCCACCCCCACGAGAAGTCCCCCGATTAAAAAAAGGGGGGGGGCGCCCCGAAGGAGAAGGATGGGTCAGCGTAGAAAAGTGTGGACGGCGTTGCAAAGGACGGCGCGGAAAGGGGCGGCGAGGGAGAAACAAAGGCTTAGGAGAGAAGGGCGCCTCGGGAGTAAAAAGGGAGCGGGATGCCGTGGGGCAGCCGGCCAGGAGGGCGGTGTTGGGGCTGGCAGCCCAGGGAAGGGGCGGCGACTGGGCCCTGAGGAGAACGAACGGAGCAAGAAGCTTAGGCGAAGACTTAAGGCGGTGGCGAAATACGCGAACGATAACGGTTTCTGTCTTGTACTTAAAAAGCGTGGACACTTTAATATCCGGATGATGATGAAGATGATGGCATCTTGTGAAACCCACATTAAATCGATGTAACTAAAGGGACTGACGAAATAAGGGTTTGAAACTTTCATGGGCTCTCCATTATATTACTCTTGTACATTCTGAACAAAAGTTATTTAGGAAACTATTTAGAACATCCGTTTTTCAGCCAAGGAAGCCACCAGATTCTCCACTTGCCCATGCCTGGAGGGGGCTGATGTCTTGGAAAAACATAAAAACTTCTGCAAGAACCAATAATGGCTCTGCATTTTGCCCAAAGTTCATCTCTTAATAAATTCCTGGCTAGTGTCAGTTCTATAATTTCTGGAGACTGGTGTAATAAGATACGAAAAGTGCTATATGTACTGTTGTACCTAAAATTGCCCATGTTTTGGACAATTGCTCACAATTGCTATATTTCCAAGCAACAATCATAATACAATCTTTTAAAAAACTTCCCAGAAAATTAATTTCCCAGTCAACTCATGACTTTTTCTAACTTGTCATTTAAATTAATACTAGAATTACCTATCAAGCTCAGTGTTCTTCCTTTTTATACTGAACCGTAATAACTTTTTTCTGCTTAAGAAAAGAAAAGGCTGTAATATAAATTTTAATGTGATGTAATATAAATTTTAGTATGCTTCTTTGCCCTTTTGGGGAGATCTGTTTATGTGGCTCTTGTATTGTCATTTGTATAGCCCTGATGAAAAATGGGAAAGATATCCCTCTTTAATAACCAATCAGGATCTTCAAAATACTCTCTGCCTCTCCTCAGCCACAATTGAGGATAGATGCATTTTGTTAATCCAAGAGGATAGCAACTGGTCAGAAGTACTTGTTATCATATTGCATCTATACAGAAAGATGGAACTAGTTAAGAATTAGTTGTCAGAAAAGTTTGACGTGAACCTGCAGCAATAAGATGCAAAATTTCAACAACAATCCTAATAAACTATCCTAAATAAAATCCGAAGAGTTATTGTCTTGAAATATTTTTATGTTCTTTAAAATGAAATCTTATATTTTTTAAACATAGCATGTTTAATATATTATTTGAAAAAAACTGTATAGTAGTAATTAACATAGATAAAATTGACATACAGAAAATGTAAACATGCCTAAAAATAGTATCATTTAAAACAATACTTTTGAAAACATTCTGTAGATAAAGTATTATACATTCTTTTATACAGATTGGTATAAAGAACATTTTTTAACTCTTATCACTGAAAATAGTTTTTTTAATAATATTATCTGGATCAAAAATTTTATATTTTTTATCTCTGTATCTTAGGGTCTCTATTTGTCATAACATTCAGGGCATTTGAATATGGGCATTTGAATATGCCATAGAGAATTTGACAGGATCTCTAAATTGCTGGTTTGAGTCTAAGAACTGGTAAGAAGAGCCAAAAGATCAGCATGGGTTCAGTTATGGTAGGTGCTGGTTTTGGCAGATTATTATTGTGATTCCAAGGAAACTGTGGCTTTGGTGGATGAGGAAAAATGATTTAGATGATAAAAGTAAACTGTGAGGAGTAAGTAAACTCAATGCATTGGAAAGTGGAGAACATACTAATTCCCCCTACATTGTTAGGATGACAAGGTCCCTTCCTCATGGCGGTCTCTTGGAGTATGACCTGGAGTAAGCCTACACTTCTTTATCTTATTGGGCAAGGAGATGTTATTGAGAGAAAGTGGTTTTGCAGACATTCAAGCTTGGAACCATCAACTACTTAAAAAGTGATAAGCAGCACCTTGAATTGCACATGGAAGCTAACTGGTATCTGATACTTCCTTGAAGTAGAAGTATTGTATGACCTACCAAGGAAAACTCATGTGCAATCTGTTACATCATTTTAAAAATTAGTTTTCTAAAAAAGCTATTTTATTAGATGATTTTTGCAACTGTTGAAATAAAAAAGTATGTTAATCAGTTAAATCATCTTGCTTCCAGAGGATATTTGAAATCTAAAAACACATCTACTAGGGCTGTCAAGAATATTCAAAAGCAAAGCAACACACACACAGCACATATAATGTATCACTTTTGAAACAGAATAATTGTATTTTCTGCAAGATTCCATTTTTCTCTTTAGAAGTTCTTCAAAGAAGTTCTATTTCTGTCTGCATGAGTAACCACTTCAGTGTATGCAGATTTTATTAATTATGTTTAACATATTATCTAAGTTCCAATTAAATGAATATATGATGAAGATGCCTTCATTTTATAAATGTTGTTCATTTTAGTAGCTAAAGTATGTTGTGGATTACAGAATGTATCTTCAGTATTTTTGTATGCAATATTGAAATATTTTGTTCTCACTTTTCTATTTCTGTGTGATGCTACAAGAAGATGAAACGTTAAATATAACTTACAGTATTTGGTTTTATGATCTGATATAGCAGTTTTTCCAAGTAGTTCATAATATCCTATTGATGAACAACTTGTATAGTTATGGTAGATAGAACAATTGCATTAGTCAATGCATAACAAAGCTCAACTGTATCTTTATTATTTGGGTTTTCCTTTAAAACCATATTAGTTTGCATAAAATGATAAGCATAATATTGTACCATAATTGTACTGTATACATTGCACTGAAAATTAAATGGGAGTTGATTTAAAAATATTTATTTCATTTTAACATATATGAGAATCTTTTTGAATAGATAATTCTCTAGTTTGCTTATTGATCAGATAGACCAATATTAGCTGTTTCAGTTTAGTAGAGGCTTAATGTATTGACTTCAAGTGATGTATGTACATAAACCTACCCAAAATTTTGCTACATGCAGAAAAGTGATCCAATTACTAAGAATGTTGTGATATATAATTGCAAATGATCCAGAATTTAAGAACTGAATCCTGGCAACAGTGACTTATCCTTCTACCTTAACTAGTATATTGTAACACTCATACAACATTTTGAAATGATTAGTTGAAATGGAATAATTCTCATTATAAAAATCTATACACTTTAAATAAAATTATATTCATTTTAATTGTTATATACCTGGAAATCTGAATATAATGACACTTTAGTGACAGCTGTGTTATAGATCTTATATGAATAATGGAGGAATCTTAATCATGGATACCATATAATTTATATTACTATATGTTTGTTTGTTAGTGTGTGTAATATTGACGCTGGAATGTTTTTTTCTTTTGTTAGCAAACTTGACAGGCCACACAGAGAAGGTGGGCATTGAGAACTTCGAACTCCTGAAAATTCTTGGGACAGGAGGTATGAATTATTTAATGTTGCTAATAAAGAATGAATGTACTTCTTAAAACATTAACCAAATAAAATTCTATTTTACAGATAAGTATTTTGAGTGGGTAGGGTAGGCAGTGAGAGGTATCAATAGAGCAAAATCTTCCCAACTAAAGCAATCAGGCAAGGAAGTATAATTTTTTAATTATTTATTAGATTGCATTTTTCTTTTCAATTAGGAGCTCATGGCAGTGTAAATTTTGCTCCCTCCTCCTAGTTTTTAATCACCCAATGAGATCCATAAATGAAGATTGGTTAGAGGTGGTCTCCCCACTCCAATTCCAACACTTATCTTCCAAGGCGACTTCATTTCAGGCAAACCAAATCCATTTTGGAAAGGCTGAAATAGCTGCAAAGTCAAGTACAGACTGACTCAATTCAAAGAGTCAGGAAAAACATTCTAGGCAATTGGTAATAGAAACAAAAAACTGTTGTTTTCAGTACTGGATCATTTCCATATACTTAGTTTTATATTCCATATTTCAAATCTCTGCTGTAACACGGTTGAAGCACAGTTGTTCAATTCAGAATTGGTCTAGTGAGGAGCAACAGTGACTGAATTATTCTCAAGAAGCTTTTTCTACAGTCTTGTGCTTCTTTGCTTCTCAGCCTTCTGGTTTGATCTGTTGCCATTCCTTTTGCAGATTTAAATAGTGAAAATCCTGATTGGGATTTGTCGCTCTGGTATTTCAGTTGAAGTTCTAAGTCTTCCCTGCTTGCAATGCTAAGTCTAAGATTCTGGTTCCCATCAGTTCCCAAGGTCTGATCTCTCCTGAAGTGAATTCTGTGATGGCTCTGACATCAATAAACAATATATAAAAAAGTAATATGCATAAATGTTAAATTATATTTAATTACTTCAAACCCTCGAAGGAAACATTACTGGTAGTCCTCGAGTTATGACAGTTCATGTAACAACAGATCAAAGTTATGCACCCCCTCCAGGTACTTATAACCTAGTCCTGAATTTATATATGTTGCAGCACTACAGTGGAAGTTCACCCTTACGACCGACCACCAAGACACTGCAATATGCTCCTACCTATTTCCCTCTGATCTTGTCCTACCAGGTCCTCACAGGCACTGGGCCTGCTTTGCTAGCCCACAGGGTTCCACGTGTTCCTCCTCACCAAATCACCGATCATTCACTTACCTTTTGAAGATATCCAGAGCTCAAGAAGTGGAGCTAGGAAAGGAGAATAGGCTGGGCCATGTGGCAGAAAAGCGGCCATCTTTTTCTTGGACGTTGGCAAAGCTGTTTTCCTTTCATTGTTGCCATTGTTCTCCCTTTTGCAAAAGCACTTTTGTGGAGAGGGGAAAAGTGTGCAAGGATGCACACAAACACCTGCTTCCCCCTTCATAAAAGCGCACAGACACACACTTTTGCCCTTCATAAGAGTGCTTTTGTGAAGAGGAGAAACATTTATAAGGATGCACATACACAAGCCTGTAGCCACTATCATGTTAGCAAGGAACCACAGGGAAGTTCTTCTCCCTTAAGCCGCAGGCCTAACATGTGTAATATAGCACCTTGTAACACAGAATTACTATTGTAGAGATTGTGAAACATGTTAAATACTTTACAGTGCTATAAAGATGTGAAGACTATTGCTTGATGGATTCTGTACATGTTTGCATTGGGCCTATGAAAAGGTGAAATCCACTTGCCTAAAACCTGAATGGACCTGATGTAATTACAATTCTGGATGATAGAACTATCTAGAAAATAAATATTAATGAAGCATTAGATTATTTCCTAGTTCACAGCAATAAGTAGGTCTTTCAAATTGGTCATGTTTTTATCAAGTTAGTAACTGAACACAATTGTGGTGTTGGCCAATATGCTTCCTGTTGCTTCCTGAGAGTTACTAGTTAGTGAGGACTTCCCTGTTTTCTTCGTGCTTATCATAATTGCTTTTCAATGGTAGCTAATTTTTTTTATATGACTAATTCTGTCATTAGGAGGCAACTACTATCTGGTGCCATTCATCCAGACACTATCCTAGCTCCTGGTATAACATTCCTACACTGCTGCTTATAAAATAGTTCTGGACTCAAAGTAAATAGCAGGGGGACTTCCTTCTAAGTAGACATGTGGCAGTTGAATTAGTATAGTTACTCAAATCTGAATCTACATGCAAACTAGTAAAGGATTATTGAATCATCCTATGCATAGTCAAATTGTGCTGAACTACTTTATTTTATTGTCATCCCATGAGGTATAAAAAGCAAAGTAGCTACGAGTGGAAAAAATCCAAAGAGCATCTAGAAAATATATATGTTCTTAAAAATGGTATGTGGCTGTTTTTCCAAGACATGTTCAATCAGCAAGTTGGTTGATCCAGAAAGGGTAGGAAGAGGAATCAGTGTATCTAGTGTTCAAATGTGTACCTTTGATAAAGTTTGGGAGCATATTTCTCTAGAGTCTTCATGAAAGAAAAAAAAACAATCATTGGTTTCCTAGCATTTTTTGAAATTAAAACCAAGTACCTTAAATAAAATACTCAGGTTCCTTGAAATATAAGCAAGAGATTAATCTGGTAATCTTTATTTACAAAGGTGGAAATGATTGTATTAAATAAAAAGAATAATAAGGTTGATTTTGTCTATACAATTGATGCTGTTTTGAGATTTATTTTTATTACCTTTGTAAGCCTATTAGTATGACTATATTCTTGTTTTTCAGATGCTCCATTTTAACTCTGATAGCTTTCTTCTCCTAAGACTCTTGTTAAGGATTAGGATTTTACATTTCTTTGGGGGCATAGCTCTCTTAAAATAATATTTTATGTGTTAATCAAATCAAGAAGATAAACAAATGCCATTGGGTTTAAAGATTTATGTTGTTAAGTTTGTTATTTTGAAAATAGCTTGATTTGAGCACTCTGCTCTGGAGGTGGAATTGTGATGGGAGGTTGGCTACTACTATTTTTTACCTTTGTAATATTTTTGGTTTTAGCTTATGGAAAGGTATTTCTGGTGAGGAAAATCAGTGGTCATGATGCTGGCAAATTGTATGCAATGAAGGTATTAAAAAAGGCAACAATAATTCAAAAAGCCAAAACAACTGAACATACAAAGACTGAACGACAAGTATTAGAGCACATTCGACAGTCTCCATTTTTGGTCACTTTGCATTACGCTTTCCAGACAGATACAAAACTTCATCTCATCTTGGGTAAGTGTAAAAAGGAAAGAACCATAGAAGGAAGGGAAAAAAATAAGGTCTATTTTCATTTGCTGTTCCAGTTAAGAAATGAGCTCCACCCTCCCTCCCTTGTAATGGTATGTATTTTGGATATACACAACAGAACAGTTACCACAAAGAATCAAACTGATACACTTTACTGCCTTCTAATTAGATTTACTATCACTCTTTGCTACTATCTAGTAGTCTTATGGAAATTTTGCAGTTTAATTACTATAGGTAGTTTTTGACTTTCGACCACAATTGAGTCCCAAAATTCTGTTGCTAAGTGAGACAATTGTTAAGTTAGTTTTGCCCCATTTTATAACCATTTAAGTGAATCATTGCAGTTGTTTAATTAGTAGCATGGTTGTTAAGTGAATCTGACTTTCCCATTGACTGTGATTGTCAGAAAGTCGCAAAAGGAGATCATGTGACCCTGGGACACTGCAACTGTCATAAATATGAATCAGTTGCCAAGCGTCCAAATTTTAATCCCATGACCATGGGGTGCTGCAATGTCACGTGGAAAACATGTCACATTTTTCAGTGCTGCTGTAATCTCAACAGTCACTAAACAAATGGTTATAAGTGAAGATCAACTTGTATAGTCCAAGTCTCTTGCCCTTATTTCGTTGCAATTTCTTGACTTTGCACAACAAATTGATTCATGAAATATTCATCCTGGTAGAATCTGCTAACTAAGCAAAGACTACTTAACCTAATTTTAGCCTGGTAGAAAGTACAGTCCCAATATTTTTTTAAAAGCTTTTAATTATTATATTTTACTGCAACTATGTTGAGGTTTCTTTTTAAACTTTTCAACTATTTTAAAGCAGGTCTGAGGGAGATGGGCAGTTTAGAAATAGGAACTATAAATAAATAAGTAAAAAAGCCAGCCTCTAATTGAGACATTTATGGTATTCATGTGAGAGTCCAAATAATTTTTCCAAAGGAAGCAACTGTGGCTAGTGATAAAAAACAAAAGAAACAAAACAGTATGTGCAACATTTGCTACAATGTGGTATAAAATGTATTTTTGGAATCAATTCAGAAATTTTGCAGATCCCTAGTATATAACTTGATTTCCTGTATCTTAGATTACATAAATGGAGGAGAACTTTTTACCCATCTTTCACAAAGAGAGAGATTTAATGAAGATGAGGTACGGATATATATTGGGGAGATTGTTTTGGCATTGGAACACCTTCACAAGGTGAGACCATACTTTCAACTTTTTTGAAATAAATTTATTGAAAGGAAAAATGTAAGTGAAATTAGATTATCTAATCTAGTTTAATTGTACGATCGTGTTTTTACTTTGAGTGAAGGAGACACAAAAATCTGTATTTAACAGCTCACTACTGTATGTGATAGTTTGTGGAATATGTTTATCGACATGGCTACCATGAATTATGATTAAGTCACAAACCCTTCAGTTGACACTTCCCCAGAAGTGATATGATGTTATCCATCTACCCATACTTCATTTTCAGATACACTTGTGCAAGCTCAGTGCAATGCCTACTTCCACTTAGAATTATTACTGACATATTTTATATAATTCTACACTGATTTGAATCATAAAGCCATAATTACTGTTCTGTGAAAAACACATCCTTTTTAATGCTAATAAGCAGGCAAAAAATAATTTAAAATATCTTCATTTTATATCTAAAATATGTAACTTTAAGAGCAAATACAATTTTGTCATTGTTTATATAGGCATTTTTCCAATTTAACATGGTGTCTATATTTGAAATATATGGTTACATGCCAACAAATTTTAATTAATTTATTTTAATTAACTCTGCTCAATAATGTACAATTATTTTTAATTTTTTTCCAGTTGGGAATTATCTATCGTGATATAAAACTTGAAAATATTCTTCTTGACTCAGATGGACATGTAGTTCTGACAGACTTTGGACTGAGTAAGGAGTTTGTTAATGATGAAGTAAGTATCTGCATATTAAGTAACTTTCTAAATAAACCAGAAAATCCAGGTATTGAACTTTTTCCATTGAGATGAGATGGAGGGATCAGATTTACCCTTTGGAGTGTGGAGTGAGAGAGAAATGTTTTAAAAGATGTAGTCCAAATGATATTATACAGAGAGAGCCAAATATGTCTGAAGAGGATGATTAAATAGAATGATGTAAATCCTAGTAATATGTTTTTTCCTTTGTTTTTTTCCCCCTGTGATTGTGATATCAGTTATTATATTGGCTATAATCTCATACATTTTTTTCAGAATGAAAGAGCTTATTCTTTCTGTGGAACTATAGAATATATGGCTCCAGATATCGTCAGAGGAGGGAATACAGGACATGATAAAGTAGGTTTTTGATGAAAATGAATATAATTTGACTACCGGTATTTATTGATTGGGAGCCAGTTTAGTATAGTAGTTAAGACCAAAAAGCTAGGAGTTCTAATTTGATTTAGGTCAAATCAGCTGGATGGCATTGGGCCAGGCATGCTCTCTCAGCCTTAAGAAAACCTTATTTAGTTGAAAGGAGTAGAATTTTGTGATCAAAAAAGAGAACCATTTTTATTTTTGCATATGTACTAGAGGAGAGTGTAATGGGAAACACATGAATTTAAAACTTTCCTTAGCTCATTTTCAAATTGTAATATTGTTATATATTGGTGTCTGAATACTCTAAATAAATATTAATATCTTATCTGTTTAAGAACTAATAGCAATAGATTTCAATTTACATACAATTTATTTACATGCAAGCTATAGCTCACATTTGGTACATTTTATTTTACAAATTAATTTTTTTCATATACTTCATATTTTTAAAAATATGTATAGTTTATTATTTCTTAGAGGAGTTGCATTAATAATCTTCGTTGATATATAATTATTTTATAGGCTGTTGATTGGTGGAGTTTAGGTGTTCTTATGTATGAATTGTTGACTGGAGCATCACCTTTTACAGTTGATGGGGAGAGAAATTCACAAACTGACATATCCAGGTAAGTTATCAATTCAAATAAAGACATCAGAGGATGTCCTTGTATTTGTGTATCAGGTTAATTTGATTCAATTGTTTTTAAAAGGATAAGATTGTGTTTCCCCAAAATACATATAGGATGTTAGACCCATCTCTTGTCATTATTTGTGTTGTGTATTGTTAGGTTCAACAAAGGTGGCATCCCTCAGTTTATAACATAGAAACAGTAAAAATACATAAAATCTGATAAAATCGTAACTATAATACAGAAAGTATAATGATATTCATTCCTTAAGGTCCTCCAGAACAACTTCTGTCGTTAGGGCCTTCTAATTGATAATCTCCAGGTAACTGTTCCATAAAATAGAAGCTGCCACAGAGGAACATTGATAGCATTAGGGGCAAAAATGTCCTCTGTAATATAAAGCAGGCATATTACCTGTGGTTATATCTTGGATAGAGATATCCTTACTTACCGGTAAGTAAGGTAAGTAAGAGTTTACCTTACTTACCAGTAAGTAAGGTAAACTCTCATGTAGATTATTGTAAAGTGAATGGATGCACTGTACTTCGTTGTCATGTTTTAATTTATTATATTTTAATGTTTTGTGTCATTGTAAGTCACCCTGAGGCTTTGATAATGGAGTATCTTATAAGTCAGATAAATAAATTACCTAAAGCTATTTTTGATGATGATCTAGAAGGGTCAGTTTACAAAATATGGTTACTAGAGTATCTACTTCAACTGGAAATTAGGCATCATGCTTATATAACATCAGTATTATATTATCTTTACTGATTTCATTGGCTTTATTCATTGGCTAGTGTATTATAATTTTGGTTTGTTTGAGGGTTGAATTAAAAATACAAGGATTTTAAATGTTTCACAATTTAGGATCAAGTAGTACAGCCATTTTTGGTGGCCTTCCTCTCTTTGTTCCTAACATTTCTTGATTGGCTTTGCTTTTTTCCCCCTAATACCAGAACAATTTCTTATTTACATGGCCTTTTAATTTTTTTTTCTAAAGTTAGGGTTGCAGTTGTTTTATTTCTGCTAGTTTATCTCTGCTTTTAAGTAACAGTTTTTACTGTTTGAATTTTTAAAAAAAATAATACAGTATATTTTAACTGCAGTTTGTTGCCTTGTATGTTTTTACAGCTGTTATTGCAGGGTAATGAATACATTTTAGTAAGTTTTAGAATTGTTTTGAATTCCCAAAATAATCAACTATAATTTTACTTCAGGAGAATATTAAAAAGTGAACCTCCATATCCACAAGAAATGACTGCATTAGCTAAAGATTTAATTCAGTGCCTTCTAATGAAAGATCCTAAGAAAAGATTGGGTTGTGGTTCAGGGAGTGCTGATGAAATCAAACAACATTCCTTCTTCAAGGTAAAATCAATTTTGTCTTTGTTATAAACTACTCATTTTTATATTGGCTATTTTTTAGATATTATATTTTTTAGATATTTTAGATACTAATCCCTGGAGAGAGATATCAGATTCCTTCTGTACAGTATTTAAGTGCCCTCAAAAGCAGAATCACATATTTCAGCACAACCTTTAACCTGAATTTGGCTAATTGTTCTAGAATAAAGTGCTATAAGTTTTTCCTTTCTATATTTTAAAGACATTTTAATTATGGGTAAATCATTTCACAGTTTGGCATGTAGTAAAAGACAACACAATTGCCTCTGTCATCCCCTTTACCATTTGGGTTTTAAAGCAGATGGGGAACACTTAACAAATAGAAGACCACCATTTTTACTTCCTAAGAACATCTGTTTCAAATTATGCTAATAAATGAAGCTTTTGCATTGTTCGATGGGGCACAAGCCTGGTAATCTCAAAAGGTGAGCTTTTGGGCATTGCCCCTATCTCTATAGGAGCCATATTGAATGGGTATGGGTATGGGTATGACTAATCAATCAATAATAATGCCTCCTTACTTTTTCAAAAATATATGAATAATTTTCCTCAGTGTTACTGCCATTATTTGTAATTCATTAAGCAGTTTCTTTGAATGGTGATCATGATGAACCATTCAGCAATTTATCTTTGACTATATTTGCTAATAATACAGGTAGTCCTCGACTTATGACTGCAATTGAACCCAAAATTTTTGTTGCTAAGTGAGAGAATTGTCAAGTGAATTTTGCCCCATGTTCTGACCTTTCTTGCCACAGTTATTAAGTGAATCTCTGCAATTGTTAAGTTAATAACACAGTTGTTAAGTGAATCTGGCTTTCCTGTTTACTTTGCTTGTTAGA
Source organism: Pantherophis guttatus (assembly GCF_059756535.1). NCBI lineage: Eukaryota > Metazoa > Chordata > Lepidosauria > Squamata > Colubridae > Pantherophis > Pantherophis guttatus. The sequence goes on from NC_142063.1 coordinate 46,624,661, forward strand.
AAGTCGCAAAAGGTGATCACATGACCCCAGGACACTGCAACCATCATAAATATGAGTCAGTTGCCAAGCATCCAAATTTTTATTACGTGACCATGGGGATGCTGCAATGGTTGTAAGTGTGCAAAATGGTCACTTCATTTTTTTCAGTCCTGTTGTAACTTCAAATGGTCACCAAATGGAACTGTTGTAAATCAGGACAACCTGTAAATCATAATTAATCCTGTAATCCTATGCATAGAATAAGTCCACTTATATTTGAATAGATATGAATGGAAAGGTAAATCATGATCTATTTTCTCTGAACAATTTATATTGACAGCTGAAACAATTACCTTTTGGTCTGTTCACTCTTTTCTATGTTTAATTTAATATATTGATGCAGAAAATAAATTGGAATGACTTGGCTGCCAAAAAAGTGTCTGCTCCATTTAAACCAATAATTCGTGATGAGTTGGATGTTAGTAATTTTGCAGAGGAGTTTACAGAAATGGATCCAACATATTCTCCAGCAACCACTCCAGAGGCTGCAGACAAGCTGTTCCAGGTAACTGGAAAATTCCAGCCATATAATAATATTACTAAAATTTTTGGAGAGATAAGTTACAAATTAAATAAGAGCATCCATCCATCCTATTATCAAATGATTGAACTACAGGCAACTGTAGTGTTGGAAGAGAGATATTAAAATTAGTATAAAGAAGAAAACTAAATAATCACTGCTATGTCAGCTACAACTATCCTTTAGAGAAGAGTGTGTCTAACATGCATATGTGTCAATAGCAAAGTGAAGTTACATCAACATTGCAAACTCTGCACTCTCAGACCTGATGTCTGCATAAATATGCATGTTGTGGGTTGCATCATATGCATGTCTCATCACTTGCGTTCCCATACAGAATTCTATTCCAGTATTAAGAGAAAGGTTTTTTTAAAAAAAGTAGCATTCTTTGGATCATATTAAATATAACTGGTATATAATAAACTACAAAGAAATATAAAAGAATGAAATGCCAGCTAACATCATCTGTGATGCATGAGATAAAATTAGTGATTGATTAGTTTGATTGAAACAACTAGTGAATGATTAAATACAAAGAAAAAAAACTGAGAAAGAAATTTAATATTACATTTTGATTTTTCCAACATTTCCCTTATAGGAAATATTATTTCAGAAATTGAGAATCCATTATTGATAAATGATTTAAATCTGTAGGATTATAAACTTTAAAATAAAATAAGAAAAATGGCTTGTGCAGATGCAAATCTTTACAAGTTTAAAATAGTAACAGAGATTGGGAAAACTTGCTTATGGCCTGATTGCACTAGGGAGATTCTATGGCCTCTCAGGGGAAGGACAATTATTTTGCTTTCTCTGTGGTTGGTGTTGTTTTGCCTGCAGAGAAGATGAAGTGAGGAATATAAAATGAAATTATAATAAGACAGTTGTGGAAAGAACAGGTAGCAGACTGGACATAGGAATGCTTGAACAATAAAGCAGAAATGTAGAAACAGGCTGGGGAAGTATAAATTATCATCTGTCAGTGGCATATCAGGGTTTGGGGAAAGGTAATACAAATTGTTTAGAGATAGAAAGTAAAAGATAATAGCAAGTTAAAGGAAATATCCAGAAATGCTAGTTGGACTTGAAAAGCATATTGTTTGTAAGGGATAGAACAGCTGTAGAAAGACCAACCAGCTCTTTTTTAAATGAATTCTTGTAGTTATATATTTGATAGCTCTAAGAATCTAATTGCGGAGTGCACTGGAAAAAAGTTAAAACACTATATCCACAAAGTAAAAAAAAAAAGGTAAAATATATAAATACCTTTATATATTATATGTAAATAAATATAAAATAATCTTAAATCTTTACTGTATATTGGTATATTTAAACATACTATAAATTTCTTTTTAAATATAATTATTGCAAAACAGGCAAATCAATCTGGTTTATTTAGAATTAATAAATTGAAATGTGTATATCAAGATTAAGTCAATACAGGTAGTCCTTGATTTACAACAGTTTATTTAGTGACTGTTCAAAGTTACAACAACATTGAAAAAACCTATGACCCTTTTTCACACTTAATGACCATTGTAACATCCTATGGTCACATGATCAAAATTCAGACACTTGGCAACTGACTTGTTAAGTCAGATTCACTTAACAACTTACTAACATAACTGCAGTGATTCATTTAACAACTGTGGCAAGAAAGGTCGTAAAATGGGACAAAATTCACTTCACTGTCTCTCATCAACAGAAATTTTGGGCTCAGTTGTAATCATGAGTCAAGGACTACCTGTAATAAAAACTTAGAACAAACCATAGGTTTCCTCTCTGGTTTCTGTCTTAAAAGTAATTGTTCCAGGTTAGTACTATATAACACAAGTGGCAAAACAATAAATCATGAGGAGATGGTGTACCATTGCCCACACTTGGGAATGGGACACTGGACAACTGATTGTATTGTAGGGCCCTTCCGGACAACAGTGAAATCTCAATACTATGATTATATGATTCCCTCTCCTATAACAGAATTAGGGGTTTGCGATCACAGCCTATCCTTGTGACAGGGCTATTGCAACTGATGAAGAGTCATTTCAAAGTAGTAAACATATTGCTGCTTTGTGCGCTGTACATTCCCACTGAAGAGAATTCTTACTTCACTGGGGTCCCAGCTTCTGATCTCTCCTTTAGCAACGTGCTGGTATGGTTAGGAAAGATGTCTAAATGCAAAACTGTTCATTCACCAGTATTAGTACGATAGTGTCCTCTACATGAGGCATATGCGCCTTGGTGGCGCAGGAAACCAAAGTGCTGTTAAGTAGCACAAGTTGCCTGCAATTACTGCAAGTTCAAATCTCACCAGGCTCAAGGTTGATTCAGCCTTTCATCCTTTCGAAGTAGATAAAATGAGGACCCGGTTTGTGGGGGCAATAAGCTGACTTCGTATAAAAAAGAACACCGCTGGGTGTGTGTGTGTGAAAGCCCTACTAAGCAGGAATATAAAGTATGAAAGCTATGGTTAACGCATTGTAAGCCGCCTTGAGTCTCCAGAGAAGGGCGGCATATAAATCGAACCAATAAATAAATAAATAAATAAATAAATAAATAAATAAATAAATAAATAAATAAAATGAGGAGACCACCAAGAAGCTATAAGGTGTAAAGAATACATTGTTAGATAATTTCTGGCTGGTCTCTAACTGCATCGGTTTGGGGGAAGATGATGGGGCTTTTAACCCAGGGAGCCCTGGAAGAAGCAGTCTTTATGGATCCTTTTTAATTGTGTTTCAGGCTCAGGTATAATACTGAGACAGGATTGATTGTATTGCGGATAACACAAGTGGGCTAGGGATGGCATGACAGTCCTGGGTCTTCCTGATCTCTTAGCGGCTTTCAATATAAATGATTGCGGAGGAGAAATTCTATTGCAAGGGGTTCTTGTTTCTCTGGTTTTACAGGTAGTCTTCGACTTACAACCATTCATTTAGTGACCATTTAAAGTTACAACACTGAAAAAAGTGATTATGACCAGTTTTCCCACTTACCACCATTGTAGGATCCCCATGGTCATGTGATCAAAATTCAAGTGCTTGGCAACTGGCATATATTTATGACAGTTGCACTGTCCCAGGGTCACATATCTCCAGGACTGCCTTCATTTAGCCTGAATAATAAACTTTTGATAATCCTATTTTTCAATGAGATAGTGTATGGGTTTGAAACCAGAAGGCAACATTTTCTACCACAACACCAATTTGAAGGAATAGACTCTCTTTGCATATTAGATTAGAAGCCACTGTAATTGTCTTCTGGAAAGCATTAAAAACCAAGATATTCCAGAAAGCCTTTGCAATTTGAATGCTGTATTGCTGCCACTGTTCTGTTAATTGTCATTAGAAAGATGTGATTTAACTGTTATGAGGTTGTGTAACAGAAAATATGAAAGTATTTTATTGAAATTAAGTTACTATGCTTGCATGATTTATTTTAACAGAGTGCAGTGTTCAACACAGTGATCGTTGTAATTTTTTTCCAAGCATGATTAACCTAATATTGACATTAGGGCTAAAATTAGATAATTAAAATTTTGCACATAACTGATGTTTGGTTTCTTTATCCTTTAGGGATATTCTTTTGTTGCTCCTTCTATCTTATTCAAACACAATGCAGCCATTATGGATCCTGTTTATTTTCTGACAAAACATAACCAACCTGGAGTTACAAATATTGCGAGAAGTGCTATGATGAAGGTAGTCATAACCATTAACCATTTAAACATATAAAAAGTCTACAGTACATAATGTATTTTAATGTGAAATATAAAACTAAATAATAGTTTTCTTTGCTGCGTATACAAGAATATTTTTTAATCTGGGCTACTTTTGCTAATAACCTACTTAGCAATAGAATTTTTTTTAAAAAATAGCAGTAGAACTCTCATATCCTGCTTGTTAGCTGGCATTTGACATGGGTGCATCTAGTAAGCTGATGTAAGGCATAGAAATAAGCTTTATCCAGGTCTCCCAGGGAAGTTCTTACATGCATGTTTTCATACCACAAGAATAAGCTTAGAAAGCTCTGTAGATTTGCCTGTATATTCTTGAATGAATACAGAATGAATACAGAATGTATAATGAATACACATTTTATAAACAGTATATATACACAGTAATATAACCAGTGTCATGGGCATACATGGACACAGTAATATACCCGGCCTCTGCTAATACTGCTTGAAGCACTGATGAATAGGCAACTTGTTAATAAACATATTTTCTTTTAGCCCAAACTATCTGGTAATGAAGTTCCTTTTGCATATGCCGTTTAAGTGTATATGCTTACTATTGTCTATTTTTTATTTTATTCAGTAACTGTTAATAAATAAAATGAAATATTTCATTTCAGGACTCTCCATTTTATCTCCATTATGAGCTGGACTTAAAAGAAAAACCACTGGGAGAAGGGAGTTTTTCCATCTGTCGAAAATGCTTACACAAGAAAACTAGATGTGAATATGCAGTAAAAATAATCAGTAAGAGGTATAATAATAATAATAATAATAATAATATAATAATACTAATAATACTAATACTAATAATACTACTACTACTACTACTACTACTACTAATAATAATAATAATAATAATAATAATAATAATTTTATTTCTATACCGCCCTTCTCCCAAAGGACTCAGGGCGGTGTACAACCTATTTAAAAACAGAATCAACATCAATTTAAAATAATTTAAAAATATTAAATAAATTTGGCTTAATTTAAAACCCCAAAAATTTAAAACATCCAATTTAAAATTATGTTGCTAACCCAGCCTGGCGGAACAACAGGGTCTTGAATGCGCAGCGAAATACCCGGAGGTCAGAAATCTTACGAATTTCCGGGGGCAGTTCATTCCACAGGGCTGGGGCTCCCACAGAGAAGGCCCTCCCCCTGGGTGTCGCCAGCTGACATGACTTGGCCGATGGCACCCTGAGAAGACCCTCTCTGTGGGAGTGGACTGGTTGGTGGGAGGCTATCGGTGGCAGAAGACGGTCTCGAAGGTACCCGGGTCCTGTGCCATGGAGCGCTTTAAAGGTGGTGACCAACACCTTGAATTGCACCCGGAAGATGACTGGGAGCCAGTGTAGCTCGCGCAGGAGGGGTGTCACGTGGGCGCAATGGGTTGCACCCATAACCACCCGCGCGGCCGCATTCTGGACCAGTTGGAGCCTCCGAGTGCTCTTCAAGGGGAGCCCCATGTAGAGAGCATTACAATAGTCCAACCAGGAGGTAACAAGGGCATGAGTGACTGTGTGCAAGGCGTTCCAGTCCAGAAAGGGCTGCAACTGGCGAATCAGGCGAACCTGATAAAAGGCCCCCCTGGCCACGGCCGTCATATGCTCTTCTAAAGACAGCCGTGCGTCCAGGAGGACACCCAGATTGCGAGCCCTCTCTGTGGGGGGCAAAGATTCACCCCCAATAGTCAGCGATGGCACCTGCTGACTATATCGGGACGCCGGAAGCCACAACCACTCGGTCTTGGAAGGGTTGAGTGTGAGCCTGTTCCTCCCCATCCAGACCCGCACGGCCTCCAGGCAGCGAGACATCACATCAAGGGCATCGTTGGGGTGGTCTGGGGTGGAGATGTACAGCTGAGTGTCGTCAGCGTACAGATGACACTTCACCCCAAAACCACGGATGATCTCACCCAGCGGCTTCACATAAATGTTGAACAGGAGGGGCGAGAGGACCGACCCTTGCGGCACTCCCCATGCGAGATGCCTCGAGGTCGACCTCTGTCCCCCTGCCAACACAAACTGCGAGCGGTCGGAGAGGAAGGAGGAGAACCACCGCAGAACGGTGCCCCCCATTCCTAACCCCCTCAACCGCTACAGCATGATACCATGGTCGATGGTATCAAAAGCCGCTGAGAGATCTAATAGGACTAGGACAGAGGAGCAACCCCTGTCCCGAGCCCTCCAGAGATCATCCACCAATGCCGTTTCTGTGCTGTATCCCTGCCTGAAGCCCGACTGGCACGGGTCCAGATAGATAGCTTCATCCAGGTGTCGGGGAAGCTGTCGTGCCACCACGCTCTCAACAACCTCAATAATAGATTATTTCTTTTTTTAAAAAAAATAAAAAAAATAAAATTAATGTAATGTTAATTTCTATGAAACCCTGCAATTTAAATATTCTCTGAACAGTTTAAGATATACAAGAAAACAGGATGGGACAGTAGCAAAATTAAAATTGAAAAGCTTTGGATGAAAACCTGAAGCAACAGAATCATAATTTTACAGTAAAGTCTGGGAAATTAAGAAGCATGCTATATAAAAAAATAACACAGTGGCTAGATAAGCCCTCCTGGGAAAGTGCTACATTCTCTTTCCTTTTCGTATCTCATTTTGTTAAACTTCCAATCTCCTATTTCTTACTTCCTTTCTAAACTTTGCTTACTCTAAAAGGGAGCAGCATGATGATTACATATGTATATCTATATCTTCATACAAGCTGCCATTCACCTCCATTCTGAGGTTAGTGGCATCTGAAGGAGAATCTCAAATTTCTTTACTTAGTTAACAAAATAAATGTTTCTTAATGCTTTAAAAGATTATGCTTAATTGAAACAAACAACTGTCTTATATAAAAATATTGAAACATTTTAAGTACTTATAGCACATACGTCAACCCTGAATTGATAGGGAATTTGAGTCATCAAGTCCATCCAACTGCTCAATGAGTGAAAAAAACTGATCCATTTAATGATGGAAAGCCTATCATCTTATTTAGTTATTGGTTTCACTATCAAGCTGCTCTTATTCTTAGGAGGTTTTCCCTAATAGGTTACAGGGAGGAATATTCTAATTAAGTGTTCATTACTCTATGTTGCATTCTAAGATAGTAGAAAATAGCTTTTAGTTTTTTTGGACATCCCTTCAGATGGTTCAAGAGTGATCTATTCTGACCCATCAGTCTTCTGTTTTGAGTACTGAACACATCTAGTTCGTGCCTACAGAAAGTCAATGTCTTCTTATTTCTATTTCTATTTTTATATTTTTGGGATTAAATCAGTGGTGAAATGCTACCGGTTCGCACTGGTTCGGGTGAACCTGTAGTAAAAAAAGCTACCAATTCCTGCAAACCGGTATTTCCGACGAACAGCTGTGCCACGCGATTTAAAATCACTAGAAAGCAGGAAATCCTGCTTTCTAGCGAATCTAAATCGCACGGCACAGCCATCCCCCCCTTGCAGTTCTACTTACCTTCCCAAGCCTCCTTTTTCCACACGAAGTGCACGTTTGGTGTGTATTGTGCATGCGTGCAGCATGCATTTGGTATGTATGCGCGCATGCAGCGCACACATTTGGCGTGCACCGTGCATGCGCGGGCAGTGAACTGGTGGCAAACCAGGGAAGATTTCACCACTGGATTAAATCCTTTTTAAATATTGTCCTTAGAGCTGAAATTAGTACTCAGTGTAGGATCTGCCCAACAAAGAATAGACTAGAACTGCACCCTTTCTGATAAAGATAAGAAAAAGAAACAGTTTCTACCCTCAATCATACAATGTGAAGAATACAAAGATACAAGTTCTTAATGTAACAAGGATCTTAGCCTTCTCCTTTGTCACAGCTTGAAAACTGTTGGATGACCATTATATTAAGATGTGGCTTTTAAAAGAACATTGTTTACATCTTAGGAAATGTTTTAATAAAAATTTGGAGTCTAATTTATAAAGATGGCATTGTAAAATCACAGATTTGTTTTATCATAATATTCACTGATTTAATTTTTCAGGCTAGAAGTCAACACTCAGAGAGAAATTACAGCTTTAAAACTCTGTGAAGGACATCCCAATGTTGTGAAATTGCATGAAATTTATCATGATCAGGTATTACACTATGCTTTGCTTTCTGTATTTGCTCTGCATAATCTTTAGAAAGCAAGCGAGAGAGGGTGGTATGATTATTAGAAACATGCTATGGTAAATGAAAATGAAAGGAACACAAATAAGACAGTATACTGAAGGTTTTTAGTGTTAGTTCTTTCTATGGAAATGTTTTAACTTTCAAAACTCTATTTTCATCTCTTCAGTTAAATTAATAATTGTTCTATGTTGTGTTGGGAGGCACTAATAGACTCTGCCAGAACAGCTACTCTGTTAAGAAATGAATATATTTATTATAGTGTAAAGCTACTGTGACCAACACTTTACTTGTTGGAGAGAAGCCAGCTGGTTTCAGTCAGGTGAAAGGGTGTCAGCCAGTATAAATTCAACCCCTTTCTCAATTCTGGATAGAAATACTCTAGTATTTAGCAATGTGGCGCTGCCTTTTTCATCCTAACTATTGAAGACCTGTTATATTCCCCGTCTAATAATACTATGTAAAAAGTGTTTTCAGAGAGGACTAAAACGTTCTAATCCATTTTAAATGATCTTGAAGGGAAACAAAGGAAAAATTAAATATCAGTATTGCGGTAACTTTTAGCCTTTGGCCGTATCCAATGAAATAATTATAGGAGGAGCTACTTTGGTATTATTTAAACTATAGGGTTTACTAATCTCAAAATATTAACCTTTTATCTAGAACAGCAAAATGTGCTGTTTAATCAGGATGTGTCAACTTATTTCCAGGGTTAGTTACCAAATAACCCAAATCATATCACATTCTCAGTTGTTGGAATTCAAGAGTATAGAATCCAATGGTGTATGATGAGACGTTTACTTGCTCATTGAGATTTTGTTTTTGGAGCTAAGCCTCTAGAATAAATTTTGTGGGTTCTTCTGAAACTTAGGAAGGTGTGATAGAAGAATCATCTGTTCCATTTTGATGGTGGAAGCTGATTTGATTCCTGGAAATACATTACAACATATCACTTGAAAGAATTTTCAAAATTGTACTGTATTTTAATTGAATAGTAAATCTGTCCAACTAATTATTTCTCTTTCTCTACATTTAGAAATACATTTTTCTAAAAATTATCTTTGTTTTTAGCTCCATACGTTTCTAGTAATGGAACTACTGAAAGGGGGAGAATTACTTGAACGCATCCAGAAAAAGAAGTACTTCAGTGAAACTGAAGCTAGTTACATCATGCGCAGATTAGTTTCTGCAGTGAGCCATATGCATGATGTGGGAGTAGTGCACAGAGACTTAAAACCCGAGGTATGAATTTAGGAAATGTGTGAAGCTTGCGAAGTCTGACCATATTCACCTTTCCTCCCTTCATATTAATTTATTAATTCTCCTTTACTTTATCAATTTATTATAGCTGTATTTTTTAGTAATTGATATAAATAAAAGCATAATAAAATATTTATAAAACCATTAAGATAAGGACAACTTATCAATAGTAAGGTAATATTTTCTTATAAGAGATACATAACCTGTGAGTTATGAGAGGTGTCATTTTAGTCAATTGCCTACTCGCCTGTCCTGTAATACAGGTAGTCTTTGACTTACAACAGTTCATTTAGTGACCGTTCAAAGTTACAACGGTACTGAAAAAAGTGATTTATGACCGTTTTTCACAACACTTATGACTGTTGCAGCATCCCCATGGTCATGTCATCAAAATCCAGATGCTTGGCAACTGATTCATATTTATGATGGGTTGCAGTGGGGGTCATGTGATCTCACCTATTGTGACCTTCTGACAAGCAAAGTCAATGAAAAAGCCACATTCACTTTACAATCATGTCACTAACTTAACAACTGCAGTGATTCACTTAACAACTGTGGCAAGAAAGATTGTAAAATGGAGCAAAATTCGTTTAACAAATGTCCCACTTAGCAACAGAGATTTTAGTCGTAAGTTGAGGACTACCTGTATAGCCTTCTGTGTATTTTTATTAGTTTTATTTATTAAATGGAGTGTCCATTATACATGCACTGTTTTCCAGCTTAATGTTAGAACTATAGAAATTACATTCTAAGTTAGTAAATTCCACTTCACTGGAATTGTGGGAGGTATGGCTGTAGAGGACAAATCGAAACACACCATTCTGCTAATGGAATATTTCTATACGTAGAAGAAAATTATTTGAAGTCATCCTACAAGAAAAGCTATGCTTAGGCAAAGACTTACTGTGGGTGTAGGGAGTAAGGAAGATGACCTTGATGGCAATATATAAGAACTCTTGTTATTATTATATTTTTAACCTGCCCTTTTCCCCGTTATCTAGCGAAAGAGGTTGAATCATTTTTAAATCCAGAGAAATGAGAAGCAGGTATAGCACAGGCTTGTTATTAAAGCCAATCTCAATAAAAGTAGTTTTAGCCTTTCTGTGAGTTTTATTTCCTGGTCTGCTCTACAATGCTGAAGGGGTAACAAATTAAATTGAAATAGAAGATACTGCTTTGAATAAACAGTTGAGTTTATAGATCTCAGTTGTTCTTAAGAAGCCTTTAAATAAGTCTAATCATTTTGTCTGATTTTTTTCTGTACTTATTTGCACAGAATTTCTTTTACTCATTAAAGCAGCTTTTTTCAGTTTTCCATATGAGCATAAAAAACTGAAGCTGCTTTAAGAGTTGCATTAACTTTTAGTGAGTGTATTTCTTAAAGCTGTATTTGTTCCTGTGAAAATTATTAGCTAGTTTATTGAGTAGCTGAGAGGTGTTGCACTCATTTGAGGTCTGAGCCACTTTATTAAATCATTTTTAAGCATGCCTAGCCCTGCTTTTCACTAGACTGGTAGTCCTCATTTGACAATGGAAATTGGGACTGGGAGCTCCATCACTAAGCAATGCCGCATGATCACAAGACTTATGATGGCATTAGCAGCAGTTTCAATTGCTGTTGTTAGGTGAATTTCACATGGCTGTGGCATCCTGTGATCTTATCACCACCATTTGTGACTCCTTGCTGGCTTCCTCATTGACTTTGCTTAATGGAAGCTGGTAGTGAAGATTGCAAATGGCAAAAGCATGGCAGCAGAGCACTGTGCCCAAATGATGATCATGTGACGCTGTAAAGATTACAACTATGAGGAACTATAAGTTTATAAGTCTCCTTGTTCAATGCTATCATAACTTCAAACGGTTGCTGAATGAGTGGTCTCTGAATGATGCCTGTATTGCTTTAGGTTGTTTTTTTTCATTCTTGGCTTTTAGAGAAAAGATTTCCTGAGTATATAAAATATAACATGGAGTTACGGTACCTTTTGTCATCGGTAAAATAAAATCATTTCAGCATTACTGGCTATAATGAGACAATTAATTCTACTTCTCTAATTTTTTTTAGAATTTGTTATTCACAGATGAAAGTGATAATTCAGAAATAAAAATAATTGATTTTGGATTTGCCCGATTAAAACCTTCAGACAATCAGCCTCTTAGAACTCCATGTTTTACCCTTCATTATGCTGCTCCAGAACTCTTAAATCATAATGGTTATGATGAATCCTGTGATCTCTGGAGTCTGGGAGTTATTTTGGTAAGTATTTTTGGTATTTTTAAAGAGGTAATCAAGCATGAGTGATAACAATAATAATGGGAAAACTTAATAGTATTTGATGTATATAAATGTTCAGCATTAACGTTGAGCAGAATATGAAGTATTTCATTAGATCTAGCAGAAAAGGCTAACAAAAGTATATTGCAATTCAATTGGCTAAAATCCACAGCCTTATAGAAACAAAAACTATCTAACAAAATTATAATTGAAAACAAGGTCAAGTATTATAAAAGTTAACCACCTATCACATTCAGAAATATTTAGACTAACTGCCTAGTAAGTAAAATATCTGAAAATAATAAAATTAAATATATTTATCATCATAATAAATTTACTTAGGGTTTTTTGCCTTGGTTGCTAGAGAAAATGGCAGAAACAATTTTGATTTCACTTGAATTAGATCATAAGCCTGGTGACATATTTAGTTTATAGTAAATCCTTTAATTCAGTCAAATTTGTAATTGGTGACCTAGTCTTATTTACAATTAAATTTGTTTCAGTATACTATCTTTGATTGGGTACAGATCTCGGCAATAATTAAGAGGAAGCATATTTTGTCTGGATAGTCCGTTGTTAAAATTATAATAGCAGAGCTGAACAACCAATGGCATTTTACTTAACCACTTTTTATAAAAGATGAGAGTGTAATAAGATTGTACTCTTTCTTATGAAAAAAATGTGACTGGAGCAATTATACTTTAACTTCTGAAAATGATACTTCATTTATACTGTAGATAATCCTTGCTTAATGGCCGATTGCTATTTATAGTATATCTACACAAATATGATAAATAAGAATTGCATTTATCTGTAATTAATCATTTAAAACATTTCATTTCCCCCCCTGAAAAGTATACAATGCTTTCAGGACAAATACCTTTTCAGTCTCAAGATACCAGTATAATATGTACAAATGTTTTGGAAACGATGAAGAAAATTAAAAGAGGGGAATTTTCATTTGAAGGAGATGCTTGGAAAAATGTTTCTCAGGAAGCCAAAGATTTGATACAAGGTATATATGGATCACTGACTTATCTAGTAATTCTTAGGAGTATTAGATAGACATACAGACATTATTTTGTTCATTGACTAATAAAAATACATTCACTAAAATGAATAAAGCAAAGTTAACTCCTAATATCAATGACTTTGTAAGTGAATTTACAAGCAATGTAGCAAAATTTTGCTACTTTTAGAGATATAGATTATCCTGGTTATCTAACAAATAATGCAAATAAAAATTATTGGAAGGGCCCCAGAAATATTGTATAAATAATAAAAAGGTAATCAGCTGGTGGTAAATGTCCGCATAGACCCGGCAGTGCAAAAGAAGATGGAGATATTACTTTTACTTTACTTTACTTTTATTTGATTTGTATACCGCCCTCCTCCCGAAGGACTCAGGGCGGTGAACAGCCAACAATAAAATACATACATACAAAAATTAAAAAGCAGAAATAAAATCGAATTAAATAGTTTGGCCCAATTTAATTCTTGGAAATTACTAAAATATTTGCTGAGGATGCTAGCACAATCTGTATAAATGAATAACTTAAAACTATGTACTGTATTAGATTTCTGTTTCTTTAACATAGCTTCATACCTTATTCTTTTAAGTTTTTACTTTTATAGAATCTAATTCAGATCTTCCGCCTTTCAAATTTGTATGTTTAAAAAAGTTTCAAATGTACATAGACATTTCTAAATTAAAATTAACAAGGTGATTTAACCTATTTAATATATTATTTTGTGACCTTTCTGTAAATAAAGTTTCATTGTAATAAGTTTACATACCCGTTTGCCTGAAAATAAAACCTTGACTTATTTTCTTTTGCGCCCCAAAATAAGCACTAGGGCTTATTTTTGAGGAAACACAATTTCAGGGTGATCAGCCTGGCTGGGCGCCCTGCCCCCCAACACACACACAAGCCAGCAAGAACGCGGGGACCGATGGTCCCTTGGTTGGTGCACTCTGGGGCTATGCAGAGTGGAAGATACAGATCGGAAGGTAGGCGATCCCGATGCGCCACATGGGCTACAGGCAAGTCGAGAAACATGAAGATGGCATTTCTCATGGACAGCCGGTTTTCACATGGGCCACGCGGCATGTCCAGATCACTTGCTTCTTCCCCGTGCCTCTGTCTGCTGTTGGTATTGCTGTGTGAAGACAAGCCTCCTGCAGTTGCCCCCTGCTTCGGCCCACGTTTAGTTTTCCCACGGCGCATCCAGATCACCTGCCTCCCCCCTGCCTCTGCTTCTGCTTGCTGCTTGCACAGGTATTCAACTCACCTATGCTGCATGGGCTGCAGCTGCTGCCAGACATTGTTGGCCCGTGCACGCTCGCCGCCTCCTATACTGGTCATGGCCACCCCCTTCACTAGGGCTTATTTTGGGGTAGGGTTTACATTAGGTGCATGTAAAAAAAACAGGCTGGGACTTGTTTTCGGGGTAGGTCATGTTTTCAGGCAAACATGGTAATAGGAATATCAAAGTATATACATTTAAAATAAAGATTAATAAATTCAGCCATTTAAAAAAAACCCAATTGCCAGTATTTAAGTTATAAATGTTTAGAAATGAATGTTAAATAAGTAACATTCAATAGATAATGTGTGTTACTTTAAAATATCTCATGCATTCATACTAGGACTTCTTACAGTGGATCCAAATAAGAGGATTAAAATGACCAGTTTGAGACACAATGATTGGCTTCAGGATGGTTGCCAACTGTCATCCAACCCATTAATGACTCCAGACAATTTAGGATCTTCAAGAACTTCAATACATGTCAAGGCAACTTTTAATGTAAGTTCACATTACTTCTCTAAATTAAACTATATTTCTTATGTCAGCCTATCATTTACTTTTAAGGCAAGATGCAGTTTGCATTAAGAAGGTAAATATTTTTATTTAAGCTTTATTTTGATTCTTTTAGCATATTTTTTCTCCATCTTTATGAAATGAAATATTCTTACTATTTTCTGTTGGACAAAAGAAATAGTTTGTAGGAAGGGAAAAATGAACAGGTGCTATATACAATTCCCATTGAGGATGGAAATCTGCATATGTCAGCTTTCTTATACTAATAATTTTCAATTGTAGTAATTATACTAAAATTATATATTCTGGATTCTGCCAGAAGATAATTGAAGATGATTCAGTTTCACTTGAGTCAGGCTGTCTCTCTATCGAGGAAATCAGTTGATGGCTTATGTGCTCTCAGTGATGGTATTGACTGAGCAATTATATAGATTTTCTCCTTTGGGGGTCTGTTCCCAATCTGATCCTTCAGATTTCCAACATTGCACCATTGCCCCTATAATTTTCTAGCTACCTTGGGACTGGCCATGCTCTTCTACTTCTTCCTTCAATGTCATTTCCCAACATTATTGACTTTTCCAGAAAGTTAGGTCTTCCCAGAAGATAATTTGAGGTTGGCTATTTCTGCCTCAAGTGAGAAAACAGTAAAAAGTTTATCCTAATGTAATGGCAGAACAAAGCTGAATATAAGAAGATGCATTTTCTGTCTGAATTTCAGTATCTAATTAAACCCTGATTTTCATAAGTGTAGTCACACTTATTAACAAGAATACACAGCTAGGAAAAAAACCTCTAAGACATAGTATATCTTACCTTAAATCAGAGGTGTCAAACTGAAGGCCTGAGGGCCGGATCCGACCGGTGGGGTGCTTAGATGTGGCCTGCAAGGCTGCCCTGGAAACCGCAAGGGACTGGCCCGCAGGCGGCCCTCCTGAGCTCCATTTTCGCTGGCAGAGGGTTTCAGGAGGCTGTCACAGTAGAAAACGGAGCTTGGGAGCCCATTTTCATTGGCAGAGGATTCAGGCCACCCTGACATGAGTAACTCTGCCCCCCCGCCCCCCCCTCCCAGTCTCAAACAACCCTGATGTGGCCCTCAAATGAAATCGAGTTTGACACCCCTGCCTTAAACACCCTTTCATGTTTTGCTCCCAACCTTTCTCAGCCTCTTCCTCCTCCTGCTTCTGCTGCTTCACTTCTGCTCCTTCTTCGCCTTTGAGTCAGTCTGAACTCCTGCTAACTACCTGGATGAATCAATGTTGTTTTCTTGGCAACATTTTGGAAGTTGTTTGTAATTGCCTTCTTTCTAGGGCTAAGAGTGACTAGCTCAAAATCACCCACTTGAATTCATCCCTAGAATAAGACTAGAACCTATGGTTCCCCACTGGTTTTCTATTCAATCCTATATACATACCCCTTTTTTAAAAAGTCTCTTTTTAGAGTCTACTCTTTGGCATTCTCTGTTTAGGATTCATATTTAGCTAAATTGTAGATCAAAAATTCAAATGTCTCTGGAATGGCTAGGTGTGTTTTGCAGTTGATAACAGGCAAAGACAATGATCAAATCTATCATTGGTATGCAGCACTCATGATAGGCCAGGCCACACTTGTGAGGAAGCAAGAACATGGCTGACAACCACAGCAGTAGGAAGAGCCAGTGATTTGATTGGCTCCTCAGAACTCCTTTCCAAATCAAGGCGAGAACTAAGATCTCCCACAAGTTTGCTCCATACAGAGTCTTATCAGGAGGAGAAATAATGAATAACAATTGCCAACCAGTTTGAGATCTCTAGGAGCTAGAAGAAAATCACCCAGCCTAAGTCACGATTCGGTTCCTTCAAAACAGATGCTAGGTTTGTTGCTTACTATTGATTTTCTGGAGGTTAATAGCCTTCTGAAGGGCTACTTGTATCACAACAAGAGTTTCTACAGGATGAAATAAATTTAAGAATGTTTAAGGATTGAACAGAAAAAAATTAATTTTGGAATAACAGCAGAAGAGGGATTAGAATGTTGATATTGGAAAGTTAAAAACTAACTTAAAGGGCTAGATGCATTTGAAAGAATACTTTTTCTGGGTGTTTATAAAACAATATATGAAGATTTTGAAATTAACTGTAAGAAATCCTCCAGTGGGAAATTGTGCTGATTAGGAAAAAAAAACATATAAGAGGAGACTGAAGGTTGATCAGATGGAACCAGAGAGAACTAAGAATTGTTTTTGCTGTTCTAAATAGGCTTTTAACAAGTACAAAAGGGAAGGATTTTGCCTCCAGAACGTTGACAAGGCACCTCTTGCAAAAAGAAGAAAGATGAAAAAGACAAGCACAAGCACAGAGACCCGCAGCAGTTCCAGTGAAAGTTCTCACTCTTCTTCCTCTCAGTCCTATGGTAAAACTACCCCTACAAAAACACTACAGACAACACATCCTACAGATAGCAATAATTCAGATAATATCTTTCAATTCTCTGATTGAAGATCTGTTCTCTTGAATAGTAATTGAAATTTGTTGATGCCTGTGCTCTTTTTAATACAATAATGAGTTATGTTTACAAATTGTCCCTTCTGATTTTTTTTTGTTGTTTCAGTCTGAGGCGAAATTAGGACATGTTGAAATACCACTGTGACTGTAGCCAGAATCAAAATTCAAAAAACAAAAAAGTGATATAAAATGTTTTATTTTAATATGTATGCATCTCCAACAGTTTTTAAAAGATGTCTGTAATCCAGTGGCATAATCTTGCACTGGGGTCCTCTCCTGTTTAGACTTTCACAAGTTCTCATAAATCTGCAAGTCTTTTCATTACATTTGGTTTTCTTTGTAATATACCTATGTGCATGCATACAGAGAGAAAGAGAGAGAGAGAGAGAAAGTTTTCTATATAAGATATATTTTATTGTACAAATTTACAAATTCATGTGTGTATAAAATCCTCAACAAAGATGTGTTTCAATATATTTGCCAGGATCAAAAATAACTTATTTCCTTGAATGCAGAAGCTATTTTCTTATGCAAGACATACACACAAGCCACTTCCTCAGCATATGAAGATGTTCCTGCATAACACATAAGCAGCAACTTAATTTATGTGATAGCTTGGAGACCATATAAAACTTTATTTCTTCCACTTTTTTCTAGTAAGAAAAATTATTTGGGATTTTAAAACTTGACTTGGAGAGAGAGAGAGTGAGCAAGAGAGAAAGAGAAAATTATTCTGTGAGAATTTTATATTCCTTTACCACGCGGATCAAAAAACTAAGCTAATTGGCAGTTGGGTTTTAGCTTAATATTCAAGAGATTTTTATTCTGTATCAAACATCTGTGTAGTTGGTGTTATAATTGTATTTGATAAGTAACAATGATATTGTGAGTACAACTTGGAGATGCTGTAATTTGCTGTAGCAATTTCAATAAGAATTATGAGCTTCTTATATTATTTAATCTTGCAATACATTTTTCTGATATTTTCATGTCTAGACATAATATATCTGAGTTTGCCCGTTTCACACTGGAGTATATTGTAATGCATTTATACATTAGAAAATTAAGGGGATATTCTGTCAAGCACTGTGCTTCATATCTCTACACTGTGTTTTACTATAGTAAAATTTTCCACTGTGGTTATATTTTGGATTCATAAATATGGATTTTTCTGATGCATTTTTAAATGGTAATATTTTAAACTATGAAGTATGATTTATAAATATATGCAGAGCTCTTCCATAGCTCACATGTTGCAGTTCTGCAAACAAAATATGGAAGTAGCCTTATTGGTAATTAGTGAGGCAATTTGTATAAAGTTAAGCTTATATCTAGATACTGGCATGATTAACCTCACTTAGTAGATTTTAGAAATACCTTGCTGTATTGTAGAATGAACAATCCAAATCCTATGCAAATACTCCTTTTATATAAAAACTAATTTCTTTATATAATCATATCTATTATAGTTTTCAGAAATCTCTTACATATTTCTTTAGGGAAACTGAAAAAAAAAACCCTAGAAAAGCCTGAGAATATTTTCATGAAGAATTTTAGAAAAATAACATAATGTGAATCTTTATGTTATTTACTGAGTTTTTGTGGACATCTTAATTTCAAGATATGTAAAACATAGAATCAGTTGTTTTTCTATCAGATATATTTTGACTTCTACACTGTGTTAGACATTCAAATTATTTCTGTAAACTATGCATCCAAACTTGGACAGGACAGTATCTTGCATTGGTAACTATTTAAAAGGACTTAAATTTTTTGTGTGAAGTAGCACAACTTTGAGTTTCAAAGAAATGAATTATTTAGCTTGCAGTTCTCTGCACTCTTATTCATGAGTAAGCATCACTGAACTCCATGAGAGATTTCAATAAGTAGACATAGGATTGGGTTGCTAATTGCATACATTGATACAAATTATGTTACCTAGTTTTGTAATGAAATGTCTGCAAAAAACCCCCCAAAACTCAGAGGACCCAATCAGTTAAAATTTGAGTACAATATTGAAAACTGAAGATTAGATTATTCTTTATATATGCTGAGAGCACAAAGATCTTAATTTGTGTGCATATATATTACATTACTAATTTGGTGTAAATTACATTTACTTTCTATACATGTATTTTGTTGTTGTTAGTCGCGAAGTCGTCCGACCCATCGCGACCCCATTCACAATGTTCCTCCAGGCCTTCCTACCATCCCCCAGAGTCCATTTAGGCTCACGCGACTGCTTCAGTGACACCATTCAGCCACCTCATTCTCTGCCGTACCCTTCTTCTTTTGCCCTCAATTATTCCCAGATTAGGCTCTTCTCCAGTGGGTCCTTCCTTCTCATTAGGTGGCCAAAGTATTTGAGTTTCATCTTCAGGATCTGGCCATCTCCTCTAGTACTGACCAGTTTGATTGCCTTGCAGTCCAAGAGACTCGCAGGAGTCTTCTCCAGCACCATAGTTCAAAGGCATCAATTCTTTGGCACTCAGCCTTCCTTATGGTCCAACTTTCACAGCCATACAATGCAACTGGGAAAACCATAGCCTTGACTATATGCACTTTTGTTGGCAGGGTGATGTCTCTGCTTTTTAGTATGCTGTCCAGATTTGCCATAGCTTTCCTCCCCAGGAGTAAACATCTTTTAATTTCTTAACTGTAGTCCCCATCTGTGGTGATCTTGGAGTCCAGGAAAATGAAGTCTGTCACTATCTCCATTTCTTCCGCATCTATTTGCCAGGAATTGAGAGGGCCAGATGTCATGATCTTAGTTTTCTTAATGTTGAGTTTCAAGCCAACTTTTGCATTCTCCTCCTTCATCCGCATCAAGAGGCTCTTTAGTTCCTCTTCACTTTCTGCCTTAAAAGTGGTATCATCTGCATATCTGAGGTTGTTGATACGTCTCCTGGCAATCTTAATTCCAATTTGTGATTCATCTAGCCCCACATTTCTCATGATATGCTCTACATATAAGTTAAATAGGCAGGGTGACAATATACAGCCTTGTCGAACTCCTTTCTCAATTTTGAACCAATCAGTAGTTCCGTGTCCAGTTCTCACTATTGCTTCTTGACCTGCATATAGGTTTCTCAAGAGGCAGATATGATGACCTGGTATTCCCATCTCTTTAAGAACTTGCCACAATTTGTTGTGATCCACACAATCAAAGGTTTAAGCATAGTCAATGAAGCAGAAGTAGATGTTTTTCTGGAACACCCTAACTTTCTCCATGATCCAGCGTATGTTGGCAATTTGATCTCTAGTTCCTCTGCCTCTTCGAAATCCTGCCTGTACTTCTGGTAGTTCTCAGTCCACATACTGCTGCAGCTTAGCTTGTAGGATTTTGAGCATAACTTTGCTAGCATGTGAAATGAGTACAATGGTGCGGTAGTGTTGTGGTCCGCCAGCAGCCTGCAGAGCTGACAGCAGAGTCAGACAGTGAGGAGGCTGGGCAGGACAATGGGCCAGTTCTGGAATCAGGGGAAGGCCCGGACAAGGGCTCTGCATCAGAGGCAGAGATGGGGCCAGGGCCATCTGGGAACGATGCGCGGACTCTGGAGCCTCCAGAGGCAGATAGCAGAGAAACAGGAGGAGCCTGTTCCTAATGCATGCATGCAAAGAGCTGCCAGAAGACAAGAGCAGCTAAAGCAAAAAGGAAGACTCGGGAGTAAGGCCAGGAGATGATTGGCCTCTCCCAGAAGGCTTCAAATAGCAGCAACAACTCTTGGGATCTTTGTAGGAAAGCAACGTTGCTATATTTGTTTCTTGTCGGCATCTTGGGTTTTGCCAAGAAAAGCCTTTGGCAGGGTGCCAAAGAAGACAAAGGTTTGTGATAAGGCCGAAGGACTGTTTATGAAGGATTTGTTTTGGACTTAATTTGGACTAAGCTGAGAATGAAGTAATTCTCACCTGTTCTAATAAAATATGTTTGTTTAGGACTGATTGTGTCTGGTAATAACTACTTGGGCCTAGGTCATAACAAGTAGTTTGAACATTCTTTGGCATTGCCCTTCTTTGGAATTGGAATGTAAACTGACCTTTTCTAGTCCTGTGGCTGCTGTTGCTCAATTTGCTAGCAAATTGAGTGTAGCACTTTTACTGCATCGTCTTTTAAAATTTTGAATAGCTCATCTGGAATACTGTCACCTCCACTAGCTTTGTTGTTGCTCAGACTTCCTAAGGCCGATCTGACTTCACATTCCAGGATGTCTGGCTCGAGGTCAGTGGCCACCCCATCGTGGTTATCAGAGACGTTAAGCTCGTTCTTGTATAGTTCTGTGTAATTTTGCCACCTCTTCTTAATCTTTTCTACCTCTGTTAGGTCCCTGCCATTTTGGTCCTTTATCATGCCCAACTTTGCATGAAATGCTCCCTTCATATCTCTAGTTTTCTTGAAGAGATCTCTGGTCCTCCCTATTCTATTGTTTTCTTCTATTTCTTTGCACTGTTCATTTAAGAAGGCATTCTTATCTCTTCTAGCTATTCTCTGGAATTCTGTATTCAATTGGGTGTATCTTTCTCTTTCTCCCTTGCCTTTCGCTTCCCTTCTTTCCTCAGCTATTTGTAAAACTTCCTCAGACAGCCGTTTTGCTTTCTTGCATTTCTTTTTCTTTGGGATGGTTTTAGTTGCTACCTCTTGTTCAATGTTGTGAACCTCCATCCATTCAGGCACTCTGTCTATCAGATCTAATTCGTTAAATCTATTTGTCACCTCTACTGTATATTCATCAGGGATATGATTTAGTTCATACCTGAGTGGCCTAGTACTTTTCCCTATTTTCTTCAATTTAAGCCTAAATTTTGCAACGAGAAGCTCATGATCTAAGCCACAGTCAGCTCCTGGTCTTGTTTTTACTGACTGTATAGAGCTTGTCCATCTTTGGCTGCAGAGCACATAGTCAATCAATTTCTGTGTTAACTGTCTGGTGATGTCGATGTGTAGAATCGTCTCTTGGGTTGTTCGAAAAGAGTGTTTTCTATGACCATCACATTCTTTTGACAAAATTCTACCAGTCTGTGCCCTGCTTCATTTTGTACTCCAAGCCCAAACTTGCCTGTTATTCCTGTTATCTTTTGGCTTCCTATTTTAGCATTCCAATCCCCCATGATGATAAAGACATCATTTTTTGGTGTTAATTCTAGAAGATGTTGTAGGGCTTCATAGAACCAGTCAACTTCATCCTCTTCGGCACCAGTGGTTGGAGCATAGATTTTGACTACTGTGATGTTGAATGGTTTACCTTGGATTTGAACTGAGATCATCTTGTCATTTGGGGGATTGTATCCCAGTACTGCTTTTCTTATTCTGTTATTGACTATGAAGGCTACTCCATTTCTTCTGAGGGATTCTTGCCTGCAGTAGTATACCTGAATTAAATTCACCCATTCCTGTCCATTTTAGTTCATTGATTCCTAAGATGTCGATATTCAGTCTTGTCATCTCTTGTTTGACCATGTCCTGCTTGCCTTGCTTCATGGATCTTACATTCCAGTTTGCTATGGAGTATAGATCTTTACAGCATCGGACTTTCCTTTCACCACCAGATAGAGCCACAGATGAGTGTCCTTTTGGCTTTGACCCAGTCGCTTCATTCTTTCTGGCGCTACTAGTACTAGCCCTCTGCTCTTCCCCAGCAGCATATTAGACACCTTCCGACCTGAGAGGCTCATCTTCCAGCATCATATCTTTTTGCCTTTTGGTACCGTCCATGAGGTTTTCACTGCAAAGATACTGGATGGGTTGCCATTTCTTTCTCCAGTGGATCACATTTTGTCAGAGCTCTCTGCTATGACCTGTCTCTCTTGGGTGGCCCTGTACGGCATAGTTCATAGGTTCATTGAGCTACGCAAGCCCCTTCTCCATAACAAGGCAGTGATCCATGAAGGGGATATATATATATAGTTCATTTCAAACATTTTTCTCCGATAATACAGATAAGTATCTTGAAGAGATGGAAATGGTGTGTTCAGTAAATTACATAAATATCTTGTTATGATATGCCACTTTCCATTTCAAAATGAACACGGAATAAAACATTTTTAAACAAAATGTCAACAGTTTAGTAGCTTAATTCTGATGCAACTGAATTTATATGTGGTATAGACAATTTATTTTTAATATCTAATATCTTTGAGAAATTAAAATAAAGGGATTTTTTAAAATATCAAAATTTAAAAATTTGGTAGGATGTCATGAAAATCACAAAGTAATGGTTTCGCATTTCTCAGGAAAAGGATTTTGTATATATTTCCATTGTTTCTTCCACAGGCAGCTATTGTGAAAGCTTGATGAGCTATAACTTTGGGGAGAAGATTTTCATGAATACAAGCATAAACGAGTGTAAATTGATTATTATTATTTATAACATGTCTATTCATAAATTTGTACTATATTTAAACGTTAATTATTTACAGTTATATACTTTTGTCTATCGGTATGTATAATTAGAGGAATTGATGGAGCAATAACAGAAATTAAATGGTACATGTGCAGCTATGTTTTCAAAGTTCTTTTATGGTATTATATTTTTCACAATCAGACCCACATAAATAAACCAAATTATTTCTTGCTATTAATAAAATGATCAATGCAAGAGTTAAACAACGTTCCTGTTTCTTGTATATAATGTTTTATCCTGCTAGTAGAAAAGTAAGACAGTGGGAGATGCTGGATATAGCCTCTTTATTCTTTTATCATTGTTGGGGATTAAACAACTTGCGTTGACTGAAATGATAAATTCGTGATTTTTATTTTTTCTTTGTTTAAAAAGGATAAATCTTTAGCTAGTCTAGCAGAGAGATACTTATTACACCCTTTTCCTAAAGGTTTACTACTACACTATAGTTATGCTGTTGATAACTCAGGTAATAATTTATTACCCATAAAAATGTTATTCTTTGACTTTAAAATTTTGCACCAGGCAAATAGGAATCAAGGTCAGAAATGCTGCATATATCATTCAAATTTATTTTAATTTTAAGATTTATTTAATTCAGATTTATTTTAATTTTCTTTTGTAAAAGAAAACCTCATATATAATAACACTCTATAGACTAATATAGCATAGTGGAAGAAATTGATCTGAAAATTAATAGAAGAATTCTGAATAGACACTATTTTTTTAAAAAAAATTATACTGTACATTGAAAAGTATTTATTTAAATAAATTACTTCAAATAAAAAAGCACTAGCAGAAAAAATACCCCATCCCTGTGTCACTGAGTCTGCTGCAAAAAAGTAGAGGACTTTTCACAGTAGTTCTGAAGTGGCATTCAGAGGCTGCAGGAAGGGAAGGTAAAAAGACATAGCGCATAAACTGAAGCTGTTCACATGACATTGAATTTAACTCATAATCATTGCCTAGAAAAATTGTTGTACATACATGGTGACTTTGCAATATGTAGATAATTATACTTAGCTTTCTCTGAATGTTTTGGCTGGTTACTCCTACCAGGATTCGAAAATTTTTAGGATAACTAGTTCCTTGAAAGAATTTGTCATTAAACTTGATTGTTTAAATCTTAATTTAATTTTCCCATATAAATATTTTTGTGAATTGATTATTTTCTTTTCTTCAGAAAATTAGGTTGCCAATTTAGGGTATATGTATAAGGTGTTTTCAGAGTTTTAGTCCTCCAAGCATGTGCTGTGGTTCACTTGCATGGATTGTGTATCAGTAAAAGATGAGTGTTTTATATTATGATTGGTTTGGTGATTGATGCAGAGGTTATGTAGTTAATCAATCAAAAGAACAAGAATTAAAAGGAAGTACTCCAAGGTAGGCAATTTATTAAAATATGAAATAAAATTTTAAAAGGTTAAATAAGAGAAAGAACAAATCAGTCAGTGAGAGTGTTCTACTAGCAGTATAAAACTTTTGGAGTCAATTAATTAAATTGTTATAACTATTGACTTATAACTAAAATTCCCAAATATTTCCTAGTGTTTTGAGGTAAATATGAGTGAATATTTAAAGATAAAGAGTCATGTTTATTCATTGTTTTATTTTAAAAAAAACCCTGTATATTGCAGGTGCTGACTCTAACATGAACTCATTATATGAGTTCCAAAACAGGAACCAGTAGATTCTTTACATTTTTCATCCAGAGACAGCAGTTTCTTCCATAACAGGCTGACTTGATGAGAAATATTTGATTTAAGTTTCTATTCAGGTGATCAGTCCATTGTCAAATGAGCCTGATGTAGAAATGTCTGTTAATATTTCTTTTTAATTTATTACTTTGTTTGTGATGTTCCAAATAGATAGTATTTCAGAAAATAAGATAAACTTTTTTAATAATGCAAACACTTTTTTTAAACATTACATCTTATTATACGTTTTAATGTTATTCATTTATTGGATTCTTATTGAATATATAGTTTTTTTTCCAATGTAAATCTAATATATAAACTATAAATACATTTATTAACATTTCTTCCTAAAGTGTAATATTTATATGGTTTATATACAAAAAAGGTAATCATTTAAACTATTTGGATTATTTCATTCTAGCTGGGCTAGAACTTAGTCTTAACTTATGCAGACTGGAACAGGGGCTCTTAAAGAATTATTTTCATGAAAGAAAAATCCATGAAATCTCTCTTCATTTTAGTTGTGGCTTACTTTATGTGATATGTGCATCTACTCATAATATCCATAAACACAAACTTTACATGATGCTTTATTGCCACAATTAACATTGCTGCTCATCAGTTCCTCAATTAACAAATTAAGTTATTTTATATTTACTGGAATTGTCAATATTAGACATAGCTATATAAAACAAATATGCATGCATTTTACCTGTGTTTTTAATGTTTATCATTTGGCAAGTCTTTAATGAGTTGCATCAACTTTAGAAAGAAATCAAGTTGGAATTTGTAATTGTTAAAAAATATTTTTACCTTCAGTAAATTTGCTGAAATGTTTTTTGTGTGTGGATTTTATGCTAAAAGCGAGACTATGTATGTTCAGATATATTTGTTTTACCTTCAAAACAATAAACTTGACTATGTATAAAATGCTACAAATTTAATTTACTGAATTATTGATGGGTATTGGTCTTCCAATGCACACCACCAGAGTATTAGTGTTTGTTACATTTTTAAGGAACACTGTTATTATTGGGATGGAAAACTAGCAGTGGCTTAGTCTTATAAGGTGCAAAGTAAATACTGATATGACACCCAGAAAGGGATACATTCATTACATCTTCTGTTTGGCAGGGAAGGGACGCTGCAAAGAAAAACAAACAGAAAGGAGAAAAGATTGCTGTCCAGAGACACCACCAGAGCAAGTTATGTGATCATTACAAAGATGCCATGAACAATCATCCTCTTCCCAACCCAGAAGTCTAGGCCAGGGGTCAGCAACCTGAGGTTCTGGAGCCACATTTGGCTCTTTCACCCCTCTGCTGCGGCTCCCTGTCACTCAAAATATGCGCCACAACTGCCAATGTGTGACATCCACCGGCATGCAATTTATTGAACTTTTCAACCCCCATTAGGCCACCTATGGATAAATCCAACTCAGAAGAAAACAGAACTTTTAATTCAACTATATATGCTAGTTTTGTGGCTGCTCAAGAAGGCACGGGAAGGGTTTTGTGGCTCCCGGTGTTTTCTTTTCTGTGGGAAACGGGTCCAAATGGCTCTTTGGGTGTTTAAGGTTGCAGACCCCTAATCTAGGCTATTGGAAAACTTGCAAACTCATGAGGGCTACTTTTTTACAAACCCCTGTTCTCATCACTCTTTGGTAGTTTATTGATCAAGGAACTATGTTGATCTTTGATAAAAAAAAAATACTAATTAAGGAACTACCAAAGAGAAAAACATACTCTCATGAACTTTGGGCAGAGCAAATTACTGTATGTAAACAGAGAACAAAATCTACATTTCCTTGCCCTGATGATGTTACCTAGTTGGGTAATGAAGCATCTGCAAACAACCAAGCTCAGAGAGCACCAAGGAATCTACAGTTCAACCCTAAGCTACAGACCCTTCTATGGTCTCAATTGTATGATATAGCTCTTATTAGCCAAGCACTAGAATAACTAGAATAGAATCTGCCCTTGGGTAGATTACCATGTATTGCCAGTGCTAGAGCTGACCCTGAGCTGCTGTAGTTTAGTGTCAAAATACTGTATGTACCTTTGCATCCAATAATTCCTCTAATATTTGTATAGTAAAAAGTTATTTTAACACTTTGAAGACTGCCCAAGACAAATAATGTACAAAAACTTAGAGTATCTAATATATATTTGCATTGTATTGCAAGGTCTGGATAATATTTTTTTAAAAAAACTATTAGAGCACAGTGCAATTAAAACCGATTTTAAATGTATAACCTGTTTATTCATTAATAGTGTTATATAATAGTGTTATTAGTATGTGATACAGGTAGTCCTCGACTTACAAGTTTGCTTAGTGACAGTTTGAAGTTACTGAAAAAATGACATCACCATTGCAGCATCCCCATGGTCACATAATTTACATTCGGATGCTTGACAACTGACTCACATTTATGACAGTTGCAGTGTCCCAGGGTCATGTGATCCCCTTTTGCAACCTTCTAACCAGCAAAGTCAATGGGGAAACCAGATTCACTTAACAACCATGTTAGTAACTTAACAAGGGCAGTGATTCATTTAGCAAGCGAAACTGTGGCAAGAAAGGTTGTAAAATGGGACTAAACTCATTTAACAATTTTCTCACTTTCATTTTGGATAAAGATTTGGTGGGTGATGCAGAATATTCTTAAAAAGAGACTGAAATTTACTCCACAGTTGTTCTTACTGGGTATAACTACGGACTGTACAGTTGCAGAGACTAAATTGATTTTGAACATGATAACAGCAGCAAGATTGTTGGTAGCACAACACTGGAAGGACTTTTGCCTACTATTGATGATTGGATATTGAAAGTAACTAATTTAGCTGAAATGGCTAAAATTTCAGCGTATCTGAAGGATCACACACAAGAAAGGTATATACAGGACTGGAGAAGATGGATTGATTATATACAAAATAAGTATCAGACCAAAAAATATCAAATAGCTTATGAATGATCTCTTTTATTTGTATAAGCGCTATATAAGTGATATTAGAAGTATTATGTTTAAGAAATAGGATTTTATATATGGGGGGTTAAGAATTTTTTTTTAAGGGGGTGTTAGTTTAATGATTGGTTATGCAATTTAGTTTATTGTTAAAGGTCAATAGAAATACCTTGTGTTCTGCTCTGGGAAGTCGGGGAGGGGGAGGGGGTTGGGAGGGAGGGTTGTGGGGAAATTGTGTTTGTTTTAAAACTTTTTCAATAAAAAAAAAAACAATTTTCTCACTTAGCAAAATTTTCCTGTATTCAGTGGGAATCCTCCTAAATTTCTTTGGATACACTGTACATCTTCTCCCTGCAAGAATAATAATCAGTTGTTTTTCCACTCCGGGAAGAATCCTTGAAGTTTGGCAGTACAGTCGTGTAAATAATCTCTATGTGGAACCTGTTTATCCGTATTTCCCCCTGGATATGCCGGGGACGCAACTGCAAAAGAAGAGCTGAATGGCTGCGGAATCGCCCGAAAGCCACCAGCCTTTCTCCTTTCCCGCCAAACAATGCCGGGAGCCGCGCATCCTCTTTTGCTCCGCCCACTCCTCCCCCCCCCCCGCCTCATCCTTCTGGCTGCCGGTAGATGGCGCTACAGCGAACCGCATTCAGCGCCCCTCCGGTTCCCGTTCCGGGGCCGCAGCCCGGCTCGTTCCGCCGCCGAAAAGGCGCCCGCTGCCACGGTGCCGCAGCTGCCGCGCCCCCTCCCTTCGGCCGGTCCCCGCTTTGCGGGGTTTGCCCGTTGGGCCTGCTCCCGCCATGGCGACGAAGAAAGGGGGCTCGCGGCTGGAGACGGAGATCGAGAGGTGCCGGTCCGAGTGCCAGTGGGAAAGGATCCCCGAACTCGTCAAGCAGCTTTCCGCCAAGCTCATAGCTAACGGTGCGGCCCGCTGGGTGGGAAGGGACTCGGGTGTGTGTGTGGGGGGGGGGGGTTGAGTCAAGAGGAAGCCGGTTCGTCAACCTTAACGCCGACAGCCAGGGCTGCAGGTGCAGCGGGGGCGGGATGAGGCGGCTGCTTTTAAGCGCGCTCGTGGAGAGGAGGTGATGAGGTGGCCTCATAATAATTAGCCCTGCCCGGGTGTTTACAGGCGCGCGACGAAGCTAAACAAGCGAGCCCTCTGGGCACGTGCAAAGGAACAGACACGCAGCCTTTTCCCCGTTGGATCTAAAGCTCAGGCAACCTGATGCTCTTCTCGGTCATGCTCGGCAGGGAACGCTGGGAGTTGTAGTCCATTACATCTGGAAGGCAACAGGCTAGGGACCCCTTGGAGGGAGACGGCCAGGGCAAAGGGCTGGTGCTGTTTCTGCCGGTCAAAAACACTTAATTCTAAAGCTTTCCATGCTAAAGCTCCCCTCTATTTTAACAGGCCTTTCCTGGGAGGCTGGAGAGGAACTAACCTAGGACCTTAGGTACCAACAGAATTACGTAGCAGTCTACATAAGCCCACTATTGACCATCGAATATCTTGTATGTGCCCAAAACTCATTCTTGCCATTACATTAAAAAAAAAAAAAAGCCATAGGAATTCAGTGGTAAGCTGTAATAAACTGTGAAATTAGAATTGCATAGCAACCTAGGGGAAGGGGGTGGTGCAGTTTTCCCCTTCTGGTGCAGTTTTTTCCCCCATCAAAGGGTGTTGCTGAAATGGCTTCTGTGTTTGTAGCTTTAAAAACTTAATCAGATTGTAGGAACTCTTGTCACATGTTAGGGCTTAGCTATCACTGAAGAATGAAAACATTGTGCAAAGAGCACTTTTGGAAGGGCTTATTTTAATTTCTCCAATGTTTCCTGCCCTCACTAACTAACTGTAATATTACTTGCATACTCTGACAGTACACAATCAAATGTCAAGAAAAACCCAAATGTTTAATGTATCTTTTCTAAATTAAACTGTAATCAATATCTGGCAGGAGTATTCCGATCTCTGATTCGTGAGATCAACATGGAAATCACCCTCCAAGGTTTGGGATAAGGTTGCAAAGAGAGTACATGCTTGTTGGATTTAGTATGAGATAGAACTTATGTTTGGCCTTTATGTTTGATGCTAGAACTCTGGCTGTAACAAAACATCATAGGAAAAAGGTGTCCCTTGCATCATTGTATAACAATAAAGGCCAATTTTTTATCCATTTATGCTTCATATTTCTTAATCACCCATCACCCTTAATACTATATCTAATATTAAAGTGTTAGCCATTCTACAATGTGAATTTGTCAGCTCATCCAGTACTACTCTGTAATTTAGAAATTGTAGATTTATGAGCATACTGCAAATACGTATTTAATAGATACAGTATCTATTTTTCCTGATCAAGTTAGTGTTGTAAGCTGAATTTTGGGGTAAATTTGCATTCTATGGCATTGCCAGATGGAAGATTTATTTTAAATGTATATAGGAGCACTGCTAGTCTAAATGGCAAAATAGAGGGAAGAGGGGAGGGAACAGATAGGATCAGCACAAGTAATTTTATTCAAACAATGGATTGCTTAAAGTATATTGTCCAAGTATATTTTCATGTGTTTATCTTTACTAATTTTCATATTATAGAAACATGGGTCTGAGTGAAGACATTTCTGTTAATTTGGACTTCAATCAATTTTCTTTTTTTTTTTAAATCTGAAAACATATTGTTTTCAAAATATGTAGAAATATTTATATTTGAGGAGATATCACATTACAGAAATATAAACATTTAAGATTTGGGATAAGAATACATATATTCCAAGCTACACAAATCTATATTTTTAAATTAAAACATCAGATTATGCTGTCAGAAGTAAGGATAATTGTCTTAGTCACTGCCATGTTACAGTTCTCTTCTGTTAGCAAGAAAAAGACAAGGTTCACTTCCTGCTTAACATTTATTTAAAAGATGTATAGAGCTGCCCAATTCATATAATTGCAGCTGTTGATGGCGTACATCAAGTAAAAACCAAACAGAAAACAATGACTACATTGTTGAAGATTGTTTACTACGACTTATTATTATTTATTTATTAAATTTATGTGCTGCCCATCTTATTATCAATAATTATCAATAATTATTATAATTTGGACTTTATATATATATATATGCCGCCCTTCTCCGGAGACTCAGGGCGGCTTACAATGCGTTAAGCAATAGCCTTCATACTTTTTTGTATATTTTATACAAAGTCAGCTTATTACCCCCACAAACCGGGTCCTCATTTTACCCACCTTAGAAAGGATGGAAAGCTGAGTCGACCTTGAGCCTGGTGAGAATTGAACTCGCAGTAATTGCAGGCAGCTGGATGTTAAATGCTGCCTTAGTAGGAGGCATTAGCCTCCTACGCCACTCAGGCTCCTAGACTTAAAGAGATTGAAAGCAGAATGCTCCGATTGTACTGTTTTGTGGACATTGAGCTAAGCTGTATATCTTGGTATATGTTTCTGTGAATGAGTCACAGGACAGTAGAGCTGGCCATTTGATTGATCAAACAAGTGGCCAGAAAATGGGTGTATGGTAGATATTGGAAATTATACTTCAATAGCATCTGAAGATCACGGATACCCATGCCTTTTAAAAGATAATAAAATTAGTAATATGATTCCCAGTTAAGTTTAGGAAAGTAGCCTAAATTTAGGGGAAATAAGTGTGCAAGAATTATGAGTGAGATAAGGAGGTAATAGAGGAGATAATAATATATGCAGACTGATGGTGGCATAGAAGAAAATAGCTGTTGAGAAAGTGAGATTTTAACTTTTACTTCCCTCCTCATGATTTTGAAAGTGAATGCATGTTTGTGAGCAGTTGTAGGGTGGGAATATGTATATACAAATGTTTTCATGTATAGATGTATGCCTGTGCAGGCAAGCACAGCACCCAACTCACAGCTGGCAGTCAACTTCTAGAATGAAAAAGTTTTAGAGTTGTATATAACCATTTCACAAAACATACAGAGACAGCCAATATCAGCTTCTAAAATCATCTTGTAATCCTCACAAACCACACTGTTGCTTGTATGATGTATGTTTTGTAAAGAGGAACTTCCATGAGTTGTAAAAATACTTCTTTTGAAGGCTTTGCTTTTGAAGGCCTAATATTTATGGACTTGCCATTATTATGGATTATAATGCACAGTAGCTGGGTTTGCATAGCATTTCCCAATTTTTATGAAGACGTTTATGTCTTTGTATTTATGAAAAAGTTGAGAAAGAAGTGAAGAAACTTCTAGTTAGTAGTTTCATTTGGGGCTCAATGGTTCAGCAGTTAAAGACGCTGAGCTTGTCAGCTGGAGAGCTGACAGCCCGGGTTTAAGACTTGAGCTCCATGCAATGGGGTGAGCTCCCATTACTTGCCCCAGCTTTTGCCTTCTAGCAGTTCAAAAGCATGCAGATACAAGTAGATTAATAGGGACCACTTCGATGGGAAGGTAACAGCGTTCCATGATGGCCACATGATCACGGAAATTGTCTTCGGAGAAACGGAGATGAGCACCATGCTCTAGAGTCGGACATGACTGACAGGGAAACTTTTACCTTTTTACCTTGCTTTCATTTTAAATAGTTTATCAAATGGTCAAGATATGCAAGAAATTTATCTATGGTAAGAAATGCACCAAATTAAGAAAGAAGCATATGTGAAATGTACAAAGTTTGTTTCAATATAGGCCACCCATAATTTTCAGATGTTAGTATAAATTGGTATCATGATTTGAAAAAGAATCAAAAGAAGTTGATATTGCTGATAGTGATGATAATACTTCAAATTCAGGAAGTGAGACTGATTAGATAATATATCACATACCATAATATGTGCCCTGAGCTTTATCTCTCCTTTTTCTAAAAATGTTAAAATGTGTAAAGGTTTATTTTAAAAAATGTAAAATGTAGTGAACGTCTGAAAATGAAATCTACCTATAAACAAGACATTATAAACACAAAGCAAATGTATTCAGAAGGTATGGGATTTTTTAAAATCAGTACAAATGTAATATCTGCCAATTATACAAATTCAGCCAATTATTAAGAAATGCATTGATTAATATTGAAAGATTTAGGCTGTAACGGTAATTATATTCCATTAGTTTTTTATCTTGCATTAAGTGAACCATTCAAGAATTCCTTCATTGAAAAACTTTATGTTGAAAAAAAGAATAAACAGTGGTCAGGGTTTTCATAATTTGCCATCAAACAATTAGCAAATTCCATGCTATATTCATGCTGGCTCCCTGCTCTCTCCTCCAGCATGAGGTTCTTCTTTACTATATACACTTCACTCTTTAAAAAAGAAAAATACTGAATGTCATACAAGATCAACAACACAAGGTATGTGAATTTGTGAGCGTTCCTGATTGTATGAATGTGGTAGGTTGGATGTTAATATGGTTTAGTCACATATTTTTTTAGTGAAATCATATCAAACTGTTCATTATCAGCAGGACTGTTTGTAATGGTTTTTCAAAAGCTTTTCCGTCATCCATGATTCTCATAACTAAAGGCTTTAAAGGATTTTAGCATGTTAGAGATCATCTGAAATTCCACATTCTGTAGCAGAACACTCTGAGGTATTCCACCATTGCCCTTTGGCTATCCCACCAGGCATACTTTTAATTAAGCTTTCTTATTTATGTTTTGAAATAACAGGAGATGTATTTAATTATAGACTGTAGTATGTTTAAAAACTACAATGATTGTAGTAGACTACAATGAATCTTAAAGACAAACAGTTTTAAATATATGCATTTGAAATCCAGACTTATATACAATGTATATTTGTTTTATTTATGAAACTAACATTGTGCAATATCCTTTGTTATTACGGCATTCATGTCCTTCCCTAATGTAATTTGACATATCTAAAAGTTGCTAAGGTTGAGAAACACTGATTTATATGATCAAATGATAAAATTGTTCATTTTTATTCTTAATTATATAGCTTTATGAGTAGAATTGATTATACATATTAGCTTTTCCACTCTGGAAAACTTTGCATTACTTGATTATTATATAATGTAGTATTGGGCCAACTATTTTTCAAATCAACATACATGTACATTATCTGAAGTCAGCATTTTGATGGCAGATGGTGATGATTGCTAAATGAGGGAGGAGAGGAGATGTCTTAAGAAAACATTTATGTAATATTAAATTAATGTAAATCAGGTCTTCTGTAGCCCAGAGAGGAACTGATTATATAAATCTTTAGTTTAATGGCATATGTTCATTCTTTAGTAATTAGAAGTATTAAGATAATAGGTTAGGCTTCAGTTAAATAGTACCATTATCCAGAACTCCTTCTAACATACAGATGCAACTAACTGTAGAGAAATATACAGATGCTCTTGAGAAAGAAGTGGGAAAGCTAAAGGATGCCAGTGAATAAATAATAATGCAAAGAAGCTCAAACAAAGATGAAACATGCAGAACTTCAGTACAGTATAGATGTCAAAATCCAAATTACCTGAGAAAATATTCCCTACTTACAAAAATCTCTGGCATTTAGAAGATGAAGTTAGATCAGCACTTTAGTCATTATCAAATCAGAAGGCTATAGGAATTTATGGAATATCTATAGGAATATTTATTTATTTATTTATTATTAAAATTTATATGCCGCCCTTCTCCTGTAGGACTCAGGGCGGCTCACACAATAAAATCACAACAATAAAATACTAAAAACCAATCCGAATCTAAAATCCCCAAAGTTAAAAACCTCATATGGCAAGCAACCAGGGTGGATAAAAATCAATGATTTTTTTTAAAAAATCAAAAAAATCAATGATTTTTTTAAAAAATCAAAAAAATCAATGATTTTTTTAAAAAATCAAAAAAATCAGATTTTTTTTAATTTAAATCAGATTTTTTTGATTTTTATCGAATTTATTTTAATAAAAAACTTGGGGTAAAAATCTATCATAAGATAGTTTTCTATTTAAGATACATAAATAATTTAGTTTATTCAGCATGAAATGGAGCTTAGTTATGTAGCATGAGGCTGTATATTCTGCAACACTGGGACTATCAGTGAGTCAACAGTGGGTCAAAGTAGCAGAGATGACAGTTGCTCTTAAAAAATTATGATTTAAATCGAGTTGATTTAAATCAAGCCTTTTTACTAGTGATTTAAATCATGATTTAAATTGTGATTTAAATCAACTTGATTTAAATCAAATCCACCCTGCAAGCAACAGAAGAAAATTCAGTGAAGATTCAAACCAAGCTATGCCAGCAAATCTGGAAAAAAAATACAATAACCAACAGATTGGAAGAGGTCAATCTACTTACCAATACCAAAGAAAGGAGACTTAAGAGACTCATATAATAGCCTTTCATACTCTAGGAAAAGAACATTTAGGATTATCCAACAGATTAGAGCCCTATATGGAAATGGAGATCCTTTGAAGCTGACTTTAGAAAAGCCTGAATACATTATTATGGATCCCTGGTGGATAATTGAGAAAGCTAAAGAATACCAGAAAGAAGTTAGATCTTCATTGATTATAGAAAACTGGGCCATCACATTTTTACGACCATTTTTATGGCAATCATTAAGCGAACACGCAGGTTGTAAAGTGAATGCCAAAGTTGTTAAACAAATGCCAGGGTCATTAAGCAAACTCATTGTTTGCTGTAGGGCAGTTTTTGCCAGAAACCAAAAGTAAATGTTGGTTTCTGGCAAAACCATTGTAAATTATGGCCATTGCAAATGTTCGTAAATGTGGGCTGGTTGCTGAGTGCCCAAAATGCGGTCATGAGACTGTGGGAGGGGTAGACGTTGGAATTTCAAATCTGGGTTGTTAGTAGTTTTTTCACTCCGTTGTAACTTTGAACTGTCAATGAGGAACTGATTATAAGTCAAGGTCTTATCTATATTAGCAATAAAGAAACTCAGAAGTCAAGAAATGTGCTGTAATTTAACACTTAGTAGAGTAGCAGTGAAGGCCTTGGAAAAGATAGTCAGATGTGACAAAGATTAGAATTGTACAGGCAGTGTTTTTCCATATGAAACTATTAAAACAAAACTTGGATTTTAAAGATGCACACTTGAAAAAAGATTGATTCTTTTACCATGGATATCCATAAAAACAAATAAAAGGATCATTAAACTAATCAAGCTCATGTGTTACAATTTAAAATATTTTTTTAAAAAAATATGTGACACCAGAGAAATGGTCTAAAATGTATAAAGATACTTCTAATCACTGTTGACAATGTGAAAAACATGAAGGGATATTTTATCATTCATAGTGGACTTAGGAAAAAATGAAAAGGTACTGGATACAAATACATCATTGTGATGCAGAGTTTCAAAAATTAGCACTCTGTGAAACCATAACCTTTGTTATTAGGACATACACACTCAAGTAGAAAAGACAAGACTAGAAACCTTTATAGACTTTTTGCTGAAAATGGGTAAAAATTAAGTGCTGATTTCAGGATTTAGTTATGATATGCAATATGAAAGGGTGAAGATGGTAATTGCTATGTTTGTAACCAATTCAAAGAAGATTGAAAGCCACTTCTTCAGATATCTTTCTTTTATTTTTACTTTTTCTTCACTTTTTCTTTTACCCTTTTAGAATCTTTTTCTATTTCTTCTTCTAAGTTTCTGTTAATTTTTTAAAACTTTGTAAAATTTTCTTTTAATAAATTAAAAAAAAGATCAACCTGGAATTCTCTTTTGAGGCAGAAATCATCAGGCTTAAGTTATAATTTAAGAAAACTATGCAAATATCTACCTCTGGAGAAATCTATAATGCTGGGAAAAGGTATGAGGTTGACCATCATTTTTTTATAGTAATAATGCACCATTGGAAAACCTAATCAAGCAATTGATTTATTAGCATGTTGAAGTCATGGATTGGTTCTTACAGATAGTCCTCAACTTGGTTACGATAGCCCTCCTTCAAATATATTTACGACCCAATTCTGAAGTTATGATGGTTGTCCTCCCCCACAGTCATATGGCTGCATTTGAGTGCTTGGCAGTTGGCTGCAATTTACAGCGTTTTTGCCAAAAACTGGCCTTTACTTCCAGTTTTTGCAAAAACGCTCCATTGCAAACAAAGACTACTATAAGTCTGTTTCCCATAATTAAATTTTATATAGATAATTAATTTAATCACATCTGTGCGGGACCACACTGATGCAAATTACTCCTTTCTAGTTGTAACAATTATTCTTTCTGGGACAGAACTGCATTTCCTTACTGCTTCTTCAGTATTTTTTCTATCTATGTCTATGCCATTGTATGTATTTTGCTTGTCACTTATTTTGTTTTCTTATTATAAGCAAACTGTTGTGTTATGGCATAAAAGTAGACATATTTAAGTAGAAGTATCTGTTATTTATATTTGGAATATGCAGTGCCTGAATATCAAATGTTGAATATCTGACCCTATTGTTAGATCTATAGAAATGTAAACAGGAAGTGTGTCACTGAGACTGCCACTGGAACATTTTAGGAACTGATAAAATTTGAATGTTGGCAGGTTCTTGAATGTTTCAAGGGATGATGCTACTATTAGAAGCCTCCTTAACTTACTGGCTTCCTGTCCTGCAAACAATAGATTTAGAAAGGCTTGTGAAAGCACTATTCAGTAGTTACGTAGGAATTACTTTTTTCCAAAATGGTGTATGTTTGTGACTGATGGAATGAAAAAACTTTTTAAACAAATAAATAGTGAAATGTTAATAACTCTTACAAGTCTTGAGCTGTGTTCTATGAAAGCCTATCTAGTGTTCTTTCAATAATGGTATTTGTGACTTTAAAAAAAATAGTTTTGAACTGCAGTTGTTCAAAATAAATTTATTGTCATCTAATATCATATATTGAATATTAACATTAATAGTAAAACATTGTCAAAATTGCTTTATTTTAATCCCATTAATAACTAATATTTTCATTCTATTCTGATCTTTTTTTAATGGTGTCAGTATTCCAGTCTATCAGAGATTGTGAAGAAATACCTTGGTGCTACATGGTCAAAATATCTGATCATATGGCATCATAGATCAGTCACTTCAAAGTCAAGGCAAGAAAAATTATGTTCACTTTGAATGTACTTTGGAAGACTCACAACATGAATATTTTAAAATCTGCCTTTCTAATTGGTTGAAAAGAAGAATGCTTTCAAAGATAATATTAATGAAAATATTAATATGCCTCCTGTCAAATGTCAGCTTTGAACAGACCCAAAATAGTCCAGGGTTTGAAAAGAAGGGGAAATGACAATTTTTCAGTGTATTGCTAACAATATATTACAGAACTCCACTCTCTTTTTAGAAGTCTTTTAGAATTTCTGTGATATAGATTGAAGTGCAAAGTAAAATTGATTTTTAGCAACCATTGTGTGATTCACCTGTGAATAGCTGCTTGTGTTTGATATGAAAACTTTTTACAAAAAATGTTAAAGCTGTTATAAAAGTAATTTTTTTTTGCCTCAAAATGGAAATTGCTCTTCAAGTAAAGCTTAAATTAAATATTTATAATGCAACCTCATATAATGATAGCCTAAGATATTTCTCTTTTGCAGAGTGCTTTTGGAGTATTGCAAATGCATAGTTTAGAAGGGAGCAATCTGGGATACTAACTCTTCTTTTGGTAGCCCATTTTCATTTGAAACTCCTCCAAGTCATTTTAGTCCTTCCTAGAATTCAAGATAACAAATGAATTATCTTTGAATGTATTTTATGAATAAAATGCATGGCATTTTAAATTAATTATTTATCGTACTGTATTGTAGTGTGTTTGTGAGTTGTTTTAAAATAAATAAAAGCAATTGGTCTACAAATTTTAGGGACTATTTAAGAGAGAAAAATAGGCATGCTGGGAAAGGATCAAGTGTCATTTGCTCCTGCCTCCATTAACTGTACAGTTCTTTTCTGAAGTTGTTTTGCAAAGGAGAAGCAGCTGTTGGATTAATGTTACAGTCAGTTGCATTGTAGCACTTAGTTTGTGTTTCAAGAGTTCCTATATATCAGAATGATTTATTGCTAGATGTGTCCTCACCTTCAATGCTAGCTCTCCAATTCACTCCTTGAGCCAAATGTCCCAGTTGCTGAGTGAAATTATCTTAATTCCAGCTTCAACAAAGTGATCATTCAAAATATAAAAGTTCCCTGTGTGTCAAAGAATCAGAAAGATAGGGCCAAGAAATTCATGGAATACTACTTGCACTTTCATTTGAGTAACATATGAGCAACCATACATGTTACTTGACCAATTGTACACAAGACCGACTCAAGACTATGATGCAAATCGTTAACAAGAGGTGGATTTAAGGTCTTGTTTACCCGTAAATCAGGCAAGAGCTTCTTGAATGTGGCTGTCCCAGATTCCTGGCAAGCAAGCTAAAGCATAAAACTTCCTTCTGTTGCACTTTTCATTAGGCAAATAGGTAGATTATTAGTGGTCAAAGCATCAAAACAGTATGTGATTACAGATTCGTTTGTTTGTGTGCTGTATAATAGATGTACCAAGCACTTTCACATTAAATAATTATTTAATTATTTAATACATTATTTAAATAATTAAATAATGTAGGAAGCATTTTTATCATGAAAGCAACCTCTCCCCCTATTTATTACTTATTATGTTATGCTTACTTCACTAAGGCTGCTAATATTACTCTGTTTTCCCAAAAATAAGATATCCCCTGATAATAAACCCAATTGGGCTTTTGAGTGCATGTGCTAAAATAAACCTCCCCTGAAAATAAGCCCTCCTCAAAAATATTTAAAGTGTTAGGGAGACAGAGCTGGAAATTAGGTAAAACAGCAAGAGGAGCCCCGTCTTGCTCCACGCACCCCAAAATAATAAGACCTCCCTAAAAATAAGGCCAAGCGCTTATTTCAGGGTTCAAAAAAATATAAGACAGGGTCTTATTTTCGGGGAAACACGGTATTAATTATTTCATTCATCTATACACATCCATACTCAAATATATATGCAGAACAGAGAGATTAAAAGATTTTACTATAAGATTGCAAACTACAGTAATGGGGACAATAAAAATGAGAAAGATTAGGGGGTTGGACTAGAAGACCTCCAACGTCCATCGGTGAAACGTCTGAGGTGGCTCGGGAGTTCATGGCTTCCATGACAGCCATGGACCTGACCCAGTTAATTCATGGTCCTACTCACACAGGAGGACACACTCTGGACTTGGTTTTTGTCTCTGGTCAGTGGTTGAATGGTCTAGATACAGGGGATATAGCCATTGAACCCTTGTCATGGTCAGACCATTCTCTCCTTAGGCTTGACTTTCTGACCGCTACACTCCACCGCAGGGAGGCGGAACCGACCAGGTGGTTCCGCCCCAGGTGCCTGATTGATCCTGATAGGTTCCAAATGGAGCTTGGGCCATTTCCTGAGACTCTGGCTCACGACTCGACAGAAGACCTGGTGGCTGCCTGGGATAGGGCGGCCGCTGGTGCTTTAGATCGAGTCGTGCCTTTGCGGCCTCTGACCCGGCGCCAAACCTGCCCAGCTTCTTGGTTCTCCGAGGAGCTGAGGGAGATGAAGCGCCAGAAAAGACGCCTAGAGAGTAGTTGGAGAGCTAGTCGTTCTGAATTCGACCGAACACTAGTGAGGTCTTATATCAAGACCTACTTAGTAGCGATAAAAGCGGCAAAGTGTAACTACTTTTCCGCTCTTATCGCGTCAGCAGATAACCACCCAGCTGCCCTGTTTAGGGTGACCCGCTCCCTTCTCCACCTGGGAGCGCGGAAGACCCCTTGCAAGGGCGAGCTGAGGATTTTGCGTGTTATCTGCACAATAAAATTGCTCAAATTTGGGAAGGCTTGGACTCTGACTGGGGTTTAGGCGGGATGTCTGAGGTGGGTCTTGAGAATGTTATCTGGGATGAGTTTGACCCTGTGACTCCCGAGGACATGGACAGGTTGCTGGGGAGGTTGAACGCAACCACATGTTTATTGGACCCGTGTCCCTCCTGGCTGGTGCTGGCTACCCAGGAGGTTACACGAGGCTGGCTCCAGAGGATTATTAACGCTTCTTTGAGTGAGGGTTTCCTGCCCCCTGCCTTGAAAGAGGTGGTGGTGAGGCCCCTCCTCAAGAAGCCCTCTCTGGACCCAGCTGTTTTGGCAAACTACCGTCCAATTTCCAACCTTCGCTTTGTGGTGAAGGTTGTTGAGAGTGTGGTTGCGCGACAGCCCCCGCAGTACCTGGATGAAACTGTCTATCTAGATCCGTTCCAGTCTGGCTTCAGGCCTGGGTACAGCACAGAAACGGCATTGGTCGCATTGGTGGATGATCTTTAGAGGGCTCGGGACAGGGGGTGCTCCTCTGTCCTAGTCCTATTAAATCTCTCAGCGGCTTTTGATACCATCGACCATGGTATCATGCTGTGCCGGCTGGAGGGATTAGGAGTGGGAGGCATCGTGTTACTGTGTTTCTCCTATCTCTCTGACCGGTCGCAGTCCGTATTGGCAGAGGGGCAGAAGTCGACCTCAAGGCACCTTGTTTGTGGGGTGCTGCAAGGGTTGGTCCTCTCGCCTCTCCTGTTCAACATTCATGTGAAGCTGCTGGGTGAGATCATCCGTGGTTTTAGGGTGCGTTGCCATCTGTACGCTGACAACACTCAGCTGTACATCTCCACCCCAGATCACCCCAATGATGCCCTTGAAGTGATGTCCCGGTGCCTGGAAGCCGTGCAGGTCTGGATGGGGAGGAACAGGCTCCGACTCAACCTTTCCAAGACCAAATGGCTGTGGTTGCCGGCGTCCCGATATAGCCAGCTGGTGCCATCGCTGGTTAT
Source organism: Pantherophis guttatus (assembly GCF_059756535.1). Taxonomy (NCBI): domain Eukaryota; kingdom Metazoa; phylum Chordata; class Lepidosauria; order Squamata; family Colubridae; genus Pantherophis; species Pantherophis guttatus. Next base: position 46,666,775 of record NC_142063.1, read on the forward strand.
TGGGAGCGAGTCATTGGCCCCCACGGAGAGGGCTCGTAACTTGGGCGTCCTCCTGGATGCATGGCTGTCTTTAGAGAGCATATGACGGCCATGGCCAGGGGGGCTTTTTATCAGGTTCGCCTGATACGCCAGTTGCGCCCCTTTCTGGATCGGGACTCCTTATGCATGGTCATGCCCTCGTTACTTCCCACCTGGACTACTGTAATGCTTTCTACATGGGGCTCCCCTTGAGGAGCACCCAGAGGCTCCAACTGATCCAGAATGCAGCCGCGCGGGTGATTATGGGGGCGACATGGCGCTCCCATGTAACACCTCTCCTGCACGAGCTGCACTGGCTTCCGGTGGTCTTCCGGGTGCACTTCAAGGTTTTGGTTCTCACCTTTAAAGCGCTCCATGGCTTAGGGCCTGGATATCTACGAGACCACCTTCTGCCACCGATAACTTCCCACCGGCCAATATGCTCCCACAGAGAGGGTGTCTTCAGGGTGCCGTCAGTCAAGCAATGTCGACTGGCGACCCCCAGGGGGAGAGCCTTCTCTGTGGGGGCACCCGCCCTCTGGAACAAGTTACCCCCAGGGATACAACTGATCCCAGACCTCCATACTTTCCGCCGGGCTCTGAAGACTTTCTTGTTTCAGCGAGCCGGGCTGGCTTAAGATTTTAATTGATTAATTTTATGGGTAAAGGGTTTTAAAATTGGGAAGCCAAATGGATTTAACTATTTTTAAAATTATTTTAATTTTCATACTGTATGTATTTTAACCCTCGCTGTTCACCACCCTGAGTCCTTCGGGAGAAGGGCGGTATAAAAATGTAATAAATAAAATAAATAAATAAAATAAATGTTCCTTCCAATTCGGTTATTCTGTTACTACTACCAGATTTAGAAATCAAATTATGTGTGTGGTATTTATGCATATATTAAAAAGATAATTTGTTAATCTGTGTATATTATGGAAACTGCTAATCCTTAATTTTGATATATTATGATGAAAAAGTATTCTGGTAATGGGGCAAATAGAAATACATAGCCAAAAAGCAGTACTGGCATCCTAGTGCTAGGCTATGGAATGTTGTAACTGTTTATTGACTAAATCACAATGCTAGGCCATAAACTAGAAAGGCTACGTACAGTAGTACTTGCTAAATACAGGTAGTACTTGCTTAACATCCATTTGTTCACTGACAGTTCAAAATTATAGCAGTGCTGAATGAAGGAACTCCCAGTCCTCAACGGTTAGGCTATCACAGCAGTTATGTGAACCTGTAGTGGGTTTCAAATCCCGTCGCTACCAGTTCGCTCGTAGATGCGCTCACACACACACGCAACACTTTTGTGCATGCACAGAGACGTCCAAGCGGGTGGGTGGAGCCTCCTGCCGCTGCTGCTACCACTTTGCCCAATCCGGGGCGAACCAGTAGCAACCCACCACTGATATGAACAATGTAAGGTCCACCTACATTTATGACCACCTTTTGGCTGGCTGCCTGCCTATGTATCTGCTGCCACCAGCTGTTGCTGCCACCTGGTCCTGCCTGCCACACCATATACCACTACAATACCGGATGGAGTCTTCTTTCACTCTGCCTTCTTTCACACTGGTGCAGCAAGGGCCTTCTCTCACACCGGCCAGGCTCTCAGGTTGCACACTGGACAGGTCCTCTATTTCTGTGCCAGCCAGAAGGCCCTTTGAGAAAGAAGGCCCTGCTGCAAGGGTCCTTCTTTTGTGCTGGTGCTTCCAGGGCCATTCTTTCTTCCTTGAAAGAAGGCCCTAATCAACACAGGGCTTAGAAACCCTAGCTAGTGCATCAGAAAAGCCCTGGCTGATGTGAGAGAGAAGGCCCTGGCCGCAACAGTGCTGAAGAAGGCCCTGCCTGGATAGTGCAGTAGTGATGTGTAGAGCAGCAAGCATTGCATAGGACTTGGTGGCAGGGGCAGCTGGCCTCAGTGGGCAGTCAAAAGGGCAGAGATGGGTATCAACCCTGAAGTTGACTGAACTGTGGCCATTTTATTTTGATAGTTTTGTCTTGGGAGGTTTCTCTTCTCATGGCTTCAGGGTTGATACAGCCTGGAGCGAAGGGGCCAGGGAAGGGGCTGTAGAGATAGCTGGGATGTTGTAGCCTAAATAAAATCCTTTACCCTGGGAATCAAGGATGTTGGTATAGGTATTCGAAAGATGGAGACTGAGGTCACCTAGCAACTGGACTGTATGCTGATTGGACCATGTGACTGAAGACTGGGGGGAAGTGACAAAGTTTTTCTTTTAATTGGGTGTAATTGGATTCAAGAGGTGGTGGTATCCTCACCTAATGATCACATGGGATTCAGCAATTGCATTCTGGAACTGCTGTTGCTAACCAGTAGTCATGTGATGTTTCACTTAACTTCAGTGGTTAGTAAAGGAGTTTCCAATCCCACTTAGGATTATTAAGTGAAGACTGCCTGTAAAGACCATATTATACAGTTAGTACCATATGTGAACATCTGAACATAAATTTTCTTAGACCATAAGTGTAACACACACACACACACACACACACACATGGTCTTTTAAGCTCTATTAAAAAGTGACATTTATTTTATGTTAAAGATGAGTGCCCACTCCAGAAGATGTGCTGTGAAGCTGCTTAAAAATTACTCATCTTAGTACATTTTTATGATTGATGGTTTTGTGTTATCTCATAGTGATGCTTAGTGTTAATAGAATATACAGTAACAGCTATTTATATAATAATTTTGCCTCTCTCTATAGATGATATGGCAGAACTTCTCCTTGGAGAATCCAAGCTAGAGCTTTTTCTGAAAGTGAACCCTCTAAAACAGGGGGCAAGTCCCTGTGGACCCCGACCAAAATTAATTGAAGTCAGGAAGCATCTCACCGCAGCACTTGATCGTGGAAATTTAAAGGTATTTGTCCTTCCACAGTGATTGTTGAGAATTTGATGTTTGAGCAATATAAGAATAAATAATGTTGCTTTTAAAATATTTAGATTAATCATTTATATAATTGCAATACAGATCTATTTTGTGTATCAAGAGTTCCCAGTTTTTGTTCTTCCAGTTTTACAACACATTAAGTATATATCCCTGTCTTCTGGGATTCCATATGATTTGATTCTATTTAGCAGGATAAATTGTCATTGGAGATAACAGGCTAAAACATATTTATTTTATTAAATTTTATTTTTTTTATGGCTGTGACAGGTAAGGGACAAAAGCTCAAGAAATAAAATCAAGGATAAAGCTATGAAAATGAAATGGTTTCATTTTTTAAAGGCTGGCATTTTCAAAGATACGTAAATTAAATACCAGCAATGAATTCATAATGATGTTTGAGTTTCCTCAGATATTTGGAACTGAAATAAATTAATCTGAAGCTCAGTTTTTGATGGGATTTAATTAATTTCACTTTAAAAAAAAATTAAGGTCCAAGTCTCACCATCTTTTTGATAGCATATAGACTTAGATACCGCCCCACAGTTCTTTACAGCACTCTCTGGGTGCTTTACAATGTCAGTATATTTTCCCCCAACAATCTGGGTCCTTATTTTACCGACCTTGGAGGGATGGAAGGCTGAGTCAAGAGCCCCATCAGGGTTGAACTCCAGGTTGTGGGCAGATTTTGCCTGTAATACTACATTCTAACTACTGCATCACCAGGAACATTATGAGATTATGGTATAGTATGGTATTTGTTTTCTTTATACACTGCCCAGGGTTACATGGTTGAGCAGTATATGAATGATTTAATAAATAACAAAATTATTAGCTTCATGACCCCATTACTTGGTGCTTATTTTTATTAGACTGCAATACTAGTCTTGCTAATGTCCATTTTAAGTCCAAGAAAAATAATGCTAATTTGATTCCTTACGTTAACAGATATTTGACTGCGACTTTGTTGAAATATTAAAATTTATCCAGCTTTTTACGCAGATTCTTATTTCAAAAAACAAAAGCAAAATACAATTTTTATGTTGCAAAGATGTTACTTCTCTTCTTTTTAGCTATAAGCCATCTATTTTTAAAACTATAAAGTTATATGTTAATATTTAAGTGCTACTTTAAAAAATGTTGTTTTAGAAATTATGATCTTAAATTATACTAGTCATTTTTCTTTCTCATAGGCTTTTTGTAGAAATAAAACTGATAATGGGAGTGCAGTTTAAACCATCTTTAGTCTTAAGAGATATAAATATAACATAAATCAATTTAAGGAATAAAGAATGTTAGATTAGTATATCAGGGTGTTTGAAATTCTTTTCTAGGTCCTAGGTTGCCATGAGAACTAGATGGAGTTTTGAATACGATCAATTTTCTAACACTAGAATTTTGCCTGTCGATTAGGAGTTCTAGGAATGTTTCTTTTTAACGAATAGGTTCTGTGGCCTAAAATACTTTTAAAATCCCATGTATGATATTGCCTTGTATCTGATACCTGCTGCTTGCCCTCTTCTTTTTTCTAGCCAGAGTTCTTACAAGAAGCCCATTTAGTTATGGCCAAATTAAATTATATGGAAGGTGATTACAAAGAAGCTCTTAATACATACGCTAAAGTGGGAATTGATGACTTGCAGCTTGCTGCTGTACCTCCTTATCGCTTAAGAATGATTGCTGAAGCATATTCAACCAAAGGTAAGGTGGCTTTCAGTGTAGTTTTGAGTTGCTCTCTCCTTTTATTTATTTATTTCATTTCTCACCATACTGAAACTTGATAGCAAATGTGTTGTTAATTCTGTGACGTAGAGCAAAAGGCATGCAGAAAAGAAAGGAGTGCATTATTAGTTAAGATAAGGCTAGCAAATTTGTTTTAAAAATGCACAATCAAGAACAAATGCTTTTTTAATTTGGCCTATACGGTCCATATTAATTCAAAATACACCTACAATTGTTTCTATGCAGAGATATTGTTTATGTGAAAAGTATCATGTTAGAGTTACAAATTATGATGAAATAATTCCTGTCACATAAATTGTACAGTTTGCTTTCTCCACTTTATGCATTTGGCTTTTTCCGTCAAAATGTGAGCTACTGTAACAGGAAGTTTTTAATTGTCTCCAAAGTCTTGCAGAATTCTGATGTCTCATACTTGTGAATGGATTTTTTTTTTTATAATTCCTCTTGTGCTGCAGCCAAGCTAGAAGTTGCCATATTACCTAACACATATTGATGTGGAAATTCTGTGGTCCAAACTTGTTTTCAGAGTGTTTAGAATCTTCAAGTGGAAGTATTCTTATTGAATAAGTTTTTATTTTAAAATATTTTAATAATGTCCTGAAGCTTTCCTACTGCTAAGTATTTGAATACTGTGGAAATCTTGAAAGAAGACAAGTCTTGGAAGAAGACACTGACGAACAGAGTTATTTAAAAAAAATTCACGAATGAGCCTGACTCAAAGGAGTTTTTACAATATTGATCAGTTTTTAGTTGCATGTTATTTATATTTCAGTTAGCTCTTGAAATAAACATGGATGCATTGCTCACAGTGCTCACAGAAATAAGGTAAAGGTAAAGGTTCCCCTCGCACATATGTGCTAGTCATTTCCAACTCTAGGGGGCGGTGCTTATCTCTGTTTCAAAGCCAAAGAGCCCAGCGCTGTCCAAAGACGTCTCCATGGTCATGTGGCAGGCATGACTAACTGCCAAAGGCACACGGAACGCTGTTACCTTCCCACCAAAGTGGTTCCTATTTTTCTACTTGCATTTTTTTTTAAATTTTTTATTGATTTTTCCAAAACAAAAAAGAGAATGTACAATCCATCTCTGCTTTCGAAGGTACAGTGTATTTACAATATAATAAAACAAAAATTGGGAAAAATAAGGCTTCAATCTTAACTATACATGATACTATACAATATGGCTATAGTAGATGTGCCAGGTCAAAATTCTAAAGTCATGTTTTCGTCTTATTTTTAAGCCAGTGGTACCAGATACCCCATACATCATAATATCTTAAGTTGTCCTCATTTTTTAACTCGCCTGACAGTTTCGCCATTTCTGTGCACTCTAAGATCTTATTTATTAGAGTTTCTTCTGAGGGTATAAGTTTGTTTTTCCACCATTTTGCGAAGGCTAATCTAGCCGCTGTTATAATCTGAATTATCAGTTGGGTTTTGTTGTTGTTTAAGCCCTCTTCAGTTATGCCTAGGAGGAAAAGTTCCGGAACTAGGGCTACCTCCTGTCCTGTTATTTCACAGAGCCAATGTTGGATTTTGGACCAGTACTTTTTAGTCTCAGGGCAGGTCCACCATAGGTGATAAAAGGTGCCGACCGATTTTCCACATTTCCAACATATGGGAGAGAGATTTGGGAACATCTTAGCTAGCCTCGCTGGGGCTAGATACCACCTATGTAGCAATTTATAGTGATTTTCCCTAAACGTTGTGGATTTGGTTATTTTGTAGTTTCTATTCCAAGCTATCTCCCAGTCATTGAAATTTAGTCTATGTCCTAGATTTTTTTCCCAGATGTTCAGTTGTCTTTTTGCTATGGACTCTGCCTTATCTTCATCTAATAAAAAGTGATAAATTTTGGTTAACATTTTTTTTTCTGGTCCCCAAATAATTTTGTCAAAGTTTCCATGTTTCGCTGCTATTCCGAATTTATCTCTGTCTTTTTGGAATCTTGAGTTGATCCGAATATAGTTCCACCAATCCACACTAAAGCCCTGATCCCTCAATAGCTCCAGCGATTTAAGTTTCCCTTCTTCATCGAGGATGTCCTTATATGTACCCCATTTATAATCATCTCTCCTGTTTGGAGTCGCCAACGATTCCATAATAGAAAGCCAAATGGGTACCTTAGTATAGATCTTCTGTCTAATTTCGTCCCACGTACGAATGAGGGTCTCTCTGATTTTGTGCTTATGGAAATAGGATTTTTTCTTATTCTTTATATCCCAGAGATGGGAGTGCCATCCTTCTAGGAGGTCATGTCCTTCCAAGATCAGGGTTCTCCTATCCTGTAACTTGATCCACTCCTTGATCCAAATTAATTTTGCGGCCTTTTGATATAGTTCCCAGTCAGGGAGCCCAAAGCCTCCCAAATTCCTTTTCCCTTGGAGTATCTTAAAAGAAATCCTTGATTTCTTACCCTCCCACAAAAAATTCCTGATGTATTTGTTCAGGTCCAAAAAGAATTTTTTGTCTAGTGATAGCGGAATATTTTGAAATAGAAACAGAATTTTTGGTAAGATGTTCATTTTGATCGCTGCAATTTTACCCATCAGAGACAATTTGAGCTTTTTCCATCTTTCTAGGTCTTGGTGTGTTTTCTGTAGAAGGGGAATATAATTATCCTCTTTTAGTGAGGAGAATCTCGCGGTAATCCATATTCCCAGGTATTTTATTTTCCTAACTGTCTGGAGGCCTAATGATTCTTCCAATTCTTCCTTTTGTAGATCTGTCATGTTTTTCACTATCATTTTAGTTTTGTTCTTATTAAGTTTTAGGCCCGCCACTTCTCCATACTCCTGGATTTCCTGCAATAATTTTACACCGGATTCTAGTGGGTCTTCCATTATGAGGGCTACGTCGTCCGCGAAAGCTTGGGTTTTAAAGGTTTCGTTCCTAATCTTTAATCCTTTAATCTCTTTGTTGGCTCTTATCTTTCTAAGTAGCACCTCTAGCGCCAAGATATATAGTAAGGGAGATAAAGGGCATCCCTGCCTCACTCCTTTTTGAATCTGAAACAGCTGGGTTCTATCTCCATTCACTAGTATGTTTGCCCTCTGGTTTTTATATATGTTCTCAATCATCTTCCTAAAGTTGGTACCGAATCCCATTAGATCAATTTGATTTATCATAAAGGTCCAATTCAAGTTGTCAAATGCCTTTTGGGCATCAACAAACATTAAAGCCAGCTGTTTTTCGGGATGTTGTTCGTAATATTCAAAGGTGTTTAAGACTATCCTCAAGTTGTCTCTGATCTGTCTCCCTGGGAGAAAGCCATTTTGGTCTTTATGAATCCACAGATTTAAAAATTTTTTGAACCTCTCCGCAATTATATTCATGAACAGTTTATAATCTGCGTTCAGCAATGAGATAGGTCTGTAGTTGGATATCTGTTTCGGATCGGCACCTTCTTTCAGTATAAGCGTCAAATACGCTTCCCTCCACGAATCTGGGATTGTGATACCCGCCAGGGCCTCGTTTAATATTTCTAACAGCTCTAATTTTAAGGTATCATCAAATTTTTGGTATATTTCCCCGGGGAGACCATCTGGGCCTGGAGTTTTATTCTTCTTTATTTTAGAAAGGGCCATTTTTAGTTCCTCTATAGTAATCTTTTCATTTAACCTTTCCTTTTCTTCTTCAGAAATTAGCGGTAGTTTAGCTTCCCACAAATACTGTTCTACCTTGCATGTCGCTATTCCTTCATTTTTGTATAAATCTTCGTAAAACTTTCTTATATTCTCTAATTTATCTTCTTCCTTCGTCAGCAAGTTGCCCTGAGAGTCTTCTAATACTAGTATTTGGTTTTTTTCCTTCTCTTTTTTTAGTTTATACGCCAGCCATCTCCCCGACTTGTTAGCGTTTTCAAAACAATAGTGCTTGGATCTTTTTATTTTCTGTGCCATTTCCTCCTGGTCCAATAAATTCAATCTATGTCTCGTCATCAACCACTGTCGTTTGGACGCCTCATCTCCCGGGCATTGCTGGAGTTTATCTTCTGCTTGCAATAACTTATTAGTGAGCTCTTCTGTGATCTTTCTTTTTTCCTTGTTTTTGAAGGCAGTATATGATATGGCTACCCCTCTCACGTAGGCCTTTATAGTATCCCACACAATTTCTTTGGCTGTCTCTCGATTTCCATTTTCTGTGAAGAAGCGTTTGACTTCTTCATTCAATTTCCGTATAAACTCTTCTTCGTATAGCAACTTAGTCCTTAGACTCCATCTCTGTTGTATTTTCTTTGTATCGTGGTGCCAGCTAATTTCGAGAAACTTATGGTCTGCCCAAACATTTGTGCACATGTTAACCTTTTTAATTTCTAGGCCCAGTTTTCTGGTAGCCCAGACCATATCTATTCTGGACCAGGAGTTGTGTGGCATTGAATAGAAGGTAAATTGTCTATCATGGGGGTGTAAAGTGCGCCACATGTCAATTAGGTTAATCTCTTCCACTAAATCAAAAAAAGTCTTTGGTAAGGGAGATCTTTTATTCTTTTTAGTTATATCACATTTATAATCATATTTAGGGTCTATAATTCCATTAAAATCCCCAACCATACAAATTTCATTGTTTGCCCATTTTGCCAGCTGTTCATGCAATTTCCGATAAAATTTCCCTTGTTTTTTATTCGGGGCATAAACCCCCACCACTAACACCTTAGAATTGCCTCTCGTTATCTCTACTATCAGTATTCTCCCTTTTTCATCTTTATATTTACATTCTGCCTCTATTCCTTTCTTAACATAGATAGCCACCCCCCTTTTTCTTTTCTCGGCTAATGAGAAGAATACTTTACCAAATTTAGTAAAATTTAGATAGTTGGCTTCGTCCTTTTTTATATGGACCTCTTGGATACAGATTATATCAGGATTTTGTTTCGTCAGTTTCGACAATATTATCCTCCTTTTTTTGTAATCATTTAAGCCGTTCACATTGAGCGATAAGATCTTGGTATCGTTCATTTCTGTAGCTATCCTCTAGTCTCTGGTTTTTATTTACCTTTTAGTGTTACCGCTCTCACTGGTCTAGATTTTTTCCCTCTTTCTTCTGTGTCTTCCTTTTTCTTCTCCTCTTATATGTCTTCTCTTGTGATTTGTTCTTGCGATGTCTCTTCTTCCGTATTTAGTACTTCGTTTTCCTCCTTACTGGTTTGTTCCTCTTCACCTCCCCTTAGTTGTTCTAGGAAATCTTGGGCATCACTTACACAATCGATTCTAATTTTCCTCCTACTCTGGTTTCTCTTCAGATCGTATAAATCTTTCGCCTCTACTTGCATTTTTTACGTGCTTTCAAACTGCTAGGTTGGCAGAAGCTGGGATAAGTAATGGGAGCTCACCCCATTACGCGACACTAGGGATTCGAACTGCTGACCTTTCAATCAACAAGCTCAGTGTCTTAGCCACTAAGCCACCGCGTCCTGAGAAATAGAACTGATCAAATTTTCATAGCCACATCCCAGGAAAAATATTCAAAGAGAGTTGATTCTTCTATACTTAATACATATCTTTAGGGATTTCAAAATGTGAAATTAGATAATGATATTTTGGAATACTGCAGTACTGCGTTATCCGAATATTAGTTTCTGCTTTCTTATGGATGTATTTTATTAATATGAACAATATTTACAAGATAAACAAGGTCAAATACTAGGTTTAGTTACCGTAGTTTTGCCTTGATCATGAAATGTGCAATGTTTGTGTAGTTTCTATAGGTGGCAGTGTTGATTAAGGATCAAGATTATTCTTTGGACTTTATGTGCAATATTCTGAAAATGCAGCCCTTTATACTCATTAGAATATAGAATACACTTGGAAGTTTTACTGACAAATGGCATAGTTGATTCTAGAAGAATAATTGTATGGCAGATGTTACATTGTTTTTTCTACAATATACAGAAGTTGTAAACTTCCAGAAGTTACATTTGTTGCAGAAAAACATGCATTATGATAAGCATATTGTGGTGGTGACAGTTTAAGTAGGCAGGTGGAAAATAAAATTATTTTCCTTTTTAAAAAATATCTCTCTGATTTTAAATTCATAAGACATTTTTTTTCTTGAAATAATTATTCAGGTTAGATAAAGAATGGATGGATTCATTCTTCCAGCCAAATTTAGAAAAGTTTTCTAAATCTTTCAAGATTTTATAAAGTAATTGAGACCCATTTTCTTAATATAATTAGGATTTAGACTAATGGATGTGGTGAATGTAGAACTAGTGAGTGAGAACCAATGAATGTGGTGGGGGATCCATGACATCATGAAGATGTGACAGAAGTGGTTTCCTCAACACCTTTTTGTTCATTCATAGGTTTTTGCTGTAACTGTGCTTGTGTTGGTTTAGGAGCTGCCTGTGCTTCCTCTAGAGACCTGTGCCAAAAACCTTGATATCTGTTGCACCATTCCATATGTCAGGAGCAAATCTGTCTATCCTGCTTCTGTGCTTTTCTTTTATAGTGGCACTCTCGACTTTTTTTAAAGCGGTTTTTTAGCAGTTTAGCAACTTTATTAGCTACTGCTAATAAGATTGTATTTAATGTATTTTCTTATTGGTACTAATAACTGGAATAACATCATAATTGCTCTGCTTGAGCTGTTTTTCTCCATTGTTCTTCCAAATTTAAGATGCCACCAACGTCTCGTTGCATATTATTTTATAATTTAAATACACTGATGTCAGTTACTTCTCTCATTTCATTTAAAAGTGTTGCTGTGATATTTTTAAAAAAACTTATTTTCTTAACAAACATTTATTTATATACCCAAATGTTCTTCCTAAAACATCTTAAGCGTACAAATTTTTTATTTGTTTAATTATATAAAATACAAAGAAAAAATAGAAATAGAAAATTAAGGGGAGATAAAGGAGGGAAAAAAGTGTGACATACAAGGGGGAGGGGGGAAGAAAAGAAAGAAAAAAAAAGAAAAAAAATATTCCTAAAACATCTTGTACCATTCTTGGTAACATCTTAATGTGTTGTTGGAATCCAGCTGGCCCCCTTAAATTCCTGAGAACAAATGTACCCCTGCATCTGTTGAAATAATTTGTTATATATGTAGGTGTTTGATTCTTAACCTATTTATGAGAATTTGTAACATAAAATAGCCCTTAATTAGCTTTAGCATTTGATTATCTTTTGTCCATTTTAATTATTGTTGTTCAGTTACTAAGTCATGCCCAACCCTTTGCGACCCCATTGGGCCAAAGCATGCCAGCCCCCCTCATCCTCCACTGTCTATTGGAGTCTGCCCAAACTCATGTCCACTGTGTCGATGACACTGTCTAACTGTCTCATCCTATGCCATTCCCTTCTCCTATTGCCTTTAATCTTTTCAAACATCAGGCTCTTTTCCACTGAATCCTCTCTTCTCATTTGGCAGCCAAAGTATTGGAGCTTCAGCTTCAGTATCTGTTCTTCAGATACTGAAAGTAAAGGGGTGATTTCCTTTAGAATTGATTGATTTGATCTCCTTGCAGTCCAATGGACTCTAAAGAATCTTCAACAGCACAATTCAGAAGGATAAATTCTTCTGCACTCAGCCTTCCTTATGGTCCAACTCTCACAGCCATACCTTTCTAACTTTTATCCTTTAGTACTGTCCATGGTGTTTCTTTGGCAAGGTACTGGAGTGGGTTGTCATTTCCTTCTCTATCTTAGGTGGCCCTGTGTCTCTTAGCTCATAGTTTCTTTGAGCTACTAAAGCCATTTTTGCACAACAAGGCAATGATCCATGAAAGGAATCCATTTTAGTAGGGGATCCAAAATAGTTTATTAAGTTAAACTTACTTGAAATAAATAAAAAAGAGGAAACAAAAATCCTTTGAAATATCTCTAAACCTATAACTGAAGAAGGTGATATGAACACTTTCTTATTCTTCTTAAAAAGTATCCCAAATATTTTAAGCAGTTGTAGGAATGTTTTGCAAATCTGTTAGCATAAGAGGATTAAAATTATATGTAAAATCCTGATTGGGTTGCCAGTTCTGGACTTCTTTCATTGTTTTCTTTTCTTTCTTCTAATCTCTCCTTTGAAGCTAATAAATATTGTGTGATAGAATTTACCATAGACCTATTTAATTGTATTTTTAGATGTGATCTGTGTATTCATGAATCTCACTACATATTTTCTCACCACATTTACAATTATGGCTTCTCAGTTACATACAACAGAATTTTCAGATATAATGCACATTTAGTTGTTGTACTGTTTTCAGTATTTGATGAATGAAAAGAGATTGATTTAGTCCCAAGTTATTTTCTTAAATTGTCTTTCCTTTAGGTCTTTGTCTAGAAAAATTACCAATATCCTCTTCAACAAGCAACCTCCATGCAGACCGTGAACAGGAAATTATAATGTGCTATGAAAAGGCTGGGGATATAGCCCTTCTGTATCTCCAGGAAATAGAAAGGGTAAGATGGGATAGGTAATCTCAACAAAATAACTAATTTTTATTTTTTATTTTACTTTTTCTCTTTCCTGGGATTATTCCCATCTACTATATATGGCTTTAATTTTTTTTTTAAAGATTCAACAATTTATTATTTGGTTTAAATAACCCATTCTATATATAGATTATTTTAACTAATCCCAGTTAAAAAACAGAAACATCAATTTTTTTTATCTGTTCTAATGTTTTACATGCCATAATAGGGTACCCGTTATTTCTTTGAACTGAATAGCCCCCATGAATGGCTGATTTCAGGCATTCTAGATGAAAATAGTCCATCACTTGCTATTGAGAATTGTATGACTCTTTATCCCTGTTTTAAGAAAATAACTTTTCTGCACAAAATGCAGAAAAACTTCTCTAAATAGAATTCACATGATAAAAACAGTTTTCCCTATGATATTCTCAAGTTTTCTTTGGTAATGTGCTAACTTTGTTCGTAATGAAATTTATTATACTAATTTGTTACTAAAAATTCAGATTGCTGCTACAAGAAGCATTAAATCATTTTTTTTCTCAGCTTTTGCCATAGCAGTTGCAACTTATATAGCAATAACACTTGGTGCTATTACAGCCCTCTCTAAGCGGTTTACAGAGTTCAGCATATTGCCCCCAACAATCTGGGTCCTCATTTTACCCACCTCGGAAGGATGGAAGGCTGAGTCAACCTTGAGTCTGATGAGATTCAAATTTGCCAATTATTTGGAACTTGCCAAATATGAACATTTAATGATGGGGGGATTGTTATTTCCATTCATAATATTTGTCTATATCCAAATAAGGCAACTTTTTTACAAACCAATGAAATGCAATAATAAATTATAATAAAATAATAGATTATAATGAAACATATAACATCACGAGCATTATAAACAAAACCAACAAAACCAGCCAGATTTTCTTACCATTTTTAGTCATAGTTTCCCATTCTAATATGTTTATTTAGGTTTGAGTTTCATTTCAGGAAAACTTTACAATTTTCATGATAGAGCTAAAAATTAATAAATTGTGGTTAGTAGTTACCTATCTTCCTTTAAAGGTTATTTGATATTTAACTGATTCTAGGTGAAAAGCAATAGTGGACAATATTGTTAAAGAGTTTGAAGTTTATTTATTTACCGCATTTGTATATCATATTTCTCTGCAAAAACACAGCAATTATTTGTAAAACTAAACAGGGATAATTGAAGGAACAGAGCCTCTTTACCCACAAAAAAACTATTTATTTTGGAATGATCAAGGTTTATTAGCATTTGTGGGATGAATTTTCATTAAAAAATTGGGATAAAATTGGCAGTGGTATGATTGTATAAGTGAATGGATGCCAAAAACACTCACTCAGTTTTTGATGGTTTGAGATGATTGAAAAGGTGAAATTTGTACAGTGGTCCTTGAAAGTTTTTAATATGCCATTTTAGTCCTTTATTTTAGCAAAACCAAAAAGCCATAATCAAGATAAAAGTCAAAAAATGCCTGACAATCAAGAGCTAATTTTAGGTGCTACAAAATAGTTACTGGAGGTCTTCACATAGGCTACATATTGCCAACCACTGAGAAATATATTTATGCTCCACAAATAAACCAACGTTATTATAAACTGTGTACCCACCTGTATTTCTTAATGTACAAGATGGGCATGAAGATTGCTTGTGTTGATAAAGAAAGCTTGCTTACATGATAGCCCTTCTATTCAGTGCGGCAATGTAGAGAATGTTCTGTCTCTGCCTCCCACTGGTGAAGGAAGAGATCATTTGGGGGAATTTATTCATTTATTTCTGTGATCTCCTAGGTAATAATGGCCAATATGCAGAACAGAAGTCCTAAGCCTGGGCCTGGAATACATGAACAAGAACTTGGATATTTTTTAGAAACTGGACTTCAGAGGGCCCATGTCTTATACTTCAAAAATGGGTAAGATTTAATTGTATATTCTTCCGATATAATTTTAAGAGTATTAACCAAAATGATTTAGAAAAACCTTGGGTTTTGTTGTAAGAATACACACGAATTAGCAATAGTGCAATATTCTAATCCAAAGAGAGAAAAATGTGTTTCGGATCTGATGTTGGTGTACCTTTTATCTATTAGTAGCCCCATAAAGTCAGGAATACCTTAATCATTCCTTAATTTAAACAGGTATTTTCCTGAGCCTGTGTGGCTACTTAGGAAAGAGAAGAAAAGGTGCAACTGTTTAGAGAAGTTGCTGACAGGTATAGTGAATGAACCTATCCCAAATCTAAACCACTGTTTCCACTTTAAATCAGAATGTTGCATACCTTTGCAAAATACATATGTTTTTGTACGTACTATCTTGTACTTAATAATTTATTATTCAATATATTTTCTGGGAGTATGTTATAAATTGTATTTTAACTTTTCTCAGCATTGTGTTGAAGCTTTAATAATAAAGAGTCCTAGTCACATAGCCCTGTTATTTTTAAGTTTTTCCAAACTTTTCATCTGGCACTTATTTTAACATTGTGTTTTATATTAAATATTCAATAGATTGATGATGCATTTCACCCCTGACTTGGGCTCAGCCCAGTCATCTTTTACAGTTAATTGTTTATCTGATTTTATAGACTCCTTTATTAGTCTTTTAACGCAGTGTCTTTAACTCTACTGTCATTATTTAATCAGATGAAAAAGAGAATAATAAAATTTTATTTTTCCAATATCACAGTGGTAAAGTGGGGTGAAAGGGAGGGAGTGTGCTCATACAGTATTCTATGTTTTTAAAGGAAAGTATAGGTAGAATCAATAGAATTTTGCATAGTAAAAATAAATGATTGTAATTGTTTAACTCATCAAACTTAAATCCAGATTGCATACAATATTAGCTTATTTAAATGATAGTGTAATGTAGTACAAGATTAGGTTTGGTAAGTTAAACGGTACAGTAAGGCTGTGCAGGAATCCAGAATTGAAGAAGAAAAGATGATTTAATTGCACAGATACATCATAAAAAAGGTCTGTTTTTGTCACAGTGAACAAGTGTTAATACAGTAATATTAGAATTGTGTGTTAAGGATGAAATTTAACAAAGTTTAGCTTTGTTGTGGGCATAACATAACATCAAATTTATATCTTTTTTGGCATCATGGCATCATTAGTGATGCCTGAAAAATTAAGGTAATAGCTAACTTCATGAGAATGAAGTCACAATCCCTGTTGACATTGCTTATATTTGGATCATGTCATGTATCTCTAAATATATCTGCAGACTGCTTCTCTATTTTCACTTGAATAAGCTTTTCTGGAAAATGAATAACCAGGAGATGTTTAGTTTGGGTGTTTTATGGGAACTCTTTTCCTGCTATATCTCTGACTAATATCTCAGAAAATAGACGCTTTTTAGTCTGATCTGGTAAAACTGGAGTAGTACTCAAAATATAGTTCAAGTGTTTTAAGCAAGAAGAACTTTGGATTGTTTGACCAAGTGTAATAGATTACTCATGCTAAGGAATTATTAGATATTAGTTTTTCAGAAATCAAATTTTAATATATACATATAGGGAAATAGAAATTGAGTTGTTGAAGTTTCCCAAGAATAAATGGGGAAAATATTGAAGATAATTTGTAAATGCTTATATGTTTAAACAGACACGGAGTAAAAGGACAAATTCTAGTGAAAATTTAAAAAAATAAAAATGCTAATATTGCAAGCTTTCATATATCTGAACTAGAATGTCCTGAACTAGATCCCTGCTGAGTTCAGTGTGACTTCCACAAGTGACTGGCTTGAGTTAAATTTTAAATTGATTTTAAATTGGGTTGTTTTAATTTACGGCCAAAATATTTAATTATTTTAAACTGTTTTTAAATTTTGTATGTTCTGTTTTTTTACTTTGGCTGTTCACCGCCCTGAGTCCTATTTGGAGAAGGGCGGTATAGAAATAGGAACAAATAAATAAAAATAAATAAATAAATAAAGTACATATGGGACTTAAAAAGACAAAATATTGCCATTTTTTTTATGAATATTGGAGAAAGGGACAGGATTCCATAGGTGATAACCAACTAGAAGCCCCCAAATTATTTAGATATATGAAAATAGAATAAGATCCCTCACTAGGCATATGCTTATGTCTAAAGAGAAATATTAGTTGAATTAGACTTGGCTAAAAAAACTTTTATAGATAATTAAGAGTTCTAAGAGAAGGGTTGCTTTCATCTTGTTTCCTGTATAGTTCACTTATCCATCTCTTCTCTTCTCTCTCTCCATCTCTCTCTCTCTCTCTCTCTCTCTCTCTCTCTCTCTCTCTCCCTCCCTCCCTCCCCCCTCCCTCCCTTCCTCTCCCCCCCTCTGTTTCAGAGTTCATTAGAGTGAACTTGATTGTTGATCAAGTTGATTGTTACTAATATGCCAGGTTCAATGTAGTGATACATGATTATTTTGATACAGTATATTGTGTTGATTTATATGTTTATGATATTTTAATTAGTGTAAAATTAAATGTAATAATATAATAGTAATACAATTGTTATTGTAAGCTGGTCAGAATTGTGGGAATTGCACCATATTGAAATGTTTGTGAATAGATAAATAAACAAGCAATGTCTCTATTACCTTACCTCCCCCTCCACTGGCAAATAAAAACCTTTGATCCAAGGCAGCTGTAAGTGGACATACAAAATAATAGTAAAATCTTACTTTCCAAAACCTTCCAGTATTTAAAACTAATATTATGACTGTAAGGAAGTTAATGAACAGGATTTATACTAATCAAAAATATAGATAGCTGCTACTATACAAGAATGATATGAACTTTTAAAAAAGCACAAATGGGCTTTATTTCAGTGACTTATTACTAGGACTAACTAAACACCATTTACAGTTTAATGTTACTAAAAATTTTCAGTTGATTTTCGGCACTTTTAGAAGTATGGTAAACCCTCGATTTTACAAGTCTTCATTTAGTAGATTTCATATGAAGCGAACAAAATCTGAATTCAAACCCTTCCCTGATAAAGTCAATGGTTGCTGCTTCTGTGCATGTGCAAACAAGCATTATACTTCATGATATTAGTGGCATTCTTCATGTCTTTCATATGTGCTAATGTTTGGGATACTGCTTTTTATAAGGTTCTGTAAGTTTTTTTGTAAATATTTGGTAATTGCTTTATTTAATCAATGATGGCTGCAAAGGGAGGCAAGGAGAAAAA
Source organism: Pantherophis guttatus (assembly GCF_059756535.1). NCBI lineage: Eukaryota > Metazoa > Chordata > Lepidosauria > Squamata > Colubridae > Pantherophis > Pantherophis guttatus. The sequence continues at coordinate 46,685,061 of NC_142063.1, forward strand.
AAAGATCCCACCTCTCAATGTAATAACTTTTATTGATTCCTTATCTGATCTTGAAGTCCAGCCTTATTACCCCCACTTCCATACTTTTAGGAATATAATCATACAGAAGCAGCAACTTCCAAGACTCAGTTAAAATTGGATACTTTCTTGAAATCAATCAGTCATCCTATATCATCCCTGAAACCCAGCACATCTGCAGCAAACAGCCACCAGTAAGGTAAGTTTTCTCACATACACACATTTGGGGTATTTTAAAAAATCAAATTTAATGGACATTCAGCTTTAGCCAACATCCATCCTACCAGGTAACCTATAAAATCGAGGGTTTACTGTATTTTTTTTTCTTTATCTTCTATAGGTGCTGACTTAAGTACAACCATTTGAAACCTTGCATGCATTCATTCATTAGTAAATTTGCAGAGACATCTTATGAGCCCAACTTTTAAACTCTTTTAATTATAATAAAAATATTTTTGTGGTTGTAAAAAACCGCTTGGAGTGGGCTGTAAAGCATTTCACAGACTGTAAAGCACTATGAAGCGGTATATAAGTCTAAATGTTATTGCTAGCAATTAGCAATATACACAAATTCTGTGTATACACAACAATTGGAAAATATACACAATAAACACCATAATACTGGTGTGGTTTTTGTTACTTTAAGAACTGTAACATGACAGGCCTAATGAGTAAGGTACAATTTTTAAAAGATAAGAGTTCAACATATCGACATTTGCTCTTCCTCTTGACTCAGTTAAGTCAGCTCTCAATAGTTTTTGGCTTATCCTGGCTTGTCACAGTCTCAGCGGGGGGGGGGAGGGATGTCTTGATTGTTGGATGTCAGTGCTGCTGTTTATAGCAACTTGTGGCTCCACTAGATATTAGTGTTGAGAATATGTTTTAAGACCTGCTTGTTTCTGATTACGCGTCTCAATATTGTTAAACAACCCACTAAAACCTTGAAAATGCAGTATTTCCTAGGTAAGTGGGAGGGGGGGAAGCCTTAGACCAGTGGTTCTCAACCTTCCTAATGCCGCGACCCTTTAATACAGTTCCTCATGTGGTGGTGACCCCCAACCATAAAATTATTCCTAAAACCATTGAAAATATGTGTTTTCCGATGGTCTTAGGCGACCCCTGTGAAAGGGTCGTTCAACCCCCAAAGGGGTCGCGACCCACAGGTTGAGAACCACTGCCTTAGAAGAAACATGGAGTGGCAATTTCCCATTCCAAACCATATGATTTTATGGGGCTTGCTTCAAAAATGACTATGAAATTCCTTTGGTAGAAAATACAGCAAGTGACAGGCATTTCTGGAAAGTGACACCTGTTTTTCAACTGCATTAGTTGCTAACTCTAGTGCTGCCTGCTGATTGCTTGTGACCATCTCTTGATGCTGCTGGATGCTGGTATTGCTTGCAGATGGTCCATAGTTATGTCTCGGTCACTTCCCTGAGTGTACCCCTCTAGTGCTGGCACATTTTTGGCACCTTTGTTTCTCTGATAGTGTACAAGAAGAAGGCACATGGGTCAGGATTGGACATTGATTAAGCCGTGTAGTTAGAGATTGGAAAGAATAATCTTCCAGAATACAATATAAAAAAAAAACCTATTTTAATTTTTTTTATTTTTATTACTTTATCAGCGCACTCAACCAGAAATACAATGTATACAGGAAGTTCTTTTAAAGTATTAAATGGGTGGGTTTTCTTAGATCGGAAAAGTATCAGATTGCTCACATAATTATTTTTCTCAAAATGATTTGGTATAATCATAATAATTAGATTATTTAAGTGTCTACTCATGGCATGATTTTCAAGTACTCTAATAATCAATTTATATTGTACTCTTCCTGTTTTGGTAATTAACTGTTTGAAAAACAGAGAGAGAGAAATAATAGGATTAACACAGGTATATGTAAGTACACTGTTATTTATTGAGCAAACTCACTGTAAATTGGATCATGTTGTCCAGTTAATATAAACTATTATTCAGTATTTCTATTAGTGTTTCTTCAAACAAAAATGCTGCTAGTTTATTCATTGAAACTTTGCAGTACAATATGTTTAGGTAAACTGGGAAAACACCTATAAACCAAACAAAGATTGTCAATTAACTATTGCAGACCAGTTCATTAATAGAACTCTGTTTTTTTTCCCTCTCTAAATGGCAATTATTAAACACCTGTTGATGCTGTACAAAATAAAAGACTAATAAACCTTACGGATTTTTTTTTAAAGACTAGCATTTGTAGACTAACAGTTACTGCTTTTCGAGATTGTTTTTAAGTTTTAAATTTTGGAAACCGGTTCTGTACTTTGGTTGCTTTGTTTTATTGTATTGGGTATTGTATTGTATTGTATTGCATTGTATTGTATTCAGGGGTGGGTTCTAGTTACCTTTACCAGTTCGCAGTGGGGCCGCGTGCGCGCTCTTCTGCACAAGCGCAGAAGCATTTTAATGAAGTCGGGGGTTGGTGGTGGAGCCTCTCGCTGGTTTTACTACCGGTTCTATAGAACTGGTGCGAACCGGGGGCAACACACCACTGATTGTATTGTTTTGTAATTTTGCTATAAAATTACCCCAAATCCTTTTACCACTTTTGTGGTTTTCCATCTAGCTTCTTTAAAAATGTCAGTGTTTAAATGAGTTCTAAAAGTTGGCATGGTTAATATTTACAATCTTTATTTTTTGCCTGTCATCTATTGATTTCTATTTTACTAGAATGCTAGCTTTAGATTAGTTGAGAATATAGACTTCAGTTTGTCAGGAATATGGATGCTTCGTCAGCCAAATCAAAGGATAATTGAAAAAGCATTTTCCTGTTACTTTAGGTAAAATAATTTCAGGCAAATGCATATTGCAAGGAGAGTTTGTGGCAATTAGGACTGTAGAGATGGTGGACTATAATCTCAAAAAAGTTTATTGTAATGTAATGTGCTGAATTACAACACTGTCTACTCCAGTGTGATCATTAGAGACAAATACTTGAACGTCTTGGAAAGCTGAATTGTATGCACTTGTGCAGGTAAAGTACAAATTTCAGATGAGAAGCATCCTTAGAAGATACTCCATCTTTCCTCTAAAGAATACTATTTCTTCTCTTCTGTTCTTGAAATTGTCGTTTTTTTTTTTGTTTGTTTTTTGTTATCCCAAACTCTGTCTTCTTGAAACTATAGTTGCAACTTAATTATGGATCTGTTTGCAAGTTTCTGATTCTTAAGGAACTTGGTTTACATTTATTAGGAATTAATGGGTGCATGGAATGTTAAATCATGGTGAATGTGATGTGAAGGAGAATACTCTAAAAATAGGAAGAACCAAGAAAAGATGTTTCATGACCCCTGCTTATCTGGGTTAAACTTCCAATTTACAAGCTTTTTCTCCCCCAAGATGAGGCAGATTATAAATACTGAAATGAATGAGTTAATAAAAATATTAAGAATGTTTTACAAACATTTAAACTTGAGAAAATTTTAAAATAAATCTGTGCTAAAGCTTTATTTTAGACCTAAAGCTGAGGTCTATGGAAAAAATATTAATGTGGTCCCCTGATATCATGCCAAAGTGTATGGCATTGCATTTTTAAACTCTTTTAAGAGTGCTGATTAGCCAGTTTATAATGAATTTTAACCTCATATTTATTATTTATTTATTTATTTATTAAATTTATATCCCACCCTTCTCCCCGAAGGGACTCAGGGCGGTGAACAGCCGAGAATTAAAATAACATACAATATAAAAGTTAAAATAATTAAAAATAAATTAAATTAAACGGCCGCCCCAATTTAAAACCCCTAGCAATACAATTAAAAAACTAACCCATAAAACCTATTCAGGCCAGGCCTCATATCACAGTGTGTCTGGGTCATAGGTGTCCTAGAGTAATATAAATAATTCATTATGCAGAAATGTACTTGCTTCAGCCAAAAAGAAGAGTGTTGCACTAGTAACTACATACAACTATCCACCACCTTCCCTGAATTCTATTTATAGATAACTCTCTTGCTTGCATAATCAACATAGATCATTTTTTCACTATGGATCTTTTTATTTAGCAACAACATATATTATAAATAGATTTATTTTTAATAATTCCAAGCAATGCTACTATGCTTAAATTGCAAATATGTACACTACATTTCGTTTTCTCATGCATTGTTTTCAGAGTCAGATTTTCAGATTCAGAATTATCTGTCTTTGTTCGCTTTGCACACGTTTTATTAGAGGCCAACTTAGGTAGCCAACCTTTACAAATATAACAATTTGTCTTAAAATATTTCATTTTCATTTTATTACTTTATCATATTCATACAGATAGTGTTGATAGCCAAAGTAATGACTTCAAAGATTCTACAAGTCCATCAGAAAGCACTGCCGGTTTTTTATTTAGTTTGGCCTTTTGGATTATCTGATGGTTGATTGTAGCAATTTGTGGGGCAGGAGTGTTCCTAGCAGTTTGCTAGGCTTGTAAGAGTCGCAACATATGGATCCACTTGGAATTAGACTGACTGGTTAGGGCTGGTTGAGATGATGGAGGCACGAATCTTCCTGGTAAAATGAGAAAAAATTGATCCTGTAGCTTATAATGAAGGTTATCAGTTTAAGATAGATAACAGTTTGGATGATTCTCAGTTGTATATCTCAATCTTTGTCTGGACAAGCAATACTAAAAAGGTCTTGTCTCAGATCCTGGAGTCTGTTGAAGTCTGGTTGAGGAGCAACAAGCTTGGGCCCAAAAGACTTACATGGCTATAGGGACTTGGAATTCTCAATTATGGGAATTTTTCAACCTTGGTTAAGCGAAGTAGTACTCTTTATTCAGGATCAATGCATAATCTGGAGGATTTCATCAACTTTCAGCTCCAACTTGAAGAGCAGATGGTAAGTGTGCCCAGAAGGCTTTTGCACAAATCCAACTTGTGGGCCTGTTCCTCAACCGAGAGACCTTTCTTGCAATCCTTCATGCCTTGGTTATCAGACAAGCAGGCAACGACAACATGCTATCTTGGGGCTGATCTTGAAGACAACTGAAAAGGTATAGCTAGTCCTGAATGCAACAGAGCGATAGTCAGGCCTTACTGTGCTCATGTAACACCTTGATTTGTGACTCTCAGTGATTACCAATAAGCTTCTGGGTACAGTTCAAGATGCTGGTTAATACCTATGCAATTTTATCTGATGTAGTTATCTAAGAGCTGTGGGGCTCAGTGGTTAGAGTGCAGTACTGCAGGCTACTTCTGCTGACTGCTGGCTGCCTGCAATTTGGCAGTTCACATGTCACCAGGCTCAAGGTTGATTCAGCCTTCCATCCTTCTGAAGTAGGTAAAATGAGGACCCAGATTGTTGGGGGCAATATGCTGATTCTAAACCGCTTAGAGAGGACCATAAAGCACTATGAAGCGGTATATAAGTCTTAGTGCTAGTGCTAGTCTCCCATTCTATATAATCAAGTTCTGTCACCTAAGCAATGTTTCTAGTGGGGACCCAGGAAATGGATTTTTTTCTACTGTAGCACCTGCTTTCTTGAACACCACCCTTCTGTAGATATCTTCAGCCTTCCCTCTTGGCACCTTCAAATGAGCTTTAAACACTTCCTCTTGCCTTTGGTGTCCTCAGGCCTTGGGTGTCCAGCTGACTTGGTTGAGGGTAATGGGAGAGATTGTTTTTTTTCATTGTTTCCCTCAAGGTGATTATACATTTTTATGCTGTGTTATTTTTTTCCTGTTTTTAATTTTGTGAAGCTACTCAAAGTCATTTTTAGAGTAAGGCAGCTTAAAATCTTTTTTAAAGTTTTACTAAGGTTTATTATAGCATAAAATATAATACAGGATTAAAAAAAGAGGAGAGGAAAAAAAATGTTGACTTCTGATACTTTCCAACATAATGAAATAGTAATCCTTTAATGATCTCAACTTTTTACATTACTTATAATTATTACAAGCCAGTTCTATAACTGCACGATTATTAAATCTTCAAACTAAATTCTAAATTTCATTTTTTTTCTCTTTCAAGCATAAAAACCAGAAATAGTCTTTTAATAGAAGGAGATCTAATAAAATCTCTGTCTAGAGCAGTTTATACCTTAAGCAAATCCATTTTTCTCATGTTGTGGGAAATGATAGATATTTCCATTTCCATTCATTAATCTTTCTAAATATAATCATCTGTATTAACAAAAATCTCTATACTCTTTCAAGTTCTTTAACCTTAAAGAGAAAACTCGTTTAATTTAATTTAATTTAATTTAATTTCCAATTTATATACCGCCCTTCTCCCTGAGGACTCAGGGCGGTATACAGCCAAGATAAAAACATAGAATACAAATATTAAAACATTTAAAAATATATATAAATTTTGGCCCGAAAGTTAAAAAATCACAGACTGATTAAAAGAATTTAAAAATTTCTTCTTAAGCCAACCCGGCTTGCTGGAAAAGATGGGTTTTCAGGGAACGACGGAAGGCATTGAGGTCATGGATTCTCCTTATCTCCGGGGGCAACTGATTCCAGAGGGTGGGAGCCCCCACAGAGAAGGCTCTCCCCCTGGGGGCCACCAGCCTACATTGTTTGGCTGATGGCACCCTGAGGAGGCCCTCTCTGTGGGAGCGCACGGGTCAATGGGAGGTCGTCGGTTGCAGCAGGCGGTCTCGCAGATAGCTAGGCCCTATGCCATGGAGCGCTTTAAAGGTGATAACCAACACTTTGAAGCGCACCCGGAAGACCACCGGGAGCCAGTGCAGCTCGCGCAGGGGCGGTGTTACATGGGAGCGCCATGTTGCTCCCATCACTACCCGCGCTGCTGCATTCTGGACCAGCTGGAGCCTCCGGGTGCTCTTCAAGGGGAGCCCCATGTAGAGAGCATTGCAGTAGTCAAGGCGAGAGGTGACGAGGGCGTGAGTGACTGTGCACAAGGAATCCCGATCGAGAAAGGGCCACAACTGGCGAATCAGGCGAACCTGATAAAAGGTCCCCCTGGTAACAGCCGTCAGATGTTCCTCCAAAGACAGCTGCCTATCCAGGAGGACTCCCAGATTGCGAGCCCTTTCAGTGGGGGCCAAAGACTCGCCCCCAATAGTCAGTGATGGAGTCAACTGACTATATCGGGATGCCGGGAGCCACAGCCACTCAGTCTTGGAAGGGTTGAGCTTGAGCCTGTTCCTCCCCATCCAGATCCGCACAGCCTCCAGGCACTGGGACATCACTTCAAGGGCATTGTTGGGGTGGCCTGGGGTGGAGATGTACAGCTGGGTGTCATCAGCGTACTGATGGTATCTCACCCCAAAGCCACGGATGATCTCACCCAGCGGCTTCACATAAATGTTGAACAGAAGGGGTGAGAGGACCGATCCCTGCGGCACTCCACAAATGAGAAGCCTCGAGGTCGACCTCTGCCCCCCTGCCAACACAAACTGCGACCGGTCGGAGAGAAAGGAGGAGAACCACCGCAACACAGTGCCTCCCACTCCCAACTCTTCCAGCCGGTGCAGCATGATACCATGGTCGATGGTATCAAAAGCCGCTGAGATGTCTAATAGGACCAGAACAGAGGAACAACCCCTGTCCCGAGCTCTCCAGAGATCATCCACCAATGCGACCAATGCCGTTTCCGTGCTGTGCCCAGACCTGAAACCTGACTGGAACGGATCTAGATAGGATGTTTCCTCCAGGAATTGCGGAAACTGTTGCGCGACCACACTCTCAACAACCTTCGCAATGAAGCGAAGGTTGGAGACAGGACAATAGTTAGCCAATATTGCCGGATCCAGGGACGGCTTCTTGAGGAGAGGCCTCACCACCGCCTCTTTCAGGGCAGCGGGGAAGTGACCCTCACTCAACAAAGCATTAATGACGCCCTGGAGCCAGCCTCGTGTAACCTCCCGGGAAGCCAGTACCAACCAGGAGGGACACGGGTCCAGTAAACATGTGGCCGCACTAAGTCTCCCCAAAATCCTGTCCACATCATCAGGAGTCACAGCATCAAACTCCTCCCAGATAACATTCTCAAGACTGTTCCTCGTCACCCTGCCCTGATCTACCCAGTCAGAGTCCAAATCCCCTCGGATCTGAGCGATTTTGTCATACAGGTATTGTCCGAAATCCTCCACCCTGCCTTCTAAGGGATCCTCCCGCACTCCCAGGTGGAGCAGGTCACCCTAAACAGGGAGGCCGGACGATTCCCTGATGATGCAATAGAGGCGGAAAAGTAGTTAGACTTTGCCGTCTTTATTGCCACTAGGTAGGCCTTAATATGCGACTTTACCAGTGTTTAGGTTTATTTTAAGACTCTAAAAATTTCTTAAGAAATACCTTCTTTATAACTTAAAATCAATTCTAATGCATTTGTTTTACACATCGTATGTTTCTGTAATGTACATGCATATTTCTAAGTTTCGATAAAATAGAGACTATAATCAGAGACTTTATATACAGTTCGGAGCATAATATTTTCAGTTTTTTAAATTGTTGCATGTTGTGTTGGAAAATGAGAAGTTAATTATTCCAAGTTTTTTCTGCAATCTGAATAATATAATATGGGAAAATCATTTCTGAATTACTATACAGTCTTTGAAATCATTTTGTTGGGGAGAGGGCATTAGGGAGCAGCTGAATGTATTTTCTTCCACTTCATTAGCCCTTTAGCACTGGAGTAAAAAACAAAAACTTGGTTACAGTGTTTTTGTCATCTTTCCCACTGAATAATTGTTAAGGACTGGGTCAATGTTCCGTTTTCTCTGAGGAAATGCATTTCAGGAAGCACTTCCTGAGCTTCACTTGCTCTCAACCAGAATCAATCATCTAATACAGTATTTCTCAAGCTTGATTACTTTAAGATGTGTGGATTTCAACTTCCTAGGTTCTAGTCCTGCCTTAGGCATAAAAGCCAGCTGGATCAATACTGAGCCAATCACTCTCTCTCAGCTTAACTCACCTCACAGAATCAGAAAATAGAGGAGAAAGGAGTATTATGTATATTTGCCACCTTGAGTTACTTGTAAAGTAGTTATGGTGGGATAAAAATGTAATAAATAAAAATTCATAGGTTTAAGTAGCAAGTGCTGAAAACTTTCTGAAAACAATACTAATTAGTAAAATGTGTTTCCTAATTAACTGAAAAGGACAATTGTTAATATTGTTTCATTTGTCAGATCTCAAGCAGAAACTTCAACAGAAAACATAACCCATGAGTAATTAGAAGATATAAAAATACAGATGATTCTGAGTTGAGTTTTATTTATAGTTCTAGTACTGGTAAAATGCTAGTCCTCGGTTTGAAATTAACTGCATTATAATAAGTGTAATATAGTACAAAATGCTGCATTATAAAAATAATGGATTAATATTGTTAATTATGTGTTAAGAAAAAATGATGAGAAAAATATATTATTGGGAAATAATATATACAAATACAAAACATTCCTTCCTTTATTATGCATTATGTTGAAATTTTTGGACTTCTGCAAAATAGACATCACATTCTGTTAAGTTGGAAGAAAAACATTTGAAATTTTCTTATTGCAGCTTCCATGCATGATCTGTGGTTCACATCTTCTCGTTCCTAAACTCCACTTACATGTTATAGTACTGTTTCTCAGGCTCATTCAAGTTTTCAAAATGGTTATTATTATTATTAATAATAATAATAATAATAATAATAATAATAATAATAATAATAAAATTTCTATACCGCCCTACTCCCGAAGGACTCAGGGCGGTGAACAGCCAAGATAAAATACAGATAATACAAAAATCCCTTAAAATTATTAAATATTTTGGCCGAAACACAGATTAAAACACCCAATTTATAAAATCACGAATTAAAAAATTTAAAAGAGGAGTGTTAGGCCAGGCCAGCCTGCTGAAATAGAAAAGTTTTGAGAGCACGGCGAAACGTGCGCAGGTCCAGGATCCTCCGTATCTCTGGGGGGAGCTCGTTCCAGATGATAGGTGCCCCCACAGAGAAGGCTCTTCCCCTGGGGGCCGCCAGTCGACACTGTTTGGCCGACGGCACCCTGAGGAGCCCCTCTCTGTGGGAGCGTACTGGTCGGTGAGAGGCTATTGGTAGCAGAAGGCGGTCTCGTAAATACCCTGGTCCGATGCCATGGAGCGCTCTAAAGGTGGTAACCAAAACCTTGAAGCGCACCCGGAAGACCACCAGGAGCCAATGCAGCTCACGCAGGAGGGGGGTCACATGGGAGCGCCACGTCGCTCCCATAACCACCCGCGCGGCCGCATTCTGGACTAGCTGGAGCCTCCGGGTGCTCCTCAAGGGGAGCCCCATGTAGAGAGCATTGCAGTAGTCCAAGCGGGAAGTAACGAGAGCATGAGTGACCGTATTTAACGAGTCCCGATCCAGAAAGGGACGCAACTGGCGAATCAGGCAGACCTGATAAAAAGTCCCCCTGGCCACGGCCGTCATGTGCTCTTCTAAAGACAGCCGTGAGTCCAGTAGGACACCCAAGTTGCGAACCCTCTCCGTGGGGGCCAATGACTCGCCCCCAATAGTCAGTGATGGCACCAACTGACTATATCGGGATGTCGGAAACCACAGCCACTCAGTCTTGGATGGGTTGAGCCTGAGTCTGTTTCTCCCCATCCAGATCCGCACGGCCTCCAGGCACCGGGACATCACTTCAAGGGCATCATTGGGGTGGTCCAGGGTGGAGATGTACAGCTGAGTATCATCAGCGTACTGATGGTACTTCACCCCGAAACCACGGATGATCTCACCCAGCGGCTTCACATAAATGTTGAACAGAAGGGGCGAGAGGACCGACCCTTGTGGCACCCCACATACAAGGGGCCTCGGGGTCGACCTCTGCCCCCCTGTCAACACGGACTGCGACCGGTCAGAGAGAAAGGAGGAGAACCACCGTAGGACGGTGCCCCCCACCCCTAACTCCTCTAGCCGGTGCAGCATGATACCATGGTCGATGGTATCAAAAGCCGCTGAGAGGTCTAATAGGACCAGGACAGAGGAACAACCTCTGTCCCGAGCCCTCCAGAGATCATCAACCAACACGACCAATGCTGTTTCTGTGCTGTACCCGGGCCTGAAGCCCGACTGGAACGGATCCAGATACGATGATTCATCCAGGTACTGGGGGAGCTGCCGCGCTACCACACTCTCAACAACCTTCGCAACGAAGCGAAGGTTGGAGACTGGACGATAATTTACCAACACTGCCGGGTCCAGGGAAGGCTTCTTGAGGAGAGGCTGCCTCTTTCAAGGCGGCAGGGAAGACACCCTCACTCAGGGAAGCATTTATAATCCCCTGGAGCCAGCCTCGTGTAACCTCCCGAGAGGCCAGCACCAACCAGGAGGGACACGGGTCCAGTAAACATGTGGCTTCACTCAGTCTGCCCAGTATCCTGTCCACGTCTTCGGGCGTCACAGAATCAAACTCTTCCCAGATAATACTCACAAGACCTGCCTCTGTCCTCCCTGCTGAATCTACCCAGTCAGAGTCCAGGTGTTCCCGAATCTGAGCGATTTTGTCATACAGATACTGTACAAAATCCTTGGCTCTGCCCTCCAAGGGGTCCTCCCGCGCTTCCTGGTGGAGCAGGGAGCGGGTCACCCTAAACAGGGCGGCCGGGCGATTATCTGATGACACAATAAGAGTGCCAAAATAGTTATACTTCGCCACTTTTATCGCCACCAGGTAGGTCTTAATATGAGACCTTACCAGTGTTCGGTCAGATTCAGAATGGCTGGCCCTCCAACCACTCTCCAGGCGTCTTTTCTGGCACTTCATCTCCCTCAGCTCCTCGGTGAACCAAGGAGCCAGGCGAGATCGACGCCGGGTCAGAGGCCGCAAAGGCACGACCCGATCCAAAGCTCCAGCGGCCGCCCTATCCCAGGCGGCCACCAGCTCCTCAGTTGAGCCGTGTGCCAGAGCCTCAGGAAATGGCCCAAGCTCCGTCTGGAACCTATCAGGATCCATCAGGCGCCTGGGGCGGTACCACCTCAATGGTTCCGCCTCCCTGCGGCGGGGTGCGGCGGTTCGAAGGTCAAAGCGAAGGAGGGAGTGATCTGAACATGACAAGGGCTCGATCACTATATCCCCTATCTCAAGATCACTCAACCACTGACCAGAGACAAAAACCAGGTCTAGCGTGTTTCCCCCCGTGTGAGTAGGGCCATGAACTAACTGGGTCAGGTCCATGGCCGTCATGGAAGCCATGAACTCCCGAGCCACTTCAGACACCTCATTGACGGATGGCAGGTTAAAATCCCCCATGACCATAAGCAAATTGATATGCAAATTGGAAACATACATTTCCTGGACTTGTTTGATCCCTCTACTACCAATACTGGGAATATTATTATCTTTGAATGAAGGAATAACAAAAAATTATTTATCAGTAAAAGAAACTTAATTAAATGATGTGAGTCTTTCTCATTATCCCCTTTACCTTTACTGTTGAATTTATTTAAAAAATACAAATATAAATTCATGGATTATACTTTCCAGTTTTTCACTTTACTGCATTTTATGACATTTAACTTCATGATTGTTTTTTGTTTATAAAAATCCCTTACCTCCCCCTCCCTCCCTCTCTCCCCCCCTCTTTATTTTTGGGAGAAGGAATAATTTTCAATCATCTTCCATTTGCATGGTGCTGTGAATGGAATTCTATCCTGGAATCAATCCATTTTACAGATTTAAAATTGTTTTATTTTTATAAAAGGGGATAAGGTGTGAAATATTTTAAATGAACTTCAATAAATGGAAAACGCTACTAATGTACTTATAGAATTAATAAGAAAGGATGCAGTATTTAAATAACAGCTTGGAATAATTTTATATTATTATATTACAATTTTTATTATATTCTATGTACTTATACAGAAATTTGACAAGAGGAGTTGGCAGATTTAGAGAGATTCTAAGAGCTGTTGAAACAAGAACTACACAGAATCTACGCATGGTAAGTTTTTATAGCTGTGGTAAATTAATGCTTGAATACAATAAAATTCAACTAAGAATAAGAATACATAGGTTTATTTGTAACAGTGTTGATTTTAATGCAGTGATTATTGATATCATTAGACTATTAAAATATTATAGCATAATTATTGGTTATTGGTGCGCTTCAAGGTGTTGATTCTCACCTTTAAAGCGCTCCATGGCTTAGGGCCAGGGTATTTACGAGACCGCCTGCTGCTACCGATAACCTCCCACCGGCCAATACGCTCTCACAGAGAGGGCCTCCTCAGGGTGCCGTCGGTCAAGCAATGTCGGCTGGCGGCCCCCAGGGGGAGAGCCTTCTCTGTGGGAGCACCCGCCCTCTGGAACAAGCTACCTCCCGGAATACGGCTGATTCCGGATCTCCGCACTTTCCGTAAGGCCCTGAAGACATTTTTATTTCAGCAAGCCGGCCTGGCCTGAATAGGTTTTATGGGTTAGTTTTTTAATTGTATTGCTAGGGATTTTAAATTGGAGCGGCCATTTAATTTAATTTATTTTTAATTATTTTAACTTTTATATTGTATGTTATTTTAATTCTCGGCTGTTCACCGCCCTGAGTCCCTTCGGGGAGAAGGGCGGGATATAAATTTAATTAATAAATAATATAATATAATATAATATAATATAATATAATATAATATAATTAATATAATTAATATAATATAATATAATATAATATAATATAATATAATATAATATAATATAATATAATATAATATAATATAATATAATATAATACGTGCAGAAAAATAAACATATTTGGAAAAGTTCAGTATCTATATAAAGTGGTCCTGGTCCTGGTTTTATCTTTAGTGCCAAAGGAAAATAGTTCCTGACTGGCTTCCCTGTGATATTTATGTACTCATACTTTGAAAACAAATTCTAATTCATTAAACAAGCCAGGTATATGAAGTTATATTTTTTAGAAGACAAACCAAGCCTTTCTCCTATGTAGCAAACATGGCTTCATATAAAAAAAGGTGTTACTTTGATGAATAGATTAGAACCATTCTAGTATAAAATACTTGATTTCAAATCATTTCTCTCTCCCCACTGTTTTTTTAAAATTCAGATCTCTTTTTGGTTTCTGACTTGGCTAACATCTTTTTAAAAAATTCTGCAAATTAATAGCTTTCCCCAAGCTTATTGATATTCTCTGATATATAGATGGTAATTTTTTGGCTGCTTAAAAATAAGAATGTGAAGAACGAATTATTTGTACATATGATATAATTGATTGCTTTTTGAAACTTTTAATGGTTACATTGGTGAGTTTGTTCTTTAGGCTATATTTTATTCTGGACATTACTGTATTTTTTGGACTATAAGATGCTCTGAAGTATAAGACGCACCTAGCTTTTGGGGAGGAAAACAAGAAAAAAAAATCTGCCCCTGCATCGCAGCAATTTGCCTCATTGCAGCAAATACCAAACAGTGTGGTCAGGTTCAGGACAGCCTGATTTAGCACGAGCAGCTGATTGGAGGTTAAATCTGTCTCCTGGAATACCTCCTATCAGCTGTTCCAGGCTGCGGGGATCGCCTCCGGCCATTGGCACTGTCGCCGCCCATTGGTGCTATCACTGCCTCTGCCAGCCCCATTTTTGGCCTCCGCGCATCACATTTCCAGCCTCATAGTACCCCATTTTTGGCCTGTTCCAGGCTGCAGGTGCCACCTATCTGTCTCCTGGAACGGGCAAAAATGGGGCACACGGAGGCCAAAAATGGGATGCACGGAGGACAAAAATTTGCCGCAGAGGCGGCGATAGGTGGCAGTGGCGATGGGTGGCAACGGCGCCAATGTGTGGCAGCAATCCCTGCAGCCTGGAACAACTGATAGGCAGTATTCTGGGAGGCCAATCTAACTGCCAATTAGCTGCTTGTGCTAAATCAGGCTGTGCTGAAGCTGACCATGCTGTTTGCTGCAAGGAGATAAATTGCTGGGAGGCAGAGGCCGAAGGGTGGGGCCCAGCAGGTGGGCAGGGCTTCTGCAACATTCGCTGTATAAGACGCACAGACATTTCCACCCACTTTTGGGGGGGGGGAAGTGTGGCTTGTACTCCGAAAAGTATGATATATTCTACATACACCCCATTTGTATACCATCGATTATTGAATAAAGTTGTACAGTGCACAAGGACTTCAAGGAGGAAGTTGTTTCCTGTTATACACAAGTTCTGCATCCTGCTTTTGTTTATTCTAAGCATTGTGGTGGTGGTGATTTCTTTTTTCTTCCTAACAGACAATAGCAAGGCAGTTAGCTGAAATTTTGCTACGAGGCATGTGTGAACAGAGTTACTGGCACCCTCTGGATGACCCTCCTCAACAGTCACCCTTAAATGATCCACTCTGGAAAGCTGGAAACACTAAAAGTTATGCTCTTAGCAGAAGACCTCGCGTGTATTCAGGAGAAAAGTATGTTAGAATATAATAAGTTCATATGATTTGTGCTATTTAAATAAGATTAACACAGTGTATGGGCACAGTCCCTTAACTGTATTACTGTGTGTACACAGGGCAAGTAGAAAAGATGAAAGAAGAGTGCAAAGGATAAGTTACTGTGGAGAAAAGTAGAAATGGAAAACAGAATTAAAAGCTTTTTTAGGTAAAACATGAAATGTTTGAATGATAAGGACAGACACATCTGTTTTTAAAGTATGCTTCCTATGGTAGAAATTGGCATTAAGACTCATTCGGCTATGTAACAAAGCAGATTTATTAGCGATACGTTTCAGTTACCATTCTGTTTGGGTCCGCAGTGCAGTTTTCAAAGCCTCTCAAAAAGGTCTTTTCCCTTTTCCTGGCAGATTAAAACACACTGATTATATGTGAGATCACTGGGGATTGCCTTTATCTTAGCCATGTTGAAAATTAAAGAATTTTCAGAGCTGTTTTAGAATTAACAGAGCTGTTACAATAACTAAATCTATCTAAAATGTGCATGGCTGGATGTCTGAATGTTTATTTGTAAGTTATACGCAGCAGCAAATATTAATCATCTTATAATTCAAAACTGTTTGTTGTGAACTTAAAACAATTGTTTTGAGTTCTAAATAGGATTAGAGTTCAAAACTTAAATATTTTGTACATCTCTTCATTGGCATCCTTCAGTCTCAAGAGACTATGGTATCGTGCGCTCTGGAAAGAGGTCCTAAAACAGCATCTAGTGTGACTAAAAAGGCCAATTCGCGGGTGGCAATCCTTTCCACACTGAGGGCAGATAAATTCTGTCCCCTGCCCAGCCCCCAGATTTCACTGGTTCCGGGACTGCCTCTTTGCCTCAGCCTGCCCAACAAGTGTCTCTTCGAATTGGAGAAGGCCATGCTGCGTCTTTAGCCTCCAAACTGAACGATCGGAGGTCAAGGTTTCCCAGTTGTTAATGTCCATTCCCAGGGCCTTTAGGTCCCTCTTGCAGATATCCTTATATCACAACTGTGGTCTCCCTCTGAGGCACTTTCCCTGCACTAATTCTCCATACAGGAGATCTTTCAGAATCCGACCATCAGCCATTCTCACGACATGTCCCAGCCAGTGTAGACATCGCTGTTTCAATAGTGTATACATGCTAGAAATTCCAGCATGTTCCAAGACTGCGCTATTTGGAACTTTGTCCTGTCAGGTGATGCCAAGAATTCGTCTCTTAATAAATCTCTTAAGTATAAAGCAAATCAGGTTGAATGCAGGATTTAAAATTTATTAGGAAAAATTCTAAGTATTTCCTATAGGTGATCAGATTTTATTTCAGTATGCTTGCTATTCACTGCCTATGTTTTCATTAAGTAAATAAACTTTTTTCTCAAATTTCTTAATATTCTGAATTATGCATTCTCTAAAATATTGATGTGGAATGTGTTGCCAGTATGGAGAACTGGTTAAGATACCATAGTCAGTAGTTCAAATGTTCAGCTAGGACTGGAGATATCTAGGTTCAAATCCAACATCATTTTCTCTCAGTTTCAGTAGTCTTATGAAGTCTCTTTCCTGATCTGGTCTGTTCTGCAGGGCTGATGGGTCACTATTAAGGAGCTGACATTTTATCACGTTTTTCTCTGATCACTACGATGAATACGATGGACGCCATATAATCATTTCAGAGCTCCTTGGTTTCTTTATAGATATTTCTTGAAAATGTATCCATTGTCAGAGAACATCACAGATTGGTGCCTGCCTCCTGCATTCCCAGTCTTGCTAAAGGTCCCTATTAAATGGTCTTGAGTTTCAAATATTATAAATAATAAAAAAAATGTAGAGTGGTTAATTATAATTTGGTCAGGTTTAATGTCATTTAAGAGGGTTAAAAACAAAAAAAATACAAGATATTCTGATTAGAATATTTATAGGAAATTATCCTATAAAAGAAATTTATAGGAAAAATGTACTCTTCAGACCACTGAACAGCTCTATATATGAATATTTAAATATTATAAAAATATGACATTAGCATTTTAAATATGAGTAGTTTTAGTTGCCAAAGTAGCATATTTGTTTGAGCTATTCTAAATTGTTACACTTTGAAACACCTGTTTCAAAAATGGCTTCATTTCCATAATTTGAGTTGCTTTTACAAAAACAAAATATCAAGTTGGATCATCATGAATATGCAGATGTGACACAACTGTTAACTATTACATGTAAATCAATTTTGTTGACTAATATAATGAATGCTCAATTTTTAACAGCATTTTTTGTCCTCAAGAGAATACTGAAGAAGCTTTGTTGCTGCTACTAATCAGTGAATCCATGGTGAGTTATATTTCTTTATAAATGAGCACCTTTTATATTATTTCTGTTGCATTTTACTGTTTAATACTTCACAAATTGTAACTTGCTGTAACAAGAGCAAAAGTTAAGTGTGTATCTACATAGATAGGCTACCATGTGTGCAGTATGTGGATTCAAAGCAAGAAAACAACATGGTACGATTTCCTCTGGGTACACGTACTCCATGTGCTTCCTCTGCATTTCTTTCAGTATTTATGCTTGTGTGGATGTATGTGTGTGTATAAATGTACTCGTAAGCACACATGTGGTCTCAACCAATTATCTGCACCACTTGCATCTTCCATACTTGTACAAGTAATCCTCAACTTATGACTTTAATAGAGCCTATCTATCATGGCCATAAGTTGTGACAGTCATAAAAAAAGAGTCATCCTTGTGATTGACCCAATTTTATGATCTTTATTGTGGTGGTTGTTAAGCAAATGCTGCAGTCGTTAAGCAAACCAGTGATCAGCTATGGATTGGTTTTGCCGAAAACCAGAAGTAGATTACAGTTTTTGGCAAAAACATTTTAAAACACAGTCACATGACTTCAGGAGGTCAGTTGCTGAGCACCCAAATGTAGTCATGTGACCACAAGGAAGAGACCTGGCTATCAAGACTTCAGAACCATGCTGCAGGTAAACCCAGGGAGATCCATCCTAACTTCAGATGTTGCTAAGTGGCGGGTTGTAAATTGTGGACTATCTGTAACAACTCGACTAGCTTTGGCTTATACCAGTAGAATAGATGCGCTAACCTACAAGACACTGGATACATGTCAAGATTTAAACTATTATCCTTGTCAGAATATTCTGCATGGATATTTACTATCTTTTTGCAGCAGGTTTTCACAAAAATAGTTCTCAAACCTTTTACCTTCCCTCTCACGTAATAGGTATGCTGTTTTTTTTTATCTCTGCCTATATTCAGGTCTTTGATCCCATTTCATTACTAATGACTCTCCATTTCTGAATAAGGTATCCCATTTCTGACAATACTAAGAAGATAATGCTTCTTTTTCCTTTATGGTCTTTTGCAGGTTGTTGCAGGTTGTTACCTCGTTTAACAACACTAATTGGCAATTATGTTGTTAAATGATACAATCACAGGTTGAAAAATCACATGACTGCGCTGCTCAGCAACAGTTCCAGTTGCTGTAGTTAAGCAAGGACCACATAGGTCATTAAGCAAGATCCTTATGTGATTGGGATATCTGACTTCCTGTCCATTTCCCTTTTGACTTTGCTTCTGGGAAGCTGACAGGGAAGGTTGGAAATCACAATCATGTGACTGTGGGATATTACAATGTTATAAGCATGAGGTTCAGTTGTAATTACCACTCAGTCAGCACCATAGTAAGTTTGAACAGTTGCTGAATGAGTGGTTGTTAAACAAGGGCCACCTATATACTCATCACAACTTTTCTTGTTTGGTATGGTTTTTCAGGCTAATCGTGATGCTGTATTGAGCAGAATACCGGAACACAAAAATGACCGTATTATCAGTTTGCAAAGTGCATCTGTAGTGTACGATTTGCTTACCATTGCCTTGGGAAGAAGAGGTCAATATGAAATGCTCTCAGAGGTAAGTTGTAAAATAAGGCCTGGCATCCATATGAAGCTAGATGCATGCTGCATGGTTTGTGTACATGTATAACTGGAAGCTCTTCCTCCATGTCTGTCAGGCATCCTCCCCCTCCCCCCCCGGTTTTATTTTATTCTTTTGGATAAATTCAATTCAACGTGCTGGTTTTATCCTTTAAAGACGTTTATGGCATAGAACCAGGTTATCTAAGGGACCATTTCTCCCTAATTACTTCAGCCTGTGCTCTTAAATCTGGCAAAGAAGACATGATGTGGGTACCATCTGCTAGGCACCTACATTTGGTGGGTCCCAGGAGGTGGGCCTTCTCTGTCATGGCACCCGCCTTATGAAATATTCTCCTACCCAAAGTCAGGTAAACTCCATTTCTGTTAGTGTTCTGGAAATCCCTGAAAACCTGATTATGTCATCAGGCTTGGGATCCCAGGGAACTGGTTATCATTCTTAGATGGTTCCATTATTGTGGCTGATACATTTACTCTCTCTGTGCCTTGTAGTTTGTACATATTTTAATTTTCAATAGTATTTTAATGTTTAATGATGATTGTTTTATATTTTTATTATTTTTTAATGTTTTTATTGTTTTATTTGATTGCTGTATGCTGCCTAAAGTTACTTCTTATAAGCTAGAAATTTGAGAAATAAATACATTTTGGGGTGGTACTCATATCATGGTTTCAAAATTCTAAATGAGCTCATTCTGGACTTATGCAATATTCCTGTTGAACAATAAATTAAAAAAAAGAATTCACCAATTCAGTGTACCATTTAACAGATTATCTGTTGTTCAGTTGAATGTTCACTGATATTGATGGATATAAGAGAAATAGAACCTGACAGAATTTAGTATGATAAGAATGCAAAGGATTGAATGTAATTTATGTGATAGCTAAAGGGATTGTCACTTGAAAAATAGTATTTTACTCATTTTATTTTAAAGACTTACTTTTTAACAATGGCACTGGGCATTTCACAAGGACAACAGTAAAACAAGGATTCGTTCCAAAACCCAGTTTAATGGAGGCAACACAGGACGCCCTAGCTCTCCGCCCGTACTGTTTTATAGGGCATGGATACAGTTAACTATCATTAGGCAGGCAGTGATTTCTCACAGCTGTCACAATCAAAGCTGCCGCTTGCTCCGTTCATGCTCGTCGCAGGATATAGGACGTCATTCCCCTCCGCACTATTATCTCTTCAGCAGCTGATTTACGTTCCCATTCCACCCCCCCCCCTTCTTGCCTTCAGTCCATCACTCACTATTAGTGTACATGGTGTCCTAATGCAACACCCCCCTCCACCGTGTTTTGTTGCTGGAATCCGTCAGTATTCTCCGTATCCCCTTCATGGTCTTCAATACCATCCATCAAGATGATGTGTTGTTGAGGGGCTTTTGACACTCGACATATAAAACCATACTTTTATCAACATGCTTGAATGATTGAATAAAAATCTCATCTCAAAAGGTATTGACATGAAAGAGTTAAAGGCAAACATAAATCTGATTTGCAGATCAAATCTAGACTGTTTGGAATAAATTCCCCCCCCCCTTTTGCTGGATGAGATATGTAGTCTCATTTTTCTTCCCCTTTTTTCCTTTCAGCTTTCAATTGTCATCTTAACTTCTTAATGTTGATGTATATAATAAAGATTTGCTTTCTTATTGAATCATCACTCTCATTGTCAGAGGACGTTAAATTTAGCACAGGCATGACTTATGAGCTTCATTTAAAGAAAGGAAGAAAAGTGGGATAGAAGTGATTTATGATCATTTTTCACACTTACGACTGTTGCAGCATCACCATGGTCATGTGATCAAAATTCAAATGCTTGGCATTTTGCATGGATTTATGAAGGCTGCAGTGTTCTAGCACCATCTGATCACTTTCTGCAACCTTCTGACAAAGTCAGTGGGGAAGCCAGATTCATTTAACAACTGCATTGCTAACTTAACAACAACTGTAGTGATCACTTAATTGTGCCAAAACTATGGCAAGAAAGGGTGTAAAATCGGGCAAATTTCACTTAACAAGTAACTTGCTTAGCAAACAGAAATTTTGGGCTTAATTGTAAATCAAGGACTTACCTATACTGAAGGTTTCTTTCACCATCACAAGCTTGAAGATTAGTTGTGCCTTTATTGCTATGTACTTTAGGGGAAGGGTTTTTTTTGTTTCTTCTTACGATAAAAGCAGAATTGGGTGCTATTTGGCTAATAAAGATCTCTATGTTTAAAAAAAATATTTTTGTGAGAGCAGCTTTATAAAAGCTGGAAATCCTGAATATAATGGGGTTTATTTCAGAGTAAATAACTATACAATTGCATTAAGGAACTGTAGAAATAATTTTAAAAGTTAAATTTTAAATTTTATAAAATAGCATGCATACTGTGGACACTGAAACTGTGTGCTGGTCACAGAATATTCCAGTATTCGCAGCATTTTTCTTCTGGAATGCACCAATTCAACCATTCTATATGTGGCTCTTATTTTACATGAGTTTATAATATTTTGAATGTGGATTGTGAGAAATATGCTCCCATGTCAGAAGTCCTTGGAAAGGGTAATGGGGCCTCTGTGTAGTAAATACATTTCTCTTTAAGAACTATCAATTCTTTATTGCTTTTACTGCTACCAATTGGAAACTAAATTCTGTGCCTACCCTGGAAGTAAGCATTATGGATCGTCATCAGAATTAGTTCTGAAAAGGAATTGAAAAATATAAATGTAGTAGTCATTTTTGTTTCATAACTTTTTTCCTGGATAGCTGATCCATGCTTCTCTGCTTCCATTTTTCATGGCTTCCCTTTCTTTGAAAGAGCCCTTCTTGCTCTTCCAAGTTCTATTTCCCTCATGATGAAATTTAACTTATCAAATTACTAAATCCATTCAATTTGTATGGTAAATTTCTTTCCTGCTGAAATATAGATAATTGAATTCATAAATAGAATTTAGATGCTTCCTTAATTAAATTTAGGCACCGCCTGGTTCCAACTAACTCTGGATGGCTCACAATATGTTACCATAAAATAGTTGCTGAAAATGTTGCAAAAGCATTAATCAGGAATTTGAGTAAGTCAACTAACATTGAATTTAAAAATGCTATCCAATCAAATCCTGAAACAAGTGGTACTAGATGACAAAAACACCCAAATCATAAAGAATATATTCGCATCAGGTAGCAAATGTGAGACTAGGCCGAAAATATTCAGATGATGCAGAAATATGATGAGGGGTCAGACAGGGGTGTATCCTGTCTCCACTGTTGTTTAATATCTACTCTGAGTCAATTTTCAACGAAGCACTGGAAAACATTGATGCTGGCCTAAAAGTAAACAGTGTTCGATCAACAGTTTAAGATATGCTGATGATACAGTTCTGCTTGCCAGTAAACATGAAGACCTTCAGCTCCTCATCAACAGAGTGACAGAAATATCTGAAAAATACGGCTTAAAGCTTAACACCTCAAAAACCAAGATCATGGTCATCAGCAAATAACCCATTAATTTACCACTGATAAATTCGAAAAGAATACCACTAGAAAAAGTTGAAAGGATCACCTACCTCGGTTCTAATTTACATGAAAGCTGGGACATGACCACCACAGTAAAGACAAGGATAGAGAAAGCTCAAACAGCATTCTTCAAAATGAAAAAAGATCTTCTGCAGCTACGACATGTAACAGCTTGTCAGATGTTACATCTTTTCTATTCTGCTCTACAGAGTAGAGCGTTGGTCTCTGACAGAAAGCCACTTGAAGAGACTAGAAGTATTTGAAATGTAGATTTACAGATGGCTGTTACGTATAAGCTGGGTTGACAAAATCAGAAATGAGGTGATAAGCCACCTAGGAAAGCCAAGGGAAATCATCAAAACCATTAAAAAGCAAAAGTTAGAATATTTCGGACATGTGATGCAACACCCGGAAAAATATGGCATACTTCATTTAATCCTCCAGGGAAAGATTGAAGGCAAACAAGGTCCTGGCAGAAGAAAAACATCATTGCTTCAAAATCTAAGGGACTGGTTTGGACAAAACTCGGCAGCACTTTTTCATGCGGCTATTGATAAAAATAGAATCGCCAACATGATCTCCAGCATCTGATGACGGATATGGCACAAGAAGAAGAAGAATCCAATCAAAATGTTTGAGGTGCTTGTTAGGGAATTGCTGTGTTTGTTATCATTTCTCACTTTCTTACCGTTGTGACCTGACATTTGCGTTGAAACTCCCTTTTTTATATGTATTTCATGAACATTTCCTTTATGTTAACTGTTTTCATTGGTTCCATAGAATAGGTTTATATATTGCCTCCCTGTTAGCTGTTGATTCAGAAGTTTAGTTTGTTAGGACATTTAAAGCTGAGCTAAAAGGAATTCATTTTTGAATGTAAAGTTTTTTGAGAATTTTCCTTTCCTGTTGTTAATTTCATCATGAAATTCCACTATAAAGTAACATAAATAATATTTTATGAATTGAGAGAAAGACATGGAGAGAGAAAATGGAGTCAAAAAGTTGAATAAACTTCCTAAAGACAAAAGATGAGTTTTATAGTATACCCCTGCTCTTCTCTCGTCTATTGCTTGCATTACACTCACATAAAATAACCCAGGCTTTCATTCTTACTTGCATATGACAACAACAAAGTCTTCAGTCATTTGCATCACGCACCTTGGCATGATATTTATATTCTGTAACAAAAATTGCAAGCATTGTTTTGTTTGCCAGTAAGTGTAATTACCAGCTAATATAGTCAGTGTAGAAATATGAGTAGTGTTAGTTTGAATAATTTATACCTATTAATGATCTGTATTCTCAATTTTATTGCAGTGTTTGGAACGGGCTATGAAATTTGCCTTTGAAGAATTCCATCTTTGGTATCAATTTGCACTTTCATTAATGGCAGCAGGAAAAGTAAGTTTCTTTGCAAATTTTGTTTTATTACTGGCTGCTAATGGCAACAAAGTAGGCTATAATCCTGCATACACTCTTTGCGTTATATAAGCCTTCATTTTCATAACTGTGTACAGAATGGCAGCTCTAGCTCTGTTTACCTGTTGAGCCAACTGTTAAGGATATTGTTGTTGTGTTACCAACCAGCAGAGTGTAGAGCACAGAGAAACGTTGCTGAGAGCAATGAATAAGAGATGTGCAAACTGGTTTATCAAAAGTTTACTTTATAGTGAAAAAACAATCTCATAGTTTTTAAATCAATCCAAGTCTTTGCCAGTTAAATCAGTCCAGTGATACAAAAATCTTCTTACCACACAAACAGTAGTTGGTTAGAATAACAAACTCACTCTGGTTCACAAACCACGATGGTAGCAGATCCATCCAACGATGATAGCACAATGGATAGCACTCCTCGCACAATGGTATCTTATCATCAACTGAATATGTTACAGTACCTTTCTTAAATACATTCACAACTAATTACAGCATGACTCAGCATTACAATGAATCAGCAGTAAAACTTTAAAGTCACACAATATATATTCATATTAAAGTCACAGAACACATATTGCCTGGACAACTTGTTAGGCTCAAACCATATCCTAACACCAACAAACTGTAGTCATCTACTGGTTAGAGTAGAAAAGTAGATGTAGCACAAATTTCTTTGTGTTTCTTTTTTTCCTTCTTTGAAATATTGTGTTTCATTGCTCCTAAATACAGGTAGTCCTCAAATTACGACCAGTGGCTCGGAAAGGGTGCTTTACATCTTTACATTTAATCTGTGAAGCACATCTAGCCATTGTAAAACATTCTCCATTTCTGCATGTTTAAACATTCTATATACCAAGATACCACTTACTGGAATTTTTTGCCATATATGTATAAATTGCAATCATTCATTCCATTTCTCTTCTCAGAAACAAACTTCTTGATCTGTATATAGTATTTAGATCTATACTCCTCACTGCATCATACAGTCTAACATTCACTGCAAATCATTTGGCTTGTCAGCTTAACCCAGCATTAAAAATCAAGATGATATCACACATCAATCGTCTTTTTGCCTTACTCAATGTTGGGACATTTGTTAAACATTGCATTTATTCTCATACATGCTTTATTATATGTTATGCTGTTTTTACCACATTCAACAGCCAACCTTCAACTCCACATGTGTGTAAAATACTCCATAATTCAATTATCATAAGCTTTTCCTAAATGAACATAATACACATTTTCATAATTCATATGTATCTTGATGGCTACTGAAGAGCAAAAATGTGGTCTTCATTCTCCCTGCCTATCCAAAAGCCCTTTCATTTAATATTTTGTCAAACACAGTACTAGATGCATCCCTCCCCTCTATAATTTTGCAACTCTTGCTCCCTGGTATAAGGGAGCAACTTTTTTTCCCCAACTATCAGACACAAATACAGGCCTCATGCTTATGCTCACATTAATCACATCTGTACTTTACTGTTTTCCAAGTTACACTATCTACTAGAGGTGGAGCTCTTGCCTCACAATCAGGAGGTTGTGAGTTCGTCCTAGGTAGAGGCAAATGTAGGATCTCCTGCTTGGGCAGGGAGTTGGACTAAATGACCTGCAAGGTCCCTTCCAACTCTGTTAATCTGTAACAATTTCTTCCTTAAAATGTTTCAATCTTTTCACATCATTTATAACTTGCTTTTCATTTCATTTTATTTTTTATTTTTATTTTTTAAATTTGATTTATATGCCGCCCTTCTCCGGGAACTCAGGGCAGCTTACAATGCTTTAAGCAATAGCCTTCATACTTTTGTATATTTATACAAAGTCAATTTATTGCCCCCACAAACTGGGTTCTCAATTTACCTACCTTAGAAAGGATGGAAGGCTGAGTCAACCTTGAGCCTGGTGAGATTCGAACTTACAGTAATTGCAGACAGCTGGTGTTAATCACAATGCTATCAGTCTGCTGAGCCACTAGGCTCATTTTTTCTATATAAGAGAATCCTTATTTAGCCTTTTTCATTTACTTCTCAAACATTTTTTAAAATTTTCATTAGAATAAGTCTAAATTCTTGGCATTTTTATAAGCTACTCAATGCTACTTTGTGTAAAAATTCAAATCTGATTAGTAGTTGCTGGACAGCAATCAAAATCAAACCAATTCCTTTTTGAATAAAATGCATTGCATCTTTTTTTAATTATATCTTGGAATGGTTTAAAGTAGCAAATTGAAATAGCACATTTTGCTACTTCTTCACTGTCTTATTTTCTAACACCCTTTTTATATAGTCTGCTCGAGCTGTGAAAGTCTTAAAAGAATGTATTCGGTTGAAGCCAGATGATCCTACGATTCCACTTCTTGCTGCTAAATTATGTATGGGAACTCTTCATTGGGTAAGTTTTTTTGTTAGTCATCTGAAAAATGAAGAATTAAGTATTTAAGGACATATGTATATATCCTGCTTTGTTTTGGGGTTTTTAAAATTCTGCATTGTTCTATTAAGTGCATTAGTTTTAGTGTATTACTGGTCAGTGTATTATATCTTCAAAACCATGTAAGGTTGGAAAGAATATGCTTTTTAACAAACATTTTAAACCTTAAGGCTCCAGACTATTTTGGTACTTGGTTCTATATTCAAAACGCTGTGGCTCAGTTTCAAACATGATTAATATTATGGTTCACACATCCATGAGGTTTGGGGAATGCTTTTATAATTATACTTCATAAAGAGTTCTAACCTGGCTTATAAATACTGCATCTTTGGAAGTCCTTTTAGAATGCATATTTGTGATGGCATGTGTGTAATATGTGTAGTAACAGAAAGTGAGTAATTTGGCTATGAAAAGAAAACCTGGAATTTATTATTTTAAACTGATCTGTTACCTTAGATTTAAAGGTAACACTTTAGTTCCTCTATTTAGTCAGTTGATAATAGTTGCCTGTATTATCATGCCTTGATTGGAAAAATTGGTAACAAGTGCTTACTGAAACTGGGAGGAATTTAGTCAACAGACACATCAAAGTTCACATAGAAAGTTAATCGATTTCCTACAATACAAAATTGGTAACGGGTAGCCTTACATTTCATTCATACTATTTACTTGGATAACTTGATTCCTATGTGCACCTCAGGCAAATTTTTACCTAGTCCCTTCATTGTCTTTTGAGCTCCTGATTTTTGGACTAATTTAGTTCATTCTTTTGTGGGGATTGACTTGAACCTTCTAAGCCATCTGAGTACTTTTTCTCTCTATAAGTCTTCATGTTAGGATACTGAGATGATGCCATTCAGAAATGTGTAGGAACATTGAAATTGTTCCCACATTTCTTGGCATCATCTTGGTCTGTTCTTCAACTTGTGAAATGTTGCATGTATAAGAAAGGGAATGGTGTTGATAACCATGTTTATTTCTATACTCTTTGCTACCTTTGGCACTTGTGATATGGTTTGGGGATCTTGGTTTTAAATTAGAATAATTTGAATTCTAGTAGATATTAGTCAACCTGATTTAAACAGTGAATTCTGAATTAATGAATTCTGCCATTTTTCCTATGACAATCTGTTTTTAGTTAGAAGAGGCAGAAAGATTTGCCAGAATGGTGGTTGATGTGGGGGACAAAACATCAGAATTCAAAGCCAAAGGTTTTTTAGCCCTAGGATTGACCTACAGCCTACAAGCTACAGATGGTAAGTAAATTTCATGTATCTATTTATGAGATTATTAAAATTGGTTTGATAATTAAATATCACTAATTAAATGTCCATTTAAATATCACTAATGAATTATGTCTTTAGCTTCTTTGAGAGGAATCCAAGAGGTCCTGCAGCGAAAGGCTCTTCTAGCATTTCAAAGGTTAGTGGATGGTAAACTTTTTGCTAAGCTGTAGGTAATGAAAACTGTATTTTTGAAATGAATATGTTTATAAACGATTATATAATATGGATTAATCTCTGGGAGTAGAGAGCATATTGTATTAGAATTTGGTTCATCAAGTAGAGCGGGCAAATCCAATCTGATTCCAACAGATTACCTCTTATTTCATTAAAGATATTTTTGTTATCAGCTAATAGAAAATAACATTTGCTCAACCTTTGTTTAAAGAACAATTCTTGTATCAGATTTTTTTTCTTTTTAAACAAAGCATAGCTCTGGAGCAGCACAGTGGGGAATTAGTAGAATATATGCTTTTATTCTTAAATAAAGTTTATTTTATTCTTAGTATATTGAACAAAAATTTAATTTAATTTAATTTAATTAATTCAATTTATATGCCGCCCCTCTCCGAAGACTCAGGGCGGCAAATGTGATTATTCTGTTAAAAATAATATTTCCTGCATTAAAGGTAAGGTTAGAATCAGGTAAATGTTTTAAGCTATAAACAGTTAAAAATGTATTCCTAATGGGGATATCAGTTATTTGCAAGATGCACAATATCCCATTTTAATCAACATTAAGAGTCTTAAGTATGTTTCTTATGATATTAAGAAGAGACGTATTCAGCAAAAGTTTTTCTTTCATGTTTCCTGGATATTCCAGATAAAGTTTTACATGTTACATGTCTGTAACATGTGAAGGAAGTGAATAGTAGGAGAGGGGATAATTATTTGTAAAATGTAGGCTTGGTCCCACTACTCTTCCCATTTAAACTCAGTATCCATATAGGTAGTCTTCAGATTACAATGGCAATTGGGACTGAGATATAGCTATTCCTTGACTTTAACTCACAATTGGGACAGATTTTCTAGTGCTAAGTAAGTGAGTCGCACTCTTTTGCCACAGTTGTTAAACAGATGTGGTGGTCATTAACTGTATGCACCTTTGGCTTTGCTTGATGGGAAGTAACACACCCACATAAAGACAAACACAGTGGTGATGAATATCAGTACATAATATTTTTGTTATAAGAACTCTGAGGCAGAGCAGGTATTATCTCATTGCATTATAGAATTAATTATATAAAAACATTATATTAGTACTGTTCTTATATAATTAATTCCAATATACAGAATTCCTTATGGATAATTTTTTACTTTGTCTTTACCAAAGAAAAGAGGTTGGGAGAACATCCTTTGAAACGTGAATCATGAATTTGTATCAGTACAGGCTGTGTCATGTATGCCCAACTTCCTATAAATATATCGTTGTAATCATCTGGCATAGATGTCAGCAACCATTTATGCAAGTAATATTTAATCTGGATTATTTCTTGAGATTTTAAACTGATGATGATGATATAATACTGGGTAGCTGCCAGATGGTAATCACCCTTCTTTCATTGCTAGATTTAGTTAGATTTCTGAAACAGTAATCTATAAAAGAAAATCTCTGTATTATGTTATTAATTCTGTGAGCAGTCTGTTTATCAGATTTTTAATTCACTTTTAAAAATCTGAACAAAATATTAAAACACCCTTTATTACTTAATTATGAAACATAAGAATCCCTCTGACATTGGAGAATGTTAGACAGTTGGTTGGTTGGTTGGTTGGTTGGTTGGTTGGTTGGTTGGTTGGTTGGTTGTATCCCACCTTTTATTTTTACAAATAACTCAAGGTGACAAACATATCCAACATACCTTCTTCCTCCTTTTTTCTCCACAACAACCCTGTGAGGTAGATTAGGCTGAGAGGGAGTGACTGGCTCATAATCACTCAACTGGATTTCATAATTAAGGCCCTGACATCTTGAAACAACCAGGGAAAATAGGTAAAAAAATAATAACTGACAGGAAGGAAGAGAGGGAGGGAGGGCTCATTTGATTAGGAAGTACAACTGCCTGGGTGTCAGAAACAACAAACTTCTAGTGTGTTAAACTATCAATAAAGGAAGAAAGGAAGTAACATTGAAAATCCATCCAATGTCACATTACAACTGAAGACAGTTTTCCAGGATGCAATACAAATGATCTAGATAAATGTAATACCAATAAATCTAATATATCTTAATTATTTTCAGGGCACATACTTTGTCTCCAACTGATCATCTGGCAGCCTTTTATTTAGCTTTACAGTTTGCTATTTCTCGACAGGTAGGTTTAAAAATCAGTAACATTGTTAACATTGATTGGCAGTAAATACAATTGTTAATTGAAGTGCTTTTAATATCCACTATGTTCCTATTTCCAAATGAAATTATTTATACATTTCAAAATTGCTGTACAAAATATCAGGAATATTTTATCGATCACTTTTGTATGCCTACATTCCTTCTTGCTGATTCAGTGTTAGGGTAGAAAAATACCATTATATTGCATATAGGATTCAATTTTCAAGTTTTGTATTTTATTTGTATATATTACATAAAATAATTCATTTTCTAGTAAAGACTAGAGTACAAAGTACAAAGTCTTCAGTCCATGCATCTTTTTATTCTACCTTTAATGCCCCTATCCCAAAATCATGACATTTGGATGTTGCTTTGTCTTTGTTAAGACTATTTTCCTTTTGAATAGTACTAGAACATGGGAAGGGCCCAAGCCAAATGCATTCTGAGAAAATAAACAATGAAAGATCTTTAAAAAATTAAATTGCAGAATTTTGAAACCTGAAACAGGTTCATTTCATGTATTTAAGTAATATTGATGTACCTTGAATTTACAATGCTAAGGGAAAGTTTATTTTTAAATCTGATTTTAGCAAGACTGGGTACATACTTCTTATAGCTTAATGGATAACAAAATCATTAGTATCTGTAAGCAAGCTCTCTAGTGAAATGTTTCCTCCAAAACTTACATGTGTAAACATGTGTTTAGGACTACTTTCCATTCCTTCTTGCTGTTGTTATTATCCATATGGGTAATAGAATTATTCTAAAAATACGTATTGTGGTAATAATTCCTTTCAGTTTTTATCTTAACTAGATACCAGAAGCTTTGGGTTACGTTCGTCAGGCTCTGCAGCTTCAAGGTGATGATGCTAATTCTTTACATCTCCTTGCCCTCTTGCTGTCAGCTCAGAAACACTACCATGATGCTCTGAATATCATTGACATGGCCTTGAGTGAATACCCAGAAAATTTTATGTGAGTAATAATTATTTCTGCTTCTACACATGCTCAACATGACATTGAACTAATCCAGCTGTGATGTTGGGAGAGGTTCTAAATTCGTTTTTCATTTTTCCTGATGGTATCCTATAATCTTCACTCTTGATGAGTAAGAATGTGATTTTCTGCTTCCCAGCTTCTTCTTTGTTCTGTAGATACCCCACAGCTGTCTTTCTACACATTACATTATATATTATTTAGACATACTGAAACAAATGTCTAAATGCAATTGTTTTATAATAAAAATAAATGCAATTCTATTTCTCCTTGTTCTACCTTTTCATGAATTTACTTTAAAACGGTATTATTTCCATTGGAAGTACAAAATAATGGCACTGTATAAAAGTATAAAGAAGCTTTAATATTTGTTTTCTCTTAGATTGTTGTTTTCCAAAGTCAAATTGGAATCACTCTGCAGGGGCCCCGATGAGGCACTTCTTACTTGTAAACATATGTTGCAGATCTGGAAATCTTGTTACAATCTTACTAATCCCAGGTAAGAATTATGGATTCAGTAATGTGAATTATGGATCATCTGATGAACAAAATAATACATAATTTTAAAAATTATAAAATATAA
This sequence comes from Pantherophis guttatus, assembly GCF_059756535.1. Lineage (NCBI taxonomy): Eukaryota > Metazoa > Chordata > Lepidosauria > Squamata > Colubridae > Pantherophis > Pantherophis guttatus. The sequence goes on from NC_142063.1 coordinate 46,716,974, forward strand.
TTTATTATTGAGATGTTCTATTGTTCTTATTTTGCAAATAGCTTTTTAATATTGATTTTATTTTAACATATGGTACATATGAGTGGTTTAGGATTGCTTTCTTCATTTTAATTGGAAAAATCTGAATCATTGAGCTAGATTTGCATTTTAAAATATAAATCTTATTTTTGTAAATTAATGTTTTAATTTACAAAATGTTTTGTTTTAAGTGATGAAGGTAGGCATTGTTAGAATATTTATAAAGAAATCTGTGGAAAAAAATTAAGAGAGATTCTGGCCTTCTCCATTTTACTGGCTAGGAATCATGGGAATTATAATCCCAACACATTTAGATCACCCAATTGGGGAATACTGGATTAAGATACAGCAAATTTATCTGCAGGTATAAGTAAATTTACTATGCACTATAACTGCCCATCAAGGTAACAATAGTGGAAGCTCAGTGCAATTGCAGAGATTACTCAGTACATTAAAGTCGATCTCCTTGTAAAGATTGATGGATTCAGAGAGATTCCTGGCTGCTTTGCAGATTTTATTGGCAATTGATAGGCAACTCGCCTGAAGCGTTTATGAATCTCTAGGATTCAGAGATGAATCAGGTTATAGATTAGAGCCCAATTATATGCTGTTGCTTTACTGAGGAACTTCTGGCAATGAAAAGAGAGATTCAGTGACTCTTGCAGAATAGAGGTCACTTGTATTAATTGAAGGGACTGCAATAGCGATGGTTAATGCCTATGCACCTAATTTAAATTGTCCTATTATGTTTTGAGAAAGTTTTAAATATTTGAATGATAAAGGTGGTAATAGATTTCAATGAAATACTGCATCCTGAATTTAATAGAAATACACCATCATTAAAAAAAAAACCATATTAGTGAGGGAAATTTATATGGGAGTGTAGAATTTTACAGATACTAAGAAATGAGTGGAATAAAGAATTAGATGCTCCTATCTTGTCTAGACAATGGGATAGTGACTTCATTTTTATACCAAGACTGTCAATGGACCTTAAACTTTAACTTGTACAACAAAAGATAATTTTATTTATTTATTTTTTGTACACTGAGAGCATATGCACCAAGACAAATTCCTTGTGTGTCCAGTCGCACTTGGCCAATAAAAATTCTATTCTATTCTATTCTATTCTATTCTATTCTATTCTATTCTATTCTATTCTATTCTATTCTAATAACTTAGAATTTATTGGAGTCCTCTATATTTGAATGTAAAAGGTCTGTCTAAGACAGCATTCTGTTGGAGCTGTAATAAAGATAATATTTTGTTAAAACACATGTTTTCACCATGTCCTAGACTTAATTTGGGAGAAAGTAGTGGATTATGACAGTGTGACAAAAACTAATATTTTTGAAGGATAGTATTCTCTTGAATTACATACCTATTACATGAAATATGACAACTGGACAATATAACTGGGTTATTTGTGCCCTTACTATATCCAAAAGACTGATATTGCAACATTGGAAAGATAAAAATGTATGGCCCCATTCATTCAATAGATGGATTATACTCTCCACCTGTAAGCAGATTAGCTATGAGTTGAAATTTGTAAATAAATCGACATGACAGTCCCATAAAACATGCATTACATAATAAAAGGCTTCCTCATTAATGGATCATCACTCATGTTTTAAAAATAGAAAACCAAGTCAATGTCATTCACTACATGCTTTGTACACTAGAGCAGCTAAGTTGTTACTAAGGATAACTGGGCTACCCTTTTTAGAGGGACATACTGTAGGTATGAAAACAAAGATCTGCCCAGAACAAACACGCTTTTATACCTTAGGAAAGTCAGTTGTGGATGCCATTAGACAATAAAAATTATTTACATAGCCTTCTTAACTTTATTGTAATGATTTTATATACCAGGTATACATATTCAGAATGGACTATGTTTGAAACAGGTCTAGCATATGTTTCTGGCTAATAATATCTCTTCCTTCCTATCACTCATGTGAGGAGTATCAAATTAGAAAAAACAAAGCAAGCAGATCTCCCTGCACCATGCAGCCAAGTATCCAAAAGAGATGAATAACTGTTAGCTTCATTATTTTCATTATTAATATTGGGCACATGTAACAAGGAGCTGACTAATGCAGCAGTTTCTAGGAAATGTGTGCTGATTAATAAAATACTTATTGCTTGATGAAATGGACCAAGAAAGGTTTCCCTTCTGTTTCCTGTGGATTATTGTAATTGCATCATTCATTGCACATGGAATTAGGTGTCCAGCAACCCTACTTCAGTGTCTTGCAGAATGTTTTATACCTCTTTTATAGCAGCTGAACAAAGAAAGGAAATAGTTTTATTCTCTGCATAGAAGGCGTTACTTGAAAATGGATGTAGAAATTTCACTAAGAGGAAATTGCCAGGATGAAAAATTAGGATGTCCTTTTTACAGTTTAAAGCAGGCACGAAGAAACCAGAATTTGTCATACTTTTTTAGCGTTTATCATTTGTCAATAGCATTGTTGCTGCATTAGCAGCACTAAGTAGCCTTGCTTTCCTATAGAAAAATATGTGTTAGAGAGAGTGTGTGCGTTAACAGTCAAATAAAAACAACACATTTTATAACGGCTGAATTTCAACTACTTCAGAAGTCTCAGAAATGGAAAGGTGAATATGTAAAAGACAATGTTGGTTTCAAATGCTTTCAAACAGCATAGCTACACACACACATACACACATAGAGTATATAATACACATACACAAAGACATGATGTACAGACCTCATTATTCTTTTGTAATGAATTAAAGTATTAATATATTGCATTATTTCCTACAGTGATTCTGGACGTGGCAGCAGTTTATTGGACAGGGCCATTGCTGACAGGCGACAGCTCAATACAATCACTCTCCCAGATTTCAGTGATCCTGAAACAGGTGAATATTCATTCTGTTGTCATCAAAATGTCAGACACAATTATTTGTTTTCTTTGCAAGATAGGATGTAAACAGTTACACAGTAAATTTTCAGTTTGTTTACATATATTCTTAGAAGAAACAATCCATTTGAGTGTATCAGGTTACTTGTTCTTCATTTTTAAATCTCCACTTAAATCTTTCTAGGTAATCTGGGTGATAAATTTCATTTTGAAGCAAAATTGTTGTTGCTATAAAGTCATTTAATTTCAGAATCTACCAAGCAAGGTTTGGTAGGATGAAAACAGAAATACTGTTGTTATTAAATGCCTCTTGGCCAAATCCAATGTAACCATTTCTGCATTTCAGATAAGGATTTTGGCAGGATCACACTTCCAAGTTCCATTCTTTTAATAACCCTAACCCTATGTATCCTACATTATTTGTTCTAACAACTCTCCCATTCTTTGAAGATTTTATTTTTTCATATTGTTTGTGTTCTGCTAGCAAAATACCCGTAAAAATTTGTTATTTCAATGTAATAATTTATTTGCCATAGGTTTAGGAAGTAATCTTTCTACCCACATAAATATAAATGATTGAAATAGTAATATTATATGGAATAGAAGATGAATCCTTAGATTTCAAAAATAAAATCACTTTCTGCATTATGTTCACATATAGATACCTCTCCCTCCCTCCCTCTCTCCCTCTCCCTCTAATCACCTGACTGCAGTTGTTCATAAAAACAAGACATTAAGCATCCGAAATGCAGAGCACACAGAAAATTGGCAGGAGATGCCATTTTTATGCTAGTTTATCCTTTGTCCATGACCAATTCCAGACAGTAGTAATACTCAGCTCCCTACTATGTGGGATACTGCAGGATATGGTGCTCCTCCCTTATTTAAAATTTATATGGGTATCTCATCCACTGCCATGGGGTGAGGTATCATCAGTATATAATTTTATGTCTCTGCCCGTGCTAAATTAACTGATACTGATAATCAGTAGTGGCGGTGCAGTGGTTTGAACTGCTGCCTGCCGGATGCCTGCAATTTAGCAGTTCAAATCTCAACAGGCTCAAGGTTGACTCAGCCTTTCATCCTTCCGAGGTGGGTAAAATGAGCATCCAGATTGTTAGGGGCAATATGCTGACAGTAAACCGCTTAGAGAGGGCTATAAAGCACTGTAAAGTCGTATATAAGTCTAAGTGCTATTGCTAGTGCTACTGTGAACATCTGTGAACATCTTATCCCTATGCCTGGAAATCGTAAAGGTCTGGATACGGAAGAACAGGCTTCAGCTTGGCAAGACCGAGTAGCTTTGGGTTTGGAGCCTGCCACTTTGAAAACTAGGCTGGATGGAGTTGTACTGCCCCATGTACTGCATAATCTGGGATCCTACTGGATTCGTGACTCCTTGAAGATCAGATGACAGTCATGGCTATGGGGACCTTTTCATAGCTTGTATTGTGCTTCACTTGTACTCATTCCCAGATCAAGAAGCTCTGCTCAGAGTCACTCATGCCTTAGTCATGTCCTGATTGGACTATATAATGCTGTCCTTGAGGAGTATCCAGAAGTTTCAGCTGTTGCAGAATGCAACGGCCCAGGTATATGTCCTTCCAAAAAAGCACACAGTATACCTCTGTTCCCAAGCTGCATTAGTTGTCAGTTTACTTCTGATCTAATTGAAGGTGCTGGTTCTCACCTTTAAATCCCTTCTTGATACGCGACCTTGATTATCTAGGGATGGCCTCTTCCCAATTACCTCTGCCCATGCCATCAGATTTGATAAAATAGGTATGCTGTGGGTTTTATTTGCCAGGGATCTTTGCTTGGTGGGTCCCTGGTGTCAGACCTTCTCTACCATGGTGCCTGTCTAATGGATCATTCTCCCTCCCTCCCTGAAGTGGGGCTAGTTTCATCCCCGTTGATGTTCAGGAGGTCCCTCAAGACCTGGCTTTGTCACCAGATCTGGAGTCCCAAAAGATCAATAAAAACTTACAACTTCATTGGGGCTGTGCTGTTTGTTTTTTAATGTTATTTTTAATATCTGTTTTATATTTTAACAATGACTTGTTTTTATATATTTATTGTTTGTAGTCCTTTGTTGTATGCCACAGAGTTGCTTTTTATGAATTGAGAAACTATATAAATTTGAAAGATAGATAGACAGAGTGATAAAATAACTACCAGTGCTGTTTATCTATGTGATAGCTATGTGTTCTACTCTCTATTTAATTGAAGTTGTTTGAATGTTGTCATGTAATTAGATCTTCAACATGCACGTCTCAAGAAAACTTAGGACCTAAGTTTTAACTTAGGAACTCAGGGATATTTACCCCAATCTTCGTAAATGCTGTGACATATACACGGATTTATAGAAGATAAGCCTTGAAATAAGACACTTCATTACCTTTTTATATTAAATTTTGTATCAAAAAGATTTGAAGTATTAGGTTATGTCTAAATATTTAGTTACAAGATGGTTCAAAATATGATTTATTTATTTTTTTTTGTTTCACAAGTTAATTCTAAGTTGTTAGAGTAAAATATAGAATGTTGCATATTTTGGCTTTAAGTTTTCTTTTTGTTGAAAGGTTAATTTCCAAGGGACTTTATGCAGGATCATACAAATAGCCTTTCAGATGTATATTGAGCTCTTTATATGTATATGCCCCTGTGTGCATTTACTTCTTCAAAATTGTTCCAGGGAATTTTTAATCCCCTACAGATCTAAAAGGAGCCAGATTTCATTTAATAGTAGCATTTTATTAGTACAAGGATTCTTAATCCTTTGTAGAATGGTACAAATTTTCAAATGTTGAGAATATACCGTGCATATTCTTTGTAAAATTATTGCCATGTTGCTGCTGTTGTTGTTTTTCATTATCTCTAGCTGTCATTCCTTTAGGCTACTTCTTATCATATTTTTTTATTGGGAATTTTTTCCTGAAAAGATGGGCGTACTTCCAAACTGCCTATTGATTTTCATTTTCTTTTGTTTATTTTTGAATATAGCTTTTTCAACACATTGGGGGCATAAAAGCACTCTTATTTTGTTTTGCAGCATATCTGCTGCAAATTTGTTATTTTTTTAAAAGTAAAATCTCAGGAGGTTAAGGAGCCGGGTTGGCACCAATTGGAATATTTATAAACCCTATAGATTACAGTAGGGCACAGCTTGGTTCAGTTTATCTAGATAATTGAATTGATTACAATTTATATTTTATTACATATAGTAAAATTACATGAATGATACTATTTTACAGACAGTTGTTGCATTGAGAAATAAATGGTGGCTGCAAATAATAGTGATGTTAGACTATAGCACAGGTGTCAAACTTGCTGCGTCACGTTGTCGTTACGTGACATTTCGTGACATTTTTCCCGATTGCGGAACTGGGGTGGTGTGGCCTATGTGTGATGCATCCGGCCCGCGGGCCACCAGTTTGACACCCCTGGTCTATAGCATCTGCAAATTACCATTGGACAGGGCGAGTCTTGGTGGTATGTACTTTAATGAATCCAGATAAATTAACTATGAAAAGTTTCCCACATACTTTGCAACGTAAGGTTTGGATACTTAGTCTTCAGTGGACTCTTTCTTAGTAACTTTTGTTGTTATTATTATTTTATCCTGTAGCCTGGTATATGTATACCATTTCTTTATTTTAACTCTTACAAAAAGAAGGAAATATAAACGATAAGAGGTCTGAATGAATTGACTGGCATATAAGCCTTTGTTAATAAATAAATACTGGCACAAATAAATTAGGGGAAGTCATACTCAATCATAACATCTGAATTATAAGCGAATGTTAATTGCTTAAAGGCAATAGTGTTGTCTGGTTAATTTAGACAAAATGAAGCAATTGTTTGACTGCTTTTTTTTCTAAGTTGCTGGGCAGAACCAAAGGATTAAAACAGAAAAGCTAGTTTTAAGTTGATGTTGTGCAGAATCGGAGACAGATTTCTGAGAAAAAAGTAGGTGACATAAATTGAAGTATATCAACAAAAACACTTTTCAGCTGATATATTATTATTATCTTGTTCTTTAGGACATTTATGAAATAGTCTTATTATGTCTGCTGTCAGTCAAATATAATAGTAATTTAAAAAACCTTGCAGACAGTTACCCAGTGAGAAAGAGATGTATTAACTTCAGGATTGAATGTGTGTTTCTATCTCTCATTAAATAGCATAGCTAAGAAATATTTTCATTTGTCTTGCTAAAGTAAATTGATTTGTTTTTTTCCCCCTTCCTTGCTCCTTTCAATATATATTTTTAATTTTATCTCTGACTTGCTATAATTCTGTAATAATAGTGTTTTCTGTGTGGAAATATTTCCATCTCCATTTAATAATAGCTAAGTGGGCTATACATTTCTTTCTTTCCTGGCCTCCATTAATTTATCCATTCATATTTTATTCTTGGCATTTTCTTTATAATTTTTCTCTTTCACTTTTTAGCTTCTGATTCCTCTACATCTTCATCTCTCTCAAGGACAGAATCTCTCCTCCACCTGTTTATGTCTCCTCAGTCTCCTCACTCACCTCCCAAAACTGATTCCTTTGTCTGGCCCCATGCAGCCAATCCATCTTGTGACCACGTTCCTGGGCCCTGCGAACCTTCATTCTGTAAACAGATTTCCTCTTTCTGATGATAGGTGTTAGCTTGCTCTTTTGGTGCTTCTGATAATCTCTAACTGCTAAGCACAAATTGCACTGAAATTTGCAATTTGGCATAAATACAACTTATGGATTACATATTTGACTTTTTTAAAAAAAGAAGTTTTTAAAAAAAGGCTTATCACCAAGGCATTTGAGAGCATTGAGTGGATTCAACTAGATACCCTCTCAAATTGGCTTTCCCATCTAGCAGCTAGGAAGGCTTTACTTTAAAGAATCCACTAGGGGGCTCCATTGTCTTCTTGATAAGATAGAGCAAGTGTTGGCATAAGCTATTGCTCTGGCCAGTGGCACCTGCTAGCACAGCATTTCTAACCATCTGCTTTATTAGGGTTGGTTCTCAGATCTAATGGCATGCAAAAAGAGAAATTGTTGTGCCCATTATGAAAACACTGCATCTAATTCCAACTGATAGATCTGAGGGCCATTTTGTTAATAAAAGCTTAGATAGAAAGACACAATATTTTTGCTGTGACTCAAAACATGCAAAATATAAATATGGGATATATTAGGGATTAAGATTTAAGGGATGCACCGTGTCAAAAACCCAGTGTGCTACAATGGGAAGCAAATTTTAAATTTGCTTGTTCCAAATGTGTCAGTTTTGTTTGATGTAATTGGCAGAGAGGGACAGCATTGTTTTGTTGTTTTTTTATGCTGCATCTTTTCATAAAGTGGAGTATCTCCTGCATGATTACGAACACAGAGGTTTCCTTTAAATTGCTTTTAGATGCTACATTTTTAGTAGCTTTACTATTTGATAGTTTCTTATTCGAAATAATAAAACTGATTGAAGATTTTAAATATAATTGGTAATAATTTTCATTCCTGGATATTTCATCCATGTTATCCTGGCATGATTTGAGGATGAGCTATTAAAATTGATTTAATCTGTTCATTTGACTGAAGAAACATGAAGAAATCATCTCTAGGATAGAAATAAATGACAGAGGTTAGTAAATGGTTAGCAGATGTATATAAATCATGTTGTTGTATTCAAATGAACTTTGAATTATTAGTTTTTGTGCACTTATATCAATGCTTTTGCTATTCCCATTTGCCTGTTTAGGGCTATTAGTACATTTTGTTCATGCATTTTCTTCATTAAAATATTTTGCAGTTTTAAGAATTACATACTGCATTACATATAAGAAAATAATAAACTAATATGGAAGAATTCTAACCATACCACTTGAGTCTACAAGTCCAAAAATAAAGAAAACATACCTTTAAGAATACTATGCAGTCAATTTTCATCATGCTGATTTCTCACATGCAGCAGTTATTGTGGTTATTGTGTTTAGTTTTTAAATGGGGAAACATTGAAAAGAAGGATTTCAGATTTTCCTCTCTAATCTAAAATGGTATAGTTCAGAATATTGTTATAATCTGTAATTAGAGAGCTATTTTTTGTAAAGTATAAATATCAGAACTGAGCTTCATCGGACGAGTGATCATGTATAAGAATTAATTAAATTAAGAGTGTAAATTGAACATTTCTGGAATTACTTTTCTCCTGAAAACTAAAGAAATTAAATTTGTTTTTATTTCAACAAATACTAATGACTAAGAAATTTAGTAGATAAATCTCTTTTTTAAAAAATAATAATAATACGTAAATGTTTCAAATCTAAATTGTTTTGAATTCAGAAAAGGGCCATTCTGAGTTATAAACAGTGCTTTTAAGTTTAAAATGAATTGTTCTGTGTTTTAAACAGTTTTGACCAATTTAGAAGTGAATTTTCATACGTGCAAAATAATTGTTTTGAATTCATAACACTATTGAACACCAAAACAGTATTATAAATTGTAGTCCAGGTAGGTTGAAATATTTTAATTTAGGGTAGCCAATAAGTCAAGGTCCTTCTGCAATAATAATAATAATAAAAAAGAAACACTAATTTAGAAGTGAACTGCGAATTATCCAGCTCCTATGAAATTCTCAGTAATCATTTGAACTCTGTAAAAAAAAATGCCCTGTTAGGGTTAAATGTGTATTCTCCTTGTTAGATTCTATTCTGCCTTGTCCTGAAAGTAACAGAATAACAGAAAAACAGTTGGAAGGGATTTCAGAGGTCTTCTAGTCCAACTCCCTGGTTAGGCAGGAAATGCTACACCACTTCAGACAAATGGTTGTCCAATCTCTTCTTAAAAACTTCCAGTGTTGGGGCATCCACAACTTCTGGAGGCAAGTTGTTCCACTGATTAATTGTCCTAGTTGTCAGGAAATTTCACCTCAGTTCTAGCTTGTTTCTCTCCTTAATTAGTTTCCATCATGTGATTTGTGTAGCACAACAGTGTTTTTCCCTTTAAGTTCAGATGAATAAAAATGGTCCAAGTCCTCTCTGGCTTTTTAATAAATGTATTTATTGTTTCTCTATGTTGCACTTGTACAGTATATTAATGTGGCCTGAAAGAGGGTTAATAACTTAAATACTTCAATATCACTATTAAAATTTTGTCTGATTTGAAGTCCATATGTGCAATGTTCAAAATCCTTTGGAAAACAAGAAAACTGGCTTACAGTTTGAAGGTTATCAGAAGTGTAATTGCATTTGTGTAATTCTATTTTATAGCTGTTATTTTTTTGTGATTTTAATTTGTGGTTTGATCTGTTGTTTAAAGGCAACCCTCCAGATGCTTACTTTCATGGTTTTTTCTCCCTTTTTTCAGTTTGTAAGTAGCATTTACTATATAGGTCTATTATTAAATTTCTAAAGATTTAGTAGTAACACTCTCCCTTCACCACAGAATGTAAATGTTGTCCATTCGCCATGGAAGTTGACATTGTGCAAAGCAAGGCTGTTGCTCTAGACCCATTCAAGTTACCCTGAGGCTGTAATCCTATGAGATCTGAATGCACTTATGTAGTCACTTGGTTTCAGTTATTAAAGAGGCAGTATTAATTTCTGGAGGGCTCCAAATGAATACATTTTGGATAAAGGAGTTAATCCTTGGATAGTCATTGATGTACTTTATAAGCAGCCATATTTATGTATCATTGCAGTGATTTTTCCAGCTCAGTTGGAAGTTGAATGACGTTCTAGCTCCTTAGCTAATAGGAATAAACGAAGCTAATCAAAAAAAATAATCTAAATTCAAAAATTTAAGCAGCCAAAAATTTAAAACTACAGTTCTTTAAGAAAATTATTTTTGTTTGATACTTACAAATGATCTGAAATCTTTAATATATTGTTACTTTTAGCTACCTTTGACCTTTTCTGATCCTATTAATTTATTATATTGAGTTCGATTTGTGCCTAATTAATTGTTGAGTTTCATGGAAAAATTTCATGGAACAAAATAATATTAATAACTGATAGAGCGGAAAGCCAAAGTTTCACTTCTGTTACACCTATTTCCAAAAAAATCCAGAAGCATTTTAATATATTGGGAGTGCGAGATGAATTGTGCAGTTGAAATAAAGTCATATCAGATTTGTCCATAAGTACATATGTCTATTTTATCTAGTCCTGCAGAAGATACTGTCTCTTAGTCTAGACAGTGATTTGCTTGCACTGGCATACAGATCTCTGCATGCTCCACATTTTGGTGTTTCTACATGCTTTGAAGCCTGCTTTTTCTTTCTGTTTTAATTTATGTGCATGTGGATTTTAATATGTTTTTACATTGCATGGTTTTGCTTAATTCCAATTATTTTCATCTTTTAAACTAAAACATTATCATGACATTTAATTGAAAAGTAACTTTTCATCTTGTAGCAAGGAAGGAAAGAGCCTCTGGAAATAGTGATAAATTCATTTTACAACAATGTTATTTCTCATAAGCCATCAAGGACAGGGGCACAGTAGAACAGAAACTGTTCTTTTTTCCTTCTACCTAACTTTTCGAAAACAAAACCACCTGTCTTCCCAAATTCTTACAATTTCAGTATTATTCACCTTTTCACAGTGACAAGCTTCCATATTATTTTTTCAAATTATGGCATATTCTTGTTTAATTAAAGGAATTTAAAATAAGCCATTCATTCTGATGCACGGCCATGTCCAAGAGAATGCAGTGGTATCTCAGTAACAGTAATAATTCCTCAAATAGATATAAGATAAAATATTAAATAATACTCCAGTACTCTCTTCTCCAACCTTTTCTTCAAATCCGTTTTAAGGTGTAGAATAGAAGTTTAGGGATTTGACATACCTCAAGCTATGTTGGATTTCCATAAATTTCCATCCAACCACTGTTTGGGACTGTTTCCAACTATATATAGATATATGCATCCAGGTACACCAGACTGTCTGGATTATATAATCAGTCCTCAATTGGTTCCATTCTGATTTTTCCTCTTTCATTACTGCAACTCTGTAAGAGAGGCCAGAAATAAATGTTTGTTTGTATGTTTGTTTGTTTGGGAGTGAACTTGTAGGCTCTTCATAGGACCTGTGGCTTACCAGCTATTGATCTTGCATATTTAAACATAACACATTTTCAATTGTAAAAATTTGTACAAATCTGCTTATTGGGCCAAATTTATATACATGTCTGTCAAAAAATAAAAGAATAGTATAGTATTGAAATAACAATATATGTTTTGTGTGTCAAGAATGTGTGGTTACAATGTTAGAGAAATTGAGAGTATACAGTATACCAGTGTAAATTGTAAACATAACAGTCCTGGCTTATAAATACAGTTGGTAATTTATTATTTATTTATTTATTTTTATTTATTGAAATTTATATACCGCCCTTCTCCCGAAGGACTCAGGGTGGTGAACAGCCAACACACAGAATACAAAAATTTAAGAACAGTTTAAAAAACATATTAAACAATTTTGGCCCAACAATTAAAATACCCCTTTTAAAATTAAAATTAAGCAATTGGAGAAGTTAGGCCAGCCCGGCGGAAAGTACATAAATCCGGAATCCTCCATATCTCCGGGGGGAGCTCGTTCCAGAGGGCAGGTGCTCCCACAGAGAAAGCTCTCCCCCTGGGGGCCGCCAATCGACATTGTTTGACCGATGGCACCCTGAGGAGCCCCTCTCTGTGGGAGCGTACTGGCTTGTGGGAGGCTCTTGGTGGCAGAAGGCGGTCTCGTAGGTACCCAGGTCCTAAGCCATGGAGCGCTCTAAAGGTGGTCACCAACACCTTGAATCACACCAGGAGAACCGCCAGAAGCCAGTGCAGCTCGTGCAGGAGAGGTGTTACATGGGAGCGCCATGAGTTGGGATAATATATTTGAGAGCCTTTAGAACAAATATTCCCATCTTTCTACCCTTTCTTGCCTTAATTGTAGTTAAGCGTTATAAAATATTAATGTGGAGAAGGGTATCTAGGGTTAGGGTTACCTAGTCATAGGGAAATCTTATTACTTGAATTAATGTTGGTAATAGTATAAGGTTCAAATGCTGTTGAGCAGGACAAATATGTCAGTCTTTCTCATTCTCCTTTTCTAGCTGTCCCTTTTTCAATATTTCTGTTCAATATATATGAAAAGCCTAAAGTATGTGGTAACTAAGGTCCATAGTGCTTAAGTGGAAAACAGATGCCCTCTGCCCGCCTAAAAAGTTTTCAAAGGCCCAGAGACTTTCCAAAATACAGGAGGCAGTTTGTGGCAATTCACCATAGGGAGGTGTCCCAAGAATGTGGCTGCAATTGTACAGTTTAAGTCCTACCTCCCTTTTTATATGAGTTGTAATATAAGGCATGTGAAGGAAGGAAAGCCAGCATCTTGACTTTTTTTTAATGCCCCCTTTGTGTATCACGTTATTAGCTAGAAAGGACTTGAGTAAAACAAGATGATCAAGTCCTGAAAATATACTGTGTAAGAACAGGTTTTGAATTAAAGCTCTTGAATATATGTGAAAAGTCCTCCCTCAGTGCTGATCTCTAAGATTAACCCTGACCACATTTATTAAAGTCAGTTCTGTTGAAATAAATGTTGCTGACTTTCAGATATATTTATGTAAGATCCGGATGTAGGAGTGTGAAATATATTTTTAAAAACCTGAAATGAATACATGAAGTATGGATGAAATTCCTGCAGCATCTCTTTGGAAGCTGCATGTTTCAGTCTTGAATATTACAGACCTCTTCTACCTTAACCAATTGTATAGCAAACAGAAACTAAATGGATAATGTTTTCCCCTAATGAATGTAAGGAACAGTTTCAGCTGCATATAGCTAAAAAGACAAAAATCAAAAGCACTTGCCATGACTGATTGTATGACTCAGACAAGAAAGCCAATAACTCCAGCCAGACATATTAATCTGTGGTGTCTAATACAACTATCCGTAAACATATACCATTACTTTGTGAAGAAAAACGGTAAATTTAGTTTCAAAATTCCCATCAAGAAAACCAGAGAAGGTGATAAGATTGCCATAGCTCAACAAAGAAGGAATTTATCTTTGTTTTCTTCTTACTTCACTTTTCACTTAAATTCTTTGGCAACCTAAGCTTTTTTGGAATGTGCCTATGTGCTATACTTGTAGAATCTAATAAGTGCCATGAACATTTAAAGAGATGTACTAAGTCTGTTACATAATTAGAAACTGCAGCAAAAACTGCTATATTCTACATGCATTGTGAGAGCTGATGATAATTTGGCACTATCTTGTGCACTGAAATATGATTAGTCATTAAAAAAAATTGACAAATGGTAACAAATGAGGTGATATCAAGATCTAATAGCTCTGAATCATCTTTTTTTATATACTCCAACTCATTTTGGATGAACTGTCCATTTTGTTTACTTTTCTAACTGCTGCTAGTGTTGTTGATAGGTGAACTTTATAATTTATGCCAATGGTTCTCAACCTTTTCTTCACTAAAGACCCCCTTTAAATACCTTTCGTGGCCCCAGACCATAGCCCCGGACCAGAAAGACTTAACCCAAGATTTAAATCATAGCATTTCTTCAAGCCTTCATGGAGCCCCTGTGACAATATTGTGGCTTCCCAGGGTTTCACGGACCACAGGTTGAGAATGACTGATTTATGCCATTGGATTTCTTTTAAGGGAAATGTTGAGGCTACTTCCCATGTAATACGTTGGTTTTTTTTTTTTCACTCTTAATTTACCCTTCAAATTATCCATTTTGCTGGGAAAAAAATCACAAAGACTTGTATTAAAGAGCAAGTAAACGAAATTATCATACAGTGTTATTGCACCCCCTCTGGGCCTTAGCATTTGTGTACTCACAAATTTACTCACTTCTATTTGACAGCTAAAAACCTTTGTGTTTCCCAATGGCTGCTCCAGTCTCATTTGTCATTTCCACTAGTAGCCTTTTAACATAGGTTCACCAGCACTAACCTCCTAATGAAGTTTTTTAAAAATGTCTTACATGTGCCCTGAAGTATAGGTTTTGGGGATTTATAACAGTTTTACCTTACACAGAGTTAAAATGAAGAATTTAGAACCTGCATGTGAGAGCTTGCATCTTTGTCCCTTTCTCCTGAAATCAATTACTTGTCATTCCTTTCATAGGTTCGGTCCATGCGACATCAATAGCAGCCTCTAGAGTGGAGCAGGCACTATCAGAGGTGGCTTCATCTTTGCAGAGTAGCACTCCAAAGCAGGGTCCTCTGCATCCTTGGATGACTTTGGCTCAGATCTGGCTTCATGCAGGTAATGGGACAGAGCAGTTGTTTCTTCTTCCCTATTAGCCCCAGGAAACTCTTTGCTGCATTTGGCAGGCCAGAATGTTTTATTGGATGTCAGCATAAAAACGCTGCTTAGAAGGATGCTTTTTCAGAATGTGGCATTTTGATTCATTTGAAGACAAGAACACAGCAATGCTTAATTTATGAAAACTGTGGATTAGAAGAAGGGAGCATTTAGTATTTAACAAGCTTGTCAGAAGGTTGACTCTCCCTGCTTTTTTCCCCAGCCACTGGCCAGAAGACGTTAAGGCATGGAAATGTAAGATGTCACACTGAAAATTAGGTGTGACATTATTTTCATGAACTTTAAAATGGCATTACTCAAGAAATATGTAGTTGGGACAGAAAGCAGCAGCTTTGGCAGAAAAGATAAATGCCACCTGAAAAATGTATCTTTTAAAGTGTTTTCTCAAAATGCATCAAAGGATAAGAATCACTAAAATAATTTTGGGAGAATTTTTGGGGAGGATATATATGTTTTATGGGGATAAATTAGTAGTTTAATTGAGAATTTTAGAAAGAGTTTCTGGCCATATCTTAATGCTTGGCTAATTTAGGTTTATATAAAATTGATCACTGCAGACAGGACAAAAATGTTCTCTCCTATGAGAAATAGCTACCAGTATATATATTCAGGAGCTCCAATAGTCTAATTTCAAAAATGCTATTTTTGATATAGTATGCTAGAAATGATATGTAATACTAGTAAGCTAATACTTATTAGCTTTCTAAAGAGAATAGTGTGTGGGAAAATAAAAGCAATCCCCGATTAACAGTTGGAACTGGTAAGGCAATAGATGATTAATCAGGTATCTATTCTGTCAAAGGCAGGCCCATCTATGCATGTTTACATTAGGCAGTTCACGTTGAGCTAATGTGAAATAATGGACTTTGTGAAGCTAGGTAAGAGCTCCCATTAGTCCACTTCAGATAATAATATCATTTCAAGGATTGTTAAAGTGGAAGAGTGGAGCATTTATACTTGTTTGAAGGTAGTAAAAATGCTATTGCTAGCTTGCTAGCTAGCTAAATAGATACATAGATGATAGGTAGATAGATGCATAGATACATAGATGATAGATAGATAGATGGATGATAGATTATGGATATTATGTAATTTTTACATTTTATTTATTTATTTATTTTATTTATTAGATTTTTATACCGCTCCCTCTCCCGAAGGACTCGGGGCGGTGAACAGCCAAAATTAAAAAACATACAATATAAACATTAAAATACATTTAAAACAGAATTAAATCCAAAATGGCTCCCCAATTTAAAACGCCTTACCCATGCCCCTATAAATAAGACGAATTTAAAATTTAAAAATTTAAAATTTAAAATTTCCACATTTAAAAAGGGGGAAGATTTAGGCATAAAATTTTTTTAGAGAGGGCTGTAGAAGCACTGCGAAGCAGTATATAAGTCTAAGTGCTATTGCTATTGAACGGTCACTAAATAAATGGTTGTAAGTTTGACAACTACCTGTATCAAATTAATTGATTGATTGATTGATTGATTGATTGATTGATTGATTGATTGATTAGATTACCATGGGTGCTAAGTAATAAAACAGTTACTGGTGCTGATCAAATATAAACATTTTGTATCATTTTATATCTATGTACACAAGTTAGGCAAAAAGCTGAAACCTGCTTGTTTTATAAATATATAAAGAAACCTGCTCTATGACCTAAAAGGACCATGAGCATTTGGTAATTAGACCTCTTAGTTTTTCCCTATCTTAAATCCTGTTAAACACTATTTTTAAATACTTCCAGAGTGACAGGGTTTATAGTAATGCTTTCTATGAAAGTATTATTCCCTTCCACTCCTATGACAGCAAACATATTTTTGCCTTTCCTGTGACGGCCATTACCAACTGGTTGCTGGGCATAACTAATTATTTCTGAGAAGCTAAATGTATTGTCCTAGTAGTACAAGCAATCCAGAATGCTCCATGAATTCTTCATGTGGAATAGCCGTTTTATCCACCTGTAATCCTTGGAGACTTGAATCTCATTTGCCTTTAACTTAATGGTGTTTTACAAAGTTAAAAACATAAAAACAGAGCAGAGACATCAGTAAAAGATTCTGTTAAATATATTGTTCATTTAAAATGGAGGTAGCAAGTATGAACCAGCATTTGTTGAAATTAAAATACTTTGCTAACCAGTGGCTGGAACATCTTCAACAAGGAAACTAGATGTACTTTTCTGACAAGGGTTGCTGAGAAGACATCCTTCTTGCCAGGTTTCTACTATGTTTATTTTTTATTTGATTTATATCCTACCTTTTGTAAATACGAGGTTACGGCAATGCACATAGTGTTCTCTCCTGGTCCCCCACTCCCACAACAGCAAATGTCTGAAAAATAAGTTGGACTGATAGAGAGTAAGTGGCCTAGAGTTACCCAGTGACTTTCCATGGCCATTAATAAACTAGAACCTGGACCTTTGTGCTCTCAGTCCAACATCTTAATTTCGGTTGGCAGATCAGAAAGAAGGCCTTTGCCAAACAGCTTAAAACAGGGTGATTTGTATGGAAAACTGCAGTCTAGTCAGTGAAAACCAACCTTTGAATTATGCCCAGAAATAGATTTGTAAACAGTAAAGTTTCTTCATCTGTTAGGTGTTATAAATTTAACATTATTTTGTGTATTAAAAAATATGTTAGTAAATTCTGGATTTAATGCTGAATTCATGCATTCAAATTCTGTTAATCATGGGAGGAGTATAATTGAAAATATAACCTAGAGTTATCAAAACGTCTATATTTTTCTTTTGAAACACCAATATTATAACATGAATGTTTTTCAGAATACATGTACACTCTATGATTTGTTTCCTTCACTGAAGCATAAAAGGATTAGCTTATTTTATATATATATAGTATATAACTAACTGATTTTTTTAAAAAATACAAGATTAAAAGATCAAGTTGGACAGCAAGTAAATTTAATAAATAAATAAACAGAAAAAGAAAAAAGCTCAAAAAAGAAAAAGAAAAAAGTAAGAAAGGAAAAGAATGACATGACTTTCTTTGGTATAGATACTAATAAAGAAAATAGCATCAAATTCTTATTCTAAGATTAACATATTTGATTTTTTTCTAGCATATAATATATTGATCCTTGTACTATTACTTCATTGTCATCAATTTAGGAGAGCATATTAATAATAACAACAAACAAGGAAAATTTATTATATTTGTTATTTACTGTAATTCTTAATTCTGCTGCCATTATGCTTTGTTTCAATAAAGAAACAACCAGGGCAGATACTATCATTATCATCATCATCTAATAAACTTGTAGGTTGCCCAATTCTCACTGATGCTGGGCAGCTCACATGAGTGACAGTTCTCTCTTTGTAATAGACGATGTGATTCCTCTAAGTCAGGGGTGTCAAACTCATGTTGTCATGGCGGCATCACGTGATGTATCGGGACTTTTTCCCCCTTCGCTAAACCGGGTGTTGGCGTGGCCAGTTCATGACGCATCTGGCTGTGGTTTGGGAGTTTTGACAGCCCTGCTCTAAGTCCCAGTTTTTTTTTAAAAAAACTGATTCTGCATATTGGAGAAGTCTGTATCTAGATAGGTAAACCAACATATAAATGGGTATGTATGAGAGCCCCATGCTCTCTACATGGGGCTCCCCTTGAAGAGCACTCAGAGGCTCCAACTGGTCCAGAATGCGGCTGCGTGGGTGATTATGGGAGCGACACGACGCACCCATGTAACACCACTCCTGCGCGAGCTGCACTGGCTCCCGGTGGTCTTCCGGGTGCGATTCAAGGTGCTGGTTACCATTTTTAAAGCGCTCCATGGCTTAGGACCTGGGTACTTACGAGATCGCCTTCTGCCACCGATAGCCTCCCACCGGCCAATACACTCCCACAGAGAGGGACTCCTCAGGATGCCATTGGTCAAACAATGTCGACTAGTGACCCCCAGGGGGAGAGACTTCTCTGTGGGGGCACCTGCCCTCTGGAATGAACTGCCCTCGGAGATTCGTATGATCCCTGACCTACGTATCTTTGCCGTGCCCTTAAGACTTTACTGTTTCAATAGGCTGGGCTGGCTTAAGAATGAATTTTAATGGGTGTTTTAGTTTTTAATATAGGGCCAAATTATTTAATATGTTTTAAACTGTTTTTTAAATTTTATGGATATATGTGTTTTATTGTGGCTATACACCGCCCTGAGTCCCTCGGGAGAAGGGCAGTATAAAAATTTAAATAATAAATAAATAAATAATAAATATTCAAAAACTCAAAGCAGCAAATAGCTCTTTTTGGTCCCTGTCTAATTCTTCTTGCATCAACTTTGAATAAACTTTGAATAAATATTGTGGCATAGTAGAAACAATCAGATAGGAGAGGAGAGCTTAAACTACTCATCCGTGAAGCTCATTAGCTGATCACTAATATAGTTGCTAAGATTCTAGAAATATACTAGTCAAAGAGGATTAACAGGAGTGGGAAACCTATGTTTCACCCTCAGAAACCTACAATATTGTGACATCAAAATTCAGTGGTAAGTTGTCAAACTACAATGGCTTAAATTTGTACCGTATTTTCCGGCGTATAAGACGACTTTTTAACACATGAAAATCTTCTCAAAAGTCGGGGGTCGTCTTATACGCCGGGTGTCGTTCTCCTGTAACCAGGCAGACCAGCCCGAAAGGCTCTGACGAGCCTTAAATGGCTCTGGCGATCCCAGCTCTGGCGATCCCAGCTCTGACAATCCCAGCTGAGTTCCCTGCAACTCAGCTGGGATCGCCAGAAACCATGTGAAAGGAAAAAAGTTTTTTCCCTTTTACTCTGAGGATCCCTGCTCTGACGATCCCAGCTGAGTTCCCTGCAACTCAGCTGGGATCGCCAGAAACCACGTAAAAGGGAAAAAGTTTTTTACCTTTTACTCTGAGGATCCCAGCTCTGACGATCCCAGCTGAGTTCCCTGCAACTCAGCTGGGATCGCCAGAAACCACGTAAAAGGGAAAAGGTTTTTTCCCTTTTACTCTGAGGATCCCAGCTCTGACGATCCCAGCTGAGTTCCCTGCAACTCAGCTGGGATCGCCAGAACCATGTAAAAGGGAAAAAGTTTTCCCCCTCCAGCTTGCTTACCTCAGCTGCTAGTCGCAACGCTTGCCTTGCTTTGCTTGCCTGAATCTATTCAGGCAAGCAAGCAACTCCCTGCCTGCAATCAAGCAAGGAGTTAGTTGTGGACTTCAACTCCCAGAATTCCTCAGCCAGCAAAGCGCTGGCTGAGGAATTCTGGGAGTTGAAGTCTACAAGTCTTAAAGTTGCCAAAGTTGGAGACCCCTGTTCTATTGGGTAAGTTTTTTTCCTCTTTGGGAGCTTTAAAAAAAATAGTCAATTGGGGTTTTTTTAGTTGTTCTTTTTTAGACCTAGCCATTTAAAGTTTAGGAAGTTTTAAATTTAGCTTTCATATAAAAATAAAAATAAAATAAAATAAAATAATATTTGTGCAGCTTTCTGAGATTTAGTGTGTTTCTGTAGTGTTTCACTCCAACTACACAAACACACAAAATCTCACAAAGCTGTATGTGGAATTTTGTGTGTGTAAAGTGTGAAAGTTGGTTTTTTGGACTTTTTGTGGCTGTGTGAGGTTCCTGCTTGTTGCAGGGGCCATTTTGGATCTAGCACAGCTGCTTTTACATTGTGGGTGAGCCAGTTGTGTTGTGTTGTGTGTGTTTAGAGTGTGAAAGTTTTTTGGGGGGGCTTTTTGTGGCTGTGTGAGGTTCCTGCTTGTTACAGGGGCCATTTTGGGTCTAGCACAGCTGCTTTTACATTGTAGGTGAGCCAGTTGATGTTTTTTAATTTTTATTTGGTGTGCATTGGAAGAGGGGCAGTCTTATATGGCGAGTATAGCCCAAACCCTATATTTTAACAGGAAAAGTTGGGGGTCGTCTTATACGCCCAGTCGTCTTATACGCCGGAAAATACGGTACTTTAAAAAGAGCAGTGAAACAAATGCATTAAATATCCAATAGGGGTGTGTGTGTAATATATTATAGGGGTTATGTATGAATATTTAAGCCATGCCCACTGCTGTAGTGTCATAAAGTCATTGCTATATTCTATGAAATCCTGGGAGGAAAAAGAAGACTGTGGAGTCCTTGGCACTCTGCACTTGGTTACTTCTTTGAAAGAAGAAGAATTTGCTAAAAAGAAATAGGAGTGTTCAGTTCTTTCAGGAGATCAGATTCTTTCAGGAGAAAGTAAGAAAGCTTATTTTCTCCAGCATTAACTCTCCAGAGCTTCTGAAAAAAATCATCAGTTCCATGGAATATTCAACTTGTTCCAGCACCTTATAAAATAAACATTTCCCAAAAGATTCAGAGAAGTAGACGGGAGATTCTATGCTTATAATGAATCAGGAATTACTTTACTGACTGTCAGTTTCTGGTCACTGACAATCACCAACCCGCAAGTAAAATTGCATTATATCT
Source organism: Pantherophis guttatus (assembly GCF_059756535.1). NCBI lineage: Eukaryota > Metazoa > Chordata > Lepidosauria > Squamata > Colubridae > Pantherophis > Pantherophis guttatus. The sequence continues at coordinate 46,738,657 of NC_142063.1, forward strand.
TTGTCCACAGTGATTAATCCAGGAGAGAAACAAACAGAAAACCTGTTTGCAGAGAGGTAAAAGGACAAGTATCATTTTAAAAAGTTCCTTAAAAATATTTTAAGTACAAGTAGTCCTCGACTTACTGAAAATTCAATAATAATAATTATTAATTACCACATAATTACGACCACAATTGAGCCCAAAATTTCTGTTATTAAATAAGACATTTGTTAAGTAAGTTTTGCCCAGTTTTATTACCTCAGTTGTGAATCACTGCAGTTGATAAATTTGTAACAATTGTTAAATGAATCAGGCTTCCCCATTGACTTTGTCAAAAGGTTGCAAATGATGATCACATGACCCCAGGACACAGCAATGGTCATAAGTATGAACCAGTTGCCAAGCATCTGAATTTTGATCTCAGGATCAACGGGATGCTACAAAGGTTGTAACTGTGAAAAATGATCATGTCACTTTTTTCAGTGCCATTGTTATCTTTGAACGGTCACTAAATGAACTGTTATAAGTTGAGTACTACCTGCACTAATCTTCTTTTGATATCCTAGATTTCATTTTAAAAAACCCACTCCATGACAATTGTTTCATCTCATCTCCCACTCAGTTACAAATATATGTTGCTTTTCTGTATCCTTAAACTGTCCACCGTGGACCTCACCCCATTCCTGAGAGGTCCGTAAAGGGGGCGTGCATAAGCGCAACAGCGTGCCTACCATTCCTGTCCTACTGTCCCCATTTATTTGTATTCATTTCCTTCATTCATGTCCATGTTCATATTTATACCTGCTATCTTGTACATGTTTGACAAACAAATAAATAAATAAATAAATAAAACCTGTCACATTTATCTTGACTTTGAAAGTTTATTCTTGTCTAACCACATATTTAAAGATACAGCACAATTATACCTCAGTGATAAATTACATAGAATATGAGATCTGTCATTTGTTTTCCAAACAGTTTAAAATTTACCTTAAAGCAGAATTTGATAATACTGGAATCATGCTAGGCAGGAGTTCATATGATATTCTAGATATAATTAACCGTCAGTTGCTGTTATTATTACACAGTGGAATCAAAAGGTGACAGGTGAAGTGACTCCATTCATGGCAAATTAATTCACAAGAAAAGTGGACAAAACAGAATACAAAGACTAGCTTGTCATCATTCAGAATTCAAAATAAGGTTTGTGGTCTGCAATAGTTTAGTTTAGTTTAGTTTATTTATATTTATATGCTGCCCTTCTCCCGAAGGACTCGGGGCGGCTCACAAAGATAAAACAATAAAACAATAAAATTACGACTAAAATACTCAATTAAAATCCCCAAAAGATTAGTTAAAACTCCCATCAGATCAGCAAATTTGTTGGAAAAGCCATGTCTTCAGATCAGCGCAGAAAGAGCGGAGTTCGGGGGCCATCCGGAGCCCAGTGGGTAAACCATTCCAGAGGGTCGGTGCGCCCACAGAGAATGGCCTCATCCTGGGTGCCATCAGCCGACATTGTCTGGCCGATGGGACCCGGAGGAGGGCAATCCTATGTGAGCGCACTGGGCGGTTGGAGGCAGGCAGAAGGTGATCCTGCAAGTACCCCGGGCCTATGCCATGAAGGGCTTTATAGGTAAGTACCAGCACCTTGAAGCGGATCCAAAGGACCACCAGTAACCAGTGCAGCTCGCGCAGGAGAGGTGTAATACGGGACTAACGTGAAGCCCCCATAACAACCTGCGCAGCCACATTCTGGACCAGTTGGAGCCTCCGGGTGCACCACAAGGGCAGCCCCATGTAGAGGGCATTGCAGTAATCCAAACGAGAGATGAAGAGAGCATGGGTGACTGTACGGAGGGCATCCCTGTCTGGGAAAAGGCACAACTGGTGCACCAAGCGAACCTGTGCAAAAGCCCCCCTTGTCACAGCTGTCAGATGGTCGACCAAGGACAGCCGCGAATCCAGGAGGATGCCTAGATTGTGAGCCTTTTCAGAGGGAGTGAGTAACTTCCCCCCCATCCGAAGTGATAGGGGCGCTAGACCATGAGATGCCGGTCTAGCGCCTGAGTAAAGGGTGGGAAGTCTGTCTACTCTTCATATTTATTCCGGTTATGTAAAATATACCTATTTACCTCAAGAAAGTTAGTAGGCTTAAACTTTGAAAAGGAAAAAAAAAGATGGGATGGGATGGGACGGACAGGATGGGCGGGACAAGGAGAGGAAAGTGAGTCTGACTACATTAAGGACTATTTGTGGTAATAAGAGTGGCAAAATACCAGTAGCTGTTCTGCTGCTTACATTTATAGTGACTTGGTCTCTATTGGGGGGGAGAGTGCCCCTTGGAATTATTGTTAGGCCATTGTAAGGATTATTTACGCTGTCTGGCAGATGGTCAATCCAATTCGCTGCACCTTAGATTCTGGTGAAGCAGGCTGAGGCACCTTGAGCATGATTTAATACTATGATTTTGGATAAGTTTGAGTCAGTGACTCCTAAGGAGGTGAACAGAGTTCTCTGCTGTCAGCTCAGTCACTTCTACTGGATCCAGGTCTCCTGGGTCATGAAAGAAATGAAGGAGATGACCCACAGTTGGTTCCATGCTGTAGTTTCAATCACTGTGATAGAGGGGATGATGCACTCTCAAGAGGCTGTCCTTGGACCCAAAAATCTTCAATAACTATCAACTATTAATCAGTTCCCAATCTTCCCTTTCTGGGCAGGTTGTTGAAAAGATAGATAGTTGCAGCTGGTGAAACTCCTACAAGAAACAGCTTAACTAGATACATTTCTGTTAGGTTTCAATATTAGGATTTAATACTGAGACAGCTTTGATCACACTTGTAAACAAACTGGCAGAGCATGGGGATGTCCATGCCCCACATAACATACTTTTTTTAAAAAAAAAATTTGATTTATATGCCGCCCTTCTCCGGAGACTCAGGGCGGTTTACAATGCGCTAACCAATAGCCTTCATTCTTTTGTATATTTATACAAAGTCAGCTTATTGCCCCCACAACTGGGTCCTCAATTTACCTACCTTAGAAAGGATGGAAGGCTGAGTCAACCTTGAGCCTTGGCGAGATTCGAACATGCAGTAATTGCAGGCATCTGGTCTTAATAACCAGCTTAATAACAGGGTGCCTTAGACCACTGTACTACCAAGGCTCTTGGTAGTATATATACTATATAGGGATCTTAGTGCATCTATCTTTGTGCTTCTTGAGCTCTTGGTGGATTTCAATACTTCTAAGCCAGCTTCATGGGTTGGGAATCTGGCGGGACCATTTTACTGCACTTCTTTCTTCAGTGACAGTTTCAATTGATATTGGTGGGTAGAGAGAAATTGTTCCCCAGGCCCCCTTTTTGTAGGATACCTCAAGATTCTATTCTCCTCTACTTTTCAACATCTAAATGAAACTGCTGGGTGAGGTAATCTGCCAGTTTGGGTTCAGTAACATCAGTATGCCCAATGTATGATGATGATACCCAATAATGATAGTTGTATATTGCAACTCTTGGCCAGCCAAGTTAGCCTGTTGAGACTCTACCCCTCGACAGTGTAGGCAGGCTATGAAGTTTTTGACAGGGAGAATCTGTCTCCAACTTGATCAACCAAAACCAAATGCTGTGCGTGTTTGGGCTACCCAGATCTGAGAATATTTTATCTCTGGCCTTGTATATGGTAGAACTTCGCAATCCAGATTACTATGCAATTTAGGGCAGGTGGGCAGAACAGGTGGCCAGGAAGCTTTATTTGGTGTCCCAAAGATACACCATTTCCTACATCAGGAGCTGTTCAGACTGTCACTTGTGCCCTCGTCACCTCACAGCTTGACTACCACAATGTAATCTATGTGAGGCTGACCTTGAAGATCATCCTGACACTTCAAATGATCCAGAATGTAGCAATGCAGGCAGTAATGGGAATGCCTTGCTATGTCCATATAACATTTTGCTTTGTGAGTGCACTGGTTGCCAGTGTATTACCAGGTGCAATTCAAATTGTTGGTTGCTACCTGTAAAGCCTTATATGGCATATGGTCTAGTTCAGTGATGGCTAACCTTTTTGCCATTGCGTGCCAGGAGAGGGGGGGCGCATGCGTGCGCAACCCCCTCCCCCCTGCTCCTGGCACATGATGGCCTGGTAGGCCTGTTTTTCTTTCCTACCTGGTTCCAGATCCTCTCTGTGTATCTGGGAAGGGCGAAAACAGCCTTTCCCACTCCTTTGGAGGCCCTACGGAGGCTGAAAGGGCCCATTTCCCATCTCTCGGTGGGACAGGACAGGACATTTTTTGCTGTCCCCAGCCTCCAGAACCTCTCTAGGAGTCTCTAGGAGCCTCTCTAGGTGTCTCTGGAGGCTGGGGACAGAAAAAAACGTCACTTCCTGTCCCAGTGGGAGTCGGGAAATGGGCCCTTTCAGCCTCCGTAGGGCCTCCAAGGGTGTGGGAAAGGCTGTTTTCGCCCTTCCCAGATACACAGAGAGGATCTGGAGCCAGGTAAGAAAGAAAAACGGGCCTTTCCCACCCCACCCCCAGGCCCTCCAGAGGCAGGAAACAGCCTGTTTCCCTACTTCTCGTGGGCCCAGAAGGCCCGAAAATCAGCTGGCCGGCGCGCACATGCGCCCCAGAGCTGAGCTGGCGTGCCCACTAATATGGCTACGCGTGCCACCTGTGGCACGCGTGCCATAGGTTCGCCATCACGGGTCTAGTTACTTCAGGGATTGCCTGTTTCCCACAATATCTGTCTGGTTGATCCCATCTGGCAGGATGGTGCTCTTTGGATGTCATCTATTGGGTTTCCGAAAGTGTGTCTTCTCTGTAGCAGCACTTGCCTTGTGGAATGAGTTTCCCCCTGAGATTCAATTATTCCTCACCTTACTGGTGTTTTGAAGGGCCTTGAAGAACGTGGTTCTTGGGCCAGGCTGTTAGTGAAAAAGAGTGAAGCCCTTTTCTTCTTTTTCTTTGTTCCTATCCAGGTTTGTTACATCCGCCATCTTTGTTCCTTTGTGTTGCTTTCTTGCTTTTAAATGTTTTTAACAATTTGTAAACCACCCAGATGAGGTCTGACTCTTGACCCATCAGGAGTCAGGCAAGATATAAGCATTAACAATAATAATTGCTGTGTTGTTGTTGTTGTTGGTAGTAGTTATAGCACCTGCTTAGATAGACAACATAGAGAAGATGAGTCCAAAAATTTAGCAGTGCTGGGACAGAAGCAACATCTGTTGAAATACAGTCATAAAGTATTGAAATCCGAGTGTGTTGTACATATTTTTTACATTGAGGAAGGAAAACATTGACAGGAAATAAAACAGTTTCTAATAGCTCTAAAAATTAACACCACTATAATAAAATGTGGACATAATTCAAACTGGGTTTAGAATTCTCGGCTGTTTATATTGCACATTTGTATGTTATGTATTTATTGTAATAGCTGCATATAAGTTTTTGTTTTAGGCTTCATCCATTTCCATATATGCGTTTAAAAAGGTCATCACACATTGTTTTAAAATTATTTTTACAAGCTGGGATCTTAAAAAAACTAGTCTAGTAATATCTGAGGAATTACATGGCAGTTCTAAAAAAATGTGATGTTCCCTTTGAGCAATCAACATGCATACCCCACTCCATAGCACAAACCATTTTTAAAAAATCTCTATACCCTGAGAGAAGAACAGCATTGAAACAATAATTTTACTAAAAACAAAGTTAAAGATTTCAGAACATGAATACTGCAGATATAAAAGAATCACAGTTGTTATATAATGCTTTAAAATGTTGACATCAGATCTTAAATAAAAATATCACCCTCTCCCTATTTTTAGTTATTCCTTTCATTATTTGATTGGGGTGGGAGGACTGCTGATACTACTTGGAGGGACAACAGATACTCTGCTATTTCAATGAATTAAATTTCTGGCCTCTGCAATAATGTGTCCGGTTTATCCTAGAATATTTTTTATGATTTTTTTTTTAAAGATACTAGAGCCAGAATAACTGATCTTCAATCAAAATTAGATACCAAAACTTGTAGTTCTGTTTTTATAGCTTCAACATGATCAAATATATACAGGTACCCTGTTTCCCCTAAAATAAGACATCCCCTGACAATAAGCCCAATTGGACTTTTTAGTGCATGCACTAAAATAAGCCCTCCACCCCGAAAATAAGCCCTCCCCGAAAAATATTTAAATGCATGAGTAGCCGGTCCCCGCCATTTGCTCTGGTTTCCTCCATGCACCCCAAAATAATAAGATCTCCCTGAAAATAAGGCCAAGCGCTTATTTCAGGGTTCAAAAAAAATATAAGACAAGGTCTTATTTTTGGGGAAACACAGTAACTAGATAGATTAATTGGGCCCCCCTAAGTAATTGACTGTTACAAACTATGGGTCTGGGAGTTATTTTTCTTTTAACTTCTATCATATTTATTTTCTCTTTCTTCCACCAAACAGTTTAAAAACTAATAAAAACATTACTAGGGAGCATCCGTCTGACAGATTAAGTACATTTTTAGATTACTTGATGAAAATTATTTTATTTAAAGAACATTAACTAAAATAAGACTAATATTTGGGATTCAGTTATTTATTTTCATGGAGGCAATAATCAGTTCATTTTCATGGAGACAAGAATGAATGATAATATATATTATGATAGAAATAAAAAACGTGCATGCTTTTTAAAATTAATATGAAGAGAAGACTTTGAAGTTGGCAAAAGAACAATAACTTAAGAAGTAAAATATTCTAAAGGAAAAAGCCTTCCACAGTGTATGATGTTAAGCTAGACAATACTTTTTGCAATATTTCCTAGTTTCAAGCTGTGTCAAAATGCTGGAGTCCCATAACATGTTATTTGAGACTCTTAGTTATTTAGCACATGTTTTAAAGTGCTGCAAGAAAATTTACTTTTGATACTAATAGTAATTGTAAGATTACAGTTCCTTTACAGTCACAGGCATATTTTATGATTATAGGGGCCCTATAATCTGATGAGGAAAGGAGTAATGGTAGATCAATCATAAAAAGAGTGGGCAAACATGTTTTCCCATATCGTGAATGGCTTCTTGCCTATGACTGCTTTTTTACTGGAAGTAATTTTCTGGAAAGCTGAGTGACAGCAAGATAAAAAGCATTTATACTTGTGGGAAATTGTTCATTCTTTTTTCTTTCTCTGCTTCCTGTTTCCAGCTGAAGTATACATAGGAATTAGAAAACCTGCAGAAGCCACTGCTTGTACTCAGGAAGCTGCTAACCTCTTTCCTATGTCTCACAATGTTCTCTACATGAGAGGTCAGGTAGCAGAACTTCGGGGAAATACTGATGAAGCCAAGCGCTGGTATGAAGAGGCCTTATCTATTAGTCCTACACATGTCAAAAGTATGCAAAGATTGGTAAGTTCAATTTATGCCGCATAATGTATAAAAAGATAGATTTATTGCTTAAAACACTATAGGAATATTTATCAATTCAATAATTAGAATGTATTCGACAACTGTAAAAATATATGTGGGATAAATTCTGTTAACATGAATTCTTGAGCCATTGGTATTTATCTGATCTGCAGTAGTTCTAATAACCACATTTAGAAAAGGAGAGAAACAAAATGTTTTTTAAATATGGTGATCTGTTTTATTAATGCTATAAAAATAAGAGAAAATATCTTATATATTTGAAATAAAATAATAACATTCTGTAGGAAATGGGCCCAGGGTTGTAAAACTGCAGCAGTTTCAAATTGTTCATTAATATATTCATTTAGTGTAGTGTAATGTAATGTTCTGTTCTATTCTATTCATTGGGTATTTATTTTATCTTATTGAAATCAATCAACTGAAATTAGAATAAAATACTAGCATGCCAACCATGGGTTTAATTTCACAATCCTGTAAATTGCTGGATATTCTCTGTGTTGTCTATATTCTATATTTCCCATGTATTTATAATTTCTTTTAAGTGTACATTATGAGTATTCTTGCTTTAGCTTGATGCCAGTTCATTTTCATAGTGCAAATAAACACTGTAAAAATTAAGAGGTCTTATAGTTATTACTTTATCTGCTTGCTCAGCACAGCTGAGATGAGACATCTCATTGCATGATTTTTTCTCACTGCAAATAGCTAGTTTCTAGCTAGCTATATCTGCACTATTATATGCATGCCCTTTCTCTTTGCTGGCAGCCTCAGCAGAAAGATTGTCTCTGTGCACATACAGAATTGGGAACAGCCTTGCAAAAAGATGCCTTAGCTGTCCTAAGCTCAGGGTGGCTTTAGCATGGTAGAAATGCTTTGCCAGTACAAATGCTTTATGAAATGTCTTTCCCAAATGCTTTGCACAACCCAATAAATATGTTATTAACTTCTTTTCTAGGTGGACCTTCAGTGAATGTACGAAATGTCTTAGATAATGTTTTTTAAAAGTTTCAAGAAAAATCTCTGATTAAATAAAGCAATATTAAAATAATGTTTAATAATACTTTTTATTTTTCTTTATGTGCATTGGTTATAAAACTTAGTGGTATCCCATTAGATCAGCTTTGCCTATGACAGCATCAATTTATAGAACAGCCTTTCTCAACCTTGGCAACTTTAAGCTGTGTGGACTTGGACTCCTAGAAAGCTGCCTGGGGAATTGTGGCAGTTGAAATCCACACGGCTTAAAGTTAAAGTTGAGAAATATTTGTTTAAAAAAACAGTTTGGCCATCATTCAGTCTATTCTATCTTTCACCCTATTTTGATCCTTTGTCTTAGCTTTAGAAGATGTTGAAATTCCTCTTTTAATAGAATAACCCAGTTGGAAGGGACTTTGGAGATCTTTTAATCCAACCCCCTGCGTAAGCAGGAGACCCTATACCAGTGATGGCTAACCTTTTCCAGACAGAGTGCCCAAAGTGTGTGCACGCGCACATTTGAATGTGCGCGTGAGCGTCCAAACCCCCAAAATGCAATGTGTGCATGGCCCCCGCGCATGCGCTCCACCCCTGCATGTGTGCGTAGCCCCACCCTCTGCATGCACACATGACACCCCCTACACATATGCACGTGGCACCCCGCATACACGGCAGAGACCCAAAGACCGGCTGGCTGGCGGGAGGCGCACGTGCATGCACAGCAGACCTGAACTGGGGCTACAGCTCATGTGCCATCAGAGAGGGTGCTGAGTGCCATAGGTTCACCATCACGGCCCTATACCATTCCAGACAAGCAACTGTCCATTCTTTTCTTAAAAGCCTCCAGTGATGAACCACCTACAATTTCTGAAGGCAAACTGTTCCACTAGTTAATTGTTCTCACTGTTAAGAATTTATCCTTAGTTCTAGGTTGCTTTTCTCCCTAATTAGTTTCCATCCATTGTTTCTTGACTTGCCTTTTGGTGCTTTGAAAAATAGGTTGACCCCTTCTTAAGAACAGCACTTAAGGAAGGCTGTTTGCTGTCAGTTTATATTCTGGTGGCTTGCCTATCAGTGTTGGTGGGGGCGGTCTTAGAGATTCTTTGGTTGGACTTTTTACTGTTGGCTCTTTGGCAGTTTCTTGATTGGGGTATTGTTTACTTGATTGTTGGTCTGAAGTTAACCTTGGAGTTAATCTATGCTGCTCTGGGTGCAGATTGCTGGTAAGAGGTGCTTCGTCTTTTTGTTCCCTTTTGGGCTGATGGATTATCTCTTTTGCATAGTCTGTAGATGATGTTAAAGACAGTCTTTATATGTATATGCTTCGCTACGAAACTGATCAGGCTTGATAAATCGACACTTACAGCTTGAAAATTAATGAGTAGTTACGATTGGTCTCTTCTCTCCCCTTCTCTCCCTCAGCCTTGCCCCACAGAACCCTATCCTATCCTACCCCCTTCTCTCCCTCAGCCTTGCCCCACAGAACCCTATTGTATCCTATCCTCTTCTCTCCCTCAGGCTTGCCCCACAGAAGCCTCCCCTATCCTATCCCCTTCTCTCCCTCAGCCTTCCCCACAGAAGCCTTCCCTATCCTATCCCCATCTCTCCCTCAGTCTTGCCCCACAGAAGCCTCCCCTATCCTATCCTCTCTCCCTCAACCTTGCCCCACAGAAGCCTCCCCTATCCCCTTCTCTCCCTTAGGCTTGCCCCACAGAAGCCTCTCCTATCCTATCCACTTCTCTCCCTTAGGCTTGCCCCACAGATGCCTCCCCTATCCTATCCCCTGGTTGCTGCTGTGAAAGTAAAAGTGAAAGTGAAACTCTTCTCCTCTGCTTGTGTTTTGCATTTGGAACAGATTTCTTTTCAGGTGGGGAGGGGGAGTAGAACTCCTTAGCATCAGAGCAGGTTAATCATAACATAGGAAATACTAATGCTCTGATGGTCATTTCGAAAAATCCTTTCTTAGTGAGCACCTAGAAGCCAAGAGGAACATATGTGGCAAATTTCACGTTTGTAGGCTTTACGGTTCTGGAGATTTTGTGATTACAGTGTGAGTGGTTTTTGCATTTATATATATAGATAAGTATAAAATATATAAGATATAAGATACAAAGAGAAAATAACTGGACTTTACAAAGATATGTTGAAGAAAAAAACAGGATCTTCAGAATTTTATCACGGAAAAGCTTGTGTTCTTTTTGTCAAACACTTTCAAGTTGTTTAACGGTGTTATAGTTTATGAAACAGTATTCTGCAAGCATAGAATTAGAACAGTGTGGGAACTAGAGTAAGGATTGTATCCTAGATATCATGTCTGTGTTATAATTCACATTCTCTACTGTGGGAGACAAAAGTACTTCATCACAAAATTATCCTTTGCTAGTTAAGTTAATAACATTAGACTTATTATATATTGATCTGTCCAATGTAATTTCGTTGTGTTAAAACTTCATTTCAGAATGCTTATTCAAATTAAACCTGTAGTGCATAGAGCTCAATTGAAGAATTATAATTCTCCACTTTATCTGACTTCTTTATTCAAAATGAAAAGCTTGTTTCCTCAAAGGCTTCTATAAATTATTCAGATAGGTTTTTCCTCATACATTCCTGAGGGAACGTATAAGACAAAAAATTACAAAGGAACAGAGAATACAGGGAAGTATTTTTATGTTACCTTTCTGGCTTTTCAAGATAATTGAACACATTGATGAATGCCAAAGGGTGCCTTGTAAAGAAGGTAGGCGTTGTACCCGAAGTAGTACACTTTCATTAAATAAAGGCTGCATATTACAATGTCTTTCTTTTCCATTTGAATTCACTTGAAATAAAGGGCCTCTACACGCACAGTGCATTCCCCCAGAGGCTCTCTGCTTGTTCATAAAGGGTAGAAGTTCTTGTTCAACAGGAAACAGACAAGGAAAAAATTCCCTTAAAGCTGAAGGTGCTTCCAGTTTCTTTACTGTAGTGTTCCAGGATAATTTTTGAAGTACTGGGCATATTTTCTATACCACCTATATTGTTAGAGTTTAAAAATAAAAGAAATAGAAGGCAGGCATACATGAAAACAAAATATCAGTGCCAAATATCACCTGACTTTCCAAAATGCTTCTAAGTCCAAGATGGAGCCCATTAGCTTAGTGGGTCCCGTGCTTAGTTTGTAGTCTGTCCAGAAAAAATGATTGGGATAGTGATTGGTAAGGAGAGGGTAGTGGGTCATATTTTATTGAAATAATTCTTTTAACATGCTTACAGTATATACTCCATGGTAGTTGTTCTCTGAATGCTTAAGGTTCTGTGCAGCCATTGTGTAAGAGTATCTAGAAATTTGTATAGAGCAGTTGGCAAGAATAGTGGGAATAAAACCAGAATCACCACTTAAGGCCTTCAGACAGATACATATTTGGATCCATGTTCTTTAGAAAAACACTAAGTTTATGTACTGAGTCATTGAATGTCAAATTGCATAAAAATAAATAAATATAAATATCTTTTGGTTTAGTATGTTAAAGACATATGCTATAGGAATAGTGAGCCTCCAGTCATGACAGGACCACTAGATCCCTCACAGGCATTTATTTATTCATTTATTCATTCATTCATTTAAAAGATTTGTATAGCACCATAATCTGGGTGGCTCACAAACAATAGTAAAACAATACTATACATCAAGAGGCTTTCTGCAGTTCTCTTACTATGAAACTAGAATATTATTTCTCTCAAATCAGCTGATTTTGTATAATCTATCCATTATGTAGATTGTTTCTTGACAATGAAGCAGACTGCTGGGCCCTAAGGACTGAACGGGGTCATTGAGCAAAATATATCTTTATGTACTACTATGTGAATCTTCCTGTAATTAAATATCTGGGATAGACAGAGTGACGAGGCTTCCTAACTTACAGAATGATAATCAGGGCTGAAGAAGGGGCATGAAGGCTTTCTTCAACTTTTATCTACCTTTTCTGTAGAAATGCTTAATGCCTTTAGCAAGAAATGGACAAGAAGTTCTTATATTTCACTTAAGAGGCAGTTTGGTGTAGAGATTAAGGCCCTAGGCTAAAAAGTGGAAGACCATGAGTTTTATCCTGCCTTAGACATGGAGTCGGATGGGTGATCTTGAGCCAGTCCCTCACTTTCAGCCCTAGGAAGAAGGCAATGGCGAACCATCACCAAAACTTTTCCCAAGCAAACTGCTTTGTTTTCTGACAACTGACTTGTCTAGGCAGTCGTCAGGAATCAGCGCTGACACAAATGCACAAAAGAACCCCCAAAATTTTCACATAACATGTTTTATTCCAAAACTGTTGCTTTCCCAATTTATTAAAATGGATGCTAATGTGTCTTTCATTCATTGTTTATATAATCAATACCTATCCTGTAGGTAGTTCCTAGTATAACGTTAAGTAGAATATTTTATTGTGGCCTGTGGTGAATATCATATTTCTCTGTCTATTTCGGTGGTTCCCAACCTTTTTTTGGCCATGCCCCATCTAAGCATCTCTAAAATCCTGATGCCCCCCCCCCGTGACATATAATTCTTCGAGTCTTGTCTATGCATATATTAAAAAGTGTTGCTAAGGTCTAGACTCTAGATACCACATATTTTCAAATTGCCCCTATTAAAAATCAAATTGCCCCCCTGTGGGCCGTGGGCCCCACGTTGGGAATCACTGGTCTATTTGAATAAACTTATCCTTTTCACTGAAAACATGCCTTGGGGCTCCTGGGCTGCTGTTAGTCTGGGTGGGGGGGGAGGAGAAGGTATACTGCTTCTGCAGTAGTAATTAAAAGTGATGATTTTAATTGATAATACATTGAATAAATGCAATTAATCTCACTTGGGCAAAAATGTATCTTCAAACAGGTCAAAGGTCCTTGCTCTTGTTTTCACTTGGCTGCCTCCATGTTTTTTTGAAACCTGTGATCTACTAGCTCGCTCAATAATTTGTTGGACTCTTCATTTCCTGTGCTTGATTTAACAAATAGAAAGCTTCAAAGTATGTTACCATATTTACCAAATTCACACATTTACTAATGAATCAGAAATTAAATTTTCAGGGTCGCAACGAAGTAATGAAATCAGTTCACTAATGCAGACAAAGACATTGTTTTATTTTATCATAAATATAAAAATCTTTGGTTTAGGACTCCATATCTTAGATGGACAGATTACTGGTGGTGATGGAAAACAACAGATACAGGGAGTTAATTTGCTAAGTCAGTGGTGCTCTTAGGAAATGCTGATCAGACAGAGCATGGGAGATTTTATGCAATTGAGAAATCATTTTGTTTTGGCAGTAGCACAAGATTTAATAAACAGTTTTAGAGCAACTTTGGATAAAAGGAAGAAATTTAATTAACCACACCTCTTGTGTTAATTAACCACGCCTCTTCTGTTCAAAAAAGCCTTGGTAGTACAGTGGTCTAAGGCACCCTGTTATTAAGCTGATTATTAAGACCAGCTGCCTGCAATTACTGTAGGTTCGAATCTCGCCAAGGCTCAAGGTTGACTCAGCCTTCCATCCTTTCTAAGGTAGGTAAATTGAGGACCCAGTTGTGGGGGCAATAAGCTGACTTTGTATAAATATACAAAAGGATGAAGGCTATTGCTGAGCACATTGTAAAGCCGCCCTGAGTCTCCGGAGAAGGGCAGCATATAAATCAATTTTTTTAAAAAAAACATTTATATGAAGCCGCTGGGAGAGATCATCCGTGGTTTCGGGGTGAGGTATCATCAGTATGCCGATGATACCCAGCTTTTTATATCCACCCCGAACCAGCCCAGTGATGCCCTCGACGTGATGTCCCGGTGCCTGGAAGCGCTACGGGTCTGGATGGGGAGGAACAGGCTTTGGCTCAACCCTGCCAAGACCGAATGGCTGTGGATACCGGCATCCCGGTCCAATCGAGAGGTTCCATCTTTGGCTATAGGGGGCGAGGTGTTACCCCCTGTAGACAGGGCACACAACTTGGGTGTCCTCCTGGACTCATGGTTGAGCTTAGAAGATCATATAACAACCATGACCAGGGGGGCGTTTGCCCAGGTGCGCCAGTGCGCCCCTATTTGGACCAGGATGCCCTATGCACAGTTACTCATGCACTGGTCACCTCCCGTATTGACTACTGCAATGCTCTCTATTTGGGGCTGCCCTTGAGGACCACTTGGAGGCTTCAGCTGGTACAGAATGCGGCCGTGCGGGTTGTGATGGGAGGGTCCCGATACTCCCATGTTACACCTCTCCTGCGCGACTTGCATTGGTTGCCAGTTGCCCTCCGGGTGAGATTCAAGGTGCTGGTGATGACCTATAAAGCCCTACATGGCTTAGGCCCAGGATATCTGTCAGACCATCTGCAACCAGCAACAGCTTCCCATCGCCCGGTGCATTCTCACAGGGAGGGCCTACTCAGGGTGCCTTCGGCTAGACAATGTCCGCTGGCGACCCCCAGAGGTAGAGCTTTCTCTGTGGGCGCACCCACCCTTTGGAATCAACTCCCCCTGGGGCTCCGGTTGGCCCCTGACCTTCGCACTTTCTGCCGCGAACTAAAAACATGGCTGTTCAAATTGCCCAGCCTGGACTGATGGGGTTTTGATTATTTTTAATGTGTTTTATGGGTTTAATATGTATTTTTAACATGTTTTTATTGGATTGGGATTGTATTTTTTAATTGTTGTGAGCCGCTCTGAGTCCCATGGAGATAGGGCGGCATACAAATCAAATTAAATAAATAAATAAATAAAATAAATAAATAAATCTTGATTGGTTAGGGATATTTGTCAATTTTTAGCAGATACAGTCTGTTTTTAACCACATTTTTTTAGTTCACTGCCTTTCGTATTTATGACTTCTGTTATAAAGAGACATTTTCATTATCCTTCCCCACTTTGTCAATTTCTCTTTCCTAAGTAACTGGTTTATATGGGAAGAAGAGCAAGGGTGAAGCATACACAAGGTCCGTTTCATTTATTAATATCTGAGTCAATATTCTTAGTCTGCTGAAAAGAATTAATGACTGAACAATTCCAACCCAGTAGAGTTTCTTGTCTTGACCATCCAAATGATGTTCAGTGAATTTGGGATCAAATCTAAAGCTGCTTCACTGAGAATAGCATAGTAATTATTTTCAGTTGTGCATGCCATCCTGTTGAAAATGCAGTACAAGTAGTCGTCGATTTACAACCACAACTGAGCCGAAAAATTATGTTGTTAAGTGAATTACACATGGTTGTTAAGTAAATCTAGATTGCCCATTGATTTTGCTTGTCAAAACGTCACAAAAGGTTATCACATGACCCTTATAATAGTGGCAGTGGGACACTGCCACTATTATAAGTACATGCCAGTTGCCAAGTGCCCAAATTTTGATCATGTGGCTGTGGGGATGCTGTAATAATCGTAAGTTTGAAAAATGATGATAAATCATCTTTTTCAGTGCCGTTAACTTTAAATGGTCACTAAATGAATGGTTGTAAATCAAGGACTACCTGCATAAATTTGTAACACTTAGCTTTCATCTCTGGTTATGTTTGTATGTTACCTGTGAATGTATAGATACATAAATCACTCAAATCTTTAACATTCTAAAGTAAATACAGATACAGTTTATCACATTTGTCTGATAAGATTTGGATTCTCTATATAACGAATGATTCAATTCTTATTTTAAATAGCAGTAGTTAAAAGTAAGCAATCTAAAAATGAGGGGGGAACTACCTGGAGACACAATGTGCATTGCAGATCCCTTAACTTAGTGATAAGGTGTTTGCTCTAAATAAAAACATCTTTCTTATTAATGCCCACTGTTCTTTTTCTCAACAGTGCTCAACTAATACCATGAATTTATTATCTTCTTTTAATCAAAAAGATTCCCATCATCTGGGAAGTAGTGTTTTTTTTAATGGTCCCTAAATCTAAAATGCTACATGGCAAGTCATGTAATTTACCTTTCCATTTATTGTGTCCATTATATGTTATCTTTGGAAAAACCATTTTGCATTGCTGATCAGTTTCATGGTCATTTGAACAGAAGCAATTTTATGCTGATCTGTTCCTGTATATGAAAAATGATTAACAGCACTAATGAAATAACATAGAAAGTAGGACAACGATTAATTGGATTATTTGGATTATATTGAATTAATTGAATAATTGCCATTCAGAATACAAAGCCACTCACTCTAATTTGATATTATTTTGTGTCAGCTCATCTTAAATGGCTCTTATTGAGGTTTACCTGATTTCTGTTATGGATTACAATTCACTTTTGATGTTTTATAATGAGTATATTAAATGATGTGTGCTGTCTAAAAAAAGAGATTTAAAAAATCTAACCAATTCCACATAATACAAAAAATGCTTAACTTTTATTTTATTTATTTATTTATTATTTATTTATTACATTTTATGTTGTTTGTCTCACTGGTACAGTGACTTGGGGTGGCTTAATGCAAATACTTTCTTCATTATATCAGCACCAGTCTTCGCATTTCAAATTTAACTTTTTAACATTTTTAATGTTACATACAATCATTTGATGAAGCAGTTTTAGTCATCTGGGATTAATTATGTAATCACAGTTTATAAGTATAGATAATGATGCTATTTTTATCATAAATAGGAACAGCATTAGTGGTACTTTTCAAAAAGTTTATAATTTTCTTATGCTGCATTCTGAACTTTTGTTATGAATGCAATTGCAATATTTGGATAGCCTTGTAAAATCTTTATCCTATGTCTTGTGCTATGCTACAGCATGCTACCATCTTTACAATATTATATGTCAGCCAAAATCCAAAATTGGATGAAATAATTAGTTTGTTTAATTCTTCTGATACCTACACCTTGACTCTATAATGCAAGTTGATTCATTGAACAAATTTATATCCCCTCCCAACTCACATAAAGTTGACCCTGGGAGGCTTATGACATTAAAATTCACAACATAAAAACCATAAAACCCTATTCCCACGGCAGCAGCAACACAGTAAAACCACTTGATTGGCTCCACCTTCATTTGGAGTCCCCAGACCACTGACAAAACCCCAGACCATCTCCAGGGCCTTTCTGAAATGCAGCAAGGTTCATCCAGGGAAGAGACCACCACCAGGAAGGCCTTTTTTCATGGTTCCATTAATGTACATCCCTAATAGATGGGACCTGCAACAGTTCCTTGGTGTCCTTCTGAAGATTGGCAAAGATTCTGACTATATGTTTACAGTTAAAAGCACAATCCAGTATTCTTGATAGCGAACTTCTGTTTATGTAAAGGGACTTCTGCACTTTTAATCAGCTTTCCACTTCCTGGAAAGGTTGCCCCACAATAGGCTGGTAGGAAAAAGTTACCTGCTTGTAGCTTTTTATTCTTCAGTAATGTATGTTTTGTTTTGTTTTTTAAACTATTTCTTCAAATTTATATAACCACTCACTCATATATGACTGTGTGTGCGTGTGTAAGTCTTGATTAGTGCAGTTAATTAATCTCACAAAATGGCTGCATTGTTCAAATTTGCACTATTCAAAGTGATATGTTTATGGAAAATAGGGTAATTGGTTCCAGCTCGATGGAAATAGGCAATTAAGTTTTTGTATGTTTATTAATGAAGTGCTTTATGACAGTATAAGAGGACAAATCCATATCCAAAGTATATCTGCAATCTCCTGTATTCTGCTGCAGTTCTTCAAAATAAGCCTCTTCTTTTTTGAGTTTTCCTCAAATGGAACCTTCCATTTTGCACAAGCAACAATTAGTGTTTAAAATCCCAATGTTGCACTAACTGAATTTTGGCTCGCTTTAAACACTACCTGATACCAATTTATAAATTGCACTAAATTGAAGTAGACAAACATGTCTGAGTTAGGCACTTTTTGATTCATGAATGGCTCACTCTAAGAATTAGTGTAGCATGATATACATAAACATAGTTGAACAACAAAAGATAAATACAGTAGCTAACTTTGTTTTTATAGAGCTAATGAGTTGGAGCTGTAAGTACCTGTGAAATAAATTATTGTTTAAGTATTTTTGAGCACTAAATAAGGAAGCAGGAAGTAAAAAGCGAATAGAACTGTATGACAGAAAAATTATGTGGAGACATCATTCGTCTGTTTGATCTAGGAAGATCAGTTTCTTTTACATCTGTCACATTTTTGCTCCCATTCTTCCAATCTCAAAGCATGAACATTATTACTTAAAATGTAAATTGCCATGTAATGAGTTATTCTGTTAATTGTAGCAGTAGCTGTCAACTGGCAGATCACTCATAATTCAGAAGGATATTACAAATAATCTACAGTGGAAAATCTCAGAAGATACTGATCCTCTTCATTCAAAGTCTTAAGATATTAGAGGCATTTTTTATTTTAAAACTTTTTTAAAAAATGAAATACGGGGATTTTGCAGTCAGCATGTTAAAATCACATTTGCTATGGCATCCTAGACCTCATGTTGCTGACCTTAGCTAATGTGGCGATCCATACGGTAGATAATTTTCAGTTACATTATTGTAGTCCACCTAATGGAACAGATTGGGAACAGGCTTGGAATCAATGCAGTAATTCTTAAGCGGGCCTGGTAAGCAGACCCATATATTTTATCTATTTGTCGTCATAATTCATATATAACTTGAAAGAATCCATTTTCTTACATAAAAGAAGTGGAAAAGGGAAAAACCTCTCACCATTCACTCACCTTGCTTCACTGCATTTGATTGTATTAAAGTGCTTTCCTAATCCAGGTCATTTGCCATTATTTGAAGTGCAAATCCAGTCATAGTATCTTAGAATTGCAGGCCATTTAAACCATCAAGTTTACCCCCAGCTCATTATAAGTGTATGAATTAAAGTCACCCAAACAGATGGCTCTCTGGCTTCTGGTGGAATATATCCAGTGAAGAGCTTCTTACAGTCTCCGCAGTTAATTGGTCTTATAGTTAGGAAGCTTTTTCTAATGCTTCAGTTGAAATCTCTCTCCCTGTCATTTCAATCCATTATTGTGCACCTTGAATAGAGGAGGAGCAGGTCTTGATTTTCCATGTGAACTTTTCAGGTATTTGAAGTATTGTCATTTCCTCAAAGCTAAATCTTTCTGATCCCTTCATCTCCTTCATAGGAATTTCGGGACTCCTCTTCTTCTTCACACTTATTCCAGGGTTTTTTTATATCTTGGTGCTCAGAATTGGGCACAGTATTCAAGACCAATACAGCATTTATTGATTAGATTATATCCTACCCTTACTTTTCACGTCCCAAGGTTTGAGTACATAATGCACACTCCTCCTGTTTTCTCCACAATAACAACCCTGTGAGGTGGGTTGGGTTGGGTTGAGAAAGAGAAACCGGCCCCATGCCACCTAGCCAACTTTAATGCTATGACTCACTGTCTCCTAATTTCTTTTTCATAATTATTACTAAACTAGAAATGCCTGTCCACTATCTATATGTTTCATTTTTCTTTCTTATGTGAAAAGCTTTGTCGTTCTCTATTAACTGATAACAAATAAACAAAAAGGAAGGAAAATAACTTCCATGTAATATGAATTTCTTTTAATTGTGTCACTCATATCTATCATGAAATTATTGTATTTATTAGCGAGTTTTTTTCAGTCAGTATTTTACAGAACGCATACTTTCATGAATTGTAGAAATAATTTTCAGAGATGCTACTTTATATAGTATATGTTTGCAACTAATATTTATTTATTTATTATATGTATATGTTTTCACTACCCAAGTGACTCTGAGTTTATATGTTTCTACAGTGAATTATGTGAATACAGTGAATACAATATATGTATTTACAATTAATTATGAGATTCAAGCACTTGATCTTATCTGAGAAGATACATTTAATAATTATTTCAAAGTGGAAGTATTAGCCAAAATTCTTCCACTTGTTGTGGAAGAATTGCTTGTTTAATACAGTAGATACAGACACTGATAACAAATCTACATATGTATCTCTATCTTGTAGCTCTACTGACAAAATTATGTGTGGCCTTGCATACAGTATGTATATGTGGTTTACTTAGTTTTGCCTTTGTTTAGTATGTAAGCTCATCTACTACAGCTTAATGTTATATATTGTTCAGACCACTAGATTTACTCAACAGATGACTATTAAAAATTTTGGGTTTGCTCAATATGCAATTCAAACGTTTTATCTAAATTTTTAGGGTTCTATATATTTATGAGAATCCCAACTTGGACTAACTACAGCTGTCCCCCAAACAAAATATGCCCAAGTAAAACAAATTAATATAAGCAAAAGAATATTTTTCTTTCTACCCTGACATCAACTAGGAGACAAACTCTGCATCAAGTGGAAGATCGAACAGGTTCCTGACCAACCTGCTGACAACTTTGCCATCCAAAAGGTAGAGGAGGGAACTAGAGGGACAGCTATACTGGACCTGGTTCTAACTAATAGAGAAGAAGTGAAAGAGGGAGTTGTTGCTGGAACTTTGGAGGAGAATGACCATGTCGTATTGGAATTCAGTATCTTTTGTCTAGTCTCGTGACATGATAGCAGTGTTCCAATATCTGAGGGGTTGCCACACAGAAGAAAAGGTCAACCTATTTTCCAAACCACCAGAAGACAAGACAAGAAACAATGGATTGAAACTAATCAGGGAGAGAAGCAACCTAGAACTAAGAATAAATTTTCTAACAGTGAGAATAATTAACTAGTGGAACAGCGTGTCCCCAGAAACTGGATTGTCCATCACGAGGCTTTTAAGAAGAGATTGGACAGCTACTTGTCTGGAACGTTATAAGGTCCTCTGCTTGTGCAGGGTGTTGGACTAGAAGATCTCCATGGTCCCTTTCACCTCTGTTCTGTTATTTTCTGAATCTCCCTCAGCCCCTGCCAGTGTTTTCCATTAACATACACAAATTTGCCAGATACTCAGATGGACATGCATTCCCATATGCTGTTCTACATAAATATGTATATGCACATTGAATCTTACCCTTAGTATGCAAAAGAGCTTAATTTCTGTCATCAGCTTACTTTTCCCACACAAGTTACAGAATCATTGCACCAGTCAGCTTCTTGAAATAGACATGCAAAAACCTTTTATAAATCTATAATTTCATTCTATGGCATACTAGTTAGGTAAACTAATCCAGCCTTTTTTTAGGACTTTTAGCAATGGCAGCAGCTTGCTGCTATACCAGGAAAATAAACTATGACTTAAAGCCAACTATGTGGCTGCAATTTTTAGTTTTGTACAGAACAGAAGGGATAAAAGCCTTGAAAGTATGATAGTTTGTAGCCCTTGGAAGTATGATAGGTTGCAGTTCACATAAGCTTCATTGAACACCTGGACTTTAAATGTTGACATTTGGTGGAGCTAGTTTCTGTTTTCTACTTCTGATAATTGCAGAGATGTGTTTTAAAGCATGTATGAATCAGTCCTCATGCAGCTGAGTTGTGTAGGTGGAAGTAACTACATTGAGGGAAATGTTATGATTTGAACAGAAATAGAACTTAGGTCAATAAGCAAATAGGCCTTTTAGCATAGGAACATAAAATATCAGCAAAGCAAATTACATGCACACATCATTTTTATTATAGCATAATCTCTCTGAATTGTGATTTATAAGCATCCCCAAGTATAAAAATCAGTTTGCAGCTTAGCAAGATAGGGCTGCAGGGGACAAAAATGAATTCTTTGTAATTATATACCTTGAATTGATAAAATTTTGTCACTAAACAAAAACTGGGATTATTTTCAGGACTAAACCTGAAGATTTCAATTTCCAGACCCTATAAATATCCATAAATGTGATTAATATACAGTAATACAGTCACATCATGATCTTCATGAGATAGACCATTTTAATCGTAGTAGTCAGACGAGCAGTCAAAGGAAACAGCTACCAGTATTTGCCAATTATTACCAGCTGAAAAAAAAGGAAAAGCAGAGAAAAAGAAGCATTAAGTAAGCACCTGGTACCTATTCCTTAAATGTATAGCAATTATTTTGCCCTGCCCTCTTTTGTTTACTGGATGGTGTGATTATTGGATACATTGGTCCTAATTTCTGTCAAAATCTGTTTGCAGGAATGTAGACCAAGGTAAACCAAGAGACATTTGCTGAAAAATCCTTTCCACTTGAGTGGCAACAAAATGCCTTCTTGTACACTCAGAGTTGTACACTATATTTATTATTATTTTATTTATTAAATTTATATGCTGCCCAACTCACTGTCGCATGATTGTGTACAGCATAGTTCTCAAACTATTAAAAATGCAATTTAGTCTTTTCTTAGGATTTTTAAATTTGGAAAAAAACCTACAATCGATCCCATTCGTAAAACCAAATATCCTATCATTTGCAAATATTTATTTCCTATTGGATGGCAGTCCTTCTGTAATGTCAGAATTAATTAATATTTTCTGCAACCTGTTTCTCACTAGTTCGTTCTCAGTCATCTCACTTCCATCCTCCATGGAATTGAAGCATTCAAGGTTCCTAATTCACTTCACTCTTGCCCTCAACCGGTTCTCAGAGTAGCTATTGAAAACCCATGTGAATTTTCAAATACTAATTCATTTTCAGATGCTTCTAACAGTAAGAGCTTATCCTCATGTTCAGTTTACTGAGGAAGAAAATCAGTTTACTATTTTTGAGGGACACATCATCATGATGTCCATCTAACAGAGCCTTGGTACTACAGTGGTTTAAAGCACCCTGTTATTAACACAGCTGCCTGCAATTTACTGCTGGTTCGAATCTCTCCAAGGCTCAAGGTTGACTCAGCCTTCCATCCTTTCTAAGGTAGGTTAAATGAGGACCCAGTTTGTGGGGGCAATAAGCTGACTTTGTATAAATATACAAAAGTATGAAGGCTATTGCTTATTGCTTAACGCACTGTAAGCCGCCCTGAGTCTCCGGAGAAGGGCGGCATATAAATCAAATTAAATAAATAAATAAAATAAAATAATGTTCTGTGTGCTACTAAGGCAGCTTAAAGCCAACTTATTTATTCCAATTTGCAAGTTACACTTTCCTTCTTCCAAAAAAGAAAAGATGAACTTAGAGGTGACACATTCAGGAACAGCCATTTCTCAGCTGCATCCCATATTTATTATGAGGCACTTTGCCTTCCCCCACCAGGAGGAAAATTGGTTTCATAAAGGGGAAAAAAAGAAATAACATTCCAAATATACAATAGCATTGAAAACTCTGGTTTGAGCTTTGTGATTTTGTATCTCCAACCAGTATCCCAAGGCAGCTTTCTTTTAAGGGAGAATTGTTTGACATCTTGTTGTGCCATATCTGTCATCGGACGTTGGCGATCATGTTGGCGATCCTATTTTTATCAACAGACGCACGAAAAAGTGTTGTTGAGTTTTGTCCAAACCAGTCCCTTAGATTTTGAATCCATGATGTTCTTCTGCCTGGACCTCATTTGCCTTCAATCTTTCCTTGGAGGATTAAGTGAAGTATGCCATATTTTTCTGGGTGTTGCGTCAAATGTCCAAAATATTCTAACTTTCGCTTTTTTATGGATTTGAGGATTTTCCTTGGCTTTCCCAGGTGGCTTATCAAACATTGTTTGACATAGGCTTATGAATCTCCTATTTCTCTGTCAATGTGTTGCTTTCCTAGAAGATTGATAGTCCTATGAAACAATTTCGGCCAAGTCGAAATCCTCTAGATTACTGCTGGTGAGAATTCTAATCCGATCGGACTGTGCAGTAACTGGTCAACCTTTAGATGGCAGCATGTAAGATATAGAAGTTATATAATAGAAGTGTAAGGTAAATAATAAAAATTAAGATTAAATTAGTGCGTGTGCTGCACTGGCTCCCAGTGGTCTTCCGGGTGCGCTTCAAGGTGTTGGTTATCACCTTTAAAGCGCTCCATGGCATAGGACCTAGTTATCTTCTGCCACCGACGGCCTCCCATCGACCTGTGCGCTCCCACAGAGAGGGCCTCCTCGGGGTGCCATCAGCCAAACAATGTAGGCTGGTGACCCCCAGGGGGAGGGCCTTCTCTGTGGGGGCACCTACCCTCTGGAATCAGCTGCCCCCATAGATAAGGAGAATCCAGGACCTCGGTGCCTTCCGCCGTGCCCTTAAAACCTTCTTTTTCCAGCAAGCCGGGCTGGCCTAACACTTTTTAAAATGTTTTTAATTGTCTGTTAATGTTTTTAATTGTCTGTTATTGTTATTAATCATGGGGCCAAATTTATATATATCTTTTTAATTGTATTTTAATGTTTGTAGTTTATGTTTTTACTTGGCTGTTCACCGCCCTGAGTCCTCAGGGAGAAGGGCGGTATACAAATTTAAAAATAAATAAATAAATAAATAAATAATGAACATCAAATTTTTGTCTCTCAAATTCATCCACCTCATCATCCATTCAGCAAAGTGATTGGTAGCTGGTTTTGCCCCTGATCAGTGTCATTTGGTAGAAGGAGAAAGGATGGCAGAGAGTTTGCCAATTTCTGATTTGAAACTACCCCACATTAAATTCTGTCTGGTTTCATTGCTGAGGCACATTACAGGTGATCCTGTGGAGAACAGTGTAATTTAAGTTGCTCTTCTTTTCTCCTGTCACAGTTATAATAGAAAGACATCTACCAGTTGTCAGCAAGCAAAACCCAGCTGACCATTAGATGGAAGCAGAGAGATACAGAACTTTTTGTAGCCCAGATTTGGAAGCCGTAGTATATTCTTGACTAATTTGCTTGATTCCTTTACTTCCTCCTCTCTAATCATTTTAGGTTCAACTGCTTTTGGCTGAAGAAGGAAAGTCTGGGAAGACATTATAGTACAAGAGGTTTGTTTACTTTCCCTGCAGGGTTGTAACATAATGGCATGCTAAAAAAACAGGTACATTTGAAAGATAGATGAATAGGATGGATGAATCCCTTCACATTTTCTGCTTCTATTCTGTTTTAACAACAACCACACATCCGCCCCCCAAAAAATCCCAGATAAATGGTGGAGAAAGAAGGGGTAGCCTGAATGAGATGTCATTAATTATAAAGACTGATCATTCTTAAAGCATTTTCACTTTACAATAGTGTGGTCTGGACTAGCAATTGGAGACCTTATATGGAAATCAAAAAATGATCGACGATACGATGCTGGATAGTGGGCCTCTCAGGTCGATGGCACTCAACATACTACTGAGGAAGCACTGAGGATCTTTCTAAGTACTAATGGTGTTTATGATGTGACTAGATTAAAGCCTTTGGGACATCTAGTTGCTATACAGGAGAAGAAAATCCAAAGCTGCAAAAATAGAATTACAGTAGGAAAGTGAACCTAATTACAAACACACAAAAGCTCAACATAGTAAGATTAAATGAAACAACTACAAATTAGCAATCTTAGGCATCAGCAAATTGAGATGGACTGGGATGAGATACTTTCAGTCAGAAGATCAAATTGTTTTATTACTGAAGACAAAAACAGAAGAAACATTATTGCTTTTAAAATTAGAAGGGTATATAGCAAGTCCTGACCTTCATTGATAGAGAACCAGAGGAATTATGAAATGGATTTAAAGACGTCGTTAAGGATGAATGTGAAAAGAGACTGATGAAAAGGAAGAAAAAGAAAGCAAACAAGATGGAAATTGCCAAGAAGAGAACACAAGAAAGACAAATATCTCAGACAGCAACTTAACAAAGAATTTCAGAGAATTATTAGAAGAGACAAGAAGCAGTATTACAACAACATCTATAAATAATTATAGATTTTAAAATGCCAGTTAGGACTGAATGACAAGTTTTTACAATTTGTTTATTGACAAGAGATACTAGGGAAGATACTGTTATTTATAATATCTGGAAAACAGAGGGTGTCATTTCTTTTATCTTTTTTTTTCTTTTACTCTACAGTGGGGGGTTTTTTTGTTGGCTTTTTTTTTTTTTTTTTTTTGCTTTTTAATTTTTCTTAATTTAAAAAAAAAATCTTTGTATTTCTAATCTTTAATAAAATTATTACAAAGAAAATAAAAAAGCAAAATAGGAAAAGCATTGACACCTTTGAGTTTTGCTTTTGAGTATACCATGGCAGCCAAGAAATCAAACCACTGAATCATCAAATAAATCAACCCAGTTCTCACTTGAGGCACAAATGACACTTCAGACACATCAAGCAAAAATCCAGCTCTGTGGAAAAGAATCTAATGATGGGAAAGGTGGAAAGAAAGAGAAGAAGAAGACAACCAGCAACATGGATAGACTCAATTACAGTGTGATGAGTACACTATTGGGAAAACTTAAAAGAATAGGTTAGGGATACATCCTCATGGAGAAGATCTAGCTATGTGGTTGTTAGGAATCAAAAACAACTTGATGGCACAAACAAACCATGTGAAAAAGGCCATCTTCTATCTTTAAGGAACATTACAGGTCTATTCCACCCATAATTCATCACAACAAAAGCAAAAGATGAGAATGAAGAGTAGGCATGACTTCTCATGGCTCTTTTTTTAAGTCACGTAACCAGTAGGATGGGAAAAAAGAAGGACCTTTCCTGATGGCTTTCCCATTGCTTACAGGTAGCCAACAGGAAAGGTTGCGAATCACAATTGTGACCGTGAAACGCTGCAACCATTATAAACAGGAACTGGTTACCAAACACCCAGATCACGATCATGTCATCACAGGGTTGCCGGGATGGCTAAATTATGAAAACTGATCCTCACCACTGCTCATTTAGAGCTGTCATAACTTTGAACTGCATTTAACCACATGTGCAGTTATCCCCTGGCCTCAAAATTTCACTTAACCAAGGATTGGAGTGGAAGCCTTAGAATGACACGTAGTCTCAACATTTTGCCTCCATACATTCTCTTTGCTGTCGCCTGATTAGGTCTTTCAGGTCTTTCTAAACTGACACTTGATTTGACATGAGTAGAAATTTTAGCTGAATAGGAATTCATGTGGTGTGTGTTGGGTGGGGGAGAGAGAGAAGCATTCTGGAAGCATGTTAATTTTATTTGAAGTTGTAGATAGGTTTCTGAAGTAGATTTTCATTTTCCTTCAAGCAATCACTTTTCTCCTAGGAATGCCCAAAATTGTCTTGATTTATTTCCCACATTCATTACCCTTTTGGAGCAGGAGAAAGTTCAATAAGCAACAACATTAAGGTTGACATTTTAAAACTCGTGTTACCAAGCTAAAGAGCATTTCCCCTCCGAAACAAATGTTGCTTCTTACTAATAAGGGAACAGCAATTCACTGCCTTGGAGATTCGTTGGGGGGGGGGAAGTGCGGGGAGAGGAATGGAAAATTAACCATCCCATGCGTTTACACAGCTGAATGTATGCAGTGTACTAGAGGCTGCATTGTAGATAAAAAGGCAAGAATAGGCATGCTAAGTAAACAGAAGAGCATAGAGAACACATATGTTGTGTGCAAACAATATTCTGTCTGCTTCAATGGATTCAATGGACAATAGAGCCATATATAATTCTGGTTTGACTGGGCAGACTCTTAGCTACAATGATTCAAAGCAGAGGTTGCTGTACTTACCTGCAGCTCAGCAAACAGCTATTTAGAAGGGTTTGTTGAAGGCTATTGTGTTGAAGAAGCTTCCCCACATGTTTTCCTAGCAGCCCACCAAAGAATGGGTCGTCTGTTTACCCGGGAGATTTTGCTGCTGTGAAAGGGAATACCTAGGAGCTGGTTTGGCAAGCAGCAAGGGAGCTTAGTTTTGAATTGTGAAAGGATAGCTGGAGGACAAGGATTACTGTTCTGTTCAAGGTCTGGAAGGATAAGGGATGTGTAGTATTATTGAGCCAAAAGTAGCCTGCTGTAAAAGGTTAGATCCTTGTTTTTGGCAGACATAAAAGGGAAACCTTTAAAGTTATGGTTTGAAACATTTCCATTTTTATGTGAATATGTGTCTTCCTGTTTATGCCTCCACATGAACTGGTATTTGGAGGTAAGGGAGTATACATGTCTACCTAAAGCTCCTTAAAGTTTTTTTTTTTTTGAATACTGCTTTGTATTTATGATCATAAGTGATATGTAAAGTTGAAAACATTAGAAGTGTAAGTCAGGATTATGACTTTTAACATAAATGATATGTGGGATTAACATGGAGTCTTGAAGATTACAAATCAGCCATTCCAAACCTCTAATGAATTATTAAGAATGGCAAGTTAAAAGAATGCAGCATTTGATTATTTTAAATCACCATGTGAGTTACCCTTAGAATTATAGAATCATAGGGTTGGAAGGGATCTTGCAGGCCTGTTAGTCCAAATTGCTGCTTGAGCAGGAGACCTTATACCGAATGATTATCTAATCTCTTCTTGAAAATCTCCAGCAATGGAGCATCCACAATTTCAGGAGGCAAGCCATTCAACTGATGAACTGTTCTCACTGTCATAAAATTTCTTACAAGATCATCTGTGTCTCTTTCAAGCCTTTGACAACCAGGAAGTGTGATCACAAGGACCAATCTAAATTAGAACCATGCCCCATCCTTATTCTTTACAGAGCAGATGTTGATAGTTGTTTCATGGTTGAAGTCCAAAATATCTCGAGGACCTCTAGGTTCTCCGTCCCTATAATAGCCTGTAGCCATTGATTGCAAACTGTTTATCACCAAGAACTGCCCTTAACTTTTGGTAGGGGTGAGGACTATATTGTATTAGACAAACATGCAAAATCATGTTTTCTTGGGGGATACTTTTGAGATTTTCCTTTCTTTTATAAAAAAAACAGTGCAACGTTTGTTTTAGACTTACATTGCAGTGTGCATGTTTTCTGCACAGCAACAAGAAGCTGTGTCATTGTTTAGTGCTCAGTTCAGAGCAGCAAATGGGAGCTGTACAAAAGGAAACTGGAGCCTCAAATTGCCATAATTGGTTTTCAGGCTGAACCAAAACAAATTAATTTCTGTTTCTGCAACAGAGCTTTCTATTTCCCAATACATTCCATTGCACACAAAGTTCAAGAGATTCATTACACCCCGTTGATATAAACATGAGGCATGATTGTGAATGGAGTAGTGCAGAATTCCTACAAGATTTCAATCGGATGAAGAAAACACATATCTAATTTGATCATATGACTGCCCTGTTCACACAGTTTGCAGGCACATTGGGACAGTCATGGAAGAAGAGTATGTGAAGAGTACTTTCCTACTGTGACCTTGTGACTGTTGTAACTGCCAACCTGTAATGTACTTAATGTCTAGTTTCATACATTCTTCCTAAGAAATACTTTATTGTAGTTTGTAATGATTTCCTACTGCTTCATTTCCCCCCAAGATGAGGTTTGCCCTGACCCTATTGGCATTTAGGAAATCCTCAAAATATGGCTTTTGACAGGCTTGAGGGTCCCAGGGAAATAGGGACCCTGCAAGATGGTTATATTGTGTGTAGCATGCTGGTCTATTTCCCGCAATCTTATACAGTGGTACCTTGGTACTCAACTGCTTTGAAACTCATCAAATTTGGTACACAACACATTTTGACATGAAAATTTTGTCCCAGTACTCATCATTTGTTTAGTACTCAACACACAAGCTAGAACTTGTCAATGTGACTCACTACATTATTGCTTATAGGGAAAATTTGTTTGGTACTCATCATTTTTGGTACTTGTCGTGCCTCCTGGAACCAATTAAGGATGAGAACTGAAGTACCACTGCATTTGTGTTTAAATTGTGTTTAATTTGTTGTTTTATATTTGTTTTAATTTATTTTAATTGTTATTTGTACACTGTCCAGAGACACATTTGTGAGATGGGTGGATGTATAAATATGATAAACAAATAAGAAAACTAAAAATCTTTACAGAGAGTTACTTTTCTTTAAACCAGAAACACCCAACCAGAAGATTTTGTCACTGTAAATTTACAATAAAAATAGTGTTAGTACTATTTTTAGTTAGTACTACAATAGTTAGTACCGGCTTTGGTTTCTTGTCTGGATCACTCCTGAAAGGCTGATATCAGACTTGCAAGTTTGAAAATACTTCTCCCATCCTTGCCTTTATTTTCTAGACAGGTAGGAAGAGTTTCCTCTGGGATGCTTTCCCTGCCCCCATTCCTTATTGTGGGCTGAGATTTTTTTTTCTGACCATTATATAGGCCAGTGATAGCTAACCTTTTCCAGACTGAGTGCCCAAAGCACGTGTGCGCAAATGCATGCACGCCCGAACCCCCAAAATGCAATGTGCGCATAGCCCCTGTGCATGTGCCCCACATACACCACGCATGCACGCACAGCCCTCCGCATGCACCCCTGTGCATGCATATGTGCCCCCGCATGCGCCTTGCCCCCTGCGCATGCACGGCAGAGCCCCAAACACCAGCTGGCCGGTGGGAGGTGCGTGCACATGCGCAGCAGAGCTGAACTGGGGCGACGGCTTGCATGCCGTCAGAGAGGGTGCTGCATGCCACCTCTGGCACACGTGCCATAGGTTCGCCATTATGGATCGAGGATGCAGCTCTTCCAGTTTCTGTGTCTCAAGGTGATTCTCATAGCCTATTACAATATAGTAGTTGGTATGGTAAAAATACGGCAAGTTACTAACTTCACTTATTTGCGAAGTAGATGGGAAATATTTGTGACACTGCAAAAGTAAGCTGTTTCTCCTATCTTTTCTGCCTGTAACTCCTGACCCACTAGAGCTCTTGAAATTGAAATGTTGTAACAGAAAGCCCATTAAACTGTTGGAAGTATTCCTTTTGGACTATATAGTATCATTAACAGTATGCTTAAATATAGAGTAAAGCCAGGAAATACATGAAATATAGAAGATCATGAAATAAATAATAAAAAAACTAATAAAAGCAATAATATAAGAGAGCCAGTTTGGGCTAGTGTTTAAGGCACAAGGCTAGAAACTGGGAGGTCATAAATTCTAGTCCCACCTTAGCCAAGAAAGCTAACTAGGTGACTTTGGGTCCGTCACTCTCTCTTAGCCCAAGTCACCCATAAGAATTTTTTGTGGGGAAAATAGGAGAAGGAAGTTGCATTAGGCATGTTCGCCATCTTGAGTTATTTATAAAAATAATAATAAACATGAAATATAAAATAAATAAATAATTCACATTTCAAGAATTCGAAATGAGTTGCTTATGCTGAAGGGGATCAGATTGGAAATGGTTGCCCTCCTGCTATCTAGCCTTATTGCCGTGGACTTACCAGTTGTATTCGGTATAATTATACTCTTCTTTTTCCTATTAGGATTTGGTTGCGGTTGTTTTTAATGCTACTTCCTTTTTTTCCCTCTAGGCTCTAATTCTTCATCAGCTTGGCCGGTACAGCTTGGCCGAGAAGATCCTTCGGGACGCTGTCCAGGTGAACTCAACAGCCCATGAGGTTTGGAATGGCCTCGGGGTGGTTCTGCAAGCTCAGGGTAATGATGATGCAGCCACGGAATGTTTCCTGACGGCACTGGAGCTTGAAGCCAGTAGCCCTGTTGTCCCTTTCACCATCATCCCTCGAATCCTTTGAAAGGCAGACTGCTCATCCTGCTTCAGCTGAACTTGAGAATGTGAGGACGCCTATGAGCTAATCTTTCCTTCTGACTCCAAGGGGCAGCTCTTCACCCTGAGAGGTAACAAATACAACTGCAGGCAATCTGCTCGTTTCTGTCGGGTGTCAACGCGGGAAAGCAATATAGGATCTAAATCAGTGAAGAAAAATGGGAAAAGAGAAGGAAATAAACACACATGCACACTTTAAGCCACCATGTATGTATTGTCTACATTTTTTGCCACATAGTCATTTCGAAACCTGATGCTTATTGTTCAAATGGATATTGTGCCATATTTTGTTAGGTGACATCAGAGTGTTATGTAAAAACTCTAAATAGAATCAGTGATAGATAATAGATTCAAGTTAAAATTCAGTGGCAGAGCAAGCCTATTTTTAACCAAGCCTGTCAAAGACCTGTTTTCTTCATGGCTTTCAACCTCTCTGGAGCTCAGAATCAAAATGTGAAATTTGCTGTGTTCCATCTTCTATGGTAGTCCAGCCCAGCAAATCAGCTGAAAGGTTATGTTTTGAGTTGTTAATAGCTGTGATGTGTAGCTAATCGTTATTTCTTGTATTTAGAAGAAAGGTTGTGTACAAGAATATTTATATTTTACCAGCGTATGCCTGTTGAAACAAAAAAGAAATGAAAATATTAGTTATTTAAGTTTAACTTTTTTATGTGAATCCAGAGTTTATTTATCAATGGAAATATGTAAAAAAGATGCTAAAAATAGAATATTTACCGACATTCCTTATGAAGTATACACTACCTTGGCTCAATGGAAAGATTATGTTAATAATAAAATGATTTTTGAATGCATATAATGCTTGTCATTTTTATTTGATAGCTGGATGAAAATAATTAGAACTGACTCATGACATGGCCAAATTACGTGCATCTTAGTTGAATTACTATTGTGCATAAGTATATTAAACAATAGTACATTATATATTTATTATGCATTAATGCTAATTAATTGATTAAATCATTAAAGCCAAATACTTTTGATAAAATTCTTAAAGCAGTTGCATTTGGTTCTGTCATGGAATCCTGAAAAAAGATCCATATTTTAATGAATAATAGTGCTAAAGCCACATCTTTGAATCATTTTTATATGTGCACTACCATAATATATACAGTATTCTAATAGTTATATTCTTAATATTGATTAAGTGTTTATTAATTTACTCACTAACTATATTATCACGACATAATGTGTATTTATACATAGTGTACATTTCTCACGTTTTGGGGGGATATTTTGTATCAGCAATATTAATTGGAGTTCTCTCACTGCCTGAAATGTATATGGCAATAGCACTTAGCAATAGCACTTAGACTTATATATTGCTTCACAGTGCTTTACAGCTCTCTCTTAAGCAGTTTACAAAGTCAGCCTATTGCCCCCAACAATCTGGGTCCTTATTTTACCCACCTCGGAAGGATGGAAGGCTGAGTCAACCTTGAGCCCGGTGAGATTCAAGCTGCCAAATTGCAGGCAGCCAATAGTCAGCAGAAGTAGCCTGCAGTACTGCATTCTAACCACCGCGCCACCATAGCTCTATATTTGTTTTGTTCGCATTTATATCCTGCTAGAATCCAGATCTTCCTTTATCAGTGAAGGCTGCCTTTGGCATATCAGCAAAGAATCTTCTAGTCTCAGCTTCCTCCTGCTTCTAGAACAAGAGCCATGAATGCAGAAGGTCTCCCTAAGCATGAACCTGCTGCTTTACAGTTAATGTAGGCCCATGCAGACTAACACTCCATTGATAGACAACCATGTATAAATAGCAACTCCATATTGCTTGAGTCAACTTCAGCCTGTTATCTCACACTGAGACTTTGCAGCCTGCAGGCACCAGGATAAGACTTCAGTACAGCCCCTATAGCCTACAGTGGTGATATACAGGTAGTCCTCAACTTACGACCACAATTGAGTGCAAAATTTATGTTGCTAAGTGGGAAATTTGTTAAGTGAGTTTTGCCCCATTTTATGACCTTCCTTGCCATGGTCGTTAAGTGAATCACTGCAGTTGTTAAATTAGTAACACGGTGGTTAAGTGAATCTGGCTTCCCCACTGACTTTGCTTATCAGAAAGTCACCAAAGGGGATCACATGACCCAGGGACACTGCAACCATCATAAATGTGAGTCACTTGTTAAGCGTCCCAATGTAAATCATGTGACCATGGGTGTTAAGGAATTCGCAGAGTAACCCTTGAATAGCAAGGGTGTGCACATGAAAGCGATTGAGAGTAGGTACGAATAATCACAGTCAACACACAGATACACTGAGTTGTGTTTACTTTCAGGAAATAGTAAGGCACAGTCCAATAACCAGTCCAGGTCATACACATATAAAGCAGGAGATAGCAAAACGACAGTCCAGGGATAATCCAATAACAAAGTCTTCTTACCAGTCGTCGTAGTCATTCACAATAAACAGTTCTTCTGGATTTGCAAACAGTAACATTCAGAGATATCAGAGAGCAAGAACAGCAAAAAGAGACAAACCATGTTTCTAGCTCCCTCTTAAGGACATTGGCAACACAGCTAACCAATCAGGACACAGTATGATGCAATACAGCAGTCTTAAAGCTATACAATACAATTGCAATACGCTGCAAACATACATAGATGGTTTATATATTGCCAACCCAACAAGTTAGGTAATAGTCTTATTCCTAACATCAGAGATGCTGCAATGGTCATAAGTGTGAAAAATGGTCATAGGTCACTTTTTTAGTGCCGTTGTAACTTCTAATGGTCACTAAATGAACTGTTTTAAGTAGAGGACTACCTGTACATCTGGATATCATCAGCATATTAATTATGCTGTACCTCAAACTGGAAGCAGGGGGAAGAGGACAGAGCATAATGGCACCTCTAAAGTCATAAATCACTGGGCCAAACTTCATCCTTCCCCAATATAGACTGAATTTTTCCCCCTTAAGAAGAGCAGAACTCTAAAATAGTGTTCCCAATTCCCAACCTCTACAAGTAGCCAAGTAAGATACATGGCCAATCATATCAAAAGCTGTCAAGAGGTCCAAGAAATCAGGAGAATGCATACCCTGACACAGGTAATTCATTAAGATGACTAAAGCCATCTCACCTCACACATGGGCCTGATTCCCTGATTAAAAGGGATCAAGATAATCCATTTCTAGAATGTTGCATAGGAGATTGATCACTGCCAAATCAAAAACATTCCACCCAAAAAGAAAGGTTGGGTTCCAGCTAATAGTTATACAAGACCCCTCAGATCCAGGCATGAACCCTTTCAAAAAAAAAGGGGGGGGTGAGCTTTCAAAATTTTAGGCAACTCCTATAGCAACGCATTGACAGATTTGAATGGATTCCTTGAGTCATCTGCTGTGCCATTAGTAATACAAGTATGTAGATATATATTTTAGTATTGCCTAGCACAATCCTATGCATTTTTTTTTATTAAAAAAGCCATTATGTTCAGGGACAAATACTTTCAGACAGAGAATTGCAACCAAAAAAAGCCATTTGAAAGATTGTAGTCTTTCATCTCTGATTTAATACAATTTCTTTCTATGTGCTCTTATCCTAAAATGCAAGTTAGATATTTGGTTCAAGTAAAAGGCCAGATCCATCATTAGTCCTTAGTACTAACATACTGATTCAATCTGTCAAGAGTATTCTAAATAAATGACCACCCAGTTCCTGATTATGCTTTCTTTCTACTTCCTTATGCAAATACTCATTTGGCTCTTTTCTTTGATTAATGCCAATTCTCTCATTAGTTCAACTAATGTAGTGTAAAAAAAAAACTGCATAGCATTGTAATGTTGCCCTTACAGCAACAGTTCCCAAGAATACTGCAGGTGTCTCACACAAACAGGATGCCAACAGTTGAACAGAACCCAGGTTGTGTTGAATCACAGATGTTCTCACTGAGAAACATCCAGTATTTTCCTGTTTTCACTTGAAATCAACAAGAACAAGTTTTAACAGTTATTAATGACATTTTTAAAATCATTTTAGAAAATATGCAGATCAGAAGGGGATGGACAACATGCCACTGATAGGCACCATATTACTAATTAGGGGACTGGAGGCTAAAAGATACAATGAACGGTTGCAAGAACTGGGCATGGCTAATCTAGTGAGAAGGACCAGGGGAGAGATGTTAGAGTTTGCAGCAATCCAACCAGCACACAAGTAAATAATTCAGCAGGATTCATGTATAAAAGAAACTTTTTTATATACAGTAATATAAACCATGATGCTCACAACAGATCCTGTTTCTTAGTCACCAAACTGTTCCCATTGACTGACTTGTTATGGCTATCCCAGTTCATAATTTCTTACACACTGACAAGATGTACCATATTTGAGGGGCTGCCACAGAGAGGAGGAGGTCAAGCTATTTTCCAAAGCACCCAAAGGCCAGATAAGTAATAGCGGATGGAAACTGAACAAGAAGAGATTCAAACTGGAAATAAGGAGAAATAATAAGTGAGATTGTTCTCACTTTCTGACAGTGAGAACAATCAACCAATGGAACAGCTTGCCTTCAGAAATTGTGGGAGCTTCATCACTGGAAACTTTCAAGAAGAGACTGGACTGCCATCTGTTAGAAATGGTGTAGGGGAGTGGTGAAATCCAGATTTTTTTACTACTGGTTCTGTGGGTGTGGCAAGGGAAGGATACTGCAAAATCTCCATTCCCACCCCACTCCAGGGGAAGGATACTGCAAAATCTCCATTCCCTCCCCACTCCTAGGGGAAGGATATTGCAAAATCTCCATTTCCACCCCACTCGGGGGCCAGCCAGAGGTGGTATTTGCCAGTTCTCCGAATTACTCAAAATTTCTGCTACCGGTTCTCCAGAACCTGCTGGATTTCACCTCTGGTGTAGGATCTCCTGCTTGGGCAGGGGGTTGGACTAGATGACCTACAAAGTCCCTTCCAACTCTGTTAATCTGTTAAATCCAGATAACATGGTACTTTGCAAAAACTTTTGAAGATGATATATAGTGCTCCTTCAAGCAAAAGAATGGCCAACTCCTATTAATCTATAGGTAGTCTTCGCTTAGCAACCCCAGATGGGGCCGGCAACTGCTAAGAACGTGATCGCTAAGCAAAACATCACATCATCATGGCATACAATGTCACTTCCCATTTGGTTGCTAAGTGAGTCAGTGTGGTTTGTTATAAGAGTCCCATGACTACGATTGCACTGCCGAATTCTCCACTGACTCTGCTTTTCAGAAGCCAGCTGTGAAGTTGGCAAACGGCAATCACGTGAGCAAGTCTCAGTCACATCTCGCATTCTATTATATCACAACTGTTTTATGATAATTTTTATGTTATAAAGTGTTTTATAAAATTTGCCAAATTTCAATTCCACCTATATCATGGGCCCCAGATTTTAGACAGACTCTGTAAATTAGTCCATTTATGATACTTGGTTCGACAACTGTTGCCATATGGTGTAGCATTTCATCACTCTTCCCATCCTGCTTACAATCTTTTTGGGCTGTTGCCTTCTGGCAGAAGATACAGAACAATTAAAACTCGGACCACACGTTTTCTGAATAGTTTTTATCCCAGAGCTATAATTGCACTCAACAATGAACTAAAGGGCTACCATCAGTGAGCTGTTGGACAGTATTACTTGATCTGTTGTGTGGATGTTTGAGTGGTTTAGGGGTGGGGAATTGTGGTGGGTGGGAGTGTGTTTGGGGATTGTTATGTGTGTGGACCTGGTCTTTGGGTGTTAAGTGAATTTTGTTGTATGGGTATACTGTGTATACACGTACAATGACAATAAAGTAGTAGTAGTAGTAGTAGTAGTAGTAGTAGTAGTTGTTGTTGTTGTTGTTGTTGTTGTTGTTATTATTATTATTATTATTATTATTATTATTCACCCTGTTAAAAGATACTGGAAAGAGTTTTAATAGTATAGGGGTGTTTTTAAAAACAAAAAAAGAAGGAACTTCCCCCTTTATCCATAGCAAGTATATTCAATATTAACAGCTTATCACCGCCTATTAAGAAATAACAAATACATCTTCATTCCATATGTACTTCATATTTTATGGACCCATCTAAAGAGTTTTAATTTTGAAAGAACCCTGACAGAGTGCACCATATCTGATTGTAATCATTTGACAGTTCTGGCTATCAAGGCAGTGTTACAATGATTTGCTGCTAGTCATTACTTTTTAAGATTTATTCCTGGTAGAAGAAGCCCTAAAGCAGAACTTTCTCTTAAATCTGCCAAAGTTATTTTGAGTAGAATAAACATCTTTGTTATTCTTTTACTAACAATGGCTTTTACAACTCGTTTTCCCTTAAGCAATTTTTTTAAAAAAAAATTTTAACCTGTATTGTATTGTGATACGTTTTTTTCACAGCCTTTCAATATGTTTATTCTTCTAATCCCTCCAAAATGTAAAGTTCTCTGAGCAGATTGCAAAAGTACTTTTTAAAAAAAACTTTAAAAAGAATAAATTTAAAAACACAATCACTCAATAGCACAGGAAATATTTTGAAACATGGTGCACTTTTATTAACAACTACTATTCTAACTGAGTAAAAAGTATAGTGCTATTTATTGTTGTTCCTTTCCTAGTATTTATTACCCCTTTGGAGGAATGGGAAGGATGGCTCTTGCTGCCTTGCCAAATAGAAAGAAGTTTCTTCCCATTCTGACAGTAAAAACCTCAAAAGTCAAGCAAAAGGATCAGCAGGCTACAAGTTTAATAAAACCAAGCTACTTTCAGTCACCCATAGGACAAATATTTCTAAGCCTTGAATTGGTATGTAAATCCATTGGGCATAGCTGTCATTGTTCCTTTCCCTGTTTGTCTGCTTCATGCCATTCCTTCATTATGGATAAAGGTGTCATCACCCATAAAAAGTCTCCTGGGCTTTAAGAAAGACAGAACAATCTATATTCATGAGTCTAGGGAGAAAGAAGAACTGCTTGCCCAGATCCATAAGGGCTAAATGGAGACTTCCTAAAGAAGCCTCTGGAATTGGAGAAAATAAATAAAGTGATAAGAAAAAAAGAGAATGAAAAAGGGTATTTGTAAGCCACCAATAAAAGCAGAAATTCACTGGAATTCTAGCCCCTTTCTTCGAGTAATGTCATTATGAACTTTCTGCAGCATTTTGACATTGAAATATGTTCAAAAAATAGGACAAGAAAGAGACTGGAGATGAGCAGAGACTGAGCCAGATTATTTTTTGCAGAATATTTTTTTTTTTAAACCAACTAGCAAATTTAAACTTTCTGCTCTTTTAAAATAGTGTCTATTGAGTGTCTGTGCATAAATGCACTTCATTATGTAGGTATATAGACCAATATAAACCTCATATTTGAAGCCCAGATAATTTGCATAAAATAATATTTGATCTCCGGTATATTGTAACTGAATTTCTGACTGAAGAAGCCACAGGCTAGATGGAAAGCTCCTTGATCGGGCATTTCTTGGGCAATTGTTTGGTATCTTCCTAAATAGTGGAATGTGTGTGCAAATGTTATGCTGATGTTAAAGCAGGGATTTGGTTGTACTCAACTAACGGGGTGGAGAAAGAAGAGGACAGTGAGCCAGTAAGGCGGAAGCTGGCATGTGTAGTGCAGGCTTCGTTGTGTTGTCCTATGGAGGCTAAAACATATGAAGAATGGTTCCAGGAACTGTGTATGTCTAGTCTAATGAAAAGAAGGACTAAGGGTGACATGATGGCAGTGTTCCAATATTTGAGGAGCTGCCACAAAGAAGAGGAAGTCAACCTATTCTCCAACCAGAAGACAAGACAAGAAACAATGGATGGAAACTAAGGAGAGAAGCAGCTAGAACTAAGGAGAAATTTCCTGACAGTTAGAACAATTAATCAGTGGAATGACTTGCCTCCAGAAGTTGTGGATGCTCCAACACTGGAAGTTTGTAGGAAGAGATTGGACAACCGTTTGTCTGAAATGGTATGGGGTCTCCTGCTCAAGCAGGGAGTTGGGCTAGAAGACCTCTGAGGTCCCTTGCAACTCTGTTATTCTATTATCTGTAGTACTCCCCAGAGGACTCAGCAGAATGGTACAAAAGAAAGCAGAGTGGAAGATGCAGAATGTTCAAAAATTTAAGCTAGAAGCTGTAGTAATATATGTTAAATATAGGGGTTATAGCTGTTTTGTTACCTGTTCTTACCAAGTTTGTTTCCTTCTTCCAGCTGAGTAGGTATTTAATTCAATATTTCAAGTTGTTCTTGTTTGTTTTAAACTATTTATTACCAATCTCTCTATCCAGTTCTCAGGAACACTACTACAAGTCCAGAGAGCAAAAGACAAAAAAAATAAACTGTAAGAAAATACATTAAGTTTTTATTCTAAATATTTGACTAGCACTTTCTTGAGTGCTGCTCCCTTATATCTGCTGTACTTACTGTTTGGGAGGCTCTTGCAGAGGCTGGCTGGTTGTCTACCTAAACTCATGCCAACCTGGAGAAGGAAAGCACAGGGGGAAAGAAACAGATGTCTGGTGGCATCTTGGCAAATTTAAAGCAGCTGCTTTTCCCAAGAAATGCCAAAAGGAGCATCACTATCTAAATAGCCTGCTGTGTATATATGTTTGTAGCTCTTTTCTTATTTCTTCGGTTAGCAGAAATGGCTCAGATTCTCAGCCTGTCTGCAAAAGCACAGTAGTTATTCACCAGTCTTCTTCTCAGATAGGCCATGCTATTTTCCTCTGAGATAGCAATTAGTAG
This sequence comes from Pantherophis guttatus, assembly GCF_059756535.1. Lineage (NCBI taxonomy): Eukaryota > Metazoa > Chordata > Lepidosauria > Squamata > Colubridae > Pantherophis > Pantherophis guttatus. Next base: position 46,779,242 of record NC_142063.1, read on the forward strand.
GGCCCATTAGAAAGCATGCTTAACAGTGGAAAAATAATCTACCTTATTTTTCGGAGTATAAGACGCACTGGAGTATAAGATGCACCTTAGTTTTTGGGGACGAAAATAAGAAAAAAGCTGATTGGTGGGATGATCGGCCTCCCGGAATACCCCCAATCAGCTGTTCCCAGAGGTGAATTTTAGCAACAGGTTCCTTGGTTGTGAGCTCTGTGCCTTGCTTTTTTTTGCTTTTTTTTTTCTGCCTCTGAAACTCTGTTTCAGAAAAAAAAAAATTTCCTGCCTCTGAAAGCGTCCGAAACAGAGCTTCAGAAAAAAAGCCTCTGAAGCTCTTTTTGGGGGCTTCTTTTCTGAATGTTTGTTTCTGATGCTTTTTTCAGCCTCTGAAACCTCTGTTTGAGAAGCTGGGCGGGGCTACATTCAGAATACAAGATGCACCCAGATTTTCACCTTCTTTTTGGGGGGGAAAGGTCCGTCTTATACTCCAAAAAATACGGTAATTTTCTTTCGTAGCGATATTGGCCTCTGCTTCTCATTATGTATTGGATCATTTGAGGCTTCCATTTAACCCTTTTTAGTAATATAAAGTTTAGATTTGCTTACCTCTTTTGTCATACCCATGCTACCTGCAGCATTTAAGACAGCGCCAATCCATTTAGCATATTTTGTCCAGTGCACAACCAGAGCACCGTTTCACCCTGAGCACAATCACACAATTCTATGCAAGCTAAGGTCTCTAATCTGTAGAGATAATATACCGTTGCTGCATCACGCCAACTACAGGACACATGCAGTACACATTCTGGATGCTTGTAAGATTTAAATATCATTAATTGGATTTTGTTTTTATTTGAGCTGGTAACTTCCATCCAGATCAGGTTATTACAAACTTAAATGAAATCAAACTAGAAAAAGATTCAGTCCTAATTTATTATTCATGCTGTATATAGGCAGTCCTAGGTTAAGAATATGATCCTTCCTAAATCTGTCTTTAAGTCAAATTTGTATATACCAGTAAATCAGAACAGTTTATTTAGTGTCAGTTAGTCAAATGTTTGTCTTAGTATATAATATTTATTTTACCATTCTATACATATAAAACACTTAAGAAAGAGCAATGTGACCCAACTAAAATTGTGTTTCTCCTTCCTTGAGCTGATGAACTGCTGAAGCTGCATAATGTTTCCCCGAACCACTGAAAACAGGCTATATATTAAAAATGCACATGCAATTTTGTGATGCTCATGAAAACAGTAAGACTATGTGACTTCAATGGTTCATGAAATTATTGTGCGGCTTCAACAGTTCATTCAGTAGTGGGTTGCCCCCAGTTCGGACCGGTTCTATAGAACCGCCTACTGACTTGGACATCATCATAAGTGATCTGTGCATGCACAGAAGAGCATGCTTGCGCACATGCTTCGCTTGTGCGCACGCGTATAGGCACAATGCGAACCAGTGATAAAGGTAAGTAGAACTACCCCTGAGTTCATTGGCTTGAGGAAGGAGAACGTCATCCACCATTTTTAGTAATAATCAATCAATGGATAAGTATGAGTTGTCCATAAGTCAGACATTCTTAACCTAGGGGCCACCTATGTCATTTCTGCACTATGCCTTGTATCTGAAATATGAGAACATCCAGCTTTGTGCGGCTTTTTATCACACAAAGCAATGGAACAACCTGTCAATGTTGATGCTCCTTAGATAAGAACTATGTTAGAAAGATATGGCTCAAATAAATAAATAAATAAATAAGAGATATTTTGAAGAGCACAATTTACCTGTTATGGTTAAGCGTAAAAAGCTAAGGGCAAGCTCTTTCTTTAATATTTTAGCAGTAGCTGTTTAAAGAAAAGAACAGTATATAGCAGACAACCCAAGCCCACTCAATATGAAGCCAGACATACATGAATGAATGAATGACTTGGATAATCCAAATATTTGACTAACAATGAATGAAGAAGCAGTGACAATACCAAGAGTTCCACATCTTTCCCACTTTGAAAGATGCTGGAGTAGAACCTTGAAGAGAGATTTTATTCTCAGGCAGCTTATCAGTCCCCAGTCATTTCCTCTCTGACCTTGGGTACATTCATTCAAATATTTTCAAGCAGTCAAAGAAATGGGCTTGGAACGATAACTGCATCAACTTCATGAAAATTGATTTTGAAGTGTGTGGCAGCATATTAATCAAAGCAGTGACAGAATGATACTGCCCCCACAGTGGACTTCCAATGAGTTCATCTTTCACAACGAACAAGGGTATTGTTAAGACTATCTTCTCCAATCCATTGTGACACCAAATAGGATGTTGGCAGCCACAGCAGTTCTTCACCCCATCTTGATTCACCACTAATTCCATTATCTAATGTTCTTCACATTCTAAAGTTCAGGATACAGCTGAATGCCATGCGTTGAGGGAGGTAGAAGCAGTTCCAGTAAGATGGCATTTGACCAGTTTGTTTTTAATATAAGCCACCTTATGACCTTGAAGGGATGAAAGAACAGTAGATATTTTCATTTAAAGTTTATGAAATCTATGTTTCTTCACATGGTCTGTTGTTTTATACCAGGGGTGTCAAACTCGATTTCATTGGGGGCTGCATCAGGGTTGTGTTTGACCTTAGGGGGCCAGGGTGGGCATGGCCAGCTCAACATCACTCATGTCAGCACCTGTGGTGGCCCGAGCACTTTGCCAATGAAAATGGGCTCCCAGGAGGGCCGTGAGCTACATTTTCACTGGCAGAAGGTTGCAGGAGGCCATCGCAGCCAAAAACGGAACTCAGGAGCCCATTTTCATTGGCAGAGACACCGTGGGGAGGACCTTCACTGTTTCCAGAGTCACCCCATGGGCCAGATCTAAGCACCCTGCAGGCCCGATCCAACCCATGGGCCTTAAGTTTGACACCCCTGTTTTATACCAACAACTCCCAAAGAGTTTCATTACCTGACCATCTCCTCTTAAAGAACCAGAAGGATTTCAGAGCTCAAGTGTAACCTCAGGCGGTTTGACTTCATAAGTTGCTCACTTTTTCCCCCAGATTGTCAATAAGGCAATATAAGACAAAATATTGCACTTCATTGTGGCCTAACTTCAGAAAGGCCAACATGTTTACCTTCTTTTTTGCACAGTCCCCATCTCACTTATTCACTGAGGTGTTTGCCCAAATAAATGTTCTGTATCTCAGGCTTCTGGCTTAATTGCCCCAGAGAGACCTTTGCAACACTCCTTTGAAAACTTTATTTTCCCACGGGTTTGCAAGCCAAATTGTCCTTGGTAACACTTAAGGAACAGTACGAAGGTTTTCAATCAAATGCTCCCTTTTCTTCTTCCTGTCAGGAAGAATGTTATTCTTCCAAGCAGCTGGTTGCTACTTGTATCCCAGTTGTCTAACACAGAAGCTCGTCAGTTATCAATTAATCATGGAAAGGAAATATGTACAGTGTTTGTGGAAGTGAGGCACTATGTTCTGAAGCTGCTTTGTTTTTTGAACATGAATGTCTTGGAGGAGTTTGCTCATTGTTGAAAGTCAAGTGATGTAATTGTGCTTGAAAGCCAATGGAACATAGTGACGAGAGTTCTGGCTTGAGTAAAACATTGCTTGGCGGGATCAGACCAAAGACTCTGCAGCTTGTTTAAAACAGCAGCCACCTGATAGTCCTGAGAATCAAAAAGGTGGTGGAAGGTAGGGGCGGGTGTGTAAGTGAAAACCTATTTTATTGCTCTGTCTCTCGACCTTTACAATACTCACTCTGTACCTGGGGATTCATTTTACCATCCTCATTTTTTAGAATACTACTTTATAACATCCTCATTGTTGTTGCCTTTCATAGATAATTCCATTTGCCTATCCTAGGTTTCCTTTTTCTGAAGTCGGAATATTAATACTATTGTGCCTTACAGTTTTATTATGGCAAGGAAAACAATGTATTGTATTTTTTGGAGTATAAGACGCACTTTTTCCCCCCTAAAAGGAGGTGAAAATTTAGGTGCGTCTTATACACCAAATGTAGCCCTACCCACCCACTGGCCCCCACCCTTTGGCCTCTGCCTCCCAGCAGTTATTTCCTTGCAGCAAGCACCAAGAAGAAACAGCTCCTTTCAGCTTCAGCACAGCCTAATTAGCATAAGTTGATTAGATCGGCCTCCCGACTCTCAGCTGATTTGCTCTCAGCTGTTTTGCGCAGACCACTGCTGCTTGCTGCAAGGAGGTAAATTGCTGGGAGCAGATTTTTTTTTTTTTCTTGTGGTAATCAAGCTATGCTGAAAACGAAAATGAAAGTAAAGCAGGCTGTTTGCTGTTTGTTGCAATGAGGCAAAATTGCTGGGAGGCAGAGGCAGATTTCTTTTTCTTGTTTTCCTCACCAAAAAAGGTATGTGCGTCTTATAGTCCAGTACATCTTATACTCCAAAAAATACGGTAGTCAAAATTTTAGACACTTCTCATTGGGACAGTACTCAAAATATTTTTCTGCTTACTCAAGAGCAATTCCAGGAACATGTTAAACAGCATATCTGAATACATTTCTGTATTAAGTGTAACAGTTCTAGATCAATACGGTAGCAGTGCAGCTGCCTTTAAAATCCGGAAAGATGGTAGGTTTAAGCACATTCATTTAATACATCTTTTTCTTCCTAATACAAACAGCCTTTTATGTCCATCAAATTTACTTATTACATTTATATCCTACCACAATCCCACAGAATTTGTGATTCAGTGAGATTCAATTGTAGCTGGTTTTCTCTAGACAGTGTCTAGACCAGTGGTTCCGAACGTGAGGCCCACGCCCCACAGGGGGAGGCAATTTGATTTTTAATGGGGGAAATTTGGAACCTTTTTTGAACCAAGTTAATGGCCTTTTAGGCTTCCTCCGTGTGAGTAGGAGTTCACTTTTTGAACAGTAAGAATTATATGTCACCGGGGGGTGGGGGGTGGGAATCAGGATTTTAAAGATGCTTAGATGGGGCATGGCCAAAAAAAGGTTGGGAACCACTGGTCTAAACACTTACAGCCCCCAGACCTTAGGGCAGGACCTCAGTTGCCTCACTAGAATGGCCTGGAGAAGAGACCTCAACTATTGCCTTCATATAATATTAAACAGGAAGGAGAAGAGATATAACTTTTGCAGCACCCAATAAGGAAGCAGCCACAGGGACAACCTCTCTATTCCTACCACTATGACTGGAACCTGCTATCAAGGAACAAGAAGACTTACCGCAAAACAATGCACCAAATCCCCCAACCCTCAAATCAGTCCAGAAGAATACAATATTAAAAGTTGCAAAAGTTCAGTACAGGTTCATTTACAGGATCCAGATCTTGACAGAGATCATCAGTCTCATATCCAGTCTGAGCTTTGACAAGAGTCTAGATAACCTTTTTCCATAAAAGACACTTTGTGGTTTTTCACCACATCTCGATAACCACTGCCAAAAAGGAAATATTGGAGATTGGGATGTTATTTAACACCTCAAGGAGGCATTGGCAGGTCATCTGGTAAGACCTGTCCAATATGGTTGAACCTCTAACATAGCTCTCATTGCAAATGAAGGCAAATATATGTGTCACAGAATAATGTTGCAGGATCCAATCTGGGTCGGTCACTGGGACCAGAGATTTTGTCTTCAGAGTTTTCAGGCTCATGCTGAAGCCCATCCTCAGCAAACTTCTTTCTAGCAGAGTGTGTGTCTCTTATCCTCCATGGAGCGTGCAAGTCCCACAGCCACATCGAGATTCTGCCTCACTGGTGTTTTTTAATTATTATTTTATTTATTTATATACTCTTTATTGTTTAGAGTAATGATAGCTTTCTGATATTTTTACTACAGCAGTCATCCCTCACACCAACCTATATACAGTAGTGGCCAGAATTGTGGAAATCTTTTGGGAAAAGTGAGGTTTGATGGCTAATAACACCACTTTTTTGGGGGAGTTTCAAGATAATCATATTCCACTGCTAGATTGGTCTGGGAACAGCCCAGACCTTAACCCAATTGAAAATCTATGGAGCTGACTAAAGAAACTTGTTAGTCAGAAGCAGTGGTGAAATCCAAATTTTTTTACTACTGGTTCTGTGGGCATGGCTTGGTGGGCATGGTGTGGCTTGGTCAGCGTGGCAGGGGAAGGATACTGCAAAATCCCCATTCCCTCCCCACTCCTGGGGGAAGGATATTGCAAAATCTCCATTCCCACTCCACTCTGGGGCCAGCCAGAGGTGTATTTGCTGGTTTTCCGAACTACTTAAAATTTCCGCTGCCTGATCTCCAAACTGCTCAAAATTTCTGCTACCAGTTCTCCAGAACCTGTCAGAACCTGCTGGATTTCACCCGTGGTCAGAAGCAATCCAGCAATAAAACCCAGTTAATAGAAGCAATCATTCAATCTTGGTTTCACATTATAACAGCTGCAGAACTAAAAGACTTGGTTCACTCCATGGGAAGATGTTGTAAGGCCATAATTCATACTAAAGGTTACCCAACTAAGTATTAATTGACGTGATAATTTTTGTATAGCTTGTTTTTTCTATGGTGATAATTTTTGTATATCTCATTTTTTCTATGTGTTTCACTTTTCTTCTTTATACTGTATATTCTATACAGTATTTTTATACCAAATCCTTCATAAAAGTTATTGCATTACATTCTTGATTAAATTATCTTTCCATTGATATATAATTTTATGGTACTACTCCAAAAAGAAGTGGTGTTATTAGCTAGTTGTAGAAAATACACTTTTCCCAAAAACTTTCCACAATTTTGGCCACTACTATATGGAGTCAACATTTTCACAACCCACAACCCACACCATATTCAAAACAACTGAATTTCCAACATTCCCCCAACAAATTCTAATCCCTCTGAAAGAATATGGAAATTAGTATTCTATATGGAGCTACTTCCATCAGTTCCAGGTATAATGTTTCCATCCACCTGGATCACATTCATATTCTGGGGCAGACCATTCCTTCCTCCCTCCAGCTCTTGTCCAAAGGTGTAGGACAACAGTCCATCCCGCTAAGCAGATTTAGGCAACAGAACAACAGCTAGTGCATCGAGAAGTAGCCAAGACATAAGAATCTCTGGGGCACACCTGTATTCAGCTTTTCCTTTGTGGCATCCCTAATTGCCCTCTGTTGGTTTTGTTCTCATCAGATTGTATACTGGGAGCCACCCAGAGTCAATTTGGAGACAAGAGGAGTTCAAGTTTCCACAAGAAGCAATGAGTGGAAACCAATCAAGGAGAGAAGCAACCCAGAACTAAGGAGAAATTTCCTGACAGAACTATTTATTTATTTATTTATTACATGTATTTATATGCCACCCTTCTCCCGAAGGACTCAGGGCGGCGAACACAAGTTAAGAAACATGTGCAATAAAATCCCATTTTAAACCAAATAACTAATTAATAATAAATAATAAAATCCGGAATCAGAGTCAGCCTATTTGCTTGAACAGCCAAGTCTTCAGGTCCCGACAGGAGGAGCGGAGATCAATTAATCAATGGAGCAACTTGCCTCCAGAAGTTGTGGATGCTCCAACACTGGAAGTTTTTAAGAAGAGATTGGGGAACCACTTGTCTCAAATGGTATAGGGTTTCCTTAGGTTGGACTAGAAGGTCCCTTCCAACTCTGTTATTCTATTCTATTCTATTCTATTCTATTCTATTCTATTCTATTCTATTCTATTCTATTCTATTCTATTCTATTCTATTCTAGTTGAATTTTTAACTACTACTACTATTATTACTATTACTTAGTCTTATTCTTTGACTGAATTGACTGTGAAATACAATCTCTTGCATATGTGTGCGTTTACATACTTTATCCCAGAGATTTGCTTGATTCTCAGACAACCTTTCCTCCTGTCTATCCCTAGCTGATTCAATCCTTGTTATAATGATAGAAAGAGATACTGGCATAATGATGCCTTACCCTGTTTCTCTTTGCTGCTGGCTGGTGTTTTGTGTGTAGAAAAAAGCAGGAAACTGTGGCCTGTGGATGAGACAAGGCTAATGTCATGAGCTCAGGGGGTAACCCTGAGTTTCCAGGCCATTCTGGTTGTGCAATAAATAAGTAATAGTGACAGGCTCAGCGGAATACCTTCTAGCGACTAAGGAAAGGAAACGAAAACCTACAATTTTAAAATATAAATAGTTGAGACAGCCAGGATGGCAGCTGCAATTTATGATCAAACCCCATCCCCTTTTAGGTGTATGGCACATATGACACATTGGTAAAATGAATAGATTGCATGCTTCCAGTAGTATCTTGATTTCTTTTACCTGAAAAATTGCAAAATGTGAAGAAATGCAATTGATATTTAGGAGGACATAAGTTTTAAGGCAAAAGAATTAATGAAATCATAAAGAGAGCAATGACACAGAAACCTGAGGGTCCTGTAAAGTGGCAAACGGTGAAGATAAAAAGAACTGGGCTAGAATAACCGATATCAGGGCCTGCTGCAGGGTGATCATATGCCTTATTTTATTGAGCCCTATCATAGAAAGCCATAAGAAAAAGTTGTCTATTTGAAGGCATCTTCCGTTTGAAGATCTGTGTAAAAAGAGGACTCTAAAAAGGCTGCTAATTAACTTCGACACGAAAGTGAAAAGGCACAAATAATATTTGTCTATTATGATATTATTTTATTGTATTATAATTAACTTGTATTACTTATTACTAAATTTACATATACTTCAGTTGCTACCGGTTCACCCTGGATCGGGCGAACTGGTAGTGGCGGTGGCAGGAGGCTCCGCCCATCTGCCCAGACATCTCTGCGCATGCACAGAATGCACAAGTACAAGGGCACGCACTCACGAGCAAACCAGTAGCGATGGGATTTGAAACCCACTACTGATATACTTGTAAGCATGGACCATCAGATTTGTTACGATCTACATCTCCTTTTCAGTATGGCATAAGCAGCCATCTTACTATTCTGTCATGCTGAAACATGACAGAAACATTTCCCTGAGCATCTGCATCAGAAGTAGAAATTGGGATGTTGTAAAGGCATTTGGGAATTTTGGGAACATGAAGACAAATTCCAGACAAAAGGATATTAAAGAGTATGATAGAAGCTTAATGAAAATGTAGTCCTTTCTGGGGGTTGTTCTTTGGTTTGGTTCAGGATATGATCATAGCTGTAAGAAGATAAATGAAAGAGGTAGACAACTGGAGAATATTGTAGCTGCCTTGATACTTGCCTAAATAACATTTCTGAATGCTCTTTTGCTTGGAGACTATTGAATTTCTCAAATAGGTTATAGATAACCTCAGAAACTCTTAGAAAATCAACAACACTTGCTTGGCTGCGCTATTACGCTGCCGAGTCTGTTCTGTGGCACCTGATATTTTCATAGCACTTGACCTAGGTTTCAAAAATGTCTTTCAACCGTTGCTTGCTTTCCATGTCAAGTATATTTCAACAACCCTCCAAGGCACCCAGTTTATTGCAAGGGCACAAACCTTCTTCACTGGAGCACAGCAACGACATCCTCCATTGTCAGCTTTATTTGACTCAGCACAAACAAATTTCCACCACTCTTTTTCTGCAGGCAAAACAGGGATACATGTGGAGAATTTTAATTGCCTTTTTTGCTTTCAGGTCCCAAGCACAGGGAAGTATTTGTTTATGTGATTAAAAAGTAGAACATAGGCAATGAGCCATTAGTAAATTAGTTCTTGGTTACAGCGGACAAGGCTATTGATTTATTATTATGTTAGCCCTAGGAACTGTGCAGCTTATATTCTGGGTTAAAGATATGCTCTCTCCAATCATGTACAGCAGCCCAATTTAGTATTGGAGACACTAGTGCAAATGCAGGACACTGGCCAACGATGATCTCTAGATTTCTTTTGAAGCTTGGCTTGAGATTTAATTAGGGCATCCGTCGGAACCCTGACACTCTGTTCATTTGAGCCTCATCTTTAGATTAGTTAAAACTGCCCTTTTACAAGGGTGTGTACTTTGTATAAAAAATCCGCAAATTCAGTTCTTGACTTTCCTTCTTAGGACTGGAGAACTTCTGCCTAACACTGTTATCAAATGATCTTTGCAAAAAATTAGATCTGACCTAGCAAAAATGCCTAGACAACCCATTGATCTCTTAGTAACAAATGATGAGTTCTGAATTTCTTCCATAGTTCAGTTCTGGTCTGGGTAAGAGTATATTATGCCACTCAACTTACATAAGACGAATTTAAATTACCCTAAATCTCTAGTGAATAAACATGGCAAAGTAACTGTGAAGTTTTCCTGTCTCCTTGCATTGGCCTTTCAAGATGGCCTTCTATGAAGATCACTCTGTCTGTAACCTTCACACACTTCATTCAGGAATTGAACTGTATCAGTGCCCTGGTGCTCCTTTTATGCTGTAAAGATTTGAGTACAAAATGTAGAGACTCCTCCTATTAAGATTACAATTTAATAACTTGTGAGAAATTTGCATTGAACTCAGTTGGTCTCATTTTAAATAAACATGTTTCAATTATGGGTAAGTGTAAGTATGAAGGACATTCTTGATGTACTCAGAAGAGGAGGTCCATATCATTTTTTGATCATCCACTCTAATTATATTTCACTGGAAGGTGAGGCTAATTTTACACATTAAAATACGGTAATATATGTGATCAATTTATGTTTTAATATTGTAGGAACTTGCATCTCTGCACTTCTAGAGCTCTACAACTAAGACTGATCTTCTGGTCTACTTTGAAGGAATTGGAGTACAAGTCCTACAAGTTACCTTGTAGCCGCAAAGAAAAATGTATTTTTGCCAGTACAGCTTCCTTTTCCCTTTCCTCTTTTTTCTATGCCATTTCATACTGTATATACATTTATTTATTTCTTGTTATATATGCTTTATATAGCAATAGCAATACCAATAACAGTTAGACTTATATACCACACCTCAGTGTTTTACAGCACTAAGTGGTTTACCAAGTCAATATATTGCCCCCAACAATTTGGGTCCTCATTTTACTAACCACGGAAGGATAGAAGTCAACCTTGAGCTGGTCAGGATCCAACTCCGGTCTGTGGGCAGAGTCAGCCTGCAATATTGTATTATAACCACAGCACCACCACACAGTGATTAGAATGCAATATTTTTTCACTTTTATTTCTATAAAAATGCTACATTCATGGAGCTAAATAATAATAATGTCATTTGCATTCTTCATATGTTTTTATAAACATGAAAATATATTGAGGTTAATGGATGCTTGTCTGGAAGACAGATTTCTCTCTTTTCCTCTCTAACTTGCATATGTACAGTACATACATTTATACACTATATTAGAAGAGTGCCACTTAGAAAAATGCATATCAGTGTCCTCCTTCCATGGTTATAATTTTTCCATGGTTATAATCTTGGTTCCCCCCCCCAGACATTAAGAAAAAAATCAAGAGTAACAGCACAATTTTTAATTAATAGATTGCAGATAAATTTTATGAAAAATGTGAATCCATAAGTTATCTTGTGGACTTCCTTCCTTCCTTCCTTCCTTCCTTCCTTCCTTCCTTCCTTCCTTCCTTCCTTCCTTCCTTCCAACTGAGAGTGATAAGGACAAATGTGGGCCTGGTGGCTCAGCAAACTAAAAAAGCATTGTGATTAACATCAGCTGTCTGCAATTACTGTAAGTTCGAATTTCACCAGGCTCAAGGTTGACTCAGCCTTCCATCCTTTCAAAGGTAGGGGAAATGAGGACCCAGATTGTGGGGGCAATAAGCTGACTTTGTATAAATATACAAAAGTATGAAGGCTATTGCTTAATGCATTTTAAGCCACCCTGAGTCTCCGGAGAAGGGCGGCATATAAATCAAATTTAATAATAATAATAATAATAATAATAATAATAATAATAATAATAATATTGTACCCCTCCTCATAATCCATCAGACAATTTAGATTGTGAGATGGTGACCATGATTTCCCCAGAGAACTCTTTCAAACTTAATGCATCTCTAGTGTCCTGATCAGGCACTAGGAATGCTTTAGGTTTCCAGATTGCATTGCCTTCAAGAAAGAAATCTTGAAAAGGCAGAAAAGGATACCTTCATTTTGCATTTGCTGATCTCAAGCCATGTGACTTGCTTTGATTTCTAGATCCCAGTGGAATACTGCTGAAATCTGATTAGCAAGAGATGCCAAGTACCAACAGAAAGAAATTCTCTGATCAGCAAGAGACTCTTGCCAAATCGAAGCCCAGAGCAGCCAAAGCAGAAAGAAAGGCTGGAAATAAGGACAACAGAGCAGGTCATATTGCCAGACATGCCTTTGGTTTATTTCAAAACAGTTCAGTATTTGAAGAGCCCAGTGTTCATCTTCATACACACAGACTCATATTCACCACAGTAGCTCTCTGGTATTGATATGTATCTGTGCCAGTCTCTCACAACTTTTAATGACAGAATAGCAATAGCACTTAGACTTATATACTGCTTCATAGTGCTTTACAGCCTGCTCTAAGCTGTTTACAGAGTCAGCATATTTCCCCCAACAATCTGGGTCCTCATTTTACTGACCTTGGAAGGATGGAAGGCTGAGTCAACCTTGAACTATTCAGGATCAAACTCCTGGGCAGAGTCAGCCTGCAATAGTTTGTTGTAATCACTGAAGCACCATGGCTCATGAATGCTCTAAGAACCACCATTCCGTGAACTGACCCTGGTCTGTCTCTTGGCTTTCATTGTGGAATTCCTTTCTTTGAAAAGTTTAAAATAGTGAATGAAGAAACTAAATATAAATAGTGCTTTTCAGGACTGAAGGGAGGAATAACAGTACAGCTGGTTTGAATAAAAAGCAATGCCTCTGTTTCTGTATTTAGTTTAAATACAGAAATTTAGTTTAAATTGGGATGTTTAAGGAGGAAAGCTATAGAAAATCTAGACAGCGTACTAAAAAGCAGAGACATCACCCTGCCAACAAAAGTGCGTATAGTCAAGGCTATGGTTTTCCCAGTTGCAATGTATGGTTGTGAAAATTGGACCATAAGAAAAGCTGAGCGCCAAAGAATTGAGGCCTTTGAACTATGGTGCTGGCGAAGACTCCTGCGAGTCCCTTGGACTGCAAGGCGATCAAACTGGTCAGTCCTAGAGGAAATCAACCCTGACTGCTCTTTAGAAGGCCAGAACCTGAAGATGAAACACAAATACTTTGGCCACCTAATGAGAAGGAAGGACTCATTGGAGAAGAGCCTAATGCTGGGAAAGACTGAGGGCAAAAGAAGAGAAGAGAAAGAGGTGGCTGGATGGAGTCACTGAAGCAGTAGGCGTGAGTTTAAATGGACTCCAGAGGATGGTAGAGGACAAGAAGGCCGGGAGGAACATTGTCCATGGGGTCGTGATGGGTCGGACACGACTTTGCAACTTTCAAATTTTGGGGACCAAATGTACTTGAAGATTTTTTTTGTCATCTTAATGTCCTTTGGCATGCCCTTCTCAATTAAATTTTACCAAATGCTTGCATTTTTTCCAGTGTTGATTTTTTTTAATGTTCTGTCCAGCACAAGAAAATACCTTCAGAAATGGATGAATGGATCTGAAGAAAATAATAAAAGGAAATCATCATCTGGGATTTCTAATCATGTGAAATGAAGCATAATTTATTGCCGTGTTGGAGATACAACTTCAGAATAGAGGCATCATGGGAGGTGGGTGTGCCAAAAAATCAAGATGGCGACCAGGACTGTGTAATTGAAGTCCCACCCTTTTTTTTAACAGGCAAATGACATGTATAAAAATAAATATCTTTAATCAAGAAGCCCATCCCACATTCATATGGGAACCTGGCGAATGAAATAGATGAATCCAAACAGGGTTACTCCAACACATTTCCCTTTCAAAAGAATGGTGGGGTAAAGAATGAAAATGGCCTGAATAATAAGGTCTGAGAGAAAAATAGAGCATTCAGTATAGAAGTCCAGCCATTAGGAAAATTGAAGGTCCCAAATTCGAGGCAGGTTCCTTTATGTTTTTTAGATGTCAAGGAGTAGGCAACATCTTGCAAATAATGAGATTAGCATGAGGACGTGCAAAAGGATTGGACTGGAACAGATGAAAAAGCAACTGAAGTTATTTCCTTGATGAGGACAAGCAACTCGATTTGGTTCTTTAAAGGAATAAGAGAAATGCCAAGGAGATGTGTGAAATACTGCTGGCTCTCTGTAAGAAAAAAAAAAAACCCTTCTTACTCAAATTATCTTTTTATGAGGCTCTGCGAATAGAAAGTGAAGGATTTCACTATGCATAGTAATGAGATGCTAGAGATATCATACCAACTAGAACTGAATTACTTTACCTAAAGAAATTTTATATGGGTGTGTGGATAATTGTATGTGGATAAACAGTCTTCAACCAAAATGTCTTCAACCACAAGTAGTCAGAAAATTTTTTACACAAGGGAAGATATAAATTGGCACTTTATGGTAAATCACTTAAAATATTTTAATATATGCAAAGATGCTGAAAAGAAATCAAAAAGGGATGAAAAAGTGCATTTGAAGCCAGGCGCAGGCGTGCAAGATTTGAGCAGATGCAGATAAGGTATCCCCAGGGAAAAGGGAGCCAACCTCAATCCAAAGGGGCAGGTCATCAAGGGACAATAGAAACAGAATTGGTCACCAGAAACTGTATCGAATTGATAAAGAAAAGGTTTAGGAACTGATTATGAAAAGCCTTATGAAGGGATCTGCACTGTTTTGATGTAATCAGTAATTGGATTAACGAAAGGGAGAGATTCACTGAATTGGACATGGGTTGCCAGACTCCATTTATCTAACAGATGGAAAACAAGTCTTTGCTAAAGGCAAAGGAGCTGCAGCACAGCTGAAAACTGGAAGCCGTGGAAGATGCATAATATATTCCAATGTTAAATGCTAGTTTGATGTCAGAGTAGTATGTCACTGAAGGATTAAGTTTAGAAGACAGCACTGTTTTGTTGCTGTTATGAAAAGGACAGACAAGGCAGGTAGCCTATTTAAACAGAATTGTATGAATGAAAAGGCCAAAACTGCAAACAGTGCCCAGATAAAGGGATTAACGCTTGTGTCAGAAAATATGAGATCAGTATTTCAGCTTGAGAAGAGTGGTGAGCAAAATATCTGAAGTTTAAAATCTAAATTAATATTTTTATAAGGGAATTAGACCTGCTTCTCGTGTGTGTGTGTGTGTGTGTGTGTGTGTGTGTGTGTGTGTGTGTGTTAGGGATAGAGAGAGTGAGTGAGTGAGTGAGTGAGTGAGAGAGAAAGGGGGGGAAAAGAAAGCAAAAGAGCGAGACAGAAAGAGAGAGAGAAAGTGACTCCCTTAGGATTAAATACAATATTTGTCGATTATTATTAGGGTTAGTAGACCTGTAGGGTCCTTGACGATTGTTTTCTTTAGTTTGCAGACATCGGCAAGAAAAAAATCAAGATCAGAAGGCACCAAGAACTCTACAGTACAACCTTGAACTACAAATATCCACTATTACAGGGGTGTCAAACTCAAGGCCCGCAGGCTGGATCTGGCTCGCGGGGTGTTTAGAACTGAGCTATGGAGCCACCCTGGAAACAGCGAAGGACCGGCCTGCAATACCTCTGCAAGCAAAAATGGAGCTGAGGAGGGCTGTGTGCGGCCTTCTGAGTTCCATTTTCGGCTGCAACGGCCTCCTGCAACCCTCTGCCAGCAAAAACGGAGCTCAGGAGGGCTGTGTGCAGTCGTCCTGAGCTACATTTTCACTGACAGAGCACTCGGGCCACCACAGGCACACCCCCAACATGAGTGACATCGAGCTGGCCACGCCTATCCTAGCCATGCCCACCTGGCCCCCTGAGATCAAACACAACCCTGATGCGGCCCTTAATGAAATTGAGCTTGTCACCCCTGCTCTACTAGTACCAATAGATCTGGATTGTAAAATTCGAAAACCACTAGATGGCAGCAGAGATACAGAAAATAATTCTTTGCTGCCTTCTAGTGGTTGTTATTAAGTGAACAAATCAGAAGCTCTAATCCAGGATTACTGAAGTGCCTGCTGACATTTACTGAGGACCTCCAGGAATATATTTACTTACTTGATTAGTGAGAAAAGTCAAATGCTGGTGAAGTTTAAAGACTGCATGCAAAAATTAGCATGCATTGTGGGGGGGGGGAAATCTCAGATTCTGCATTGAGAAACAAAAGGTAAGTATACAGAAAACAATATGGCAGAATACTTCCATCAAGACACACTGAGCATCAGCTTCTGGTGCCATATATTCTTCAGCTAAACAAACTGGCACTGAGGAAGAATTATCCCATGACAGAAATGAGACAATGAAAAACTTCTGATATGGGACCATCAAGCAAGTTTTGAGGCAAAATACTCATGATTGGTTCATATTTGCAGAGCAGATTACCTATCAAAGCACAATAGTAAACACCCTGTATACAATGACATAGTGTCATGCCTGCTTATAATAAATGGGAGAGATTTAGTGTCTCTTAAGGAAGAGAATATGCAAAAGATAGTGTCATCTTAGGCTATAGGGGAAGACTTCTCCCAAACAGGATACCTCTGGACATGATGAATTGTTGGATTCTGCATCTCCTCTGGCCCAAGAGACGAATAAGCTGAGGCTGTTTGAATGATAATGATAATGTATTAAGCACTTTAAGCTAAAAGTTGGCAACAACTGGGAGTGAGGTCCAGCTTTGCAAATGTATGCCTAATCTTAAATGTGGGTTAATATTGTACTATTCTCAGTGCTGCTTCCCTTGGCTTTCTCTTCTTCCATGCCTATTCACTAGTGTAAATTACTGGGGCAGCAAACATAAAGCAGAACATATGCCTAATATTGTCCATATCAGATTGTTTGTATCCAAGCATATGAGTTCAATATTTCTAAGGCAATTAAATAAAATGTGAGAACATTTAAAGATACAAAATTTTAATGTCCCCAGAGAAACTATCAAGATTTCCAGCATAGAATACTTTGAAGAAAGAGAAGAGAAGCCAAATACAAACAAAAGTGTCAGTTTCTGGACCTGTTGTCCAATTAAAGGGAGAGAATCAAAGCAGCAGCAGCAGCCAATAGAAAAATTCATCATCAGCCTTGAGCCAGACAACACTTCTGAACAAGAAAGAGATGAAGGAATGGAATCTTTTAATGCCAGTCTGTGTCTGTAATAAAATTTATTAATATTACATTAACTGAATATTTAGTGAAGGTCCCCTAAAAGGGAATTATTTTCCAAAGACTCTTCTACATTGCCCAAGAAAAAGAAGATCCAGAGAAAGCCCAGGAGGCTTTCAATGGTAAAATACTGGAGAAATATCAGCTGGCAGTATGGAAGCAATTTAATCTCTGCAAATGATGCAAATGTGTTTAGTGTGTTTTTAAAAATGCAGTGTAAAGGGAAACATCCAATACTATAATGCCAGCCTAACAGTCAAGGGATATTCTCCAAGATATATTCCAGGATGAGACAATAGTTCTAGTGGTGACACATATTTCCATAGAAAAGATCTTAGAGGTCTTAATATTCCCTAGAGGTCTTAGTATTTCTATTGCAAGAAAGAGGCAGCTAAGCCATTTGAATCAGAGGTGGGTTTCAGCAGGTTCTGACCAGTTCTGGAGAACCAGTAGGGGAAATTTTGAGTAGTTTGGAGAACCGGTAGTAAAAATTCTGACTTGCCCCGCCCCCATCTATTCTCTGCCTCCCAAATCCCAGCTGATCAGGAAGAAATGGGGATTTTGCAGGAACCTTCCCCTGGATTGGGGAGGGAATGGAGATTTTAGAGTATCCTTCCCCTGGAGTGGGGAGGGAATGGAGATTTTACAGTATCCTTCCCTGTCATGCCCACCATGCCACGCCCACTAAGCCACACCATGCCCACCAAGCCATACTCATAGAACTTTGAAACCCACCACTGATTTGAATGCAAATAGAAATACATTGAATACATTGAATACATGGGATAAGCAACAAAATAATTTTTATTTACCACAAGTTTTGAAGAACCCCCAAAAGGACTTATCTGCATGCTTCAAAATAGCACTTAGGAAAGAGTCTGAAACAAGAAACAAAGGCTTGGAACAAGGAACCAAACAAAATGCTACATAAAGAGGAACAGACACGTGAAAAATCTGATCCCCAAGTCTTCAAATCTCAGGAATGACAGGTGAATATTCCTTCTAACATATGTAGATAATCTGTTTCTCTCTCTCTCTCTCTCTCTCTCTCTCACACACACACACACACACACGTAATGAAAAGAAAAAAGTGGTGAACTAAGAGGCAAACCTATTAGGAAGTATTTCTTTGAAAAGAAAAAGAAAGAACTGGAGGCTACTTTTCAGACAAAAAAAAAACAAAAACAAGATTTCTTGAAAGTTGAGAATTAACAGATTCCAAATAATTGTAGTATCTAAATTCAGCAAAGGAGACACATTTTCTGAAGCAAGATAAAATGATAAGCTTCAACAAGATAATAATCAGTACAGAAAAGAAAAGGGAAGTTATTTGGCACAGTGTCAAGGTGTATTGCAACACTTACAAAGATTTTAAGCAGATGAGTGAGTCAGAAGAGAGGGAAGTTATTCAGATTCCCAGGAAACGGCAATACCAGTTTGATAAGAGATACGAGTGGAGGTTGGGCTGGAGATAGGGCAGACCATTGGCCTACGGTAGATACAAAAGCTCTGGTTCAGAGGGCCAAAGGAGCATTCAACTGCTACCCTTTTATCAATAGAAGGGTATGTATCAGTGTCTAGACATGCCAGGAATTCTGCTTGACTATAAAATGGTTAGGACTTTTAGAATTAATGAGCCAAGGCCAGTGGTGGGTTCCTCCCGGTTCGGTCTGGTTCGGCCGAGCTGGTAGCGGTGACGATATGACGTCACCGAACTAGTTCTCCCCCCCCGCCCTCCCACCCCTCCCACCCACCCACATTATTCTTACCTTTTATTTGGTCCCACCCCCAATCTATTGCTGCCTCCTGAGTCCCAGCTGATGACTAGAGGGAAAAAAACTGTTTAAACTCTTGCCTCGGGGCTTCAAAGGGCCGTCCTACAGCTGATCAGTGTTAAAAGCAAACAAATGAGTCGGGTCGTAAGTGCAAGGACTGGTCGTAAGTGCAAGGACCTTCCAGAAATGACTCTGAGCAGATAGCCATGCCCACCTAGTCACATGACCTCCAAACCACACCCACAAAATAAGCCACGCCCACAGAACCGGTAGTAAAAAAAATTAGAACCCACCCCCGGCCAAGGCCCACCAAAAATTGAGGGGTTCTTGGTGCTCTCTGAGCTTACTTGTTTTCTTGCAGACGTTTCATTACTCAAACTAGGTTACATCATCTGTGCTAGTAAGTGTTACTAGTAAGTCAGTGTTACTAGCACGGATGATGTTACCTAGTTAGGGCAATGAAACGTCTGCGAGAAAACAAGCAAGCTCAGAGAGCACCAAGGACCCCCCCAACCCCATTTCAAACCTGAGCTACAAATATTCTCCTTTATTAGCACCACCAAGAATTTGAAGACAACCAAGCATACAATAAACTCTCCCAAATGGAGATGATAGATATGAAAAAGGGGGGTTGTCAAGGAAAATACTTTCCCATTCAAGGAAAAAATATGTCCTATGGCAGTGATGGCTAACCTTTTTGTTGTCCTGTGCCGAAAGTGTGCGTGCACGTGACAGCTGCGTGCATGCCTGCACCCAAATGCAATGCGTGCATGACCCTCCTGGCCCCCACGCATGCGCACACAACCCTCCTCTGTGCTTCCCCTGCCCCCACGCATGCGCACATGATCCTCCCCTGTGCTCCCCCTGCCCCCTGTGCATGCGCATGTGACACCCCCATCCAGTGGTGAAATCTAAAATTTGTTACTATCGGTTCTGTGGGCGTGGCTTGGTGGGGGGGTAATGTGACTGGGTGGGCGTGGCCAATTTTTTTTTACTTTTAAAATCATTTTTTACATGTAAAACCATGTAAAAATGCTTTCAAAAGGCTCTGATGATCCCAGCTGAGTTGCCTGATCATCAGAGGTTTTTAAAAAATCCTCTGCCGATCAGGCAACTCAGCTGGGATCGTCAGAGCTTGGATTGTCAAAGCCATTTAAAAGAAAAAAAATTTTTTTTTCTTTTAAATGGCTCTAGCGATCCAAGCTGAGTTGCCTGATTGGCAGGCAACTCAGCTGGGATCGTCAGAGCTTAGATCATCAGAGCCATTTAAAAGAAAAAAAGCCTCTGATGATCGCGCGGCTCAGCTGGGCATGGGGGGCAGGGGCAGGGATTTTTGCTACCAGTTCTCCGAACAGCCCACCACCATCGCTACCTACTTGCCTGAGCCGGTCTGAACTGGGAGAATTTCACCCCTGCCCCCATCCCATTTTGGGCCTAGCAGGCCTTCCTGCAGCCTCCTGGGACCAAAAACGGGCCGTAGGGAGATGCCCATCACGGTCCTATGGCTTTACCCAGAAGCTAGGTACGCAAGTCTTCAAGAAATTATGGAATTGTATTTCAGTTATTGTTTGTAGAGTTCA